>NC_062213.1:162950990-163553490 GCF_902686445.1 Sciurus carolinensis
TTTTATAAATCTGTAATAATTAGTGAACCAGGAAATATTGTTAGTGGATTCTTACATCATTGTGTGGAAAGTTGTTTGACACAAGGATAGTTATAAGGTTTCCAATACAGCCTCAAATAGCACCCACGGGTCTCTGATTGATTACACAGGAGAAGATACTTTTACAATGTAGAAATCTGTGGCCACCAGATGATAAATTTAATGTCTCTATGGGGCTAACTGGAATCAAGTGACTTAAACTGAGGCTTATTCTATGAAACGACTGGCTTACATTATTCAAAAATGACAATGGACTGGGAACAAAAAAGACTGAGGACTAGTTTCAGATTACAAGCTAACAAGAAGTGACAATTAAATGAAACACAAGTTTCTTGATTGGATTCTAGATGGACAAGAAATGTGCAAAGGATATTATTGGGACAATTAGGGCATCTGAAATATGGACTGTATGTTAGATATTGTTCTCTATCTAGTTCAAAGTGTTGTGGTTAGGCAGGAAAATGTCCTTGCTCATAAAAGAGACATGCTAAAGAATTTAAGGGGAAAGGATAATGATTTTGCCAGCTTATTCTCAAGTGGTTTCAGGAAGGGGAAAAAAAAAGAATAAAAAGTAGATATAGAAAAAGACAAGACAAAGGCAAATGTTAACAGTTGGTGAGTCTAGGTAAAGAGCATTCAGGGATTTGTGCTATAATTGTGGATTTCTATAGGTTTCATTTTTAAAAAAAATTTTTAAAAAGTTTTAGTATTCTTGGTGGCTATTAAGCAGACCAAGTAAATGCAGAATATACAACGAATCCCGAACTCACATTATTTGGGAATCAGCTTGATCTAACCCATCAGCCTGCACCCTAGGGAATGGGCTTGGTCCTGGACAGAAAAGAGCAGGAAGCTGGGGGTCTGCAGGTGAGATTCAGCCTCTATCAGGACCTTAAATCATCTGCCTTCTCTTTTGAGTGTCCGAAATAACAAGCCACAAGGTCATACCTTTCCAGCTAAGAAGCACTGAGGATAAAAACCTGCGTCTGCTTCCCTTTTCAACCCAAACCAAGACCTGTGGCTACCTGCTGCACCCTAGGCCCATTTCTTGCTGGCCAGGAAGGGTCTGGAAAAAAGCAAGAGGTCATCATGTGGGGATGGTGACGGGGTTTTATTCGCAGGAGTAGGAGCTGTTATTAGTGTGGGGAAGGGAGATAGGATGAGATGGAATTATAATTATGAGAGTTAGGAAGAGTGAATTTCAAAGAACATTTTTAGTCACAGATGGTTGAAGAGAAATACAGAGAACAGGCCCCAGCACCTCGTCTTCCTAGCTGATTGCAGGGAGGGGGAGCTCGCTAATGAACACATTGATTTCCTAGCTCCTCAGAACAATAGCAAATGCTTTTTGCAGTTATTAATTGGGATCCCACAGCAGGTGTGGGGGATGGAGGGCTGGTGATTCTAAGTTTATCTTTGGGGGTTAGGCGAACATAAAGAGAATGTAAAGAGCAAGGAGGAAGAGCAGATAAATCTTGTCATATCCTAGCAGAAGTACAGGACAGACTTGACTTCAACTCCCAGTCTGGCTCCTAGACAGTTTAACCTTTTGAGTTTTAATTTTCCTAACTGATAAAAATTAGAATGATAATTTTCCTTTCTATGGATAGCATGAGAATAAAATGAAGTAGCAAATAAATGGAACAAGTCCTTTTCAATCTTTCTAATGTCATGTTATTTATTTTTCTTCAAGAAAAAAAAAACAACATTGTCTAAGAAGTTTTTTTGAGCACCTGCTGTGTGCCAGGTTCTGTGTGAGGTTCAAGGATTATGGCAGTGAACTGGAAAATATTGTCCCTGCCTCCATGGAGCTGATAAGCTAGCAGGAATGACTGGTACCAGCTGCTAGAGGAAGTGTGAGTTAGGAAGGCCTCCTGAAGGGAGAGGTGTCCTCGAGGAGACCCACTGTAAACCAGTCACACCATCATCTCACCTCCACAGTGGGATCAGAGATGTAAATGCTGATCCTGGTCGGCCAGGTGGGGGAAGGTCTCAAAACTTGTTAAAGATGGATTGATTTATATTTTCCCATAGGGAAAAGATAAGCCAATGTCCCCAGCAATCTCACTTTACAAAGTAGCCTAGTCTTGAGCTGGTTCAACCCATAGGCTGAAGGACCTCTGTTGTGCACACTCTGTTGTGAACCGGCCAGCATCCCACCAGAGGTATCCCTTGTACCTAAGAGTCTGACAGCCTGATGACAAAACTTCAGTTTATCCCTAAGTGGTCAGGTAATTCCCTTTCTCTCCCAAATGAAGAGGCAGCAGGGGACCAGGATCCCTTTCCTGGAGCCACCTGATATCTCAGTGTGTCCATTCTTGCCTAACCTAAGCACACATCTCTGGTGAAGTTTGTCCAACCCCCTCACCCAGTGCATGTATTTTCCCTAAGAGTTCTTTCTACCTTGAGCCTGTGCCTATGGCCCTGGTAGTACATATCCCCAGTCCCAGCATCCTTTTTATAAAACTTGAAAAACAGGACTTACAGGAGTTGGTGGGCAGTCTAGAATTGCAAGCACATGTCAGGGAGGTTGGAGGTTTACTTTCAATTCCACTGGGCATGAGTTTTCCTGAGTGGCCACTGGGAGAGAAGCAAGGAGCTGGGCTTGGAACATCGGGAGTGGACACACCTCTGATTTAGTGGGGGATCATGAAGTGAATTCATGCATTGAAAAAGGGGTAAAATAAAGGGGAGCAAGTAACATCAGGGCTCTGAAATTGTTTTATGTTTTTTTTTTTTTTCTTTCTTTCTCTTTTTTTCCCCACCACTTGCTCTTTGTGTGGGTTTGTGCACAGCAGTGGATCATGGCTGTGCAGTGGGACCCAGCTTTCTCCCCACATTCAGGGGAGGCAGTGGTCCATGAATGTGCATGGTCTGGGGTGGGGACTCATGGTGGTAGAGAGTTGAATCCTGTCACACCTACACTATCTTAAACTGCTTTGACCTTTATTCTGTCAAACCTCTGCCTGCCCTAATCATTTACCAGTTTATATATTGGGTATGATCTTGCCTTGTGTTCTCTGCAGACATTTCCAGAATAGGACAGAATGAGAGAATTTTCCATGGGCTTCTACATCTCACAATGGAATTAGATCACACACTTTTCATTTTGCCTCCAGGATCCAAAGCAATTCCCATCCCTGTTGATTTAGAACACGTAAACTTCACACATAGATGAAATTAGGAAATAACTTCTATTTCATGAGGAATTTTTTTGTATACTCTCTATTCAAGACTTGACAAAAGAAAGGAATAAAATTCACACATTTGCAAGAAACTGCTGGTGTATTTGAATATTTCCCATAAGCTGGGAAATCTGGTTTTAAAAAAAAGTTAAATTTTCCACATATAAAATAACACTTATTGATGACATGGATGAGTAAAACCATGAAGTAAATGTCGTTTAGATTTTTAAAAAACTGCCTTCTTATCCCCAGTGTCAGAAGCAACCTGACTCCTACCCTTGCCCCCCTTCCCCCCACAACTTCACCTGACCCCTAAGGGGCAAGGAATTAGTGGGAGGAGATTGAATTTGTTTCCTGAGTTAGTACACACATGTACACATACACACACACATGCACATACACAAAATCTAGATTTGAGCCAGGAATATTGCAGATTAGCTGGTTTCATGTCCTAGGCACTTTGTGTATATTAACTCATTTAATCCCAACAAAATCTATGAAAATATCCTTTGGGAGTAGTAAATTCAAATATGAGAAAGTCCCACAAAACCTCAGTTTTAGGAAAGCGCCTTAATTTTCTGTGTCAGTTTTTCAAATACGTAGAATGGGATAGCAACGACTACTTCAGTGCATCCTCAGAGACAGATCAAGTTCAGGTTTGTGGGACTGCAGAGTTGCTTGCTCTTAACCATGAGGTGCCTCCCCAAGTGGAGGGGCAGTAGGTACCAGCTGCGGAACAAGTCTGTCTGTCAGAGTTGGCCAGTTGCCCCTTCCAATCCTTATTTCTTCCTTGCCTTGGAACCCATTCCTTCCTACAGGATCGGTTCTCTGATTGTCACATCAATTCCATGGGGACTGAATGCTCTGCTCTTTTCAGTTCAATATGCTTCTTTTCCCTGCCTAGAAAACTGGATTCAGAGGCAGACAGTCTAAGAATAAATCCTGCTTTTGCTGTATAGCATGTTCAGTGTGACACGCCACTTCCCACTCTGGGCCTCAGTTTCTCCACCCACACCATGAAGCTGCTGGACTGTTATCCCCAGTGTCCAAACACCATCTCTGAAATTCCTGCAGTTCCTACAGGGAGGGAGAATGGCTCCTCCATCTGTCTCTGTGCAGTCCCCACAGAGCATTCCTGAGCCGTTTCCCTGTCCCCTGTAGCACCATTGGCTGGGGAGGACAGGGATCGAGGTTTGAAGTTGGGGTGTCCAGGAAAGGCATCAACTGCCAGCCCAATCCTAAATGTGTGAGGTTTCCGTCGCGAGGGCACAGAGCAGCCTCCAACCCAGGGAACCGAGGGGACGCGATAATTGGACACTCGGTGTGGCTAAACTGAAAATTTTGCAAAATCAATTGAGAGGAAAATCAATATAAGATTTTTTTTTTTTCCACAATGAGAAGACAGGATTCCCACACAATTAAGAATCGGGCCATGGTTTCCACACTCTGCCTGTCTGTTCTCTTGTTTCGGTGCTGCAATTGTTCGTCAGAAATAATTAAACATTTTCCCATGGGCAACAATTACTTGCTTAAAATATTATGAGTAAGGAGAATACATTTATAATTACCTAACCTTTCTGAAGGTGAAAATATATATTATCCTTTGATAGAACAGAGAAAGGAGTTGCCAGATATGCCAGCGCTGTTCTCCATCCGCCCTGATTACGCTAATTGCCTGGGGGAGGCAACGATACTCTTTCACACACCAGACCTTCTCTTTCATTTCTGTAACTTTTAGGAATCCAATCATGGTTCCTCTTTCGTGTTGTTTTTGTCAGTCATTAAACAGCCAGCCTGTAGCTATTAGGATTGCCAGACAGCACCTTTGAATTGTCCCAATGCTATCATATAATGAGAGTGTCACAGTCTCTCTCTCTTCTTCGAAGTACATTTTATTATTTGTCACATAAAGACCCAAACCACATGCTCAGTGTTTCATGCTTCTACACTTTTCTAATTTTACCTTAAGCTCACACAATAATAATAAATGGTAAAATAATAAACAACAAAAATAATCATAGTAGCCAACACTGAGTTAAGCATTTTTAAATGATTTTTGTATACTGACTCATCTAATAAAACAATTCCATGAGGAAGGTTACTATTAACATCTCCATCTTACAGGTGGAAAAGTCACTGATAAGAGACTTGAGGCCCGGAGATGTTAAGTAAATTGCCTAGGATTGCACAGCTAATAACTAATGAAGCTGGAGTTTGGTCCAGAGACCACTACACAGAAGGCTCTCTCTCTAAGATTTCTCTATCAAGTCATTTTGGTCCACTATTTTCTATTAACCAGCAAACCCACTTGTCCTAAAAAATATTTATCAAAGTGCTAACTACAATCATGCTTTCAAGTTAAAACTTTGTTTTTTTTTCCCCCTAACTTGCTTGGTTTTGCTGTTAATTTTGAAATCTACCATCATGAAATAATAGTAGTACCAGTACTTCATGATCAGCTAAGCATTGATCTAGTACCTTCTGTACCCTACTCCTCCCCTCTGTGCATGACAATGGTACAGATTAGAGAATCTATCCTTGATATGCCAATGGAGAAACTGAGGCCCAACAGGAGTAAGTGGAATAACCAAGGTTCCACAGCTAGTCATCTGTAAAGCAGGGACTTCAAGGTGTATGTCCATCCCACTCAGCTAGTTTCAATCCACAAATCATGTCACAGGTACAGTCTGAGTCGGGACTGTTGTCTCAGGCACCAAGTTTTGGAGTCAGTGTCTGGCATAGCTTTATGCATGCTTCTGACATTTTTATCTATTGTGTTAGGAAAATAAGAATTTGGATAATTCTTGAGTTTTGACAACTCTTCCACAGGTTCCAAAGTTATGTGAAATTTTTGTTGGAATTATGCAGTTTTCCAAAACAGCACCATGCATGTTTGCATCTGCATGTACCATGGGCGTGAGGATCTCATCTCAGAACACAGGTCTTTCTCTGATTTTGAATCCTTTCTCCAGAGTAGTGGGCAGTGAAACTCAGTGTTGAGTGTTAGCTCTTCATCAGAACCAGGTCACTGGGTACAAGAATTATGGTAGGAATACAACCAAAATTTTAAACACAGGAGTTTCCTTGTCAGTGAAGAGCTGCTTGTCTTCGTTTTGCAGATTTCCTAGCAGCAACATAGTTTGGAGGCTAAGGCCACATTCTGTGGCAAGTCTGCCTGGTTTCTAGGAGCTCAATTCCCACACTAACCAGCTGGGTGATCATGGGCCTGGTTCTCCTCATCTACCATACTGAGTGACACAGTCACAGTGCCTGCCTCATGGGTCTGTCACATAGGCTTCACTTCCAGGACAACAGGGTTCTGCACATGGGCTCCATGCAAGTGTTGGTTATTGCTACTGGTAGTCATTCATAGACTTGAAATTCAATGATAATGCAAAAAGAACTTTTTTTTTTTTTTTTTTTTACAAGAGAAAAACAGCATTTTGCTGTCTACCCTTTTTCAGCTTTTAAAGGACCACTGTGCTTTTCAACCCTTCCATGGGAAGGGTGAAGCAAGCCTCCCATGGCTTGCACAGTGACCTGGAGTCTGCTTTGCAGCAACCTGGGACAATTAGCCCCTGCTGGCACTTGTTCTCTTTGAACAGTCTGATGTAAGTTGATTGTTAGAACAGGCTGTAAAGTTTGCTGAGCCCTTACAAACCTTTGTCTGCAGGTCAGCCAGAGTGATCTTTTTCAAATGCAAATCAGATGACACTTGAGTTTAAACCCTTCTAGTTTCTTCTCCGTGGAGTACAAGGCCCACCTCAAACCTAGGCATTGGGCACAATCTCCTCCTGAAACATACCATGCCTCTTTTAAGACCAGGTTTTTTATCTTCGTAAGTCCTTCATTCATGATATTGGCATTTCCCATCCGTGGACTCAATTTAATCAAAATGCAGTCTGTAAAATTAAATAAATAAATAAAAAGCTATTTCTATCAGAGATGCCTGCCCTAACCACCCTGCCCAAAAGGGGCACATAACTCCTGCCCACCATCATTATTCTGTTTAGATGCACTAGCACTGTTGTATTTCTTCTGTTTGTCTTTCCTGCTGGACTGAGTCTTCCTGAGAGCAGGGACCAGGGCTGGGTGGCCCCTCACTGTGTCCTGACTGCAGCACAGAGAATCTGAGTGAAAGTTCACTGGGATCAAAAGTTCACTTAGTTGTCTCTGGAATATCAGGGACTGAAATCCCCACTTAATTTTGGCTCTGCTTTTAAATGTTAATTTACCCGATTCCTTCATCTCCCCAGTACTACCCCCACTCAGTGTACACACACCCCATAGAAAGTAAATTAGTCTGAATGGGTAAAATTTCTCACTAGTTCTAGAGTTTTCCATGTCTATCCCCAGAATGTGACATTCTTGAGAGTGCCTTCATTCCTTTTGGGAAATAACTTAAGAATCTAAAAGGATTGAGAAAGAAGTGGTCCTCAGACCAGCAGCATCACCGTCTCCTGGGAACATGGTAGAAATATTCAGGCTCAGGTGCCACCCTGGACCTACAGTGGCAGTTTTGGGGGTTGGGAAGCCATCAATACTTAATAAGCCCTCACAGGACCCTCATGCTAGCTAGTGCTCAAGAACCATTGAAATAAAATAATTGTTGTCAGAGAAGGCTGGAAGTTGTTGAGTTCTATGAATGCTTCTGCAGTATGTGCTTAACTCTATGTACCTGGGTTTGAGTCACACCAGGCAGGGTCCCAAGTTCAGGGAACTCACACATCAGTGAGATGAAAACAGCAAGTGAAACATCTACTGAAAGGTATTGTACTCAGTACTCCTCAGGATAGAGGTAAAAAATAGCTGCAGAAGCACAGGAGGAACTCTCTTCCAGTTTAGAATCATGGAGAGTAACATTATGTCCAGGTAAAAAATGGAGACTTCAGAGACAATTGCCTGAGTTTAAGCTACCCTCCACTACTTGCCAGCAGTGATCCCGGATAAGTTACTTAATCTCCCTGTGCTTCTCTTTCCTCGCTTAAAAATAAAGATGGTAATATACTAGTAACCTACCTTAGAGGGTTGTTGTGCTGTTTATATTGGTTAATAATTGAAAGCACTCAGAACAGTGCCTGAGTCATCCTACATCCTCAATAAGCATCAATTGCTCTTATCGTCATCTGTCTGCACGCAAAGGTAATCAGACGTGCTAAATTCATCACAGTGGGTGAGTGAGGGGAAGTGATTCAGGGAAGGTTTCCAATGTAGTTCGTATCACATCCCACTTTAGAAACTGGCTACTCAAAGTGCGGTCCCAGAACCAGCAACATCAGCATCTCCCGAGGGTTTCTTAGACATGCAGAATCTCTTATTCCCCCAACCCCAACCCAGGTTTACTAAATCAGAACCTGTATTTTAACAAGATCCCCAGGTAATTCTACCATGCAAATATAGAACAATCAAGAAGCACTGGTATAGAGTAGCAGTTCTGAGCCCTGGTTGCACACACCTGAAGAAGGAAAATACCAACAAAATACCTCTGAGTCACAAGATAGAATCCTCCACAGGTCTGTGCTGTGGGACTGTGGCTTTTGAGATGGGAAATGATGGGAGGGTGTGTACAGACACAGAGAGCTGAAACTCCTGCACTGGCACGTTTGAAGTGGGGAAGCCTGTGCTTCAGTCACTTTGTGCTGGAAAAAGCTCAACATGGTGAACAAGGCTAGAGAGAGGCAGACAAGAGTGGAGAGGGAGGTTCCTAAAACTGGCCCCAAGTAGAGATGAGACACAGAGGTAGTGAAGGCAGGAGGGGGAAGTGGTCTTGGGGGTCATGGGAGGTTGACAGGGTCAGCAGGACTGAACCCAGGAAAGGAAGAAGGCAGAGAGAGTGGTGCAACTTGGGATTGGAACTTATCTGACTTTAAAAAGCTACTCTTCACAAGGGTTTCTCTCTGGGTTGGTTTTCCAAAGTCAGCTGGGAGAAGGACCTTTTACTATCATTCACCTGGGAATTTCTCATAGCACACCCTAAAGCCTTTGGTATTGTTTCCTGCCACACAAAGTCTTGGGGACAAAGTGTCCTTTCAGATCCCTAGAAAAATGGTGGTCTTCTATTTTTGTCTAATGTCTCTAGCAGTCTGTTCAATTATTACAGCAAAACCTCTGTTCCCCAGATTCCTTGTGAATGAGTCATTTCTATGGAAGCGAAGTTTTCAGCTGATTATTTATGTGCAGGAAATTTTTATTTAAAATTGTATTCTATTTTGAGGATATATTTTCATGTGATGATTTACTTTTTATTTTTAGCAATGGGAACCTTTTGTAAAAATATAATTATACATGGAATTTCAATATGTAAAACAGAATAAAGAGAGTTACCTTGATTCATAAAGAAAGGATAGGCCCAAGCCCCAGGCACTTGCTTTTTAATTTATCCTTAATTTGGTCCCTGAGATAACTCCACAGATATCTTGGAGCCTGTTGAACAGTTCTAAAAGCCTTGGTTTAAAATTAGCTTACTCTCTACATCACTGACTTCTTAAGTAGAAGAATCAAATGTAATTTTTTTTTTTAACAACTGGGATTTTGCTATCAAAATCATTATTGTGATATGATTGAGTAGGTCCAAAGAACTTTCATTGACAGTGGCAGAAATCTAACTCTAATGTAAGCAAAATTATGATTTTATTGGCATGTGCATCTAGGAAGTCTCAGAGTGATGGTTGTTTATCAGACAAGGTTGTATCCAAGTGTATCATCAGAGCTCGTCTCTTTCTTCATCTATTGATTCTACCTGTTTGTGACTGTGTCAACATTTAGCCCTATTCAACCCTGTTAACAGAATTCTGTACAGCAAATAAGATAATTCTGGTAGTTCCAAGGTAAAATCTTTGTAGATCTTGATCCGAAAGGAACAGAGTTCCTCCTCCTCAGTATCCATATATCAGTGGATATATGGGTATATGGAAGTCCTTATGGAACGGCTTCCAGTGATGCTGCTTGGGTCACATGCCAACACCTAAAGCCAATGAGGGAGATGTGAGCCAGACCAGAATTGGAGGAGTTACTGACAATTCCTCCAGAACCCCATAGGTTGGCCCAGGTGGGACAACTGTCCAGCTATCAATAACAATAATCTGTGCAGAATAGATCAATAAATGACTACTACATTGTTGTAGGCTCTTTTTTTTTTTTTTTTTTTAAGTTACTGAATCCCTATGACGTGCTGAGCATTGTAAGCACCCAGGATTGAGCATGCAAGCACTTGGGTGTATGGGTAAATCATAGATTATTGCGATAACTTGTGACCAAGGGAAATGCACCAAGTGTTCGCAGAGAAACGTTCATTGACTGAATAGAGGGACAGTTCATTATACCAGAGGAAATCAGAAAAGACTTTACACAGGAGATAATTTATTATTTGCATGGTAAAGAGGAAAAGAGCTTATTAGGTGGAAGGACCAGGGTGTGAAGAGACAGGAAAGTATAAATGGGGTTGGTGTGGTTAGAGGTGAAAATGTGGGGGTTACAGCCCTGACAGCAGAAATGGCTCTGCTTCCTCAGTTTGTTCATACACCCCTGTTATCTACCACATCACCTGCTAGGAGTGATGTTACCCCTCAAAGACTGGAGAGATGGTGTGGACCTACAAGGATGCTGTCCAACCTTGCCTTTGCCAATATGCAGACCTGCTTGGACTTCACGCCCCCATTTCTGGTCTGGCTCCAAGACCCTCCATGCATCCACCTCCCCATTCTCAATTACTGCCTGACCACCCCCCAGCCACCCCACCATGTGTTCCAGCTCATCATTACCATCTTCTATCTCTTCTTTCTTGTGTTGTTTTCCTTATTGTTTCTTCTATTTTTTTTTTTTGCCTTCTTACAAGAAAAAGCATTTAAAGACCATTAGCCAATCAGAATATTCCTCTACTCCAGTGATTTTTTTTTTTTTTTTTTTTTTTTCTCCCTTCAACTCACTCTACCTGGGAGTATGTTGAAAACGTCCCATAGGCAGACTGCACCCACAAAGACTGATTAACTAGGTCAGGGGCGGAGCCTGAAGTTTGGTAATTTGTAAAGTTCCCCAAGTTGACTTCCATTTGCAGTCAGTTCAGGATCCAGTGCTCCACACAGTATGCTAAGTGCCTTGGATGCTCCCTGGGATTTGGGCCCTTCTCATGGAAACCCACCCATGACTGCCTGGCCTGAAGGTTCTGAGCTGCTCTGGATACCTATTGTGGCAGAATTATGGTCCCTCCATAACTGCCAAGGCTTTGCTGTAGTCAGGTTTCATGACATCATCCCAGGCTTGTTACACTGTTGTCTTGTTCACAAAAATTATGTTTTAGCCTTCTGAACATCTAATTTTGCAAATCAGTGTCAGGTACAGAAAGGATCCTATCACTTGAACAGCACATGGAGTAATTTTAAAAGGTCAAAGACCCACATGGATATTAGCTTCCAGCTATTGAAATACATTGATTAAAAACACAACAGAAAATTTGGTCATATGGCACACTAACCATTGATGCATATATGAATTAGCTCATTAGATATGCTCATAACCAGTATCTCAAGTACTGCTCACTGATTATCATGGCAGAAAAACAATGGTAACTGCAGAAGCAGGTTTCATTCTATTGACATTGCAATAACAGCTCTCAGTTATAGCATGTCAGTCATAGGCATAGCTGATTAGTCTACCCTAAATCTGCATGACCCTGCATAGTGGAAAACTCACACCTACACAAGGTAGGAAAGTCATCCAAGATAACAGAGCTATAGATACTAGAGTAGTATCCTGTGCCAGATGGTCTAAGTTCAGGTATGCTGACTGTCCACAACATTCACCTACCATGGATGCCAACAGGGTACAGTGAGCATGCTCCATGAAAGGACACCTAGGGACAGAGCTATCTATACTATGGTATGGGAGAATCCACCCACAACCCTGGCCACACTGAGGATTGTTCTCTTTACAAAGAATATGCTGTGTTTGGCAAGTAAAATATGATGGCTCAGCTTAATTTGTAATTTTTGTCAGATATCAGCTGACAAAATTAATTTTCTTACTTTTGCATTATCTGAGTGCCTTGTACTGGGGGTGAAAATCAGGGCATGTTTATTTCTTTGAACTTTAAACTGGAAAAGGGAAAAAGACTAATAAGATTTCGAGCACAGGTTTCATATTTATACATCACCCTCAAAAGAGAGAAGTACAAATTCCCAGTCACCCTCACCAAAAGATTACAAAGCACATTTTGTTTCCTTTTTCAGATGGTCAAAAATTGTGTCTCTAAACTGTTTGATGTCTGGGAGTAAAACCACTAGTAAAATGTCTGTTTTGATAAATCGGGAACAAAAAGACCAAAACTAATGACTTCCACAATGGAAGGTGCCCTGGGAAATATAATATAGGATAGTGGAATCGGGGGCTTGTTTACTATGATTCTGTGTATCCATCTGATGGGGAGTATAAATAGGTTTCTTTACACAAAGGGACCCAGGGAATAGCGAATCGGGGGATAATTGACTTGTCTTGGTATGTTTGTGAATGTGCATTTTTATCTGATGGCAAATATGCTGTTGGCCTTTGAGTCAGTCACCCACCATAAAATTTCCTCAGCCACATATGCACCAAGATAGTGGTCCCATCCCCCTCCCCAAAGAAAACATTTGAAATTAGCATTAATCATCCAGTGTGGTGGTTTGGGCCCTACGGTGAAAGCCACCTACTGCCGCTGAATGCCATTCAGCAGGCCAGAAGTGATTTGCAATATAATTTAAATGAAGAGTTGGTTTCCTTTCCCATTTAGAACACACCAGTATGGAAAACTGATCGTCAGACATGCCGGTGATGTGCATCGACTTGGCTATTCACTCAGAAAATGAAGTTTCCTGAGACACCAGCACATTTAATTTATTTTTTTTCCCTGTGAAGTTAACTTCGGCTTGTTAAATACAATGACTATCCAAACCACAGAAAAACCAACACCATTAATTTTAATGCTTATAATGTAATAGAGGGAGATTATATTCATCTGGGATTTTTTCCATTTAATAGAATGTTTACTTGCCCCTTTCCTTATGAGTTAATTATTATTTTCCCTCCATAATGCTCTGCTTATATCTGAGCAGCCAAACACTGTGTCTGTGAATGTCTTGAGTTTAAGAATTGCTGGTGAAGCCAGCATTTTGTAATGTTATCACTAAAGCTTTAATAACTTGGCAGGGCGGCGAGTGGCTGATAGGAATGCACTAGGTCCCTTACAGAGCTCCCATCTATTTTTATAAAACATTCACTTTTAGTATAATTTCTTTTCTATGCTTTGTCAGGTTGAATGACTTTTCAGGGAATTATCTAGTAGTAAGTTAAGATTTGGTGACTTTTTCTCTCTTATCACTCAGGTCTATCTATGTTTATTTCATTAATTTATTCAGCATATAGGCATTTGGTGACACATCATTTGAGTCAGTGCTGTGCTAAATAGTAGGGATTAATGATTAAAATGTAGTATCCTATCTCTAGGACCTTATAGTTTTGAGAAGGATTTTCTTAACAGGAGATGCAGCACAGGCAAATTGAGACAAGTGATCTAAGAGAACTGGGTATAAATGGTCTAGGGGGTTGGTAGAGGGAGTTCTCACCAGAAAGAGAACTACCAAGGACAGTTCTGCAGAGCAGGAGATGTTAGAGCTGGATCTTGGACCTTGAGTTCTTCAAGTGAGCAGTAGAATGAGGGGCAAGAGTGGGAGAAAGCAGGGCAGGCAGAGGAAAGAGCATGTTCAAAGTCACAGTGAAGGTCATTTGTTGAAAACCTTCTACAGACAATCCTCAACTTACGGTGGGTCACATCCCAATGAACCCATCCGAAGTTGAAACTATTGTATGTTGAAAATGCCTTTAATACACCTACCTTACTGAGCATCACAGCTTTGCCACACAGGGCCTTGTAGAGAACGGGCTGCTTCCCCTGGTGATCAGAGGGTTACCTTGGAGCTGCAGCTTGCTGCCATTGCCCAGCATTGAGAGAGAGCCTCAAGCTCACATTGGGAAAAGGTCAAAATCCAAAACTCAAAGTAAAGTTTTTATGAAATGTGTGTCACTTTCTTTTTTTTTTTTTGTTTCAACCTTATTTTTCTTCATAGAGCAATATTACGAATCTCACAGCAATTCCAGAGCTCCAAGGGAAAAAAATTACGTATTAGATTTAACCTAGATTGGATAGTTCAACAGAATTCTTGCTATCCTATTAATTGTCTAGGAACAATAAAATATAGATAAATAGGCAAACAAGGCACCTGAATAAATTTGGATCATATATATTGAATGAGAAGTAATCAATCTAAACTAGATTTCATTTTCTTACCATCTGATTTCTAAATGAACTTCAAAAATGTCTTAGTCCATTTTAACTGCTACCACAGAATACTTGAGAATGGATAATTTATAATAAACAGAAATCTATTAGCTCACTATTATGGAAGCTACATTTCATTTATTTTTTTAAATGGGCCAAGGAACTGGACACTTTACAGTAGAAGACATACAGAAGGTTAATAAATATTTGAAAAAGTGTTCATCTCTAGTAATTAGAGAAATGCAAATTAAAACAACTCTAAGATTTCATCTTACTACAATTAGAATGGCTATTATCAAGAACACAAACAATAATAGATGTTGGCGTGAATGTGGGGAAAAAGGCACACTTTTACATTGCTGGTGGAGTTGCAAATTTGGGCATGCCACTCTGGAAAGGACTGTGGAGAATCCTCAGAAAACTTGGAATGGACCCACCTTTTGATCCAGTTATCCCACTCCTCGGTTTATACCCTAAGGACTTAAAATTAGCACACTACAGTAACACAGTCATATCAATGTTTATAGCAGCTCAAATCACAATAGCTAGATTGTGGAACCAACCTAGATGCCCTTCAGCGGATGAATGAATAAAGAAACTGTGGTATATATATATAATGGAATATTATTCAGCCATAAAGAAGAATAATATTATGGCATTTGCAGATAAATGGATGGAATTGGAGAATATCATGCTAAGTGAAATAAGCCAATCCCAAAAAACCAAAGGCCGAATGTTTTCCCTGATATGTGGATGATTATATATAATAGGGGTGGGGGTGGGGGTGAGGGAAGAATGGAGGAACTTTAGATTATGTAGAGAGAAATGAGAGGGAGGAGGGGTATGAAAAATGTTGGAATGAGACAGACATCACTACTCTATGTATATGTATGATTACACGAATTGTATGAATCTACATAGTGCACAACCATAGAAACAAAAGATGTACCCCATTTGTGTACAATGATTCAAAATGCAGTGTGTCATTTTCATATCATCATAAAGTTGGAAAATCATAAGTTGGACTATCATAAGTCTGTGTTTATACTTTTTAAATGACAACATAAGCTCATTCATTCATTCATTGACATTCACAACCTTATCATTTAGCCAGCACTGTTTCAAATTCTTACATCTGCAAATGCAAACCTTATAATGATACTTTAAAGTAGGTATTATCAGTATCTTGTTTTACAAATAAAATTGATGCCTGGAGAGATTTGGTAACTTTCCATATATCACAGATGTGGTAGGTTCAGAATCAAACTGAAATCCAGATTCTTTGTCTCCAAACCCAACAAGTTTAAATGGTAGGCTCACGGTCTTTGACCTCTGGAGTCTTCAGTCCAGCTGTGCAGATGAGACACGCAAATAGTGACTGTCATGCATGACTCTGTCTAGGAGGGGATAGTAAGAGCATGGGTGACTTGTGGGTAGGATTCAATGAGATAAGAATAATAATGTGATTGAACAGTGCCTTTACTCAGCAAAGTCTGCATTGACTACTGGGATGAAGATTAATTTCTTCATAGTTTTCATAAGTACTTAGTACTTAGGATTGCAGAGGTGGAGGAGTTGACTTTGGAGGGTAATCACTAAGTATCCCTGTGTGGAACATTTACTGTAGACCTGGATGACATTTGGTATAGAAAGAATTTGGGGACATGGGGATTGTTACAGCAAGAAATAGGATGCAGAATTGCAAGTGGATTGGAAAAAGCCATGTTTTTAAAAAGTGAATGGACTAATTTGATTGAAGTAGAGGGTCTCTATAAAGAGAAGCAGGTAGACAGGCAACAGATCAAACATAGGCAGAAGTTGTTTACAGCTAATGATGTTTGTTGAGTGATTGGCACTGTTTACATTTGTTGTTTTAAATTTTTCTGGAGTTATTTACCCATTTTTGTTTCTATTTGAAAATAATGAGCTTCAGAAAAGTCAGACAGATTTCCTAACCTCACCCTAGCAGGGTGGTAGAGTAGAACTTGGACTTGAATTCAGGTCTATGTTAAGCCCCCATGTTCATACTGTCGCACTTTCATTTTTAACATTTTCATCTTTCTAACACATCATCAATGTTTATAGAATAATTTTTTCCAGAGAAATGGATAGAAAAAAATAAACATGCCAATGTGTTCTTCATAGGGTTCTTCTTATCAGTCACCACAGTCTAACAGTTCTGCAGCCTGTGTCTCCTTTCATTAAGGTGGGGAGAACTGGTTATCTCTTTGATTTCGCATAATACCACCCCCATTAGCTTTCCTTGTTGTGTGTACCTGTTATAACACTTGCCACCAATATACCATCACCTGGAAGAGGTGCTAACAGTTAAGAGTTTGGGCTTTGAAGCAGGACAACCAGGTATTGGGGCTGGAGTACACATGTACCCTGTGTAACTGTGGTCACAAACACATTTCCTAAGTTTTCAGTGTATGTTTCCTTATTCATTTAATGACAGTAATAGTAGTACCTGCACCCATGGGTTGCTGCCAGCAATAAATGGACTAATACATAAAAGTACTAAAAACTGTACTTAAAGTGCTAGGATCATGCATTAAATGTTAGTGTTAATATTTGTCATTATTATGGCTTCTATTCATGTCTCTTCAGATAATTTGGATAGGTCCTGTTGGTAAGGGTGGGGTAAAGTCTTTTCATGCATTGCTGAAGAAAGTGTAAATTTGTTGACTCTTTATGGATGCCACTTTAATATCTACCAAAAAATTTTAAATATATAATGTTTACCCAATATTTCCACTTCAAGATACTTATCCTGCGGTAAGATTCATACAAGTGAAAACTATGTCATTTGTACCTTTTCGATTTTGGCTTGCGTATATATAAACTTGTCCAAGATTTAAAAATGAAGACTAAAACGTGTCTTGGGCTTTGTTGGTATCCTCCCCATAATCTAGCAAGGCAGTGTGGCCAGAGACTCTGACAAGGTTTCTTTCGTTCAGCCCAGCACTATACCTAAGTGTCTGCCCCACATCCCCACGTGCACCACGTGGGCATAGCTGGCGTGCTGCAGCCTGAACCGAGTCCTTCATTGCCATTGTTATCACCAGCCTGATGCTGATCCTCCTTTCTCCTCTGGTTTCCTCTCAAAATTGACACATACTTTTCCCTTACAGTTATTTCCTTGGCTTCTCTCGATGAGGATTCCTGACTTGTGGCCCTGGCAATCTTGGGGAAACATCATCCAATTTCTTCAATCCAGACCCCGGGGGCCCCCTTCTCCCCAGCATCACCCCCACGGGACCTGGACACGTTGACTGAGGCATTTTTTAGGACCATTGTGAGTAAAATATTGACTCCTCACTGAAAATAATTCCAGTCATCCCCTCCCCCGCTACTCTCCACTTTTGAGCATGGTTTTGTTTCTCTTAAAAGCCATTCCAATTCTCTTCTCTCTAGAACTAACTGCCAGCTCCATAGTTAATATTCCAAGGTTCATTATTTGTTTAATCACTGTCTTATTCAATGAGGTAGTAGCCAGCACAATCTGAGAACTGAAAGGCACACGCCTTTGTTCTCCTCCTGTGTGGTTCCATTCAGGGTTACTTGTCTCTGACTTAGATTGGAGACTAAATGGATTAGAATAAAACCAATTTAAGGGAAAAAAGAAATGTTCACAGAAACAGAAATAGAGAGTCCTGCTATCTTGGCTGCCTAAGATCTGCAGACCTCACCAAGGAATTTAAAAAGTAATGTTTCTTATCATAAGTGACAGAAATATGCTGCTTTCTGCATCAATAGATATGAAGATTAAAGGGTCTGACCGTATTAAACAATTTTGCACAGCACCAGGCACTTTGGGCTGTGCTCTCTGCCTTATTACCCTTCATCTCGTGGCTATTTCAGGCCCAATTTAAGAATACAATGCAGTCTGGCTTTGCAAATTGACATCCTTTAATTTAAACTGTCTTATGGGAGAATTAAGAAATTATGGAACAATTATTCCCCCTCAGTTGAAAGCTGGATGACATCCTGAGATTCTTGTACATTAGCCATTTGAATTGATTAAGTCACGTAATTGAATTACACCTTTGCCCCCATAATATCTTGTGGCAAATATGTTGGTGTTTCCTGTTGGGAAAATGTTCTCATAAAAAATAGAGTCGGGGCCGGGGTTACAGATTGACCTGGGTGTCAGAGAAAACCTCAGAGCAGAGCGGGCTGACACTTTGAGGTTTTGTGGGGGAGGCTGATAAGCAGAGTGGGTGTTCCATTTGGAATCACAATGGAAGTTCACAGATCAAAACGGTATGCATGATATCCTGGGTATCCTTCCCCAGTCTCCTTTTGCATTGTCCTTGAACATTTAGCTAAAGTGTCTGGCACTCATTCTCAAAGCTTTTTCCAGCATCCCGTAGGAAAAAAAATGCTGGGTTTGGTATACCTTCCTTTGTCCTCCATGGTTTTCCAAATATGCTTTCATCGTAGTACCCTCCCCTCTGATGACAAATCTTCCCCAGACCATGAGGTTAAGCTGGAAACCATGTTAGGATAATGACAACACTCAATAGGTATTTGTTGAATGAGGTTTTATTTGGAAGTCTCCATGGTTTAGTCTCGAAGATATTTTCTATTGTCACCCAAGCATGGAGGAAGACTCTGTTAAGGATTTTTAAGGCATCATTCTTAAATAGGACTGTTTTTCACTACTTGTGTCATCGGACAATTATTTCAAGATTTGTTAAATACAGCTCTCTGTTTAATAAATACCTGCTAGGAATTTATTATACACAAAAGATAGGTTAGGTATTGATGGGGAAAAAATAGCCAAAACACATTTCCTGTTCTTTATAGAAGCTCAAATTTTAGCTGGGGATAGGAGAGGTCTGTGTAGGAAATAGCACTGGAGACGGAAGGAGCAGTCAGGAGGCAGTTGAATAGTCCAGGACTATGAGAAGGGCAAAGGTACATTCCATTTCATTCCTCTCTGAAGTTTGCACTGCCTTGGTCTGCCCTGCCCCCTCCCACATCATCCATTTGGAATCCAGCAGAGAAGAAAACTCTTAGACTAATGTCCTGTGGTCAAGCTGGATGCGTGCCTTTCATTTGAAAACTCCTGTAAAGGAAAAAGGTTTTAAAGCACTGCTCCCCTGCACCCCACCCAGCCCCAACTCCCAACTCTACCACACTGTGCAGCATTCTGGGTATTTCAAATTCTTTGTCTACTCTGTGTGGCACAAGAATCTCTTGCTCATTTTAAAAAGCACTTTCCCTTTTCTTTACCTTTATCAAAGAATACTCTTGGAGCTTTAAAACCCAACCACAGTTATCCTCCTGAACACTTCTATGTGGAAGGGATTAATCAAGTCTGTCAAACATTGAGCAGTAAAACCTTTAATATTTCTAAAAGGTTTAAAGCCAGCATATTTATCACATGCATCATTGAAAATAATCTTTCTTTCTGTAAAAAAAAATAAGTGCTTACTGTGAAATATTGTGGTGATGAGCATAGTGGGTAAAGTCTCGTGCAGGGGTCCAGTTGTGATACTGGATTGGAGATTCTGGTTAAATCTTGCCCTGACAGCCACTGGGAGCCACCCAGCCTCTCCCACGCAGGTATTTACATGAATGTTTAATATGATCTAGTCTTGGTGCCCAAAGGAAAGGGGAAGTAGGAGAAAGAGATGGAGTTTAGTTGAGTGCTTGCCACCTGTCAGGTATTGGGTCTGAGTGCCTCAAGTGGGTTGTCCTATTTTAATTTCAAAACAGTCCTTTGGAGTAGTCACTATCATGGCTGATTTATATACTAAGCAACTAAGATTCACAAGTGAAGTGATTTGCTCAAAATCATATAAATGTCTATTTGCAAATCTAAGACTTGACCCTAAGCTTATCTCATTCTTCCACCCTGTGTATGTGACAGATGCTTAGCACCAGGCATGTATCTGGTGAAGGTCTGTTGAAGTTGCTATGGTGGTTTCTGGGAGGGTTATTGAAAGATCATTATTCTACAAACAGGGAGACAGTAAGATAGTTGGACATGATTCTGAAATGTGTGTTTTAAAATGTTCAATCTAGTAGTGGTAATATTCCTTACAGTAGGTATAAATTCACTCAGGGCTTTTTATTACTGTAATTGATTCACTGTAATTCACTATTTATAGAGGCCCTTCATGTGCACAGTCTAATACAGCCTACTTAACCACCTTGTGAAGAAAACTTAGCATGACTGCCATTTTACAGATAGGGAAACTGAGACCTAAAGATATAAGTTGTGTCCAGGTCATTCTGCTAGAAGTAGCTGCATTGAGGTTCAAACTGTCCTGATTCCAAAGCCACAGTAGTTCATTAATATTTTAAACCATTTGGTTATTATTTCTAAGAATTCAAAAAATAAAGTAGTTGTTTTATTTTGAACTTTTATTGATTTTTGGTGTACAGTTTCAAAAGAGATAGTTGTTTGGGTACTAAATTTCAATTTAAAATGCTGATTAGAAGACTTTTGCAAACACTATTCATTTAAAATACCTGGAAGAGTTATCTATAGTGACCCATGTAAAAGAAATGTTTCCTGATTTATTGAGGTAGGGGTGACAACTAAAATTTTGAAGCTTAAAAAGACCTCAGAAACCCAGGATCCTTATTTTCCAGATTTGGACCCCTGAGGTCTGTACACTGAAAGTAGTTGACAGAGGCCCACACAACCTCCTGTGGTAAGAGAAGGAAGGTCCCTTCCTTCGGGTGGGGATGGGTGGAATAAAACCAGGGAATGTTTTGCTGTGGCTCTCAATGATGTCCTGAGAAGAGAAGAAAGGATTGTAATATAGGGAAAAGATTCAACAAGCGATGTTAGAATGGGAGAAGGGAATGACTCGGCGGAAAATGGCAATATGGCATTGGGTGGAAGCTCTTCATGGAAGTTCAAGTTTGTTGTTTCAATGCAATGAGTTGCATGATCATGTTCTTAGACTGCGGCCATAGATGTGTGTACATGTGTAATTAAGACCCCTGCCAACCAGGAGGTGTCTTTTGTCCCCCTCCATCATATGCCTCCAGCTTTGCACCACAGCAAGCAACCAAAGCAAAGGTCTGGAGGTTGGGAAGATTGGTAGCTCCCACTTCACTTTTTATGGGCATATCTGTCTGTGTTTACCAAATGTATCTGGAGAAAAAAATAGAAAGGCATAGGTATGGATAGCTTTGTTCTCATAGGCTGCTATGAAGACAACGGGCACTTTTCTGAAATTCTTTTGGGTGGGCAAAATGTTTCTCCAGTTTACATTCTGCAAATTGTAGTTAGCATCAGCAGGAGAAGAGAAATGACTGTGCTGGGAAACAACTTTCCTCTGCACGGCAGCCTGTGTTGTGGAGGGCTGTTCCCTGGCGCTGGGCTTTACTTGTGACTAGGCAGTGTGCACCTACTCTGAGTAGTTTTAGGGTTGTGCTCTTATGGCAGTAGGGGGCAGAGACCAATTCATGGTCTTCTTCAGATGGCAGAGTAGATCCTGCTTATGTGCTGGTCACATGGACTCATGAGACTCTTACAGAGTTCCATTCATACCGTAAATGGAGATAATCTCACACTCATGTAAACCCTTCTATATGCTGAACACTAAACTACTAAACTAAGTACTAGCCACAGAGCACCACATGTCTCTGTGAAAAAGGCATTCGAGTCAATAGTAGATTAATGGCTATATTTACAAAGAACCAGCTGAGGTTTTTTGGCTTGGAAACCCTCAGGTAAATCGTCACCCATGACATTATTTAGAATGTGTTTACCAACAACCTTTCCCGACCCAAGATTCACCACGATAGACATATGCTACTATATTTAATGCAATCATTATCTATGTCACCACCACCTTCTACATTTGGTCTCTAGTCTCTGAAGAAGGGGAAAAGAGTGAGGAAAGCCACACTTGGGGAATTTTTAAGGGCTATTTTTACAAATGGTACACATTCCTTCCACCTGTGCTCCATTGGCCTGAATTCAGTCATATGACCCCACTTCATTACAAGAAGATTTGGAAATGTAGATTAACTGTGTGCCCAGAATAAAAATGACATACATGTCCTTTTTTCTTAATGTGTTCCCTTAAACTCAACTCCTACTCAAACACATACAAGATCATCTGAAAGATTTCCTTTGATTACCACTTTGAGAGGCCCTTCCAAGAAATGCCATCTTCCAATGTCGAATGTTCCTCTACTGGGGAAAATTTAATCAATACAAATTATCTGGGAAGAGTTTTAAACGATGTTATAACTTTTGACCCCAAGATTCCTCTTCTGGTATTCTGTCCTAAAAATAGAAACAACAAAGATTTGTGAACAAATTTATTTTCACATTAAACTTGCTTGTAATTTTGAAAAAGAGCAAGCAACCTAAACTTTCAAAACTGAGAAAAAAGATTTCATGAAAGTTTTTCACATTTAAGTAATGCAGTCATTAGGTAAAACATATTGACAAAGAATTTTTAATGTTTTTAATGACATATGGACAGGGAGGTAGACTTCAGAATTTTATACACAACATGATTCTGGTTTTGTTGTAAACATATGTTTAGGTGCGTAGTCACTGAAACCTAAAAATGACTAAAGAGGATGCATGAAGATGTAAGTGAATTTTTCTACATGGCAGAATGCAGAGGGCTTTCATTTTTCTCTTTATGCATATTTTTCTAAATCTGGTATGCTGATGAGTTTGCATAGCTTTGGTAAATATAAAAATAATTTTAAAAAATGAAGTAGAGATAAAAATGACTTTGAACCCTGACTGACTCAGGTGGGGGAGAATTATCCCAGGTATCTCAGGGGAACAGCCAAAGGAGTGTGCTAGTCATGTTCACAATTGTCAGATCCAGAGGGGAGCAGAGGATATCATAAAAGTCAAAATTTATGCAAACTAAGAGGACACACAACACTTTTCTCAACAGAACTAGAAAGCAAAAATCTCAACATTAGTTGACTTCAAAATATGGACACTAAACTGGCTTAAAAATTCAAGATTATAATAAAGGGTTCAAATTTTCACTCTTCTGTTTACTAGCTGTATAGCTTTGGGCATGTATCTTTACTGTTCTGAACTCATTTGTAAGATGGAAATGGTACCATCTTTATAGTATTGTGAAATACAATCATATTTTCAAATATTTGGCACACATGCATATATACATACCTGTATGTATATGTGGTACACATATGCGTATGTATATATGTATGTGTGTATGCATGTACATGTGTATGTGTGTGTATGTATATGTATGTGTGTGTGTATATATGCATATATATGCTGTCTGTCACCCTGACAAAACTTCTGATAAGATCAACTTAAAGCAGGAAAATTTTATTTTGGCTCAGTGTCAGGAGTTTCAATTCGTGGTCACTTGGCTTCACTGCTTTGGGCCTGAGGAGAGGCAGAATATTTTGGCAGGGCCTTCTGGAGAAAGCTACTTACCTTAAGGTGTCATTGAAGCAGAAAGAGAGACGCCAGGGACAATATATACCCTTTCAAGTCATGCCCCCCGTGACCTGCCTCCTCCAAATGAACCCCAGCTCCTGATAGCTCATTCAGCTATGAATTCATCAGTGGATCAGTTCATTAATGAGATCAGCCCTCTCATGATCCAGTCCCTTCCCAGAAGCCCACCTCTGAACATTGCTACATTGGACACCAAGTCTTCAACACATGAGTCTTTGGGGAACTTCTAGATCTAGACCATAACAATATATAACCTTGTTATATCACATATATATCTGGGTACCTCCCCCAGTGCTCAAAGGGTACCCTGGGATAAATCCTCTTCCTCAAAGTTTTGTGATCTCTTTAGGCTTCATTCCTCATTCTCATTCCTACCCTCCTAGAACTGTCACTAGGACCACCTGAAGCCTTAGCCTGGGGGGTCTGTGTCACTGTGACACTCACCCGCGATTTAGAGACATCCTTCCTGGGGAACCCTTCCCCCCATCTCCTTCCCTTTGCAAGTTCAGTTTGGCATCCAGGCCACAAAGGCCTGCTGAATGTCCAGCCTGTGTGTCAACCAGGAGACAGGCGAAGCGCCCTAGTCTGAGCTAGACATCTGAAGATGAAGAGATTCTAGATTTCCTGCAGGTGTTGCTAGGGGGGAGTGCCCATGCTGCAGAATGAGAGAAAAGGAAAGGCAGCCCAAGAAGCCCTGGCTTCACTTCTCTTCTGCTTAAGCATGCGGGCTGGAATCATTTCCCTCATGCTGTCTATCTGAAACCCGTCTCAACAGAGCATCACAATCACCTCAGTGCGTGAACACATGGATGCCAGATGCTGGGCATCAGATTGTCATACCTGGTACTTCAGCCTCTCTAATGACATCATGTTTCCTCCAGTAAGAATTTTGTGTCCTTCCCATCACCACCCTTCCACTCCTTCTGGGTCATTTTATTTCTGTAGCTGCTAAGCTGAATGAAGGTGGCATGCAAGTCACTGAGGAGGTGTGGTCCAGATGTGTCTTTGTCCACACCCTCCATCTCTGCACCATTGAAGAGGGTCCCTGAGCATTCAACCTGAAGGCCTTCAGCTTCATTTCAGTAGTACTTAGTGACTTCAAAAATAGCTCGAAAGGAAACTGCTCAGTTTGCAGCTTAGAACTCCCCTGAATTCTAGGCTGCTCTGATTTATGCTGCCAAGGAGCCTGTTGCTGATTATGCTGGATGTCCCATAAATTAATGAGAGCTGGACTTAGAGGTGACAACGATCGCTGAGCCTGTGAAGCAGAAAATGCAACACTAATACATATGTTTCAGAAATGTCCTTTTGTCTATATGTTTGGAGGAGAAAGTGCTGATGAGGATCAATTTCATATTGACTTTAAATTTTTCAATTGACCCAGAGCTCTTTTTATTAAGTAATGCACATGAGAACATTTCATCCCAGGTCAACTTGATGGCTTGGAGAATTCCCTTCAGAATACAGCAACCTGGGTGGAATTTCAAATGAATTCATTCATTTATTCTTTTATTTATCCTTTAATAAATATTTATTGAGCAGTAGCTATGTGCTCAATTCTAGAAACTATGCTAGACTGTGGGCAAGATACAATCTGCTCTCAAGGAATCTAAAATCTAATGAGCTAGAGAGACTGGAATAAACAGCCCTGACCCAGAGTGGGAGATGCAGAGTGTATGGAAGTCCTGAGTGAGAACCCATGCAGATGCCCTAGATACTTGGTAAGTACTCAATTCTTGATGAATGAATGAAGGAGTAGAAGGCAGAGCAGGACAAGGGTCCTTTCCCTGCAGGAGTCAGATCTCACCACATCATGAATGGCTCATCTGGGTAGATTATTTCTTGTGCTTAGAATGGAAATAAGATAGTTATACATGTGCTCACCTCCAGGGGATGCTTCTCTGATGGAGCAGTCCAGCAGAACCTAAGCACCTGCCCTGAGAAAGATCTGTTTTCAAATCCTGGTTCACTATCCTTGACTAAGGAGTGGATGTTTCTGGAAGCTTGAATCCTTCTCCTTGTTACAAAATCCCATCATACCTTTAGATTTGACTGAATCTTGGGCGATATTTTGTGAAGACTTTTTTTATTTACTGCCTTCCTGCAGTTTTCTCAACTAGTATTTCTCACATTGTTAGTTATGGCCTTTGTGTCTGTTGCTGGTGCACTTTTGTTTTGTTTTAATCTTGTTTGAGTCCTCAAGTCAGCCTGGGAAAATGTGAGCATCACTCTTCTGAGCACCTACCTCTGGGATGTCATCCCTGGGCTTTGAATCACAGGTTAGAAATCTTGTCATGCTCCCCTGAACTTGACTCGATGGCTGCAGTGGCCTGGCTGATTGATGGCTGTTTCCTCCTCTGTTTGATCTTAGCGAACAGACAGCTGTGATGTAGCAGCTTCATCCCACTCACCTGCTGGCATCTTCATGTTTGGTTTAATAGCTTGTTAACTGCTCTGAGGACAGGCACTGCCCTTCCTGGCTACCATTGAGAGTGGTCTCTATGGTAACTGCATCCCATTGGGGACCATGCTCATTCTTCAAGGCTTTCTTTCTCCATTTTTCTCTGGTGGCTTCTGGGTAACCTGTGATGGTTGGAGCTCTGTCTCGCCCTGCCAGGAAGCTACTGCTGATTTAAAGCCTAGCAAAGGAACTTAACAAGACACACAGCTTTCTTCTGGCCTCGTTGCTTATTCTCTGGTGCACTTGGTCCAGACCTGCAGGGAGCTGTCATTCCTCCTGTATCATCTCTCTTTTTGGCGGTCCCCAGGTATTGCTCTATCTCTCTCAGAAAGCCTTGACATGGTTTCTCCAGATCTCCCTGCTCATTAATATCTTTCAACCATCCCTTCTGAATCCTGGCATTCGGTCTGTTCTTTTTCTCCTCATCTCTCTTTGTTTAGTCATTCACTCTTCTCTTCAGAAATGACTCCCAAACACTCTAGTCTTCATCTGTCCTGAAGGACCTGTGTCAAAAGAAATGCATGTAGACTCTGCAGATAATATATGAAGAAAGGCCCCATTTATGTATGATAGGACTCCAGAGCGTTCAGTCTGTTGATGGGATTCAGGGTCCATCAATAATACTACTACCAATATGTAGAGCTTTTTGTGTGCTGGGCATGGTGGTAAGTACCTCATCCTTGCTATATTCCTAATATGGTAAATGTTCTTGTGGTCCTCGTTTTACAGAGGAGGAAACTGAGACACAGAGTGGGAGCATGTGCGCTAAGTTTCCCAGACATTAAATAGCAGAGCAAGGACTTGAACGCTGGTTTCAGAATTCATCCTCTTTGATCTTCTACTACACACTGGGCAGTGTCATTGTCCTCGACATGTGGTTCCACCATTAGTAGTAACACTTCTGCGAGGTTAAGTTCTACCATCCACAATGCCAACACTAAATGCCACCTGCTTTCTGAAACTACCCACCTTCCTCCATATTCAAGATGTGAGTTCATTTGCTCAGTCAGCAAACATCAAGGGATATAGTGGTAAAATTCATTCATTCACCCATGTAAGTACAAGTTCATATTGAGTACCTTTAAAAGTGTCACTCCACCAAGTTCTGTGCCTGAGATGGTGAGCAAAAACCAACAACCCTGTCCTCACCCTTTTTGTTTTTTGAAAAAGAGAAAAATAAGTCAAAGACTTATAGAAACCACTTTAAACATGCACATATCTGTAAACTAGAACTACAACTCTCTACTTCTATATCTTAATATTTACTGGATGATTGATCAATAGATATTGTTCTTTTTCAATCAATTCCTTCTGCCTGCTTATATGATACAGCTCACCTCTTTAGTCTGACATTTAAGACCCTTTATTATTAGGTCTCAGGTACTTTTATAGGCTTATCTCCTATCAGTCCTTGGCTCCTGTTCTCCACTCCCCCCTTCACACCCAGGATCCCAGAAGTTTCCTCCCTAGAGACTATCTAGGCACCAACCCTACCATGCGGTTGCTCCACCTTCTTCTCTGCTTCAACTTCCCCTTTTCATCCTCTCCATATCACATCTCTTTTTCCTAAAAGCTTTCCAAATTTCAGAGCCAGGTCCAAACACCCATTCTCTGTAGAAGACCCACAACTGTTTCCCTGACCGTACTCCCACCAGCAGCCATCACTGTGTCCCTCCCTGTTCCCCCACCGCCTTGCCCAGCCCCTCTGAGAGCACCTACAGCTCTTCATCTGAGCCGCCCATTTGTTCTGCTGACTAGGACTGTGGACCCCTTCAGGGTCAGGAACAAGCCTGATTTTTTGTTGCATTGAGAAACAGCACAGTGCCTTGGGCATAGTTTTAGTCTGTTTAGGTCAACATGACCAAATACCCAAACAAGGTAGTTTATAAGCAACAGAAATTTATTTTCACAATTTTGGGGGTTAGGAAGTTCAAGACCAAAGTTCTGGCAGTTCCAATATCTGATAAGGGGTGGTTTTTGGTTTATGGTTGGTGCCTTTTCTCTGTATCCTCATGTGGCAGAAGGGGCCAAGGTTTTCTCTGGGACACTCCACCAATGAGGGCACTAATCCCATTCATGAGATCTCCACCCTGTGAGCTAAACACCCCCAAATCCCCACCTCCTGATGCCATGACATCAGGGATTAAGTTTGATCATACAGCTTTGGGCAGGATGTAAACTTTCAGGCCACAGCAGTACTGGGCTTCCAACATTTTTATTAATTAACTATTATTGACAATAACTTTTAAAGTGTCTGACTTCAATTTGCATCTGATATTCTGCAACACATTACACTTATTTCATTTTTTCAATCCCAAGAATCTTATAATACAGACTATGATACAAATATTATCATTAACTCCATTTTACAGGTGAGGAAGCTGAGGCCTAGCAAGGGAACAATTCCTGCTCCAGGTCACACCCCCTGAGCAACACAACCTGATTAGATCCCACAATGACTTGCTGTAAGAGCTGTGAGAACAGGATCTGTTGTCTGCTTGATCACCCTCGTGGCCCCAGCACCTGAAACAATGGGGCTGAAGGCATTTGATATGATCCTGTTGGATGGATGAGTAAATGTTCTGGAAGCACCATGCTTCAGTATTTGTTCATGAACAAATGGACTTATGTCTTGAGTATGGAGGAAGGATGACAGAGAGCTTTCACTCATAATACCTCTCTGTCTGTCTTCCCTTCCCCTTCCTTTCTCTCTCTCTCTCTCTCTCTCTCTCTCTCTCTCTCTCTCTCTCTCTCTCTCTCTGTCATATAATCCCATTTCTGAATATGGAAGAGGAAATCAGAGAATGAATCTGTGGGATTCTGATTGAATGACCTCAAGCTGAAACTTTTTATGTTTTTATTTTTTGTAGAAGTGGCCTTTGGGCGCAGGCCATATTCCTGATAGATTTAGAACAAAACAACCTTTCAGATGGTTCAAGGCCAGAGGGTCAAACTTTGGAGTCAGCAAAACTTGCTTGAATCTAAGATTTGCCATGGCCTCTGTGCTTTTGTGCAAGACGTGTACTCCCTCAGAAGTTCAGCATGGTGGTTCATGTGTTCCGGATGAATTCTAGAACTGGGTAGTCTGAGTATAGGAACACAGCCCTAAGCTTACTGGTGTGTGATCTTGGAAAAGACACGCAGCTTTTCTGTAGTTCAGTTTTCCCATTTCTAAGATGGGTATAATGATAACATTTGCTTCCCAGGGTTGATGTGAGAATTAAATAAATCAATTCATTTGGAGGGTTTAAAACAGCATCTGCCACCCGGGAAACTATCATTAGCTTTTAGATAATTACATCTATTTCAGAGGATGTAGTGAGAATTATGTGGCTAATATACATGGAGCACTTAGCCTTCTCGAGGCTGCAGCCCAGGACCGGCACAGCATCAATCCCACCACACGCTGCTGGCTGGACCCCCAGGGCCAGCCACAATTCAGAGACTCAGAGCAGGAGTGTGTTCATCAGAGACTACCAAGGAGCCAACTGGACTGGCCCAGCACAGTGGAAGAAGCAAGGGTAAAGATCTGGGTTAGTGCGATGGGTAGGATGTGCACAAGTAAGCACCAGCAATTTCACCTGCTGACACTCACGTGAACAGAAGCGCCCTTGGGCCCTCCACTCAGAACCTGTTCCTCACTTTTCTACAAAATTTTAACCAAGTGCTAATAGGTGCTTTCTAAGGCCACGAAAAAGGAGAATGCTTGGAGATGAAAGTGATTTTGGAAGACAGGTCCCCTGGCAACAAAATAAGGGGAAAAAAATGACAAAAACGAAAATGTAGATGGAGTGTAAATAAGGGCATTAAAAGCATAGGCTGTCACACACACAGATGTGCATTTCAAACAAGGCTGTATCCATCACCAGAAGCTAGGGAACACAGATCCTTACGTAGATACCGACCCTAACCTGTTCAATCCCTCCATCCGCAAGGAGGGGCAGACTGGGGGATGTTGCTGGGACTGCTGTAAGGAGTCAGGGACCCTTGTGTCTCCTTCCACCATGGAAGCCCATGGCTGGCATCAGTGGGAGCTTTACAATGACCTGTTAATGGTATTTTTGACCATTTGTTGAATGGTTTAGTGTTTTCAGGTGCTATACCAACTACTTTCTGAATATGATGAAATTCGACTTTATAGTTTTCAAATCCTTTTCACCAGTGTCAACTCTTTTGTCTTCGTAGGATAATCCTTGTGAAATGAGAGGATGGAGATTTGGGAAGATGAGGGGTTTGCTGGATGGGCAAAGCTGGGAACAGATGAATGTGGCTATCTTCTGTCTAGTGTTCTCTTTCCTTCCCCATCCAGAAGAGATGTCAGTGGGATTTGTCCAAATCTTTTGCTCACTTAGCACAGTTGCTAGTATGTCTATCAGGGTCTGGTACCAGCCTCTGCCACACACTCTGTTATTTTGATTTTACTATGTAGTGTGCATTTTTATGTGAACAATATAAATTCATTTTCTCAGCAGCCATGTGAGTTAGGTTCTCTTACCCAAACTGCAGACGGGGAAAACTGAGTTTAAAGGAACTAAGTGAATTCCCCAAGGTCCTGCCATGGAAGGTGCCAGAGCTGAGATCCAAACACAATTTTATATCATACCTAAGACTTTCTATCATATAACATTGCATCACTAATTTTTCTCCACTTCTGTCTGATAAAGTAGACTCTTGGTTGTACTCCAGCCATCTCCCCATTGTGCTGGATGCAGAAGTCTGGGACTGAGACTGAAGACGTGTCAATACTCACATGCAGCGACAGAGTATTCTACACCAAACACTTAGATATGCGTATAGATCCAGGCTCACATTGATCATGCACCTTCTGTCTGCATGTGGCCTTGGGTATGCCATTCCCATGTAGTGTTACATTTCATCTCATATCAGATCTGAAAGTAGGTACTATTGCAACATTTTGCAGAGGAAGAAACAGGCTCAGAGAAGTAAGCCCCTTTCCCACTCTCATCTAATCTGCCTGCCTCTAACACACTCTCTGGTCTCCCAGACTACCTCGGGGAGGGTTTGATCACATAGAATACAGTCTGGGGAAGACTTTGTGAAAAAGCAGCCCAAGCTGCACCTTGGAAAGCTTATCATGCAGCTGACAGTGTGCTGAGAGCCAACGAGCATGCTATTATCGTTATGATTAGGTTTTCGTGTACTTTTCAAATCAGATGTGTAAATATAATCAAAAACATTTCTCTTCACAGCGCAGATCTCCAGCAGGTTCTACCCAGCATCCTAGTTCTGAGAAAAGATAATAAATTAGCTCTAATTAGCTTTCCCGCATGCCGAAGCAGGTCTATCTTGTCACTGCTTTGCAAGCTGGGGAGAGGGAGGCTCCATTGGACTTCTCCTAAAGAAAGTGGGCTGAGGTGGCATAGGGGCAGAACCGGCTTGGCTGGAGAGTGACTTTCAGTTTTTCATTATCTTGTGCAATTGCAGATGAGTCATCTGTACCCTCTGGCCTTTGTTTTTTCCCTCTCAGACTAGACTTCTTCTCCTTTTATGCAAAAAGAGTCCCTGACTCTGCTGTCCCAGCTTAAAACATTAACTTCATTGGTTCATGGGTATAGTTATTGAGCATCTTCTGTTTATCAGGGTTGACTTCCATACCAGGGATACAAAGATGAGTAAGGACCAGTTTCTGCTGTCAGGGAACTCCCATTCTAATGGGGAAATGATAGTAATATCTACTCATTCCTGTGTGCCAAGAATGTGGCAATACCCATCAAAGAGTTCTTTCATTTATTCCCTGCAAGAGATCTCTGAGGTAGTATTATTTTCTGCATTTTATAGATGGAGAAATAGTCTCAGAGAGGATAAGTCATTTTTCCACCATTTCACTGCTAATAAATGATGAAGCTATGATTCCAATTCAGAGCCCAATCTTTTAACCACTGAATTATATTGCCTTGTGCAGGAATTGTTAGATGTGGGGGAATTGTTAGATGCCATAAAAGAAAGAGAGAGTGGCTCCTAGGGAGACTATGGGATAGGAAGGTGTTTTCTAGTTAGGTGATTAGGGATGGTTTTGGTAAGGATGTTTGAACAGAATCTCGAAGGAAAGGATCTTCAAGACATTTTTTTTTTTTTTTTAGTTATAGATGGACACAATACCTCTATTTTATTTATTTATTTTTATGTGGTGCTGAGGATTGAACCCAGTGCCTCATATGTGCTAGGCAAGCACTCTGCCACTGAGCTACAATCCCAGCCCTTGAAGACATTTTAATACAGAAAGACAGAGAATCAAAAACCTTTTAGGTAGAAGAGCCAAAACACAAAAGTAGGAAGGAAAGCAAGGGGCATGGTTAAGGAAGAGTGTGTTGTGTGAAGGGACCCTAGCGGAACATTACCCTGGGCTCTGTGCTACCTTCATCCAAGTGACAAGCAGTTATTGAATGCCTACTATGTGTCCTGTACAGTGAGCCTCTGGGGTTAACAGGGTGACAAACACAAAGTCCACAACTTAGTAGTTTAGCCCAGTAGTTTTCAATGGGGGCCAATCTTGTCCCCTGAATAACACTTGGCAGTGTCTAGAGAGTTTGGGCTGTAACACCTGAGGTAGTACTTCTGGTATCTAATGAGCAGAAGCTAACAGTACTAAAAAGTATCCTGTCATGTACAGGATAGCCCTCAACAACACATAATTGTCTGACCTACAATATCAACAGTGCTAGTGAATGACAGGCCAGGTAAGAACAGGGGGAAACTTGCAGGCCAGGCTAGGAATTCACCTATTCTTTTTCCAGATCAGGTGGCCTCCACCAACAAAGAGGTAGCAGCAGAAATGACAAGAGGAAAACCTTCCTGTTGTAAATGACTTCCTAGCACAAAAGAAATCCGTTTGATTTCCTTAGCTTTTTTATTACAGGCCTCGGATGACCTGAAGATGCTCTCCTACCACCTCTGGTTCCGAGCCACTAGACTCTTATAAGGATATATGACCCCCCAAAACCTAATGTCAGATGCTTCTTCCTTCTTAATCAAATTAAGTAAATAGTGTCTGCAGAAGTTCAGCAGGGCTAAGGAATTTATTGCAAATTAGCTAATGGCTTGGTTCTGCCATGAAAAGGAAATAGACTAAACCAACTCTAAACCTCTATATTCTGTGCATTTCAAAGTACAGAAGCGGGTCAGGAGTCTATTTATTAAGTTAAGCAATATTTACTGGACCTAGCCTGCGAGTATCAAGGTGGTGGAACTTAACTGCCTTTTAAAATGAAAGTCTACTTGTCATGATTATCGCAAGCACACCCAGTACTATTCTGATTCTCTCGAGCTGTCAAGGAGAGAACAGGGATTTGGTTGTGATTTCAGAGAACCTTTAGCTGCCAGTTCAAGAGAGAAAGGAGAAGGCTCAGGGTTCTCCAGGCCCTTGGAAGGGGCCCTGGCTCTGCAATATGGTGTATTTGGTTATCACTACCCTTAGCTGTGCACCTTGGGCAAGTTGTTCCCTTAACCTCTCTGAATCTAAGCCTCTTTATCTTGAAAAACAAAAGTCCACTAGTTCTTAGAATTATTGTTGGTATTAACCATATTGAGGAAATGGGCATCAGACCCATGATAATAATGTTGGGTCATTTTTTTCTACCTGGATTTGACAACCGGGTTGTGGTATATGCCAAAAACAGAAGACCTGCTTTTGTGGTTTAGTTACTTTTCTTGTCTACTAAGCACACAAGAGAAGGGAAATTCCTGTGGACTGGTAGCTTCTTAGAAATTCATACAGTGCAGGCCAAGTCTCAGGGTCCAGGCAGAGGCTGGCAAGCAGGCAAGCTCTGACAGATCAGAGGGAACAGGAGGGAAAATCAATTAAAAGAGCCTTTCAGTGAATGAGGGGTGGCAAATGTCTAGCATTAATCCCAAGGGAGACCTGTATTTCCATAACAGGCGAGGCCTTCCCTTTAACCCATTGGCACCACAAGTTGGAGTTTTCCAGGCTGAAGTCCATTACTGGCAAGGGGTGTGCCGTGTGTGATTAATGACCCTGGTTACGGGCCGGTTAGCAACGGAGAGCTCCATCCATCTCACTTCATGGAAGCTTCGCACAGCATTTATTGTCTGCAGCCAGGATGTGTTCCTTTGCAATTAGGTAAATGCCTTCCTCAGAGGATGTGTGGTGATTCCTCCATTAGTGCCCCCGTCCTCTGTCCAACACCCAATAGGAAGACAAAGTCTGAGAAAGCCAAAGAGGAACAGAGGGTGATTGTGTTAGGTGCTATTTCATGACCTCAAATGCATATGACATGGAAGTTTTGCCCGCTCCCAGCTACCTCTCTTCAAGGAAACATTCATCCCACAGAATCCATGAATATTATGGCTTAAAATCCATCTGAAGGAAGTAAGGAAGGGAATGGCATGTGAAATGAAATCCAATGCTCATTTCCTACTATAAAAAGAAGCGCCCCAGTTGGGCATGGTGGTGCACACCTGTAATCCCAGCGGCGGCTCAGGATACTGAGGCAGGAGGGTTGCAAGTTCAAAACCAGCCTCAGCAATTCAGTGAGGCCCAAAGCAACTTAGCAAGACCCTGTCTCAGGATGAAAGAAAAGAAAAATAGAAAGGGCTGGGGATGTGGCTCAGTAGTTAAGTGCCCTGGGTTCAATCCCTGGTACCAAAAAGAAAAAAGATGGAAAGAGAAAGTCCTCAAAACAGAACTAAAATAAAACAATGCCTACCCATGCAGGCACAATGCTATCCCTGTAAAGGCTTTACAAGGTAGCTTCTGCACTACCTCCATTTCACATTCAGGGATACTGAGAGGTGTCAGGGGTGCAACTTCCTCTGGGTTGGACAGTGGGGAGATAGCTGTGCTGGGGTTCACAGTCTTGCTCTATATCTGGGCTCTATACCACTGTGCTATTCTCTAATTTTTGGAAGAGTGTAGACCAGAGCAAAGAGTAGTAAAAACTACTTGTTCTTTAAGAAAGCCCACCATACAGAAAAGAAAAGAGATCATTGATTTACTCTACAGTTCCTCAGTGGAGACCTGCTATGGGAAGACAGTGTGCTAATTTGTAAAGATATAATAGCAAATAAGATAAATGATTATGGAGCTCAGCCTGTGAAGGGGAAGGACAGTCACAACAACAACAACTACTAATTTTGTTTTATTGTACACCTAGTAGTATACTAAATATTTTACATGTATTAGCATAATTAATCTTCATAATCAATGAGGAATAAGCTGTATTATCCATATTTTACAAAGCAGGAAATGACTGCTGGGCAAGTGCTTTACTATGAATGTTTGTGTACCCCAAAACTCATGTGTTGAAGTCCTCTGTCTTCATGATTGGGATTAGTACTCCTATAAGAGAGTGCAAAGAGCTGCCTTGCCCCTTTACCACCTGAGGATACAACTAAAAGGCACCATCTTGGAGACAGAAACCAGGCTCTCACCAGACACTGAACCAGCTGGCAGCTTGGTCTTAGACTTCCTAGACCCCAGGATGGTGAGAAACACATTTTTATTGTTGATAAGCTGTGTAGTCTGTGGTCTTTTGTTATGTAGTCCAGACAGACTAAGAAAGCATAAATAACCTAACCAAGTGTATATAGCCAGTAGGTAGTGAGTCTTGCTTCTAAACACTGAACCAGTGATCACAGTGTCTGAGATTCCCTGAGAATCTCATCCTGGGGAAGATGAGGGAGGGAGTTGGTAAGAATTTAGAACAGGAGGTACCACTGCAGCCTAGGATACGAGGAGAGATCCAAATAAAGCACCAGAAGAGAAGCACACGAAGCCTGAGGAATAGGAAGAAGAGTTTCTCTTGTCTACTAAGCCTGAGGAGCTTGCCATTTTGGGGGCATACAGAGGCTACTACTGTAACTAGAGTGTTGAGACCAAGGAGAACAGCATGATATAAGGTCAAGGCCAGCATACATAAGGCCCAAAAGGTCATTTTCAAGATTTTTTCATTCCATCATTTGAACTCTAAACTAAAGAGAGGAGAGAACTATGTCTAAGTCAGCTAGTTATCCACCTGAAATCATTCCATAATGTGGGTTGTTTCCAGAGGCAGCTCTCTAAACAGGGTATGTGTGAAGGACTATTTCTTTCCAAGGAATCTGAGTGGAAGTGATATGTATCCTTTCTAAGTTAGGGTTTTGAAGAGGTGCATCTGCCTACTCTGGGGATTTGTTTTTTATTGACATTTCTTCCTCCCAGAAGAAGCTATCTGTGAGACCCTAGATGTGGGCAGAGCCACAGATAGAAGGGGCCTACCTGGGTTCCTGAATCTCCAGATAGCGCACACCTTCACATGGGTGGAATTCCTTCGAGCACAAGAAGTAAACATCTGCACTACTGATGGGGGGAGGTTCACGTGCTACTGTAGTTAGTATTAGGGAAACTAATTATGGGAATGCTACAAAAGTCTTTTCAAGGGATCGCTTGACACTGTATAGAGAATGGAGAAGAGCAAGAGAACATGTAGAAGGACATGGTGCAGGTGTGAAGTGATCGTGGTTTGACCTTCTAACATTCACATAGCTGAGTAGACCATGCAAGACTTTTTAAAAGCTTCCATTTTTGCTGTTATATTGAATAGGGGGAGTGGCTTGAAAAAAAACGTCAACTGCAATTTTTTTGGAGCACTTCCAAGTACTTTATTTTCACGGTTTCTAATGCACTGCTTCTGAAATAAGCAAGGAAGGAATTAGATTCAGTGCAGAAAACTGAAGTCAACCTATCTGCAGCACATTTCTGGGGCCTTCACACACCTGGGTCCCTGATTTGCTCCCTGGGTGATCACGAGCTAGCATCAAAGGATCTGGTGAAGGGGAGTGCCTTCAGTAAATCATTGACTAAGGGTTTCAGCAACTTACATGGTTTGTCTCTGTTTTCTCAGCTGTAAAATGAGAATAACACCAGCATATGCCTCATGGGATTGTGCTAAGAATTAAAGCCCTTAGTTAAGATTATGGTGCATAGAGGAGGCTCAATAAGGAGAAGTTATTGTCTGATCCAAAGACGGTAATGGAAAGATATTTTAGATGTCACTAGCCCGTTCCTTCTTCATAACCTTTGCTCAGTTACTTCCTGAATGGCATCTTCTTTCCCAGTGTTCTCAGAGCTCATGCTTGGTACATTTATTTCTACTGCAATTGCTCCCCAGGGGGCTTCCAGTACTAGCCAATCTCAGAAAGGCTCCTGCACCCCCATCCTGTTTTACTCTTCCTTTCTAGCAGACCCCTCCTGACATCGTGGACTCTACTATATGAATTGGTGCTCAGCCTCATTACCCTGGAATGTGGGCTCTATGAGAACAGGTGTCTTATCTCTGGTTTGCAGCTGGACCTCAGGCATCTAGAAGTGTCTGACATAGAGTGGGAGTCCAGTGCACATGTGCTGAATGAAAGGAGGAATAAATGATGATCTTATCACACATGCTGTGTTCCAGGTTCTAGTTCTGCTTTCCATCTTACTGTCTGTTTTCTTCTCGGGTGCCCTAATGAACCATTTAGCAAACCAAAGACTGTGTGCACATTTTATTTTGCTTTGTTTTCCTCCTTTTTAGCTGCTACTCCTCCCCCAGATCTTCAGTTCCTAATCAGCTTCAATAAACCTCTGTGCCCAAAGGCAGATAAAGGATCTGAAGTCTTGACAGGTCCAGACTTCAGTGCCCTACAGTCCCCTAGGGCATGTGTCACCATCTCTGTCCCTCACTTGTGCTTCCACAACACCCAAGTTGTCAAAGCCTACAGATTAGAATTATGGATCAGAAAACTCCACCACATCCCAGGATCATCTGATTATACAAAAAAAAAATGTTTCCACAAAAATTTTTAATTTGTATTGCAGTATAATTCATATATAATAAACCATACATATTTAAAGAATGTAAATGAATGAGTTCTGACATATTCATAACACCTGTGAAACTATTACCACAATCAAGACATTAAACATTTTCACCATACACTAAATTTTCCCTATGTTCTTTTATGATCTAATCTCCCCTCACACATTCCCATACACACACACACTCACACACACACATACACACAGAATCACTGGTTTTGCTTCCTGTCACTCTAGTTAGTTTTAATTTTCTAGATATTATGAGATACATCCACATGGTCAAGTGTATCAATAGTTCCTTTCTTTTTTTATTATTAATTAGTATTCCATTATATGGATATACCACAATAGATATCACCTGTTGGACACTTGGATAGTTTCTGACTATTACAAATGAAACTAGGATAAGCATATGTATATAAATCTTTGTGCAAAAAATGTTTTTCTTTTCCTTGAGTGAACACCTAGAAGTGACTTTGCTGGGTCATATATTGGGCACATGTTTACCTGTTTAAGAAATTATTGAATGCTTTTCCAAGGAGGCTATGCCATTTTATATTCCTACCAATAGTGTATGAGGGTACCAGTTGTTCCTTTTTCTTGCCAACACTTGGTATGTTTAGTCTGATTAATTTTAGTTAGTATAGAGTGTTGTAGTGATGTCACATTGTTCTTTTTAGATTGTAACTCCCTAATAATGAATTAGTTTAAGCATCTTTGCATGTGTTTGTTATCTTTATCTCTTCTTTGTTGGCGCATTCCTTTGTGTGGGGTTATCTTATTTTTGAGTTGTAATAATTTCTAAAGATATTTTGTATAACAAGATAAAAATTCTTTGTCAGATAACTCTTTGGCAAATATTTTTTTCCAATCTGTGCCTTGCCTTTTCAATTTCTTTCCCACATTGCCTGGGTGGAGAAATTTTGAAGCACTCCCCTCCATATTCCTAGAAACCTAGGAACATAAGGATCTTGAACATTGAAAAATTTCAGTTCAGTGAATGAGACAAGTTCTACCTTTAAGATGTTAAAGCTTAGCACATGAAAGGGCTTTGGTTCCTCAACTTACCAATACAAAAAGTGAAGATAATATTATCTACTTCATGAGATGACTGTCATAATTAGTTATAGTGAATAAACTACCTAGACCCATGATTAGCATATAATAGGAGATCAAGAATTATTTATATTATTTCTCCTGTGATCCTCAGGAGCAGAAATGGGACCAAAGGGTAGAAACCTTAGGGATGCAGATTGTCTGAATTTAGCGAATTATTTTCCATTGGTGTTCAATAAATGAAATGAAACAGGCAGTCAGATGAGCTACTGAGTTCCCATCACTAGAAGCATTTAAGCAAAGGATAATAACCATTGGATTGGGTCCCACAAGGGATGATTGCTACCTTGATAGAAATACTGGACTTCTCATATCTCCCCTGTTATTAAAAAATAGGTTGGTCTCTGGTAGGAGATACAACAACTATATATATAATACATGTAATGCATAGCATACATATATACTGATATATTTTATATAATGATAAATCTTTAAGTGCTAAGACTTAAAAAGTATTACACTATGTAATCATTGTAACAACCCCATAAGATAAGATTGAATGTTAGCTCTATTTGATTGATGAGAAAAGTGAGCTCAGAGATGTTAGATAACTTGCCCAGTGACATACAACTTGAAGGAGTGGGACCTTGAATGCAGTTTTAAAATGGACTGAATGTTTCTGCCATTCCCACATTCTTATGTTAAAACTCTAACCTCAAAACAATGGTATTAAGATCTGGGACTTTGGGGAGCTGATTAGATCATGAGGGTGGAACCCTCATGGATGGGATAAGTGCCCTCATGAGAGGAGGGCCAGAGAGCTAGCAGGCTGTCTGCAACCTGGAAGAGAGACCCCATCAGAACCCACCATGCTGCTACCCTGATCTCAGACTTAAAGCTTCCAGAACTGTAAGAAATAAATGTCTGTTTCTCATAAGCCACCAAGTCTAGGGCACTTTGTTGCAGCAAGTGACAAAATACCATGAACTAAGACAAGGCCTGTCTGAGTGAAGTCCACACATGCAACCAGAGACTCTGACCACTGTGCCTTTGCTTAGACATAAGCTAGGGAGAAGTGCTGCCAAAGGAGTTTCCCACCACTGCGTATCTCAAACTACCTTGTGTCTCTGAGTCTGCAGGACAAGTATTTGGTCTTGATCCACAACTGCAGTATTCCACTTCTGTTGGTTCAGAAGATCACTCTATGAGGTAGCCAAAGACCTCCAGGTTAGCCAGACCTGAGGTCAGCCATCTGACTAGTTCTCTACCTAGCATGACCAGTTGGATCTCAGCTTCCTGAGGAAATGTCATTTTCCATCTCCAGTTGGAACAGGTCTTTCCTGGGCTCTTCCTTCTGGCATATGCAGTGTTTATTTGTTTTGGAAGTCCTCAGAAGTGGCAGCTTTCTCATTGCACAGCAGTATGGAATGTCCCCATTTGGTGCCTGTCCATCCAGCACACAATATTTACACTGTCACTGCAAAGCTGTTGGACCCTTAGATCCTAATCATCCAAAGATACTTTTGTGGTTTCTAAAAATCAGGCCTGCTCTTCTGTAAGCAAGTGCCTGCCTCTTTCCATTCCGATTACCAGCTCCGGTTGGCAAGAGAACCATAAGGATGCTTACCAGATTGTGCCAAACTGACGTTACCTAGCAACCTAGCTAGGAGCCATCAGGATGCACCCTTGTGTTCTTAACACTGCAGAATTCTTCAGGCATCTTGTATTCAGTGGAGAATAAAAACACTCCACAAGGCAGCCTTGAGAGATGCTCTGTAGTCAGGTACATGCTTGTGCAATCCAGATTCTCAGTGACCACTATGACCTTGAGCAACTAAGCCTCAGTTTCCTAACCTGGAAAATGGAGAGACACACTGGTACCTACTTTGCATGAATGTTATGAATTTAATGTATGATACAAAAGGTATAGAACAGGGACAACATTAAGTTGATATTTAATACATGTTTGTTGCCTTCATATCCCATGTTATTTTCTAAGCTACACTTGAAAAAGACACACATCTAAGATGTCAATATCTAGGCACCTAAAGGACCATCCAAGGTCTAGTTACCTCCTATATTAGTAAACCACTGTGATCTTAAGGAAATCTCTTAACCTTTCTCTCATTAATTTTTCTCATCTGAACTATGGGACCAGTGTTCTAGAGCCCAGTTCAATAAAGGGATGTGAGAAAACTCCAAAACCCAGAATGCAAATGCCAAAAGAGGCCTAAATGCCTTGGTGGGTTATTTTCAGTTAAGGGGAGGTTAACCACACAGGGAGGATTACTAGAGGTCTTTGTCTAAAGGTAACTCTCACCTTCATCTGGGTGCAGCCCTGGTGTTCATTTTGTGCAAAAGATATTTGAAATCACATAAGTCTATATACTCACCCATCTTATTTTTTTCCCTTTAATCTCTGTTGGTTCCAGAAAATGTATTCCAACTCAAATAACAAGAGAGCCCATCAGCAGGCAGTTAAACTAGTTAGGTTGGAGAAACAAAGGACAGATGATCCAGAGGGTGAATGTGTATTAGATCGCATCATGCAAAGTACTCAGAGTCTGAAGTAAGGCAGAAATGAATTCAAGTGATCCCAGTCTGTTATTTTCTGGCTCTGAGGACTTGCTAAGCCTCAGTCTTCTCACCTACACAATGAATATAATACAACTTATTTTGAAAAGTTCTTGAGAGGGTCCGGCAATGAATATAAAGTGTCTGTGAAGGTGTCTAGCCCAAAGAATATCCTCAACATAGGATCTGTGTTAAATACAATACTAATAATAGCAATAATATGATATACTGGAGGAAAGCAGAGCCTGAACTGGATGAATGGTTCGAAATGTTTGATTCAAGCAACAAAGTTGAGCCACTAATAGGAAGTAAATGTAAGAGGTAGAATGACAGGCAGATGAGAAGCCTGCTGGTAGACTGAGGGGAACAAATAATTTGGGGTCTAGACCAAGAAACAGGTCTGAGGTTTGGAGCCCAACTGAAAGGTACAGATCAGAACAGACATCTCGGTCACTTAGGGAAGCACTGTCCTCATGTCTTTGCTTTTACAGGCTATCGCTGTCTCCTTCAGGACTTAAATGACAATCCCCTGCAGAAGTGCCTGCAGAACGTAGGTTGTTAGCAAGAGGGAGGCTGGGACGCCCCTGGCACAGAGTTATGACCAATGACAAGTCTGCATTCCACACATGGAATGGCAGCTCTTGAAAGTCAAGAAGTGGATTTCCCTTGCTTCCCCAGCTTCAGTTTGTTCTTAATCAGGCAAAATCTCAGCACATCTAAGTGCCTTTTGGCCATTGTCTCACTGGCTTCTTACCTCAGGGAGCCCAATTTGAAGGAGTTGCTAGAAGCAGAGAGAGAGAGAGAAAGAGAGAGAGAGAGAGAGAGAGAGACAGAGAGACAGAGAGAGACAGAGAGAGAGAGAGCTTGAAATGAATTCAGACGTCAGTCAGTCATCAGCCAGACCTTTGGCAGGTGACAGTTCCCAGCTTTCCAACTGTGATGGATGCTGCAGCAAGTCCCCAAGAAGCACCTGGCGTGGCAGGGGTTAGGACCAATAGCTAGGAGGTGGAGTGTGTGTGTGTGTGTGTGTGTGTGTGTGTGTGTATGCATGCATGCTTGCGTAAGAGAGAGAGAGAGGGGTATTGATTAACACCACAAGGCTGCCTTTATTCTGTTACATCAGATCCTGATTGCACATCACAGAGTTTAGAGAGCTCTTCTAGCAGCCTAAGACCAATGCTGCATGTGGGAGCAATAGCTGGATCTAAGAAAAGCAGTGCAGCATGTATCTTTGCAAATTGTTGTCTTTTCCATGCCATTAAGGCAGGAAGGAATATTGAATCCACTATGGTGATGGAACTTCTTTAACCTGCCAGGAAACCTAGGGCATGCTATTCTATCATATGGAGTCAGTTTCCTAATATTTTAAAAGAGGGGATACATGAATAATCCCCAAGGTTCCCTTAGATTTAAAAAAAAATACTTCCAAGTGAAATACTTGTCAATCAGACTTGAATGGATGGAGCAGTGACATATCTTGATACTTCCACCAAAGCAACCTGGGTTCAACTCCCAACTAATGAGGTATGTTTCATTCTGCTTCGTTTTGGAAAAGTAACATGAACAATAATTAATAGACAGGATCCTGAACTTGTTCTGTCACTAATATGCTATGTGTCAAAGGATGAGTTACCTCCCCTCTCTGGGCTTCAATTTTTCTTGGCACAAGAGAAACCTTGTACTAGATAAGATCTTTCCTGCTCATTCTATGGTTCCATAATGATATAATTGCAGTTAAGTTTTAAACACTTCTGTATTGACAGTAATCTTAACTTGATTGCACCTTAACATTTCTTTCTAAATCCTAGGTGTAAGTTCTAGCATAGTGCCTGGTCCACAGACAGTATATAGAAAATAGTGAATAAGTGGACAGATAGCTTCTACATCCAACTTCTCTTTTTCCCTTGCTTCAACTTTCTTGCTCTGCAACCACTGATAAATTGCTTAATATCTAGAGCTTATCTTCATCATCTATAGAGTAGAGATAATAATAGTATTTACCTCATAGACCTGTTATGAGGATAAAATGAGTTCTTACATGTGACGAGCTCACCACAGCCCCTGGCACAGAGGCTGTATGGCAGTGTTAGCTACCATCAGCATTATCACCACTACCACCATTCCTCAGGTGTCCACATTAACTTCAGAACTATTCTCTAGGCACAAATGCCATTTAACCATTCAGACATCATTTCCTGGGGACTCCTCACATGATATTGTCAGCATTTTACTTGGGATGGTCCTGACTGACCATCTTTGACCATAAAGAACCAAACATAATACTTTTTTCTCAGTACTTTGGAAAGAGAGTTTTCTAGCTGAACCATGCCCATTTGCTTTCTGAACTCATTTCTAACTGCATTGTCACATAGTTACTTTAAGGGTCTCTTATCTTCTATATTCTAACCAACTTCTTCCTTTGGCTTGGAAAGGCCCTGATTTATTGCTGCCTCTCAACTCAGACAATGCCAGTGATGCCACTGAACACTTTAGGAAACTTGGGTTACAGCAGAGGGGGACTCCCATCCAACATCTGTGTGGGCCGCACTCATTCCGTCAGATGCAGTAACTGAGCATCTTTCGAGGTCCAGGCTCTGTCCAGGGTGCTGATTGTTCATTTCAGACACCGTGTGTAATATCCACAGTCGCTCATCGTTCCAATCATCTGTTGAACACATCCCCATTGAAAGCCTCCTGGTAGAAGTGTAATAATCACTTTTTATTGATTAACTCTTTATCTGTGCAGTACTGCACTTATCAACAGGTGCTCCATGCTCAAGGCTGTGTACAGCCTGCTTGTTGACATTGAACAGCTCTTCATCTCATGGGGGCCAGAGTTATGAGAGAATTGTGACATACTGTGTAAGCACTTTAATACAGCATCCAGTCCTGTGTTTGTGGATACCAGCTCTCTGCTGAGGATTGCCAGGCCAGCCCCAGCTCAGGTTCATGTCTTTGTAATCGTTGTCTATATCCATCAGATAGCAAAATCCTGCTACCTTTGTAATATATCCTGATTCTTCCCACTTTATACCTCTCCTTTCTGATCCAGGTCAGCCTCATACCTCCCTGGAGTACATGATGGCCTCCCCGGTCTCTGTTTACCCAGTCCTGCCACCCACAGTCATGTCTCCACAGAACAGTGTGATGACGTCAAGACATATGCCAGATTATATTTCTACCCTTCCCAAATTCCTTGTTGTCTGCACATTTTTTGGAGGATGAACCTAAAATGTGGGGAAGGTACTGCAGTGTCCTTGTGAGAGGATTCCACCTACCATTTTCTCCCTGTTCACTCTGAGCTACTGATTCCTTAATCATCCTCAAACATGCCACCTCGGGTGTGAAGACCTGATCCCTCCTCCTTCACCCACTTTCCTTCAAGGTTCTGCACAGGGGAATGGTCCTCTTCTCACTCCATTTGGGTCTCTGCATGTGTATGCCAGAGAGGATAATAGTTGCTTATTTATTTGTATATTAAATAACCCTCAACCAGAATGTCAGCTCTTTGAGGGCAGGGACCTTATCAATCTTGTCCATGTCTATGGCCCTGGAGGAATAGGGTACTCAACAAAATTGTTTTGAATGATTAAATGAGAAAATGAGGATTAAGCAAGAGCATATTTGTAAAATGCCAAGCTTCAAGGTTTGAGCTTGGAGAATTGGTTATTTCCTATCGCTGCCCTGTCACTCCTCCTTTCCCATAGCCACCCCAGTGAGGTTGAGGGGGCTGCACACTCACAGATGGCCCTAGTCTTCCTTCTGTCTGATGAGAAGCTAAGTAAAACCTAGCCACCTGGTGTGCTTCCTCTCAGGCCTGTTCATTCTGAGATATGCTTCTCCTCTATCTTAGCAAGGTCAGGATATTTATTCCTCAGGGTTAGAAAAAAGAAAAAGTACAGAAAATGTAGTATTACATTTTCTCATGAGTTGTTAGTCCCTGGGTTTTCTTCATTTCTTCCAGGAGATTTGTTTCCAAGGCTTCAGCATTATGTCTCCTTGCAAAGAATTCATACCCAAGGCCATTTTCAGGGTCTTCTTGTTCTAGATTCTCTGGCATCATGGTCACCCCGATCAGACCTCTCCAGATCTCCCAGAACATCAGTCTCCCGTTCTCAGTGCTCATGGAGCACAGCCCTTTCGCTCATGCGCCAGGTTTATATTGCACATTAGAGACCCACAGGCAACCAGGCCACCAGCTTGCACACATCTGAGTATCCCCAAGTGTGGTGGAAAGACAAGGGCATTGGCAGCAGAGACTGGGGTTCGAATCCAGGCATATCATGTTTATGATCTGGGCTGAATCATGTGTAGTCTGGGACCCTCCATTGCATCATCTGTGAACTCTCTTGGGTTGTTTTAAAGATTGGAATAAACAATCATTCAAAAAGTGTGTTGCTCAGAGAAACCGGATGAGTTTGTCTCTCTTCCATCCCCTGTTGGGCTCCTTCTCTGATGATGTTGACATTCATGTCCCCTCCTTTTGTAAAAACAGGGCCATAGACCCAGTAATAGGCCCTGGTGGACACCTGCATACAGTGGTACATGGTGACAATTATTGTTCTGCTTGTGAAAGTGACAGAATCTTAAGGTTTCTAAGAGTTCTGGTATCATTTGAATTTTTCAAACCTAACGACTTTTTCAAAAGGAATACTTTAGAGTAACAGTGCAATATTTGGAGCATAAAAGGCATTTAATGTTTATAAATATGTCAAATGAATGAATGAATAAGTTAGTGAGTGAATATGTAATGCAAGCAGAAGCAGAGCTGCTCTGATTAAACAGATGTGGAGGTCCCAGAAGCCTCCACACTGCCCCTCCATCATCCCAGGAAATGAGACCACCAGGACCTTCTAACCTCTCATAGAGGTTGTGGTCCAATGCCATCCTTGCTGTAGACATTTCTTCTACAGCATTTTTGATGAGATGGTTATCTTTTTGCTCCTTGAAAAAAAAAAAAAACCACACACACACACACACACACACACACACACACACACACACACACAGGAAAAAAAGAACAACTCATTCTAGTTCTGGAATTCCTCATACCAAGACAGATCTTCACATTTATGTTGTGGTTGTGGCTCCTCAAGCTCACTCATTCATTCATTTTAAACAGGAGTCCAACGTTGATGGCAGGTCTCTCCTGCAGCTTATTGGGGCATGCAGAGAGCCTTTCTCCCAGCTTTCAATGCCTTTCTTCTTATGGTGTCACATTCAACAAAGATCAATGTAACTTTTTACTTAAGATTTTCTTGAGTAAATTCAGGAGAATTAGACCATTCAGTATGCAGCAAGAACTTCTTAAAATCTGCTTTCAAATATTTACCCTCATGGACCCAATTCAAATCATCAGTAATTCAACTCATCACCCCTTCCTATTAGCCACTTGGTTCTTTCCCTTTCTCCTTATTCATTCGCTTCCCAAATGACTTTTTTTTCAGGCAGCCAAAACCCCTTCCTATGTACCTTGATCTGATACCTTTTTCTAAGTCTTTACTTACTGCATCATCCCAACCTGCCATAAAAATTTGTTCCTCCTGGCATGGTCTTTTAAAAATGTGTGGAGAAAAGAATATTGTAATTAATTATACTCCATTATTTTTTACCCTATTTGACAAAGAGATTATAATTAATTATAGTCTATTTTTTCACCCTACTTGACAAAAAGAAATAAGCAATAGTCCTAGTCCTCAAGTAGCTAATTATCACAATATTATCACACTAAGTATAGTATAATAAATATTAAGATTCACTCACTTGACAAATATTTGTTGAACATACACCATGTGTCAATCATATTTTTAAGTGTTGAGAACACTGCAGTGAATAAAACAGATAATATCACATACCCTCATGGAACTTCCATTCTGAAGGAAAAAGAATTAAAAAAAAAATCTGTGTCTCAGATGATAATACATGCAATGGGGAAAAGCAATGCAGGGGCAGGTGCTGGGCAAGAGAAGAAGATGTTATTATTTCTCATAGTGCTGTGTGGTGGTTAAAATCTGGTATGGAAGCATGGCCTGGATTTCTTACCCGTTTTGTGTGTGTGTGTGTGTGTGTGTGTGTGTGTGTGTGTGTGGCATTCCTGATGGCCTTAATTAAGATGATAGTGCTGAGATGCTGGGCAGTGGGGAGGGGGAAAGAGAAGTATGACCCATGGTGAGTCATCTCTATTCTCCTGCCTGTGGTGATATGGGCATTCATTATGGTGGTCTTCTCTGGATTCCACAGAGCTGCTGAAATTCCTCTTGAGTTTCTTACTAGTAGAAAAGGAGAGAAATGTGAGACACTGTGAAAATACAGATGAGTGGTCAAAATTTAGGGGTGAAAAAGTAATACTTACCTCAGCCTATCACAAGCGTCATGGCAGGTCGCCAAGAGAAAAGTACCACAAATTTATCTCATAAAGTTTAATGCAACAAAATCCCCAGAAATCAAGACTCAAAGAGCCAGGGAAAATGGACAGCTATGTATATTGAACCAAAGCTTATGATGTAATGGTAACAAACTGAGGGGGAACCCAGCAAGACTTGTCTGTTTGGATTTTCTTGGCCACTCTTTGTGTGACTGGCATTCCTTACCTCTGGATATAGAACAGGACATCTGTCACATGAGGATCTTCAAGAGAGAAGGGGAAAGTTCAGATAGTGACCTTTCTAGGTTTTATGGCTTGCTTTAGGAGAGGAATTCTAGTTTCCAGGACCCACCTCAGGGGAGGAAAAAGCAGGATAATGGAGGGTGGGAGGTACGTGGAAATACCTTGCTTCTGAGTTCCTCCCAATCTCTTTCAGTTTAAAGCACTGTACTTAGCATGCCAAGGTGCCATACTTTAGGGTAGAGAGATCTAAGCATGATAGCAGAGTGGAGGTGAAGGAGTCAGTTAGAAAAGACTATTAGGAGACTATTGTGTAAGAATTCGCCATTTGTAGGACGTCTACGAAAAAAATGTTCTGGTGGGTGGAGGGAGCAGGAACCCAGGATCAAAGGTGTAGTTAGGAGATACAACCAGAGTGGTGTGGGCCATCAGGAAGGAACTTGTACACCATGTTCTGTACTTTCACACTGTCAGCACTGGGGAAGCCAGAAAAGGGAATGACCAGATCTTCAGAAAACCTCTTCCAGTATCTTCATACTGTGAGCAAAAAGACTGAGAGAAAATAGTTGCCTCAACCAAGAGCAAAGGCAGGGGGAAGTAGGGAAGGAGAGGTGGAGACCAGCTCAACCTTCCAGTACAATTCCAATCTTCTGCTCAATAGCTCTTAGCTATTCTAAGACCCCCTCAGATAGTCTGGGGTTTTCTCTCTACCAGTAGAACCTCCCAGTTGCTAATGTCAGCCCACCTCAGACATGTTTGATAATATTTGGGGCTCTGTTACTGACTATGTCCTTTCTCTTCATTGTCCTGTTATCCTCTCATGCAGAAATTGACGTCAAAGTGAACAGGTGTTGCTAATGGTACTAGAGAATAGGAGAATGGGGAAACAACAACTTCAAGGCCAAAATAATAACATTTTAATTGGAAATGTTCTACGGAGAGACTAACCTATGTAGATATATGCAAATCCTATGCAAATACACATGTGGTCTTTCTCACTATTGTCAGAACTTCAATTTGACTCATGGGAATACTTAATGGTAGATGCTGACTTTCAGCTGAGGCTGAGGGTTGTTGATGAACAATTCTAGGTTTTACCTATGTTTAAACAATAATTAAGAAATATATTGATGGCAACCTGAACTTAATTAGCTTAATTGAATGTTGGAATTGATTGGGTCTTGAGAGAGCCCAGTCTCTGAAGCTAAGCCTTGGGGAGCTTGCAGGGGGTGGAAGGAAAACCAAAGTTAAAAGCACCTAGCAGAAATGAAAAGGAATGGGCGAGGAGCCACTGGGAGCATCATTAAAGGAAAAGATTCTTATCAGAGAGTTGAAAGAGGAGTGCTTAAATTTCAAGTCACGCACAGTCATTCTAGGTCAGACCACTCAGTCAAATGGGAAAAAAATGATGTTGGGAAGCAAGATTGTATGAACTGCAAGAAGGGGAAGCAGTCCTCGGATCGTGGGAGAGTATCATGTTGAATGCACTGTTGCACCAGATGGATGGGGTGCAGTCCAGTACCCCAGGCCTGGCCATAGGGTTGTAAGCTAAGTCCTGCGTCATATTACAGAACCTGAGGAGAGCCCATGGAGCCTAATGGTTAAGAACAAAGAATTTTAGTTGTGACAGATGTCTTTCTCTGTTTTTTTTGTTTATTAAGAACTAATTATGTAAGCTGTCAAGTCACATTTTATGATAAATGACTGAATTTTGTCATTTAAAAGCAACATTACCTGGAATTAGGAGATCCTGAGATCAAATCCTGACTCTGCCCATTTTACACTGTGATCTTGGGCAAATCACTTTACATGTCTGAGTCTCAGTTTCTTTATCGAGAATAATGCAGATCAAATCCAGCACAAAAGTGGAGAGGTGCTAACACTCCAAGGTACTGAATAATCCTGTCCTCTATCTCGTGAGTTCCTGTGATTCATAAGTGCTTCAGTTGAGTCACAAATCCCAAGCCTGTGTTCTTTCCATGGTGAGTGCACTCTGTCTAGATGTCCTCTGCCCTGACTCACCTCTTCTCTTCAGAGTTCCTCCTTGAGCTGCTGTCTGGAGGTGCTGTCTCCGCCTCCCCGCTCCTGCTCTCTCCTGCATGTCTGACCTGTATGTGAGACCATCCCTGTGTCCATGACCTCACTACTAAGTCTAAGGTCAACTTCGCTTTATCTTACCTCCTCAGAACTGCTCATTTCTTCCATAAAATCTGTCCCTTTCACATTCAGAATGGTGGAGTGATGATAGAGAATAAACTAGGTTACAAAGCATAAATTACATTTTTGTAAATATGTACATATGCATAAATACAACCTTCTGTGCTCAGATAGGAAAAGGAAATAACTGGAAGGAAAACAAGCCAAAATGTTACCAGATGTTAATTCTGGGCTTGGTTGGGATTTTTCAAACTATCCACAAAGGATATATCATTTTTAATGTGAAAAATAAGCATGATAGAAGCATCATGAGTCCACTGGCTCAGGATGGCCATGAACCTGGGTTCAACCCAGGTTCTTAACTGCCATTTCCCCTGCCCCTCAAAAGGTCAGTTTCTTCTCCATGAGTGAAAAGGTTTCTCAAGTTCTCCTTGCTTTCTGCACCCTGAGACTGTGAGTCTTATCTTCCATTGCTATATCCTACTGGATCTTAAATTTGGAAGAAATGGGGGAGCTTCCATTACATGATGACCTCTCCTCTACTTCATTTTGTTAGATTTTTCCATGAATGATTTATATTTTGACTTACAAGGATCTTGGTACATGTTAGGGTGAGCAATGGGTAGAGAGACTGAGGAGCCACCTGGAGACCAAGAGAGGCAGGTAGTGACACAGACCAGGGAACAGACAGTGTGGCATCTTGCCCATGCATTTCATGCAGTGGTGAAGGCTTCGTACCTGACCCAGTACAACCCTGGTCCTACTGGGCTTCTGCTCTCCCTTCCTGGACATTCCTGCTGACAACAGCCCCTGGCACTTCAAACAATGAACACCTTTGAGAAATGTTTATTCTTCTGTCTCATACCCTGTCCCAAGTTTTAGCTGCATGAGAAGCAAGTATGTTTTTCAGAGAATAGTAGCTCAGATTTAGAATATTGTAGAAACAAGCTCTGATCCTAAAGGATTCAGAGACTCTCTTGAGGTAAGATCTAACTTTCCACAAATGTCTTTGGATATGACCTTCAATCTTGATGTAGTATTTTCCTCCTACAGGAGTGAAGATTACTTCCAGGAATGGAACTTCTTGGGATTTCCAGGCTGTGCTAAATGTCTAGTCTTGTCTGCATTCCCTTTGCAAAATGAGGATCAGAAAGGACCCTCCAGCCCCAAGTACAAATTCACTTCCCCCACCCTGCCCATAACCACCACATGCATCTCCAGATTCAGGTAAACTCTAAGCTTGATGTGGGACCATTCAGAAGCAACTTACAAGGTTCCTTCAATCTTAGCTTATTTTGCTACTGCTCTGGTGTGGATGCTCCTGGTCATTTCTGCACTCTTGCTTCCACCTGAGTCATTGCTTTTGATGTCTCATGTAGTACAATAGCTCTACTGTCTGGTCTAGACCTTCCTTTAACACCACCAGTCCAGACTCAGCTTCACAAAGTTGCAATTCATCAAGATGTCTATGGGGCTTTCTCTCTTGAGTTATTGGTAAAAGGTTTTATATTACCAAATTCATCTGTAGTCCAGGATAAGTCCCACTGGTTATGATTTTTTAAAAATAAAGGATATAATAGTATTTTAAATGTTTGAATTAGAATTTTAATATCACCTTCTATGACTGGTGTATGTGGTGTGTGTGCATATGTCTGTGAGCAGGTTTTAGTGCCATTAATGTCTGGATTTACATTGCATTCAGATCATTTGTCCATTCTGGACTTTTGAAAAGTTTTCTTTGTAGCTCAGTCTATGATCATTTTGAATGGTCAGTGTACTCATGTACTTTAAAAGGATATGTACTCTTTTTCTGAGGTTGTTTAACATAATCACCAGGTTGGTTTTGTGGATACCTGCCTCCCTTTAGGACCAGGCTTCCTCCAGTAGTGGCAGTATACCTATGTCATAATCATAGGTAAATTATTTAACCTCCTTGTGCTTCTGTTTTCATGTCTTTAATACAGGGAAAATAATTTTCTACTGGATAATATACTATCTTGAATATTCAATGAGATAATAATATGTGTCAATATTTAGAACAGTACCTGGAACCTTGTAAGCATTCAATTAAGTTAGCTTTTACTAATTTTTAAGGGGGTATATATAGCTTACTAATGATAGTATTCTATTTTTGCCTTTTTTTTTTTTTTTTTTTTTTTTAGTCAGTATCAAGAAGGTTATTTCTATCATCTTACATGTCTAAGAGTTTGGGCTTCATATATTTTGCTATTAGGTAGCAGCATGTCTCTTATTACTTCACTGTAAAGTATGCCTTTTATCAATATAAAATAGCCTTCTTTGTCTCATGTAATGCTTTTTACACAGAATGCGAGTTTGAACTGTAGCCAATCACTGCTTTCTTTTTGTTTGTTTTGTGTGCTTGATAAATATTTGCCCAGTCTCCCCTCCCCCGCCCACTTTTCTTCTTGTTTTTGTTTGACTCTTTGTCTGTTGTGAGCTGCATATGGTTGAATTTTGCTTTTAACCCAATCTGAAAGACTTTATCTTTTATTAAGGGAACTTGACCATTTATATTTACTGTCATAACTGATATGTTTGCTCTTATTCCTGTCTTTTTGTTTTATGCTTTCTCTCATTTATGCTTTCTTGGGGTTTCCTTTGTTTTCTATCTTTTTCTATATAGGCTAGCTTATCTTCATTTTTTCTAGTGATTTAAAAGCCAAATATCCGTTTTTAGCCAATCCTAGGTGAACCTGACAAAATGATCTCTGAGCTCTTATAGTGACAGAAATGTAATGGTGGGTGGGTAGCTGGCCACTGAGTGTGGAAGTCAATAAAATCCATCTTAGAGCCCAGAGGAATAGTGATGACTGTTCCCTGAGTCACCTAATCACAGCTGTATAAAGCCCAAGCTTTGAAGCTCTTTGTCACATCTCTGTGTCTCATATTTGAGTCCTTGCTTCCCTATCTTGCCCCACCTCCTATACTTAACTAAGTACCATGTGCTTTGGGCAAGTAGAACTCTGAACCATTCCCTAGACCAGACAGATTCTTAAATGTCTCCACACATATTTCCTCATTGCCTGGGAAGACTCCTGAGACCTGATGTTGTGTGTGTGTGTGTGTGTGTGTGTGTGTGTGTGTTTCCCTTCCCTTCTACTCCTCTATAGATAGAATTATGCAGCAGAACTCTCTGGACAAACCTTACTGGCTGAGTTCCAACCCTGTTACTTGTAACTCTGTATGTCTTGGAAAACATTTTTGATGTAGAATCAAATCTTCATTCATACAATGGACACAAATAGTATGTGTCCATCAGAGTAAGGACTACATGAGATAATGAGATGAGCATGAGAAGAGTTCAACAGATTATATGATACAGTAGGCTCAATATATTTTTAATACATGAACAAAGGAGGGAAAAATACAGAAAGAAAGAAAGATTGATTTTAAAATGCATGCGGCATATTTTAAAAATCAAGTTATAAGGTACATCTTCCAGAAAGACTACAGTTTCTATTTCTGACTAACACTACTGGATCATTTTAAATGACCCTCCCCAACTCCCCCTCTGTCTCTGGGGCAAAGTGGCAGGTCATGTGGTCCACTAAGCATTTCATGTGCAGACAGCATCTTCATTTATATTGGCCTGCCTTGCAAAGGCCCACAGGCCTAGGGCAAATTTATTAAAGTGGAGTCTATTTATTCAATTTATTAAACAGGAATATTTGAAGGGTTTTCATTTAGAAGAGCGAGTTGATTTATTCTGTTTGGCTTTGGAGGGCAGGACTACTCCAATGGGTAAAAGTTATAGAAAGGCAGATTTTAGCTCAACCTAAGATCCAGCAAAAGATTTTTTGAAAGGATTCATTCATTTATTCATTCGACATGAATTCATCAATCAAGAGTCAGAGAAAAGTCAACCACCTTTTATATAATTCTTTCTCTGTCTGGACACTGTGTTAGACTAACATTTTGCAATATCATGTATTTCTCTTTCAAATTATTATTTGTATAATTATCCTACTATACAGACACATTATTCCATTATACAGATGACAAAAACTGAGGCTCACAGAGGTTGTCACTTGCTTAAACTGCATAATAGGAAGAATGTGATTAAGTCTGACTTAAACACAATTCACTCTATTCTCTGGAGAATTCGTTCTCTTTGCATTTGACTGTGCTGTCTATAATACAGATCATATCTGCATGACCACCAGAAATTGGATGCAGGACTGAAAAATCCATCAGCCCAGTTTTCCCTCATCAGTCTTTCTCCTTTATCTTTCTCCTTTCTGTCTATCTATTCCTGCCAGCCCTCAAACTGGTCACACCAGGCATAAAATCATGCTCTTCGCAGTTCTAACCCTCAGGTTGTGAATGCTATCAGACGACTCCCCACAAAGCATTGCCCATTACGGGACAGGTTCTGCATCCCACAGCCTCATATGTGTTTCCTCTCTCATATTTAACTTGGAGGTGTCCCCAAGATCACCACGAATGAGACCTGGCATAGAAGAGGAAGTTCTTCCCTGTTGATGGCTATGGGAGGGTGGATCAGTCAGGTCCTGGCAAGAAGCAGAGTATCCTTGAGTGGTTCAGGGAAGACACCCGAATGAAGGCTTTGCTTGCAGAACCGTGGACAGGATGGAGAGATCAAGGAAGAGGTGGTAAGGCACCTGATGTTGCCACCTCCTGTGCTGAAGGAGCAAAGGAAGGCAATCAGGTCACCTCAGCAGGTGAGGTCCAAGCCATGGAGGAAGAGCTGCCTGTTCCCCTGGGTGGGCTAAGATACGGCACCAGAGGCTCTAGAGCAGGGAGAAAGAGGAAGAAATACCTAGTCTCTCTCCCAGTTTCTTGACCTCCCTTCAGATCTTTCTATGGGAAAGAAACAATCAGCAACCAGAAGCCAAAGGAGCCCCCATGAAGCTGTCCATGGGGTCAGACTCTCAGGCCATACAGCAGGACAGAGAAGAGGTCCAAGAGAAAATAGCTGTTCATAGTGGAGACTGGACAAAGATATCATGGGCTCCTTGAAGGACCATGGCAGAACTTCTTCCTGCTTCTCTAGGCCCAAGTTTCAGAACGGAAAGATTAAAAATTCTGTGACGATTTCTTCCTGAGGCAGTCACCAGTCTCTGCCAAAGGCCAAGCTGTTCTCAACATACCTGAGTTTCTTGAGGGTTCATGTTCATGCATTTACCAGAAATGGACTAACCACCATGATTTATTCTAAACATTGGGAAGACAAGTCAGGTCCCCTGTCCTTGAACGCATCACAGACTAAGAGAAATGTTTACTTCAACACATTAGATTTAAAAAAATGCATAAATGCTGGTCTGAGGTAGAGTAGGTCTCCCTCACTGAGAGAATTAGTAAAGGTGATGTTTGCATCCTAAAGGAAGAGAGGGTGAAGAGCTTTACAACAGAAAAGGACAGTGCCATACCTGCAGGAAGGCAAGGCAAATGGCCAGTTACATATGATGGGAAAGAGATGCTGTGCCCAGGGAATAGCTAGAAAATAATTTTGGTTGAAACAGCAGTGGGGTATGGGGCTTGAGAGCTTCCCAAGAGGGTTAAACCTAGTCAAATTCTTGCTTCTCCTGTTCATCAAATCGTGGAGAAATGTTTCCAGAAAGGCCAAGCAAGCACTGTTACCCCTACCTGTTCCTTCCGACAATCTTGGAAAAGAAAGTAGATTGGGGAGGTATCCCAGGGGCCAGAGTTTTCAACCTGTGGAGCAGAACTTGATGGTACCTTAAGGATGCCCTTAGAGAGTCAGGTTCAAAGCCAAGTTATTCCAGCTTAAGTGATCTTTCTTCAAAGCTTTCTGGGTATTAAGTTTTTTCCAGAAAATTCCAACATAGAATATATCTCTTCCTTAAGGAGTTTATAAATTGGTGAATCTGGGAAGGCTTCCTGGGATGGACAGATTTTGGCCTGATGCCTAAGGTCAGTGATTCCTGAGCTCTGCTATATGATAGATACTGTAAGAAGTGATAGATCATAGATACATACATACATACATATATAGAATCTCCTGTAAGTCTTATGGCAATATTGGCCTCATTTTTCAGATATGAAACTGAGACTCAAAGAAGGGACTTGTCCAAGATCACCTAAATAGAATACAAACTCTATTGGGCATGAGTCTAAACCCCATACTCTTGCTATTGTTCTGTTGGCTCCAAAGAACAATTCATGCCATACATGGTCCCGCACAGATGGAAGGCTGCCAGGTGAACACACTGCACCTGGAACGCACTGAAGATGCTGCACTCTTGTTTCACACTTGTATGCCTTTGCATGTGCTGAGCCCACAGCCTGGGTTATGGGTCTGGCTCCCATCCCCACAGCTCCTCAGGGCCCTGGTAGCTTATGCTTTTCCTAGATGTTCTAAGCTCAACTCAGGTGCCCCTTCTGCAGGGAAGCCTTGCACTCCTTGCATAGCATCAGATGCACCTTGATGGTTGCCTCCCCCACAGATGCTGAGCCCTCTTCTCACTCTTCAATGTGGCTCCATTCACAGAGTGTGTCCTGTTGAGTAAGCACCTGCCTGTCTGAGAAGGTCCACAGCATAACAGGAGCTTCATAAATGAGTTTCCCTGTTCTTTTTCCTCTTTCTGGAGGCAGGGGACTTTGAATAAAGACTCAAAGATAAATAGGAAAATAATGATTTTATTTGAAATTAGCATCTCCAGGGAAGTTTTGTAACATGGAAGACTCCCTCCAAGCCAGTCTCTTATTGAAAGAACACACTTATGCTATGATTTTTCTGGGCTGACCTTGCCCAACAGCACCCATTTTCCCTTAACTTTACTTGAAGAGTTTGGTTGGGGCCCCACCTCTTCAGGTGGCCACCTCTTACCTGGCAGATGGGAAGCCTCTTCCACTCACAGGGCAGAGGTAGGGCTAGCTGATGGATTGACAAGAGCAGAGTAGCACACAAAGTAACAGTAAAACAGAATGATAATGCATTTCCTAATGGCCTCCTTCACAGCTGTGTACACTGATTTAATCTTTGCAAAGCACTCTATTGTTTATGAGGCCTCTGGGTACAATTTTATGCCTGACTGAAGAGGTTGCTAATAGCTGCCATATTTGTGTTTAAGGACCTGCAAAGGATTAAACGAAGTATTTTAGAGCAATGAGCCATAATAAACTAATAATATATTGCAAATAATAAATGTTTTTTAGCCAATAATTGACTACAGATCTGGTGAACTTTAAATGACAAAAAGTACTAATTATAAATCCAGTTCTTCCATGTATCCTTCAATAAGGATGGACAATCCAAGAAGGGTAGGAAATCTGGGGTACTTTTAGGTCATCAGGGACGGTGGCATGGCTACTGAACTCTTACCCTGGCATCATAGTTGAGAATGATCAAAGTCATTTAGCAAAATGCTGGGTTTCATTTCCTTCTTTTGGGAATGGAACAGAAGTCTAAAGACTAAGCCACCCATTTTGATAGGTGATTTTTTTTTTTTTCATATCATTTCCCAGGCCTAAGGTTTCTAATGCTTGATTTGCAACAATGGCTGAAACTTTAAGGAATTCAAGTTTACCTATGTCTGTGCAGTGAACCCGTTTGTCTCTCTCTTGGAAAAGAAACATGAGACAGAGAGAGATTTTTTTTTAATTTTTTTATTTTATTTTATTTTATTTATTTATTTATTTTTTGGTGGTGCTGGGGATTGAACCCAGGGCCTTGTGCATGGGAGGCAAGCACTCTACCAACTGAGCTATATCCCCAGCCCGATGATATATATATATATTTTTTTTTGCATAGTTGGTCAATGGTGGAGCCCCAGAACCAACTATGGGACGCCAAAGTTCATTCTCTTCTCACCAAATCTTATCACTTTTATTTTATGGACCCTTTGTAGGACATGGAAGAAAGGTTCTTTTTCCTTCCTACAGATTCCACATCTTTCACTCACACTAATTTTTTCCATTCTCATAGATAAATATTCATCTACATTTTAGACCATATATCTTTTAAAATTCAAGACGAAAAATGGAAACTACCTGTAATTCTACCATCCAAGGGAATTACTGCCAGCTTGCTCTTACATTTTCTTCAAGAAATTCTTTCTTGGAAAATAAATATAACAAAGTCTTAGGGTTATATCTTCTAATTTTTCAGTACTCCAACTTTTAAAAACAACATTATTGGATATAATTTAATGTTCCCTGATAAACACTATTTTATAATTGCATAATATTCTGTTCCCTGATAAACACTATTTTATAATTACATAATATTCTGTACTATATAGCCCCTATTGGAGAATATTCTGGATTTTCTAAATTTTGCCTTATAATAAAAATTCATAAATATTGAGTCTAATGCAGTGCATGACTCTCTGTTAGGCCCTCCATGTATTTGATAAATGAGAAAATCACTTTTTACACTCATTTCTGGTCATTTCTTTTGAATGAATTTCTCCAAATAAAAGTTCCTGGATGAAATTAAATATTTCCAGTCTCTTGACATTCATTCCCAAACTACATTCTCAAAAGGGTAGTGATAATTTTTAGAATATGATAGGCATTCATAAATTCTGGGACCTGTTGTCTTTTAAGTAAAACTTTTTTACTAATATGTTTGTGTTTATATTCCTTACTGTTATAAATGGAGGCATAGTTATCAAGATTCATCCCAGAGAGATTCACTATTTAATGAAAAAAAAGTACAAAAATAATACAGCTAATATTTATTGAGGATTTTCCATAGATGATTATTGCCAGCAGTCTCATGTATTCATACCTTTAATCTGTCAATAATCCTGTGAGGTGGATTCTAAAACTCCAAAAGGCAAAGTTGCCCAGGGTCAAATAGCAGCCTGAGGTTGTAACCTACTCTGTTTAATACTTACTGGCTACAGGTATGTCTCCAAGAGGCAGCTAAATAATTAATTATGATATGGTACATGTTATGATAGAAGAAAGTGAATAAATCCGGAGTAAGAAGACTCTGTCTGAAGGGTTCAAGGAAAGAATAACGGAGGGTTTTCCAGGATAAATGGGCATTTGCCAGGAAGACATAATGGAAGAGAACAGCAAACAAAGAGAATACCAAATACCAAACCCAGAATAAAGAAAGCAACTGGGACCTGGGGGCACAGGATTGAAGTCACCCAAGAGATTCAGGGAATAATAATCAAAAGTCTGGACTCTGGAGTCACAGTGCCTCTGTTCAAGTCCAGTTCTCCAATCATGAGCTATTAGACCTTTAATGTTTAATGTGACAAAGCATGAAGAGGTTTAGCAGAAAACACCCAATCAATATCCACATTGGTGATAGTGATGGTAGGTATGGTCATGCTGGTAGTGATGGTGGTGGGAATGTGACAAGGACGGGTATGGTGGAAGTAATAGTTAGCATTGGAGGTGGTGATGGTGGAGATCATGGAGATGGGAGTGTGGGCAGGGTGGTGATAGTAGAGGCTGTGCTGGTGGTGGTGGTACTAGAGAAGATGACAGAAGTATCAAATGCAAGAGAGAAGAATGAAGCATGTGCATTGGCACCATGAAAAGAAATGAAGCTAGAATAATGGATTTATGAGCTCTGTGTGCCATTTTAATAAGCTGGGCCATTTTCCTAGAAGCAGTGGCCAAGTAGAGCTGGGACAGGTTTCAAGCAGGGAAGTGGTATGATATGATCTAATTTAGAATGGGAGAGGTGTTTGAGGATAGGAATCCTTCAAATCCCACCATCTAATATCTACACACTCTGCCTAGGTATAAAGTAATATCTGACTTGGAGCAAAGCAAAGAACAACTGTGTTTCAGGTCAAAGGAACACAGGCTGGAAATTACCTGGACCAGGTCAAGCAGAATAGTGAGATGACTGGAGAACATGGCATGAGGATGGAGAGATGAACACACTGGAGAAGTTTTACTTACAGAAGGGAAGGTTTGGGGCTACTTTAATACTCAGTGAAGAATACTAAGCATGGTGGCCATAGTAGCACCCAGTGAATGGCCTTGGAAACAGGAGCGTGTCACAACTGATCTGATTCTTTACAAGATCCTTTTGGTTACCTCCGTGAAATGGATCGTAGGGTGTGGGAGAACAATAGTCAACATACAAGAAGAGAGAGAAAGAGCTGTGTTGCAAGTCCACTCTGTTAGTCTAAGAAAAAATTCTAGCTTAGACTCCAATGGTGGCAGGTGAAAACAGATTGAGAAAATGCAAGAGGTAGATTTGGATTTTGTGGATTAATGGGAGCAATAAAGGAGAGTGTGGAGCCAGGAATCACCCCTAGATTTCTGGCTTTAGCATCCAGGTAGGTGAAGGTACATTTTCTAAGATGGGGATAAGAGGGGAGAACATGCTTTGGGGGCCATGAGGAAGTGTTTGCTTGCTAAGTGAATAACACTTTATGCCCCAGATCAGGGCATATTTCTGGTTCTTCTTTTATAGAGGGAGATGGGAAGGGTATGAGGAGGAAGGTGTGGGAGGCTCTGAAAAAGGGAAAAAGACAAGATCTCTGTTAGCTATTATGTGCAGCAATAACCCTTGCTGTGTTTATTGCCCATTTAATAGAGTATACATTACAACCCACAGTGATAATCAAGAGATGGGGGATGCCGAATAAGATGTGGAGATACCATAGGTGGGAAATTTATTTCCTTGCAAAAAGGTTCACATTTATGAAAATGGATTCAGGATGAAGTCTAACACCTGCCTTCCTCCCTCTCTCCTTTATCCCCAAAGAGTGAGCTCAGAAGCTTTTGAGCTGGAGTGATTGGAGACAGAATGGTAACACAGGAGAGAGGGATAAATAAGGAGTGATTTCCCTGAGGGACAATGGGGTCAGTTACTTTACCTTCTGGAGGATGACAGGTATTGAAGATCATCTTTGCTACTATTTTCCTGGAAAGAGCATAGACCTTTCATACCCAAGGTCAAAATCCTTTATTTCAGATTAACGGTATCACATTTTGATCTAGCCAGTTTGCTCATCTATAAAGTAAGGACCATAATAATGTCTTCACAGAGTTGTAACAATGTAATGAGAAAACATTTATTATACACCAAGTACAATGGTAGTAATAAAGAAAATATATTATTTTTTTCCTCTTTCTCCCCACTTTTCTTTCTGTACTTGATGAAGTCAGACTTGACCAGGAGGCTTGACTGGCTTTGAGTTGGGTTTTACATGAGCCTTGATTAGGGTGGGGAATTCAAATATCTGGACTCAGAGGTCCTTCACTTTTCTTGGAGGCTTGGTCCTGACAAGTAGAGTGCCTGAGTGCCTGTGTTAGCCAAGGACAAAGGTGGTGATGACTGAATGCCATGGGCCCTTGATGGCCCAGGCCATCCTCCCTGTGTGTTCTCAGGAGTGCATCTGCTTTCAGGTGTCTTTAGAAAACAGCAGCATCTGGTGGCTGCCTGAGCAGTAACCCGGCTGCAGGCTTCAGGGGGAGCAAATGGCAACATCTGTGTTTCCCCAGCAAAACAGCAGGTCTATTAAAATAGCTCTTAGGCACGATCTATCACCACACTGTCTCCCTTGTTTGCACAGACTGTAACTGGAGAAGTGAGAGTCTGGGGACACAGCCTAATATGTTGTTAGAGGACTAGAAGGGAAACCCTGAGACTTGGGTTTACGTCCAGGCTTTGCCAACAATTTGCTGGGTGACATTAGGCAAGTGGATTGGACTCTCTGGGTCTCTGTTCCCTGATCTTAAAGCCCTTGGAGGCATCTTCTTTTACAATGACAGGTGTTACTTGAAAATAGTTGGGGGATTAATGACAGAAGTCTTCTTTGTTATATGTCTTTGGAAAAATGGTTCAATATCTGTATGAATTAGTTTCCTCATCTGGGAAGAAGGATGATGAGAGCTACCATAAAGAATGGTCATGAAATTGACTGAGATGCTAACTATAAAGTCCTAGTGATGGTTCCTGGCTTATAATAAGCACTCAGCCAATGTCAGATGCTTTTCTACCCCTAGATAGCAATGTTGCTTGATATGGATGCTGAATGATAGGGCACTGCTATTTAGTCTGGGCATAGAATCAAAAATCATGTTGACAACTATTATTATCAAGCATGATATGTCTATAATTCCTATCCTACACCCTAGCCACATTAATTTCTCATAGGTGCTTCTTCACAGGCTCATCTGTCAGTCAAGGAATGCCCCTCTTCCATTATTCTTCAAGATTGAGCACAAATGTTCTCCTCTCCAGTAAAATTGAGCCCAAACTTTTCAAGTTTAACCAAGGATGGAGAATATGGACTTGAGTAGCAGCTTTGGTTATCCTGTCTCCTGAATTGTACTTTCATTGACCACAGAGCACACATGAGGCCTGTTTTCTCTGCTAGCAGGATCTTTTACACTCCTAGTTATAGATTTCATTATATTTCATATCCACATAAAATGGTGTAGTCACATGTGGTTATATGTGCACACACACATATAACTGTATATGTATACACACAAATATAATTTATATACATATGCATATGTATATGCATGCATATATACACATATTTATTATTCCTCCACAGAATGAAATATTTGAGGAGACAATCATGACTGCTAAATCCCTCTGTGCCTTTGTATAAATACCCCAGTTCTTGGGACATAGTAAGTGCTAATGAATGCTTAGAGAATGAATAAAATATGTACCTAATTCCCCAATAATCATTCATCAAGTATATACTGTGTTTAAGAAAACAGTCATCATGAACTTTTCTTCCTCTTATTTAGTTTATATATATTTCATTTTCACAATGAAGCTAATTGATTCCTCTTAGTGGAATGGTGAGAATATGGGAAACAAAATTGATAGTTCCTGAAAGCTTCATTTTTTAAAATTTCAAATCAGCATTTCTTACTTCAGTGTGACACATGGACAAAACCAAGTGAATTTACTACCATCTGAAATCACTGCATCACTATTACAGTGTTTATTATTATTTTTGCAGTTTTGTTTAATACTACTTTATGTTTTTGCATTTTGTATTCTAATGCATTGGACCGCAAAAGATTCCAATTCATCTTCTGTTTGGGATTTTAAATAGGTTAATAGGATGCAAATACAAGCCACGTTTTTGCTTTCTGTTACAAATATTGTACACAGATATTGCTATGCTGTTTGGGCAAAATGTAATGAAATGTAATTTAATATGATACTTTCAAGCACATTAGATTGTTCCTGAGGGCTTTATGGCCGTAGTCCTAAACTGTGTTAAACCATAGCTAAAACAAGTCTGAACAAAATGAGTTTCTTTCCTCATTTTACTGGCCTTTCCGAGTTTGATGACTTTTTGTCGTCCATGCCAAATGATGTTTTGAGTTTCATGTGGTTAGGCTGGGCTATAAATGGGTTTGAAAATATTCAGCTCTCCTCATGAGAATATATTGTCATTTCTACTTTTAGACGGCTCTTCAATTCACCAACTATTCTATTTATATATTAATTCACCAAACTCACTCACTCATTTATTTATTCCACTCTGTATCTTGCTCTTTGAGCCTGGCATTCATCTTTGTTTTCCCACCCTCTTCCCTGAGACGTAGGCTGTGTGGTCCTGGGCAACCTACTTACCCGGAGCCTAGGACAGGCTTCACTTTCACAAGAGGTTGGATATACAAGAACAGGAAGAATGAACAGGTCCTCTGTTTTATAGAGTGAAGATTTCTTTGTTGTATAATTAAGTGAAGTTATGCCTTTAAAGTACTTGATTCCATGTAAGATGTGCAGTACTCCATGTTCATACCAAAATATATATATATATATATGTATATATATATGAACTAATTCATTTCCAAATCTGTAACATAGGAATCAAATGCCTACTTACAGGTTTGTTCTCAGAATGAAATAAGATGCCAAGAGTGCCTGGCATATAATAAGTGTTTAATTTGTTTTCTTTTCTAAAGAAAGATGGCAGAATTCACCACCTGTGATAGGCAATAGTAACAACCAAGCAAACTCATTGGAGGTAGGTTTGTGTCTTCCTGATTTAGGAATATTCTAGAAAATGATTGTGAGTACAGGGATTTTTTTTTCCCATTGCAGTCACTACTGCTTAGAAATTTCTCCCCAGGCTTGCTCCATTCCCCTTCACCCAGCACTGTGGAACTCCCTCCACCACAGCCTGATTTTACATCAGTGGAGGGTCATGTATATAAGAGCAGGATTTGTAACAGGGAAGGAAAAGGAGAAGAGAGACTTCAAAACTCTTCATCCCTCTCCCCCAAACCTACAATAACTCCCCACAACCAGTTTTGGATGGTACCTATCCCATCTGTAGCCCCATCTTAGTACACTCTTTCCCCTACAAAAATGCTTCAGCATCTGAGTCCAGGTCCCTTGGAAATACAGACAAATTGACTTGAGTCCTTCAAGTAACCAAAGACTCAGGTGAGAACAAATAGAAAGACTGCAACTACTCAACTCCCTCTATCTTTTCCCTCTTGCCCCTCTGTAAATTGAATCCTCTCCATTGACTGCACATCTGCATTCCAGTAGACAGGCTGCAATTATTCAGTGACAGCATGCCCTGATTTCCACTGTGGAAGATCAGGGCCGACTGAGATGACCCAGGCGTGACCATCCTCTGTCAGCAAGGCAGGAATGAAGCATCTGACTTAAAATCACACAGCAATGAAGAGCAGTTGTTTACCATTCTCACAGTCATTCAAACTGCTCACCAAAATCTGCCCCACAAAGGCCTCCAGATGTTCCTGAGGAATTGTCTTCCCAGATAGGGTTCTTCCCCGGTAGAGTTCAAACATGGCTCTTAAAACTTGCATGACAAGAATGGATCTTCAGTGGTGACTGCTGGCTTATGTTCCTTTCATTTCTTGGGTCAGGGTTTAAAACTGGGAAGAGTAAGAAGTACCAGTCAAAGTCCTGCTCTTCTGTTGACCATCCTCCTTCACCTAGCTAACCTGACTTGCCCTTCAGGAGTCAACTCAGATGTCACTTCCTTAGGAGAGCCTTCTGTGATACCTCTAAGTCAGACAGGCCTGCCATAGCCTGATGTGGCTCTTTGTCCTTCCCTCTATGCCTCAGATATATTTATTTTATATACATAGATACATACATACATACATATACATATATACGTATGCATATATGAATATATATGTATGTGCATATATATGTACCTGTATACATATGTATGTACATGAGAGTTCACTGTGATGCATTTGTCATTAGTAATTAACATGTGTCCTCTACCCTGAAGTGTAAGTGCTACATAAGGAAGAGCCTGCTAATGTGTTACCTTTGTTTCCCCAGCACAAACCCCAGTCCCCAGCACACAGTAAGTTCTTGGTGAGCACTTATTGAATCAATGATTGGTAAAAGAAGTGTGTACTATTTAGTTAATATGAGAAAAAAATTTCCATGGGTTTTTGGTGATACAATATTTGGGGGATACCTAAGACCACCTGCACATTTGGTGATTCACTTGAAAGACTCATAGGACTTAACATCCTAAGAGATCATCACATTCATGGATAACATTTCTTACAAAGGCATAGCAAGGGTGTTCAGAGGGATCAGTAAAGGTGAAACATGAGTGGAATCTGGAGGAATCCATGTTCAGGTCTCCTCCCTCCCAATAGGGGTCACATAGAATGTACTCTATGTCAAGCAGCCATATGCAGCAACATCCATATGATGTTTCTGTTCCACTGAAGCCCATGTGAAGCTGTGTCCATGGTTTTAATTGGAGTTGATTATAAACACACATATTACCAGCAACTACTAACATTCTGAACTCTTAGGAAGAAAGATGTTCAGCCACATGGTTTGTAAAAGTCATCTAGGTATAGCAAGCCAGTGTCATAGAACAGTTAGGGACCGCTTAAATGTCCAGACACCAGCCAAGGATTAACCTTGGAAACTGGTCCTGCTAAATGTGGCTGCCTCAGGTCTGTTAATTCCTTTCTACATAGGGGACAAGATCTTAATCATAAGGAGACATATACACTTACATATGTGCACATAGTAGTCAACAATTGGCTGAGAGATGCTGTTCAGGGAAGTAGATAAGATGGCCATGTTTGGAGTCAAACTGCCTGGGTTGAGGTCCTGGCAGTAACACCTGCTTTGAGCAAGTTTCATAAGTTATCTATGCTCTTTATTCATGTGCAAAATGGGAAAAGTGATAGGCCTTTCAATTATACCTTGTAGTATGTAAAGGTTGAGGGACATCAAGCACTCATTTAGCAATGCCTGAGATGGAGCAAGGGCACATTAGTGATGGATGGGGTTATTATTATTTTTTGTCATTACTGTACAGAGGATTACAAATGCTTAATGAATGGAAGCTGAGTGATGAGTCTATAAGGACAAGCCTCCTAAGGTTCTAATCCTGTCTGTCCAGTCACTTACAGGATAATCACCAGCAAGCCCATTGTTCTCTCTGATCTCAGTTTCCTCATCTTCACAATTAGGAAAGCATTCCTTGTCTGACCCAGCAGAGCAGGAGAGGATAGCCTGTCACAGGAAAGCAGTTGGCTTGCGGAGCAGGATGGACCTGGACAGGCACTCATCTCTGCATAGTGACCTCCCAACCTGTGAAGTAAGGCCATCGATTTAGGATCATGCATCTGCAGTTTTGGCTGTTATTGTTACCAGCACTGCAACTGTGCTCAGAGGAGACCTGGATAGAACAGTGGTCTGTGTTATCCATGAGAAGGGTTATATTACTATCACACAAAGCAATTTTGGGCAATAACTGTTGTCTGTGAAGAAATAGTATTACGTACTTATTAATTTTCAACTGGGGTGGGAATCTCTGGTTGTCAGAGGCAGCCTGAGCAAAGAAGTGGTAGAGAGAGAGAGAGAGTTGCCCCTCTCTCAGATCTCAAGTCGTTTTTCTTCATGAGCTCTCAGTAAATGGTTGTTGGATGAATAAATGAACCCTATGAACTGATAGGATTACTCATAAGAAAATCATTTATTGAATGACTGTGGCTATGGTGTGAATGTCCCCACCAAAACTCATATTGAAACAATCTCTATTGTGAAGGATTAACAGCGTAGAAATTTAAACCAACTATGGTATTTGGAGGTGAAACCTTTGGCAGATAATTAAGGATAAATGAACCCACAATGTGGGGACCCTAATTCAGTGGGACTGAGGCTTTATAAGAAGAGAAAGAGAGAACTGAAGATGGATGTTCTATCTCTATTTGAGAAGTCCTGCCCTGCCCTGGCAGTCTGCAGATAGTCCCCAACAGCAAGAAGAACCTCACTGGATCTTGAACTTCCCAGCCTGCACAACTATTCACCACATAAACCATTTTTCTTTATAAATTACTCTGCGGCATTCAGTTATAGCAACAGAAATGGACCAAGATACTGGCTGTCTACCAAGCATTTTGTGTATTATCTCTGTGTCTGATGGCAGCCTTATGAGGTAGGCATTGTTATCCTCATATGATGTAGATGAGAAAATTGAAGTCTTGTGAGGTAAAGGTCAGAAAGCAAATAAGGATTGGAGCCAGGTTGGAAGCATAGTCCTCTGAGGCTCCAAAGTCACAAGACATATTCTACTACTGAACACTAAAACTGTCTTATTGTTTGTACACATCATTTTTCTTAAGTGAGCCTCATAAATTTTTAATAAAATTGCTAGTCAATAATCAAACACTGTCTCATAATTCACTGCTAAATTTTTCATAATGCATCTTGGCAAGAGAAGAGCCAGCCCCAATACAGAAGTTGTAAGTGGACCTCCTGCCTGTCATGTAAGGCTGTCACCCAAACAAGGGGGTTACTTGAGTGAAGGGGGGACTGGAAAAAATAAAGCATTTATTAAATTATCTGAAAGAATGCTCTGTAGGCTTCCTTAGCATGTGCTTTCAAGGTGATAGATTAACTAAAATAAAATTATTGAATTGAGAAGCCATTCATTAAAAGGGAATTTCAGGAAACCAGAATGCCTTTTATAACATTACAGCCAGAGCTGCCTATTAAATGAAAGTTATGTGTTCTTTGGTGATATTGAAACCACTAGTTTGTCATCTTTTCCTCTCAGCCTCCTTTCTAGCAGAACAAAAGTTATAATTTACAACTTCCAACATAATTGGAAAGTTAATTAGTTTTCTTCGGGTTTTACCTGCTTTATTTCAACCACTAGTTCTTACCCTTCCCGTTTTTTCCCTCCTGATTGTCACTTATGTCAAAAGTATGATACCTTTTTCTCTTTGTCTATCCTTGCTGTCAGTTGAAATCTAAGACTTCCTACATTAGCCAAGTCAGTCTCTGCCTGCAGACATGGCTGCATTCATTTTTCTTGTCTCCCTGTTTTTCTTTGACTCGATTCCCATACTTCACTCAACAGGCTTTTGTGGAGCATATTATCATATCCTGTGCTACCCCTGCAACAGGGAGGGGACAGAACACAAGGAAGAAGCAATGGAGGCTCATTCTCAGGCCCCAGGATTGCTACAGCAGGGGTCAGGGTGGGAGATGAGTTGGAAATGTATCAGAACAGATACTATATGGCACTGTGTAAAAGCAGAAATCTGTAATCAAATGTCCACAAATCTGCCATTCATGAGCAGTGAGAACTTCAGCCAAGTGTTAATCCTTTGGGAGTCCTGGTTTCCTCCTTTATAAGATGGGAATGGTCATATCCTTTTCACTAGAGGGTTGTAACCAATATAAATGTAAGTGAGTGGCCCTGCCTAGACCCTGGAGTGAAAAAAGCTCCCAGGAGTTGTTCATGGTTCTTCCTTTTCCACTCCTTTCTTGCCCACATCCTAGAGGCAGCCCTGGTACCTGAGGCCAGTCCAAGGGAGCGTGGAGGGAAGCAGCAAGCTTCTCCTTTTCTGTGGAAGTCACCAAAGATGGAAAACATGATCCTCAAACTGGATTGAAGTACTAGTCCAATAGTACTCATCTTAGGAGGAAGAAAAGAAGAACAGCTACTAATTGATGAGCCCTCAATATTGCGTGGCCCTGTGATACATATGATCTTCTCTAATGCACTTCTCTCAACCAGTTTGATGATGGATGTCATTATCATTACCATTTAAATATTAAGAAATAGGCCCAGGGTGTTTAGTCACCTAAGGACACAGAGAGGCTAAGTAGCAGAGTGGAGACCTCAGACGGTGTAAGTTGACTGCACACCAGAGCTGAGAAGCCTTTTGAGTTCTCCTTGGCACAGGCCCCACCTGTTTTATTGATATTTTCACCAGACCAGTGGCCCCTATCTGATTTTCTCTAGTGCCGGGTCCCTTCAACAATAGCTAGAACCATCCTTCTTTGTGAAATGTGTCTGATGTCCTATAGGAGAAGGGAAGATTATGAAAAGGAAACAGGAATAAATGTTTTTAAAAAAATGGGAATCAAAAGCTGGATCTGGCCTTTGGCGGCATTAATTTTTTTCTCCCCGTAACTTATCTAAGATTTTAGCTCGTCTTATATTAAACAATAAGGAGTTACCATAGCAACCTCATTGCCATGTAATAACACTCACATCCTTCCCAACCGTAAAATCAAAGCCAGAGAGGCAGAGAAACCATCAAATTACCAAATAGCCATCTTCTTCATCTCTTTTTCCTTTGTAGAATGATTATTGATTACCGTCTTTATTGTAGGTCAGTGACACTATTACTAATTTTTTCCCTTCCCCACTCCTGTGGCCCTATTGGTGAATGAGAAGGAATGTGAGACGAGCACTCTGTGAGGGCCTCCAGTCCTTGGAGTGGCAGAGCATCTCCTATTCCAGGAGGGCAAAGCTTGAGTCAGTGCCATCTCCTGCCAGCTGCTGCCAATCTCGCTCTGGGGGCATTTATTTCTCTTGCTGGCTGCAGAATGCTTGATTAACCCCACGCACTTGCCGCATCTGCTCCAGCGCCTGCTTGCTGTATCTCTTCACCTTCTGGCAGGAATTTGCTTTCCATGTTGCAGCCCTGGGCAGCAGCGTCTGCAGCAGATGTTCCAGGCCTGAGATGAAGTGTCGCCCATTCCCACTATCTCTGCATACCTGCAGCTGCCTTCTCCCTCTCTTCCTCTTGGCTAGTTCCTAGTTTTCCTGCAAGATTCAGGTCAGGCATGATCTCTGCCCAGATGAGACATTCTTCCTTTGATGTCTTCAGGTCCTGGTTCATCTCCTACCAAAGTATTGCTCACACTGTGTTGCAAAGATATACTCACATCCTGCCCACCATGTAGTGGGAACCATTGTAGATGATTCTCCCTGTGGACATTTTACCTCTTCACACACACTAGGAGCTCAATGAACCCCCCACTTCCTTGATGGTGGATGGCATGAGGCTATTTATTGGCACCAATCAGCAAAGAGATAATCAGACTGACTGATTCTTCCTTTCCTTCTTCTGAGATTTTTACATGTGAATAAAAGTAGATGGACTGAGAAGCAAGTTTGGTTTATCTGCTGTATCTCTAGCAAACCACATCTTTTTAATTTCATGCATGGATGGAAGGATACGTCATGCCTGTTACAGTGCGACAGCTTGCTACCTTGTATAACTCAACATACTGATGCAGCTGGCCATGCAAAATTATTCCAAGAGGGAATCAGACCCCAGAAATCAGAACTAGTACTAAGTTGCTCAAATAGTACCCCCCACCTTCCTCATGGCCTTCTCCACCTGGAGGACTTGACCTGAGCAATATTCACATATTAATTCCATGAATGGAAATTAGGCTTTTACTAAATTTCAGGTTTTAGGAGCAAAATGCCTAACAAGAAAAATTTTCTTATTTGGGACCATGTAGTCACTTTTTTAGTCAACAGATATTCACTGAAGACCTCAGTAATTGTTTGTGGAATAAATGAGTGGATGAATGAAGAGCCAAAGGTCCCACCACTCTCCATTTCAACTTCTGCCCTGCTATCAGATCTGTCCTTCCCTCACTTCCTCTCAGTTAAACAGTCGAAGACCAGACCCCTGAATTCAGGGCAACATTCAAATGCCTTGTCGAGTGGCATCAGTTCCTGCTCTTGCCCAAGGCTCCTTTCTCTGCGCAGTCCTCCCCCTCTGATGTTCTTGGGGTTTTGTTCTCTACTGGAGAGGTAGCAACTCTCTTGAAGAGTGATGTTCTTGAATTTGAGGGTTTACAAAATGAATTCCTCTTGAACCTCCCAAATCTGCTGTTTCTGGCTAGAAGACATCTTCAAAGATGGCCAAGTATCAGAACCTGCTTCTGGCTGAGCCCCAAACTCCAGCCAACCTGCATTCCTGGGAACCAGAGTTTGCTTTGGGAGTAGGAATGAACTTGACTCTTAAAGCACAGAACTGGAAGGATCTTGAGTGAAGGTGGGCCAGCCCTTCCTGTGTCTTCTGAGAAACCCAAGTCCAGAACAGGTAAGGTCAGGGCACACAGTGACTATATGGGCACTAAAAACCACTGTAGACTCTTTTCTAGTCCTTTCTGGTCTATATCCACTTCTCTTGTGGAAGGTACCCCAGAGGTCACTCATACTTGCAGCTTGGGGTCATTCACAGTCTTCCCCAGAAGGGTCACCTGTCAGCTGCTTCCTAAGCTCTGAAGTTGTAAATCTCTTTGGGAAACAGTGCTTCTCTGCCCAGATGCTGCTGGAATCCCTGAAGCTCAGCAGAGCCGTCTCTGCTGGCTATTGCTATGGATGGATGCCATAAATATTAGCTGCAGGCAAGGAGTGACTGACAGGGAATAAATATTTGTTTTCTCTGAGAGGTTACACTGTAATGTTGGTTAAGAGGTGTGTCCCGCTGCTGGCTTTGGGCAAAACTGCTACTGAATATCTGACATATATCAGTCTCTGTACATGTTAGTGAAGGGGTCAAATATAAATCTTATGTGAATAATGGCTATACTGTTTCACTGCAGTCAGTAAGGAAGCACTTGGATTCTCCTCTAAACCCTTTTTGAGGTAACATGTTTTGGATATCCTATTTCTCAAATTCACACTTTTGATGAACAATTAATTGAATTTGAAAAGTAATCAACCATAGTCATCTGTCCCAGGAACAGCACATTATGCTTCAGAGATCTAGGCAAATTCCTGTTTGTTTTCCAGCTTGACCCACATGCATCCTCCTCTGGGAATGTGTGACCTCCTTGATAGGCACTCAGGTCAGTGGACAGCAGGCTGGGGGAGCTAATGCTGTAGACCCTGGAACCAAACTACCATGCTTCAAATCCTAGCTTGGCAGCTTGATCTCTGACAAATGGCTTAGACTTTGTGTGCTCAGCTTTGTCTATAGCATGGAGAGCATAATGACGCCTACTTCTTTGGATGGTTGTGAGGACTAAATGAATTAACATGGAGTAAATGCTTAGAACGATGCTAGTGGTGTGGCAAGTGGTCAGCCTCCTTCCTTATCTGAGATTTTCCTTTTCATTGTTGCCATTACTCACAGTGAACAGTGACCCAACAACATGAGAAGGAAAATTCCAGAAATACTAGTTCATAAGTTTAAAATCGTGTTGCTTTCTGAGTAACGTGATGAAATCTTACACCATCCTGCCTGGGACACGAATCATCCTTTTGTCTAGGTGATCCACACTGTGAACACTACCTGCCCATTGGTAGCCCATCATTTGTCAGATGATCCATTGTGGCATGGTAGTATTGTTTATAGGCTCAGTCCTATCCATGATTTCAGAAATTGACTGGGGTATTGGAAAGTGTAGTACATACATATTAACTGTCACTGTCATCATCATCATCAACTGTTACTATTATGATCCTTCTCAAAGCACAGTCACTAATTGGCCAGTCAGCACAGTATGGTAGAAGCAACCCGAGCTTCATAATTGAATGTGACTGAGTTCCTATCCCAGCTTCACTGGTTGCTCACTGGTAAGGCCTTAGTCAAGTTGCTTGACCTGTTTGAGCATGGTCTTACCTATCCATAAAGTGAGGTCAGCATTTCTATAACTCACTCTTGTCCTCTTAGGTGGCCAGTGTTCCTGTGGAACCTACAGCATGAGGGTCCCCAAAATGGTGGTTGCCCTTCCTTCATTGTGGGCCAGACTCCTTTCACACCAATTCCTGGAAATCCACCAGCCCACAGTGATGAGGAAGTAGGTGCTGGGTGCTGGAGACACTCAGACCTCTGCATGAGGGACCTGCAGTCTCAGCCAGACCCTATTTGAATCTTCCTTTTCTGGAAATGCAGAGTTTGTTCTCCTGAATTCCACAGATGTCTGACCTGAGTAAGAAGGCCTCGGCTTCTTTCCTGCATGAAGAACCTCACATGTATTCATGGCAAAAATGTGCCCTCGTTTCTCCTCCTGTTCCTCTGAGTTCCCCTGATCCACTCAACACCTTTACTCCAACTCAGTTTAGAATCCCGTCCTCTTGATGAAAGCATTGTGGTTCTCATTGTATTCCTTTTTAAAATTTCCAACATTATTTTCTTCAGTCTCTCTGGGAAGTTCAGAGAGGTCTTTGTCTTCTCTTGGGACCCCGCTATCCCAACGAAGTCAAAGCTTACCCATTCTTCAAGGTCTGGTTTAAAAAAAAAAAAAAGAATGAAAAGTATCCCATTAATAATGTTTTGCATTGATTACACACTGAAACAGTAATGATTTAGATACATTATACCAAATAAAATGCTATTAAAATTAATTTCACCTGTTCTTTAATGTGGCTACTAGAAAATATAAACTTGCATATGTGGCTCACATTTTATTTCTATTGGACAGGCTGTTCTAGAGTAATATAAGCAATCTTCTTAAATTTTAGTTAGATGACCAATTAATCTTTTGAGAATGGTTGAACTTAGAGCCTGTTCCCAGGACAATATTTAATATATCATCTGTACTTACATGCAAATACCTTATGAATAGTATGACCATACTTCTCAATTCACCCAGGACAATCCGAGTTTATGACTATTGTCTAGCTAAATTATTTGTAGTGCCCCTTTCACTATAAAAATAATCTTGGTTCAAATGATAAATTACTTTGCTATCCTACTTATAAAGACACAACTGGAGCTTTTGGGTTACTCTGCAAATCTATCTCTCAAAAGAATCAGTGATACTTTTATTAATTTCTGTAGCAATAACAAAATACCCAATGATGGGTACTTTATAAAGGAGAGAGGCTTATTTGACTCACATTTCTGGTGGTGGAAGAATCCAAACAGCATGGTATTAGTGGTTTCGCAAGGGGCTTTGACTGTGTCAGAGCATGGCAGAGAAACAGAAAGGAAGCTGTTTTGGGCAAGAGGAGCCAAATGAGTACAGGGGCCTCACTGTATAAAGCAGCCTGTTCTCTTGAGAACTCACTCTCTGGGACCAGCATTAATTCCTTCCAAGGGCAGTGCACCCGTGACCTAATTACCTTGCCCTAAACTTTACATGTCAAAGATTCTAGCTCCTCAACACCTCTGCATGGCGGAACCTTGCTTTCACCCTTGTGAACACATTCAGATAACTTTTAAGTCACAGTATACCCCAAACCAGTATGGCCATAACAAGAGTCTCTGCTATATCTAGATGGACCCTCTTCCCTATGGTCTTCACTGCATCTCTTTGACCCATCAACACCTCTTTAGCCAGAAGAGATAACTTCCTGCTTGGAATTCCAACTGAAAAATAATCCTCCATTGCTGATTACCATGCATGACATGGTTCTTCCTGACACTTCCTGTACAACACTATGAAACATTTCCCTGGCCAAAAAAAAAGAAAAGGGGGAAAAAAACCATAGGTCGAATCCACAGGCCTTGTCTTTAATTAGCTCATGTCAAGTTTTGTGCAGACTGAATTTACAAGATGAACAATTGATCAGATACACTCCACCTTCTGTCAGCCATTGTGTTCCCCCTTTCGGCCACCTGAAGGGAGCCTGGAGCCCAGTGGACAATGGGGACCAGTCACAGCCCTGTCCGAACCTCTAAGACTTCACCTCTCCAGTGGATTTAAGGATAACTTGTACCTCAAAGAAATTGTAAAATTTAATAAAATTATAGTAATATTGCTTAGGCTCAGTTAACTCTTTTTCTTTGATCCTTTCTGAAAACTTCACTCTCTAAAACTGGAAGTGGGTGAAATGTAATTTTAGTTTTGTTTTTTTGTTTTTTATCCCTTATGATGGAAAGGCAGCTGATACTTCTGCTGCCCCATGGTTGTTGGTACAAGGTAGCCTTGACCTCATTTGAGTCCCCTGCATCCAACCTGTGGACTGCATTCTATAGTCCACTATGTGATGAAGTTTTACTTAAATATTCTCTTGGTTTAGTAAACTATTGATAAATCCTATCAGCTTTCCAAAGCAGACACATCTGTTGGAATTCTATGTAAGTTTGATGACTCAAGAGTGCTGCCTAAGGAACCTGTCCCTTTTGGTACCTGTGCCTCCCAAATGGTTGTGAAAGTTTCATTTAAATCTGCAGTGGAAAAGAGAAGTTCCACTATTGTGTAACATGCTATGACCATCATGGCTGTGACAAGTGGAAATCTGACAGCTTAGAGCCTGTCAATTAGGGAGCTGCTTTTGATAAACATCAGTCATTATAGGGGTTGGAGATGCTGTATTTCCTGGCCATTTGGGAAGGATTTTTTTTTCCCACTCCCTCTATTCCTTCCTTTTTGAATATACCTTCTGGCATCCACCATACGTACTGGCTGCATCATTAAGAGCTGAAACTTCACATCTTAATTCTGTGTGAGAGGTTTTCTCTGGGGGCATTGGTGCATCTGTGGAAAGAGAACTTGAGTGTACAATGGAGGTGATATGTTGGGGGATGTTGATGGCATATTTACGGGAACAGCTGTCCAGAAACTTTTTTTTTTTTTTTTGATGGGAAGAGAAAGAAAAGAATCTGACTTGCTTTGGATGTCCATAGTCTAATGTGGAATGTGTTGGCTTAGCTGAGAGATTTGCTAAGGAAATGTCTTAAAGTCCTTAAGCAGGAAAGAACAAGGATTTAGGAAGTGGGATAATTTGTTGAACTTATATTCTTTTATATCTGGGAGGCTCCTAAGCTACTGAGCAACATCACCAATTCCCACTTTCCTTTAGGTGGCTCTTAATGTTATTTAATACCCTTGTCAACAGAAAGGGTACTAAACCAGAATGAAATTATGGTTTAATTTTTTAATGTAATTCCTTGTGAAACAAAAAGATGTCTGTGTTCCGGAGCTGGATAGATGTACGGCAAATAGGGGAAAGGCAGGCTGTGTAACATCAGGACCAGTTTCTATAGCAACAAAAATGTCAGCCATCCTTTTGGCTGATCCTATTAATCTGGAGTAGAAGCAATGATACTGACACATTCGAAATGTATTTAAACCAGAAGGCGAAAATACAACCCAGCTGTAGATTTTAAACAGAGGTAGAGTTAGTCACCAAGCTGATGGAACTTTGAAACAAATATGATGTGCGGGATACTCAAATATAGCCCCTGAATCCTATTTATTTATTTTTTTAAAGTGATTAATCTTTTTTTTTTTTTTTAACCAGAAATTATTGCAAATGTTCTTGGACCCAAATGGAGAAAGGTGGGAAGGGGGAAATTTCAATCAGTTTTTCTTATTCAGAGCTGGACTGTCTTTTGAATAATGTTAGCTCAGGGTAAACACTTGAAATTAATTGTTGTGAAGATAATGAAATGTGTAGCTTGAAGAAGCTGCTGATGTATGCACACCTTCCAAAAAAAGAAACGCTAGGTTGTTGAGAGAAGGAATCTGGTCTTTGGTTTGGAGCCTGTGGTTGTGGTTTCTGCTCTTTTAACCACTGGTGGGCTCAGCTGAGGCCTCTGAACAGTTTCTGGTTTCTGTTAATGGAAGTCACCGTCGGAGCCCCAGGTACGTGGCAGGGCTGCTCTGAGGACCAAATGAGATAATGGATGTGGAAATACTTTGAAAGAAGCCTAAAATGCTACAGTGATATAACAAATTATTATTATTAAGAAACCGCCAAGGAAATCCTCTTTCTTAAAGAGTACCAGTTGCCGACAGAGTTTAGGGGGTGAGTTATAAATTGTGATATCTGGGTCAGCAGTTTGTGGTACCCCCCCCCAAAAAAAAACCCCAGGGAGACTGTGAGGTTATTATTCTGTGCTCTTCCCTTTTGGTGCCTCTTTTTACTTTGGGATTATTTAAGCTGCTAAATATTTTCCCACTTTTCAAAGCAGTGTGACAGTCCCCAGTATATTTTTGCTGTGGGAGCACAAAATAAATGGGGATGCAGATCCATGTCATTATGATAAAACACCATCTTTTCATCTTTATCTTAGCATTTCAGACTCCTCAGGAAAGATGACTGCCTCTCGTTATGGAAAATGAATTTGCCAGCAAAGAAAGATATCTCTTAACTTGTTCTTGGTTCTTCCTGTTTCCAAAAGCATAAAGGAAAATTAGCTCTGGGGTCTATTCTTAGCTTATTGTTATTAAAACCATTTCCGTTTCCCCACCCACTCCTCAAATCTCTAAAAATGATTGTGGAAAAACAGAAGAGAATGGAGACAGAAGCCAGCCAGGAGAATTAAAAGAGCATATACTATTTGCTTAAGCAGGAGATCTTCTGTAAAGAAAGAAAATCTGCTTTTGGAAATGAGTCACAAAAGGTCCAGATATTTCTACCTCTGTCTGAATGCACTTTCTTACACTTCAGAAATAATTAACACTCTCAAAGAAAAGGGGAGGCTTTCAACTGTGCCTTGAAATAAAATGTTGTTTTTGCACAAACTGTGGCTGGGGATATGTAGCTGTCACCTTCAGGCCCTGCTTCATGACTGATGAGCAAGAGGTTCCCCAAATCTCAGACTTTGTCCACATCCATCAGTCAAGCAGTCAAATATGTATATAGCATTATGCTCGATTCCTGTGGATAAAAGAGAATGAGGGTAAAAAGAATGTAATTAGAATTTTTTAAATATATGTCCCAAATTGCAGGCACTGAGTCGCTATCTTTCTATTAGTTCATTAAATTAAAATAAAATTAATTCCATAGCCTTGTAGAACCAAAGAAGTCAGTTGGTTAGTTAGAATTAATAGATTTCAAAATTCCTGTTTGCCACTCAGTACTTAGTTCTTTAGCAGAGAGGTTCTAATTGCCCCATTAACCTCCCAAATCCCACTTTGTGAAAAATTGCATAATACCATAATAAGGAGCATTAGTTAGGAGTTAGATATGAATTCAAGTTTAAACTCTATCACATACTAACTGGGTGACTTTAGGCAATTTCCATGAACTTCCATTTCATCTATAAAATGAAGAAAAATAATAGATTCTAGCACACGGGGTTTCACAGGATTTAAATAAGAAGGATATGGAAGGAGCTTAGCCAACTGGGTAACATTTACTGAGAATCCACGAAATATTAGCAAGTCTGATTATTATCATTACTATGAATATTATAGTATTTTGACCCAGCTTTTTTATTTAGCTTATAAAACAAAGAAACATGTTTTATTACTAAGTAACAGATACAATAAATATCTTCCTGTTTTCCATGCTAATCCCAACCTAGGGAGGCCTCAGAGGTGGGGGAATGTGTTGGGGTGGGGGGCCAGGATGTGGTGGGACTTGGTAGTGGAGGAAGGATCGTGCTACTCTGTTACACACTTACGTGTGTGTCAGAGGTAGCATTTCAACATAATCAAGGTTTTTGATATTTCTAAGTGTCTTGCCCAGGCCTTGATATATAGTGACCATTATCCTCCCCCTTTTTATGATTGCTTAGCTTTCTTTCTCTAACCATTAGCCTATGATCAATAAAGGACAGGGACTGTGGCTTGCTATTTCCACATACTCATTTAAATATCAAATATCGTCCCAAGGGGGTTAGGGAATAAGTATTTATTGGATGGATAAATACACAAGTAATGAAAACAAACAAATAAAATAATTTACTTAAGAAATTCTAAAGGAGCAGGTTAATCCTATATGACTATGTGATAATAACTAAATATTACCATATCCATGCCCTGAATTTTCCAGTTTGCAGCTAGGCAGACGAATTGACCTCTAAGACCTTTTGGACTGTGGGCTTTGTTCTCAGGTGAAGAACAATTTTTATAGCCTTGAGCAGAGCCGACTTAGGTGCTCTGAGAGGGGATGAATGGAGACTCTCCGGTTCTGCTGGTTCCAGTAAGGAAGGGAAATAGGCCCCTTTGCAGCTACAGCCCTCATTTCTAATCCACATGCTGAAATCCATACCTGTGAGTGGGGCTACTGGAAAAGCAGCCATCATGTCAACTCTCCACCTTTGGCTGTCAAGCTCTGACCCCCTCCCTCAACTTTGGCAGCCTGAACAGAGAGCCCAGGGTAGTGTCTCCTCAAAAGTTAGAATATCCCTTCCAGAGCTGCAGGTGATGGGGCTAGGGAGGCAGGGACGCTCTCAATATCAGACCTTTTATGGGCAGCTGGTGATAGCTGGGGCCAGCTGGAGACTGTTTCCAGAGTTATCTATTTTTGTCCCAAAACCATTGCTTTACACACCAGGTCTAGGAATTTCCACATCACCAACCCTCTGGGTCTTTTCCTCTTCCATTTGCACGACACATTCCAATGCCAAGTGCCCCTCCAAGCCTTGCTTTCTGCTCTGTTTCATTGGCTCAGATGAAACAGACATAGATGTCAATTATAAATAATGAATGAATAAATAAATAATAATAATAAAAATAAATAGCAATCATAATAACTAACATTTGTTTAATGTCTGTCATGTGACTGGCACAATTTAACTGCTTGGCCTTTTTTGTTAATGTAAACTTCCCCACAAGGTAAAGAAACTAAGGCCCCTGTTGAAATATGTGATCTAGAGAGAGGAATGAAGGTATAGAAGCACAGTGTGAGGAATCCTGAGTTAGTCTCTGAGGGGTAAGTGAGTAAAGGCTTAAGTGAATATGAGAGAGAATCCAGCATTGAGGGATGAGGCAGAGGGTGAGAGGGACATGCAGGTTCACAAAGGCACCGGTGTGCAGAGGGCACCTTGATGAACTTCTTACGGACAGCACAGTGCCTGTACATAAGAGACACATAGTAAACCTGGGTTGCAGTGAATTAAATAACACACTGGGGTGAACATTTCAAACTTTGCAAACCAGGACACGAGGCCAGAGGTAGGAGGGGTAGCTTGGTATCAGTTGTTTTCAGAAGTGGGTGAGTGATGGAGTTTTCTATAAAAGAGAGCAAATTTTATAACTGCAACTAAGATATTTCTCACAATAATGAATTCACCATTAAATGTCCTCCTAATCCACACGAGCTGATGGATGGACCCCTGAAACAGAAAGTTCCCAGCAAGATCTATGGGAGTAGCAATGTAACAGAGGAGATGAATGCAGTTAGTCATCAGGAATTGCCAGAATCAAAGGAAGACAGGACCATTTGCTTGGATTCAGTTTGAAAGCCAGATAACAAATGAAGAACCCCTGCTGTGGGTTGTCAAATATTCCATTCATATTAGCCAAGCCTCAGTCACTGATAACTGGGCAGGCTTTGAAAAAAGAACATAACTTAATGAAGGTATCGGGTGTGCCTGAGGAAACATCTCCCTGGGTGACGTGGGGTCTGGGTGGTAGAACTGGATGGGACCTTAAAGACCATCTATTTGAATGAAATCTTAAGCCCAGAACACAAATAAATAAGACAGATAAAGGTGATGAACAGACTCCTCCAGTGGTCTCATCCTCTTTTGGCAGACAAGGTTTTTTTATTACTTATGGATCTCCCAATGGAGGGCATTGGTTTGAGTCCAATACCTACCTTAATTTTACCAGTGAGAGAAATAGGCATAGAGCAAGGAAATTTCTTATTCACTGTTCCCCAGGTGGCCCAGGGCAAAGTCTGAACCCAGACAAGGACCCAGAAATCCTGACTGTGCCTGTTCATCTACCCCTAATGTTATTTTGTTGAAGACATATTTCCTGAGCAACTACTATGTAGTTGCCATCCTGGAAATTAAAAAGATCAGGCTCCCATTCTTAAGATTTTTGGAGACAATTGCAATGACAATTCTAAGTCAGCCTAAGAAGTTCCAAGTTAGGGATATTTGCATATTATGTTTTACATAAATATTATGTTTTATCCAGGTATCACAAATTCAGAGGTGTCATGGAGCAACAAGTTAATATGAGTGGAACATGCTAAGAATAAGCCATGGCACCAATTGAGGGAACCAGGACATGAATAGCTGCATATATTTAATATTTTTAATTCATTTTCTTTTCTATTTTGTGGTATTCATACATGCTAAGCAAGCACTCTACCACTGGGTTACATGCTCAACCCAACAGTTCTCTTTTTAAAGTGAAAACACTGTTCAGGCAAAATGGTATATTTGTGATCTCTGGGTGACCAGTTTGCTTCCTGAATACTCCATTTGCATTTTACAAAGCTCTTGCTTATACCATAGCCTTAATTTACAGGAACACATGCATTTGACATCACACCTGAGTACTGTCATGAACACATATAAACAAGACTACAAAACAGTCCTTACTATGTGAATTACTGTCCAATCATGTAGTCCATTCTATTTTATTCTATTCTAATTCTAATTTGTTTTTCAAAAGCAATCTTAATCTACTATTTTCCTAATCCCACTAGTGTTTCTTAAACCACAGTTTGAAAAAGCACAGCAACAGCAACAGAATCTTGCACACACCCCTGAGGAGATAGTGCTGGTTATTCCCACTTTATGCATAAGGAAACAGACTCTGAGGGAGCTAAGGGATTTTCCTGCCATGGAACAAAGATTGAGTGCAGGACCCAGGCTGGAAACACAGTCTTCTGGTGGCCAAGTCACCTGATTCATTAGTGCAACCTTACAGAGGACAATTGTAAGAATGGTTTCTAACTCAGAGGCAGATCTTGATTTTGCATTGTCCTTTATAATGGGAAGTTTTTTATTACCCCATACTTATGTCTAGTCCCTATATATCTTTAGGAATTACCTCCTCTTGGACAACTAGCATGGACTAGACTTGCGAAATGGGAATGGATTAGAATATGAACTTGGTAACTCATACATGTTCTTTGCTGTGCCCTGTGAGCAGTTTGAGAAAAGCCAGCAAACCATTTTCCTGTTGTTTCCCTGCCATTTTCTGACCTCAAGAGTGTGGCAAATGAATATATATTTTTCTAGAAATTTTAGGTGGTTGCTGTGAAGGTGCTGGCTAAGGGAGGCTTCTTGAGCCCCGAATATAAACCAGGCTGCTGCTGTTTTCCTGCAAGTTTAATAAGGCCAGGACCATAATTGTAAATATTTAAAAACTTGATGTGTGCCCAGATGGATTCATTATAGACTATATCTGTACTTGAATTCATATTTTCCAGTTCAGCACTGGAAATGTCACATAGGAAGACACGCAGAGTTCAGAATCAGATCTTCATCTAAATGCCAAAGGTAAAGCATTCATTTGTGTCCTCGCCTCCGATTTTCCTAACAGTTCTTCTTATTTAGCCTTGCCCAGACTAAGACGGGAACCTGATGAAAAAATAATAGATATAAATTGTGCTTTAGTCATTGGCCGTTTATCTTAAGAAGAGAAACTAGTTTGCAGCATGCCTGATAATTGGACACCAGAAAGTTCACTAAGAAAAGGAGGAGCTGCGACCAGGCAGAGTGAAGAGGTACCAGAATGTTCTTCATTAGTTAGGGGGAAAGGCAGCTGAGCTTTTCATTTCCCTAAGTTGTGGGCTTTGTTGAGTGTGACCCCCACTACCTAAATAATCTATGAATTTTCTATGAATTCTTACAACTCCAATGAAAGACATTCTTATATTTGTCTAAAGAGGGTAGAAAGCTGCCGTGGAGGCCTGGAGAAGGGATCGGACCCATGAAGAGAATCTGAAGCTGCCTCTTCTCTTGGTGACTCCTCCATTGGTTCATCCAATAAACATTTCCTGAGACCCTGTGGCGTAGCCAGATCATGCACGGCAAGCTCATTCTAGCCCCAGCATCGGCTCTTCCTGAACGCCTCCTGTGAACTCACCTGAGTTGGATGTCCCTGATCTGTGTCCCACTGAATTAGTCCATGAAAGCACTTGTCACATTGTGAGATAATTGCCAGGTTTACACATCTGCTTGAACCTCTACCAGAGCTCCCTGAAGTTGGGGTCTATGTTTTTATTTGCTTTTGAGTCCCAACACTCCACACAATGCTTACCACATAGAAGGCTTTTGATGTTTGAGATATTTGAGAACATGACGATGAGAGAGGCCTTGCTGCACAGGAGTCAGATGCACATTGTAATCAGGACCAGCCTTTCAATTCAAAATGTATCCCAGTTCTCCATATTGATCCTGATGAATTTGTTACCATTTTACCATTTCTTTACTTGTTGGAGGTGGAGACGGTCTTCCCTGTTATTTCATATTTTATTTGAGCATGAGGCTTCTTTCAGCACTCTCTCATTGCTCTCTCAAGTGCTTTTCTATTAGACTTCTGTTATATATGCATCTAAGCATATCTATGTGCACAACACACACACACACACACATATATATATAGATACACACACATCCTGTTACACATATCTGTGTGTGTGTGTGTATATGTGAGTGTATGTATAACATCACATGATCCTTTAAAAGAATAGCCTGAAGGTGGAGTTTTACTTAAGAGGTAGTAATATAGAGAGCCTATAGAGCAGGAGTTGAAACCAAGCACTGAACTCCCTGAGTGTGTGACCATGTGTGGACAACACACCCTCCCTGAGCCTCTGTTTCTTCATCTGTGAAACAGGGACTGTGAGAGCTGCCAGGTCTCTCTAAGGAGGTGTGTGAGTTTCAAATGAGATAGCGAATGGGAAAACCCTTTGCTGATTGAATCAATGTAAAGGATTAGAAAATACCAAATGAGTTATCTTTATAACAAGATTGGGTTTGACAATGCCATTTAGTGTTTGGGAATGTGAATGAGGAAAAAAAATGCATGTTCAGAGGTTCCTGGCACCGAGCTGCGGGTTTGGCTGTGATGCTGGCACTACCGTTGCTTTTCTCTTCTAGTGCTGAACGTATTCCCACTCGCTTGGCAGCTGCAGAGCCCTCTTGTGAAATTCCTTGATGCCTCTTCTCTTTCTCCCCTGCCCCTCTCTCTGCCTTCCTTTCCACCTTCCCCACCGTGGGCACACATGCACATGTGTTGCTGAAGGGAAGCATATGCTTCCGCTTTGTGTGGCCACTTCCAAGTACTCTGTAGGCCCTTTCTGTACCTCTGAAGGGCTCTGTCCTTCCATGATTTGCCCCCGGAGCCTTGCAAGGAAACCTGGGGTGTGTTGACTTTCCACACTGAAGCAGCTTGGGAGAAAGACTTCTTGGAAGCAATTCCCAGAAGAAAGATCATGGACTCTTCCCTCTGGAATACACAAATCTTTTGTTTATACAGGGATTTTGTCTGTGTGTACAGGCACTTTTACCATGGGGCCACCTCCAATGCATACCCCATTCCATTAACAAAAATGAAATCACAATAGCTTTGGCATTCCCAAGGAAGAATCCGAGTTCCTAAATTTAACCAGGAGAGGCATAGACTTCATATGCTAGGTCGCTAAAGACCAGTATTTTTTTTTAATGATAATATAATACTCTTTAAAAATGGTGTGCCAAAAAACCCTTAGGGACTCTCTAGGGACTGTCCTGAAGGCCAAGATCCTTACTATGTCTTACATAACCCTGCATAATCTACCCCTGCTCGGTGTCCAGCCTTGTCAACATCAGTAATCACACCTGTGTAACTTGAGTTACTACAGTATCCATTTGTCCACAAACCTGCTCTTTTTGTTCATTATTTTCAACACAGATCCATTGAGCACGTCTTTGGCCTGGACAACTGTATGGGGCACTAGGGGCAGCACAGGGAACTAGACTCTGCCCTTGACAGTGAAAACTTTGTGGTAGGTTGAATAATGGTCCCCAAAGGTATTCAGGTTCTAATACCCCACAATCTGTAAATGTTACTCATTTGGTAAAAGGGATTTTGCAGTTATCTTTTAGGATCTTGAGATGAAGAAATTATTCTGGATTTTCAAGTCAGCTGTGAATGTGATCACAAATGTCCTTAGAAGCTGTAAGCAGAAGATTTTGTGACAGAACCTGAGAAGCCAATGCGACCATTGAAGTAAAGATTGAAGCGACCACAGCTGAGGACTGCTGGCAGGCACCAGAATCTGGAAATAACAAGGAACATATCCTCCCATGGAGCTTTCAGAAGAAAATAGTCCTACCGATATATTGATTTTATCCCTGTAAGATGAAATTAAGACCTCTGACCTATAAGATAGAAGATAGTAACTTTCTATTGCTTTAAGCCACTGAATTGTACAATGTGTTAGCAGCAATGGGGAACTAATAAAGAGCTTAAATAAAGCTAGTTGTAAGCAGTTGTCTCATGCACAGCCCAGCTGTGCCAGGGCAGTGGGGTAGGATGTGAAGAGGACAAAGAAAGTGCCAAAAGGTACACTCACACATTGCTGGTGGGAATGCAAATTGGTGCAGCCACTCTGGAAAGCAGTATGGAGATTCCTCAGAAAGCTTGGAATGGAACCACCATTTGAACCAGCTATCTCACACCTTGACCTTTATCCAAAGGACTTAAAATCAGCCTACTACAGTGACACAGCCACATCAATGTTTACAGCTGTTCAACTCACAATAGCTAAACTATGGATGAACTTCAACAGATGAATGGATAAAGAAAATGTGAGATATATATATATGGAATATTACTCAACTTTAATGAAGAATGAAATTATGGCATTTGCTGGCAAATGGATGGAGTTGGAGAATATCATACTAAGTGAAATAAACCAAACCCCATAAAACAAAGGCCAAATATTTTATCTGATATGCAAATGCTAATTCATAGTAAGGGGGCAGTGCTAGGAAGAATAGAGTTACTTTAGGTAGAGGGGAGTGAAGGGAAGGGAGGGGCATGGGGCTAGGAAGGATAGTAAAGTGCAACAGACATTATTACCTCATGTACATATATGACTGCATGACTGATGTGATCCTGCAATATGTACAATCAGAAAAATGAGAAATTATACTCCATTTATGTATGATTTATCAAAATGCATAAATGCATTCTACTGTCATGTATAACTAATTAGAACAAATTTTAAAAATTATAAAAAAAAGAAAGTGCCCAGAGACAGCATGGGAGATGTGGTTTATCAGGGAAAGCTAGCAAGAGTTTAATGACTATTCCAAGAAGGACTCAGTGGTGACAGGCTGACAGTAGATCGGTTCCTCATGGTTCTTTGTGAAGAAGTACCTCCTCTACCTCATGGTCTTTTGTATAGTGGTGGCTGGCAGGAAGAGTGACGTGCCCTCGGTTCCACACCAGTCCCCATGCAGGGAGGGATTTGCTGTGTTAGGCTGCAGAAGCTGTGACATCATTAGCACTAGCTTGCTTGTGTAAGCAGTATCCCAAGGAGCAACTGCCATAGCGTATATGCAAGAAAGTAGCTTTCTAGACAGAACTAACTTGCCCTCTTGTTCCCAGTGTGAGAGTCAGCGTCCTTCAAAATAATATGTAACTGGACTTTTCAGCCCAGATTTGTTCTCATTGTTCCCTTAACTTAGCTAGGTTTTTGGAAGAGGAAAGACCTTCAGGGACATGATGTTTTACTGTCCCCTTTTCTTTCGGATAACAGACCATGACCATTCAGTGTGGTCAGTGCTACTTTCAGGGAAGCACAGTATTTTGGAGAGACCCAGAGCAGGGGAACTACCCTGGCATTGGGGTATCAGGGATAACTCCTTGGAGGGAATGCATCTGCCTTAAACTTGGGCAGGAGGTGTTCCTCAGATGAGGGAGAAGCAGCCAGGTCAGATGATTGCAGGCAGAGAAAACCCCCTGTACAAAGCATACCTTGCTATTCCACACCTCTGTGCATCTGCTTACCAGCACACAGGAAAGGTTTTCCAGGGGGTCCTGGGTTTAGGTTCTTGGCGTCCCAAGCAAAGAGTCCAGCAAGATGTGAGAGGTTGGTAGGCAAGGTAGAGGTTTATTGAAAGTGAAAGAAAACACTTGAGGAGAGCAGAGTGGATCAAACTGCAAAGTGGCTCAAAGCCCTGTCCTGCACAGTGGGGCTTGCTAAACTGCGCTAGTTTCCCCACCTTCTGGCCTGGGTGGCTTGGGGTTGATTGATACCTTGATTGACAGCTGAATCTTATGTAATTTCTTTTCTACCACCCATGCATAAGTTAATTTTTGCTCTGGAAAATGCAGAGATGGAGCAAAGGGCAATGCTGATGATATTAAATAGCTACTAAGGTCTATCTCTTGGGCTATTGTGCATGTCCAAGAATGAGGATTTTCCCTTCATGATCTTGAATTTCTCTTCTGGCTTTCTCATTTTAATTGCAAGGTGGCCCAGGTTCCCCTCATAGGAAGGGGCTTCAGATGGAGCATGAGGTAGGGTGCGGAGGGCTTTGGGTGGAGCTGAGAGCCCTAAGGGTGGTCCCCTCCCCATGCCCTGTCTCCTACATAACACTCCCACATGCTAGTTCTTTTGTCCTTTACCTTCTGACCCACAAAACCTCACAAACACAGAGACATGCACAGACATGCATAATAGGTCACCTGTGCATACTTCCTAATTTGTCCAGTCATTCATTATCTACTCATTATTCAAGCTTGCTCCAATGCCCTCTATAGTAATGTCCTCCTGACCCCATCATGCTGTCACCCTTCACCTCCTAGGCAGACTTCATCAACAGGCAACAGGCCGCTTTTTAAGGAGGTCCCATTCTTACTGACTGAAGCTCTGAATCGCAGAAGTGATGTGTTAAGGAAAATCCCTGAGCAGAATTGAACACTAGCCTCAGGCTTCAGGTCTGCCTGTTTCTCCATCTCCCCCTTGGGAATCTAAAAGACCCAGATGAGGGAGGGGAGCCCTTGACTGAGAGCACCTTTGAGCTGTGGGAACTAGGTTGAAAACTCATCTGGAGAAGTTTCATGATCCCCAGCAAAGGCCCCACAGTGGCAAGTTAAGCTGTCGTTCAGCCTGTCCTCAGGAAATCCAGGAAGCCCCAGCTGACCCTTTCCAATGAGCTGTAACTCCAGGTCACAGGGCATTTCTGTCATGAGTGCAGCAAGGATACTTTGAGCTCCTTCAAGGAGGACAGGTGTAGTAGGGCAAGTGAACATCCTGGTTTAATCTCACATCTAAGAGTAAGAACTTGGGTTGTTTCTTTCTCTTTCTCCCTTTTGCCCAAAAGGGAAGCATACCAGCCAGGTGATCAATGAAACCTTATTTTTTCCATTTTTCAGTTTGTTGCTATGGTGCCAGGTAGGGAAGACCCATCTGCAACCCTCAGTGTTTTGTATCAGGAGGCAACTGTCAGTCCTCACTTAATTATTCATGTTTTCATTAGGAGCAATAATTAGAAACAGTTGAAATGACAGGTTCCTAAGATTACTGGGGAACCCTAAAATATTCATGTATTCTCTGGTTACCAACCTTTCAAGGGAGAGGGGCAATAAGTTTGAAATCAGAAAGATTTGATTGAATCGCAGCCATTTGTTAGCTCCACTGTAAGGAAACATTTGCTTCAACTCTCCACACATTGGTTTTCTCATCGGAAACATGGGTGTAATGACACTGGCCTCCTGGGAATGCCTAAGGATTTTAGATAATGAGACTGAAACTTGGAATACAGCACCTGATGCAATGCCTGGCTCACTGTAGCTGTTCAGTGAACAGGACCCAGTAGTGATAGGGAAGCTGTCATGGACAAGGCACTCTTCGGGTGTGGCCTAACTCAAACTCAACCCATAATTAATCTTCCTTTTGATTTTTGATGAGGGTTTTCTGCTCTTGGTCAAGAACCTTTGGAGATTTTGCAGATACAAATATCTGTGTATAAAATGCAGTCATCTTAATTATTAAATTTGAGGGCATTAAATTTTATTTATTAAATGTATTAAGTACCCTTCTCTTCATAGGCTTGTTTTCAAAGATGTTTTTGTGATTCTGTATAGCCAAGAGAGTCTGGGAAGTAGTTTCTGTCCCTGATAACGCAAGAAACTACGTTTCCTAGCAGTCACTGGGGCAGAGAGTAATGACCCATCTCCTAAAGCTCATGCAGACAGAATAGCAGCCTGCTTCACAAGCAACTAAGTTCAGTACGGAAGAAATGACATGAACCTCTGCTCATGTTACATGAGGTGGCATAAGTAATTCTATGACTTCTTTGTCCCTAAATAATTGGAGTAGACTCAAAGGAGATAATATGTGCAGAAGCATTTTGAAAACCAAAGTTTTCATTGTAATGGATCATTATTATTCTAATTACTACTAATATGAAGAACCTAATATAGCATGGATCAATTATCGAGATAAGAATATTTCTCAAGTAGTGAACATTCTGTACTTAGTTTTATACTGTTTTGCTTTGTTCTTTTTCATGCATTTTAATCTTACCCCTCCACCCCAAGAAAATTTTAAGTTTGAGCATTTATTCACTTGAAACATTTCATTATTTCAAAATCACTTACCAAATACCTGTTGCTAGTCAGCACAGAGTCAAGTACTTTAGTCAGAGTGGTGAATAGGATGATTTTCCTACCCTCCATAAGCTTTCTCTCTGTGGAAGATTCTAGCAGTCAAGAGATGATAGTCTAAGGGTGGTGAGCAACCTGATGCTAGTGGGGTTCTCAGAACTCAGAGGTTGAATCAGGCCTGGGCTCAGAGGATAAGGCCACAGCAGCAGGTGGGAAAACAAGAGGAATTTCCTCTTAGTAGAGAACACAGCACCTGGAAAGTCTCAGTTCTGTGTGCTTATGTGTATGTCTGTGTATTAGGCACAGACAGACAGAGACAGAAATCATAATACATTTGTGGAACTGCAGTATTTCCCCATAGCAGACAAGACATGTGGAAGCAATATTTGGAATGAAGCTGAAAAAGTTTCAGTTATTTTTTTTTATAACAAATGATCCCAAAACTCGGTGACATATAACAACAACAATACATTGGGTTGCTCATGTTTCTTTCATTTGGTCAGGGCTCTGGGGTTGTCTCTTCTCCCATTGACCTAGGCTCCATAGTTACACAGTATCACTTCTGCCACTTCATATTGGCCAAACCAAGTTACAGGACCCTTTTGATTCAACACAAAGGAAAACAAAGTCTACCAGGAGCAGAATAAGTGCATGGGGATGGAAGGACTTGTTGGTACAGTGGTGATGATTTCAGGGCATCTACTAGGCAAGCCATGGAGAGATCAGAAGCCTATGGTACAACCACAAACACATGCAGTGGAGGACAAAAAAAGAGGGTATATATTTTTAGAAAACTGACTCCTAGAAGCAACATGGGAAATGGGTTGGAAAGGGTAGGCTAAAGTACAAGCTGCTATCAAGGTCTTGGGAGAGGTAATGAGAGGTTGGATTCATGACTATGGTAACGTGAGTCAGAATGGTTGGGGGGGATAGGTTAATTCATTCATCCAACAAACATTTATTGAGTGACCATGCCCACATGTGCTAAAAATTCAGAAATAAACAAAACAAGCTAACAATAAATCCTTACTCTCCTGGAGCTTAACTCTGTAGTGGGGGAAATAGAAAATAAACAAGATAAGTATATAAAATATGTCTTGAAGAATTAAAATAATGGTGAGAGGGAAGTAGGGCATCTTAGGCAATATGTCTTAATTTTTGGTGAAGTACCCAGAGAACAGTTTGCTGAATAAAGAGTCAGAGGACATAAAAAGAAACATGCCATGTGCCTTCTGGTAGAAGAATATTCTACCAGATGGAAGAGTAAGATGTCTTGTATGAGTTTCCTAGCATCGCCATAATGAAGGACCACGTCTCACCAGCTTAAGCAACGTGAACGGATTGCCCCACAGTTCTGGAGGCTGAAAGTCCAAGACCAAGGTGTCCACAGGATTGGTTCCTTCTGAGGGCCACGAGGGAAAGACCCACCTCTGCTTCTGCTGGTCTGCATCACTGGTCCTTGGCACAGTGGTCATTTGTATTGCTTGACTTCTGGACGCATGGTCCCAATCTCTGCCTTCATTGTCACATTTCACGCTCCCTGTGCTTGTGTTAGTGTGTCCAAGTGTCCCCTTTTATAAGGAACCTGTCTTACTGAAGTAGGGTAACCCTAACAACCACATTTTAATTTGATATTCTCTGTAAAGACCCCATCTCCAAATAAAGTGACATTTGGGAGTATTGGGAATCAGAGTTCCAATGTGTCTTTTTTGAGGGCACAGAATTCAATCCATAACAGTTCCAACGCATGAGTAGTTCTGACAGAAGAACTGCAAGGAGGTCATGCCATTGAAGGAGAGTAAACAGAGGGAAGAATCCTCAGCGATCAGTTCAGAGAGATAACTGGGACAGATTGGGTAGGGACTCTTGAGTACCTCTGTGAAATGGGAAGCCATTGGAGCATTGGGATAGAGGAACTCTAATCTGTCTTATAAGCTTTTAGGATCACATGAGCTAATATGTTAGAAATAGAAAACTTTTATTAGAAGTTAGAAGGTGACTCAAGAAATGAAAGAAAGATACTAGTGGCTGGCCAGAGTAACCACAACAGAGTCAGTGATAAATCATCAGATTCTGGGTACAAGCAGATGGGTCAGATGAGGGACCCATTAAGGATGATTTCAAGGTTGAGGCCTGAGCAATGGCAGGCAGGGGTTGTCAGATACTCTAGGTTTAAGGGAATTCATCAAGAGTTTAGTTGTGGACCTGTAGGTTTGAGATGCCCACTGGATAGAGATGTCAGGTACATAGTTGAATATGCAAATGTCTTTCCAGAAACAGTTCAGACTGAAGACATAAATTTGAAAGTCATTAGTACATGAATATTTAAAGCTATGTAACACAGAAGTATCTTTAAGCAGTAAGCTATCTTTTCCAAGATTTTTATGCAAAATAAGATCATAACCCCACCCTCACAGCATTACAGTGAGAACCAACTGAAAATAGCCTGGAAAGAGCATAAGGACTGCATAGCAGGATCCAAATGTGAGAGGTTCAGATAAAGGACTCTTACCAACCCAGGACCCCAGGATGTAATTTTGAATTAATGAAATCTTGGTGACCACCCTCAAAATTTTTGTTACACTGTTTTTTATAAATGGTTGGGTTTCATTTCCAAGCACTTTAAGATATTTATACATCGACTAAGGAAAACCTATGCCTCTTGCAGCAGTCTTATAATCTTTGCCCAACCAGAGTTCAGAAGTGGTTCAAAGAAAGCCTATAGTAGCATGCAGAGGGTTAATCCCACACCAGTGGAGACGTGCAAACCAGGAGCCATTCTAAATCCCAATACCACATGCTGCCTTGGGGATCATCATGTACTAAAGCCCAAGATAAAAAGGCCTGACAAAGCTTATTGACGGTTTACCTTTTAATGAGCAGCTTGGATTGATTCTGTTCCCCTCTGGGATGGCTTCCTGTGTCCTTCCTCCACCCAGAGGCCATGGGGAACAACAACAACAAAAAATACAAATCTCCAATTTGAATAATTGCAAGGATCTTCTTTCTAGCAAATAAAGTTTTCAGAGTGAGAAATAGCTCACAGCTTTAAAAATATATATTTAGATTGTTATGATTATCATGATTGTTATTAAGCACTACCAGTACACTGGGTATTTTCAAGGAGGCTGGTCGTCTCTAATTGGATATTCCTTGCAATTTCCCTCTGGGTAGGTCAGCAGTGTTAACTCTTAATCATCCAAGGCAATTAAATGCATGCAGTTCTAACCTATGCACCAAAGGCTACTGAATTGTTAATATAGTTATAATGGTAGGACCAGACATGAGGGTGCTGTTTATGGGAAAGAGGTTGGCAACCAGTGCATGAGCTCCTTCACATGCAGCTTGGAGAAGGAAATTATCTGTCTGCTAATGATGAGGACACCAGTCCTGGCAATACTGAACCTAAGGCACATTCCAGGGGTTCTCTCTGGCTCTACTCTCTCCCTTGAGATATCTAAATACTTCCTAAGGAAAGTCCTGGCCAGATCTCTTGAGGTCATTTGCTAAACTTTGAATGATGTCTTTAGGTTACTCTTGGAGCAGTTGAGGGTTCCTAGAAGTAGCCTGTCCTATAAAGAACCAAAGAGGAAAAAGTAATGTTGAGATAATCTTTTGGACAATTTTAATATGTTGTGACACTAAGAAAACAGTCATTTCAAACTGGCCTTGTCACTCAACTAGGCTGAAATCTCATCCCATTTCTGATCTTCACCCTACATTCCCAGTCCTGACCCTCATAGAAATGGGAGGGAGATATCAGTACCAGACATTTCTTGACAATTGTTTCCTATGACCCCAAATGGTAAAAACTGTGATTTCAGACTTTTTATTTGAGTACAAATATGAAATAATCTCCTACTTTGTTTCAGTTCATACACAATGGAAACCAAGAAAGTTTCACAGTACTTTCTCTTAAATATGTTGTATTCTGATATAATCTTCTGTATACACTTAAAAACAATAAAAGAGTAGGCCATGACAATTATCATGGATTTCACAGCCTATAATGAGTTTCTGAGCTAGAGAAAGAAGCAAGGGAGTCTGTAGTTTATGGGTATTTAGAATCAGTGAATACCCAGAGACAGCATTTAAGAGAACACAGAGCCAAGTGAAGTGGAAGATTCATGGATGTTTTTCTTCTTGTAGCTTTTTCCAAGGTCTAGTCCTACTCTAGGGGTCAAGTCTAATTCATTCAATTGACATGAGGACCACAGGATTCACTGTGTGCTCTTAATTTTGGCCAGTCTCTATTTCTGTGACCTTGACCTTCCTTGATCTACCAATAGCTGTTTGTATGCTAGAGCAGGTACCAGAGAGTCCTGGATATTGCTTTTTGCCCCTCCACATCTGCTGTCCACCCTTCCCTCCTGTTCTTTGTCAGCGAGACTCTATCAACTGACTCTGTTTCCCCTCTGGCTGCTGTTCAGCTTCCTCCAAAGTGGGTATCAGCAGAGAAAGGAGTCTGGGGCAAGAGTCAGAATTGAGGCAATAGTCATCTTTCTTTGTCCTGAGGTTCACAGGTACAGTTCACCACAATTAAAAAGAAATAGTGTCACAGCCTCACAAATTGTTCCTTGATTAAACCCTCCTAGGTTGCCCATTTGTGTTATGAGATTCATGTTGGGTCTTGGGTAGACGCTTTGACATTTTTCCAAGGAAGAGTGTACTACCCAGTGAAGCCAGCAGGCAGAGCCTCCAGGTGTCAGCTTCTTCAGGGCCTGTCCCTGCAGCAGAGACCCATCTTGCCTGGGTCAGGCTCCTCCTGTGCATCCCTCCTTTGGTGACTAAATGAAGCCAGCAAGCAAGTTGGAAAGACCAGATGTAGGACAGATTTGACAGAGAATATTAATTCCAGAGCTCCTGCCAGTGTGGACAGGTTTTGTTGGGTCTGCCTCACAGTTCAAATTCTTCCTCTGTCCAATCCTATTCTTCCCTCCTCCTTCTTTATCAGGTGCCGATCTCTATTTAAAACCTTGTGCCAGTTGTGCCTCCAGAGAGCCCAATCTGTGACAGGAAACTAACTGACATCCAGCGTTATAGAAAGGTCTGTTTCAGCAGTAGCAGGATCTCTCTAGGTCGTTCTACCACAAGGACATTAAGAAAGTAATGGCCTCACCCACCTGTCCTGTCTAATCCCTACTCTTAGATGGACTAAAAGAAGAGGAAGATGTTCTCAGAGTTGGAGACTCTTCTTAGAGGGTGTGATTGGCAGTGAATATTCAAATGTCCTCCTTTTGATTCTTTTTGCCCTAGGACTTGATGTCAGGCAGAACCCAATCAACTGACTAGATCAAGAGCTATTCAGGAAACCTACTCAAATCATGATCTAAGCCTGAAGAGCGTACAGCACAAAAGTCTCCACCTGTGCCTAGGATATATTGCTCTTAGAATATCCCCCGACCCCACTCTGATGAGAAAGGAGACCAGGTGATGCAGCTCTTTTGTCCTGCTTGGCACAGGGTCTTCACACAGGTGAAGGGAAGAGGGCAAGTACCAATAATGTTATCCCATTTCCTTCTCAGAAAGTATATGCCCTGCCAGACATGGTGGTGCAGTCCTGTATTCCAGGGACTTGGGAGGTTGAGGCAGGAGGATCTCAAGTTCAAAGCCAGCCTCAGCAACTTAATGAGGCCCAAAGCAACTTAGTGAGACCCTGTCTCAAAATGAAAAATAGAAAATTGGCCTGGGGATATGGTTTAGTGGTTGAATGCTCCTGGGTTCAAGCTCTGGTAATAAATAAATAAACAAACAAACAAGCAAACATACTTGCCCAAGATGTCTTTTTCATCTTTTTTATAACATTTCACAAGATTTCTTTGTGAAGGGGAAAGCACAAAAAAAAAAAAAAAGGAGGCTCCAGTGTCCCCACCCTTCTCCCTGTGCTCCTCAGTACAACCCAGCACCTCCACTCTCATTTCCTTTGTGTACCTGTGGTTAACTCAGTCTATCATCTTCCACACGAGAAATCTAAGGTCCAATAAGATAAGAACCTTCCTAAAGTCTCAACAAATTCATATCTGAGCCAGGACTAAATGCACATCTCCTTGCTCTCTCCACTGCTTGTGGTCCTGTGTGATTTTTTTCTTATATGTTTACCCATCAGAAAGTGGCAGTATAGGCAGACAAGAATGAACGAAGGTGGAAAGGAATGCTGCTCTTGGCAATGGAGGGGATGGAGGGCCGGGAGGTGCCATTTTGATTTTGTGTGTGGAATCTCTTGATCCTACTTTAAATCATATGCTAGGATTGCCACTTTATCTGTAGGAATATGATTTGCTCTCCTTTGGACTTGTAGCACCAATTTCAAGCATGGCATAGAATAGGTTCTCAGTAAATTTTTTGAATAAATGATGAATAAGTGATGAGTAAATGAATGGACAAGTGAGTTTTCCCAAATCCCAAGTACCAGCAGCTCAGAGCTAGGGTAGTTACCTCTATTGTCCTACTTTAAGGGTAGGTCTTGTCTTAGCTGATGCCTGGTGTTTCAGGTAGGCAGCAGGAAAAGAGCCAAATTATATTGCTAACAGGTCACAGGATCTGATGAAGGGGGGTGGTGGAGTGAAAATTAGATGTAGGTTACTATTAATGCAAGTAATCATGCGATGTGATGTATTTCTTCCTGAGACTGTAGCTTAAATCCCAATTACCTTCTGGTGACAAATGAACTCGCTGAGTAATTCGTTTTGACGGTTAGAGCTCCCACCTTCTGTGTTACCATCGCATGGGGAAGGTGTATGACAAATTTCCAGATTTAATTTTAGTGCTTGGGAGCCCAAGTGGCACAATTACCAGATCAAGAGTGATGGCAGAATATTAACATGAAGAGTTCATGTGAAGCTGAGTTTTAACTAAGGATGTTCCAACTCCTACTTTATCTAGCAGTGTGGAGCTCCAACCCATCCCAGGAACCTAGACCTGGGGATTTTTACTTCTCTAACTTAATGTGATCCTTCCCTCAAAAAGTCTCGGTCCCGATGATTATACTGCCTACTGTTGTGGTTTAGATATGAGGTGTCCCCCCCAAAGCTCAGGTTCAAAACAATGCAAGAAATTGTAGAAGTGAAATGACTAGGTTACGAGAGCCTTAATGTACTGTAACGTAATGTGATTCAATGTGATCCACTGGAATGGGTTAACTGGGTAGTAACTGCAAACAGGTAGGCTGTGACCAGAAGAAGTATGTCCCTGGAGGCATGCCTTTGGGGTTTATACTTTGTCCCCATTGAACAGAGCTCTTTCTGTTTTCTGCATGCCTTGTTCTGAGCTGCTTTCCTCGGCCACACCCTTTAAACATGATGTTCTGTCTCACCTCAGACCCAGAGCTATGGAGTCAAATCTCCTTGGACTAAGAACTCTGAAACCAAAAAACCAAAATAAACTTTTCTTCCTTTACATTGTTTTCGTCAGTTCTTTCCATCACAGCAATGAAAAAGCTGACTAAAACAACTATGTGTCTCTTGAATTCTTCTCTTCCTCCTATTCCTCATCATCTTTCTTGTTGAATGTTAAAATCAGTATGCATTGAGAGTGAAGGCACAGATCTTACACTCCATGGACATGAACTTGAATCCTGCCTCTGCATTGTACTTCCTAGGTAACCTTGGCCAGGTTGCTGAGATACTCTATGAGGTAGCCCTGAATATTAAACATGATTAGGCAAACAAAATCATAGCAGGTAGCACAATTAATTGCACAATTAATTATAGTTTGTATGATAGCATTAGCATCCAAATCTGATTCTTATGCACTGTTCAATGACTTTCCACCAGGGACCTGCAAATATTTTCTCTAAACAGACAGTATATATTTTACACTTTGTGGACCATATGGTTTCTGTTTCAACTACTCAATTTTGTTATTGTAGGTAAAAGAATTATAGACAACAACTAAACAGATATGACTGCATTCCAATAAGTTTTATTTAGGAACTCTACAGTTTGAATTTCATATAATTTTCATGTGTAGTGAAAAAACATATTCTTCTTTTTAACCAATCAAAACTGTAAAAGTCATTCCTATTTCATATATCTTACAAAAACAAATGGTGACCTGGATTTGGTCCATGGGTTATAGTGGCTGACCTGATTCTGTTCTATTGTTTATTTAGAGAAGTGGATCTTCCCTCAGATTTTTATTTTTTTCATCTCCAGAATGTCTTTATTGACTCTATTTTACCAAAATCAAAACTGATCAGTTTGGCCTTGAAAGCGCTTTGAGGTCATGGCCCTGGCTACTTCCCTACCTCAGTCCAAACCTCTCAATTTATCATTCCCAGTCAGGGTCTTTCTGGGGTCTATGTCACATTAGCAAAGAGCTGTCCTCTCTAAAAGCTATGGGATTAGTCAATTTGCCTACAAGAGAAAGAACTAGGGAGGCCCCCAAGGCTTCAGGCAGGTGCTGTGTGGCAGCTGCTCCGCTTCTCTAGTACAGAGCAGGTGTTCCCAGCTGTGGGGGCTCAGACTGAAGAGAGCCCTCCCCACCTGCCTTTGGACTGCTCTCCCTAAGGGGCCCCACTGCACCAAAGGCTTCCCATTTATGAAAGCTCACTCCATCCTCCCAAAGACTCCATGACAAAAACCTCCTCGTGTTATCCCCAAGGAAACTCATTCACAGCGAGGTTATGAAATCAGCCCAAGGTCGCACCCCAAGCATGTCGTGGAGCCAGAACTTGAACGAAGGCTTTCAGAAGCACGCAGCTCAACTCTCTTCACCATTGCGTCATCCTATTTTCTTGAATATTTTCTTGCATGACAGCTGGTGACCTTCTGAGAGGAGCTTTTCAACTGACAGAAATAAACGTTCCATTATGTGCATAAATGTGTGTAGGCACACGTCATACCTTTCCCCGAAGTCACATTTCCCCTTTCTGTCAGGCCCAATGATAACAAGAGGAACACAAGGTACCTCACTTACAATTGCAAAACCATGCTGTTCCCTAATCCCCACAGACAGTCTTGAAAGTGAGCCCAGCCAGGGAAGAAATGCTGCTTTGAACGTGTACTAATCCACAGTGAAGGACTTTCGCTATTAAAACACTTCCCATCTCTCTGCATCACCATCACCAGAGGACACATTTTAGGCAGAAAGGGAGAAGCTGCTAAAACGAATTACTTGCCTCGTTTTGCAGCAGATAGAGGTGAGGCCGCATGAACGTAATGTGCCATGACAGGAAATGGCCAAATTCCTTTAAGAAGACTAATTGGAGCCGAGTGGGAACGCTGGTTGGGGAAATGTGAGGCCCTTGCTCCTCCCGGCTCTGAATCTTGAGACTTCCAGGAAGATGTCCATGGCAGGGCAAGCATGGAAGACAAAATGCCCGAGGCTGTCTGTCTTTGGCTCCCTGACCCCTGTCAAAGCGGGCAGCTAGATGTGGTGAATTGCCCACAGGCCAGAAGTCACATACTCTCATTCCCCACTCAGGTTTCCCTGAACTTGTTGGGTGACTGGGGGGGTAAGTCACTTTGGCTGTCCACTTTGTGTCCTCGGGCATAACCATTGTTCCTTCCATCCTCAGCTTTCTGCTCTTTCATGGAGTGGGAAGTACTGCAGAATGGTGGTTGAGAGTTGGAACGTTGAGTCCAGTCATTTGGGTCTGAATATAGGGCCTATCACTCATTGCTGGGTAAACTGGTCACCTATTTAAGCTCCTTGTGCCCTGGTTTCCTCATCTGCAAAATGGGAATAACAACAGTACTTCCCTCAAGTGGTGTTGCGAGAATGGTAAGATCTAATAATCCACACACAGCTCTTACCATGTTCCTACCACAGGCCAAGCCCATAATAAATGATTGTGATTTTCATACTCATCTTCTGTGAGTCTTTAGCTAGAGTAATGACTAATATGTGTATGATTTGTTACAAGTTTTATAAACTGAATCTTCATGAAAATCCCATACATTAAATAGGGAATACTTATTCCCCAATTCAGGTAGGAAATCGAAGGGCCAGAGGAGTTGAGTGACTAAGTAAGTTAACAATATGTTGTTATTGTGTATAATATATATATTTTTTTCTTTCACCGTGTCCAATCTCTCATCATTTTTTTTTATTTTTTGTCATGTTTGTTCTTTTTTTAATTATTTTTTATTTTTATTTTTTACATACTGCATTTTGATTCATCGTACACAAATGGGGTACATCATTTCGTTTCTATGGTTATACATGATGTAGATTCATACCATTCATGCAATTGTACATGTACATAGGGTAATGATGTCTGTCTCATTCCACCATTTTTCATATCCCACTCCCTCTCATTTCCTTGTAAGTAATCTAAAGTTCCCCCATCCTTCTCTCACCCCCATCCTCCCACCCTCATTATATATCATCATCCACTTATCAGGGAAAACATTCAGCCTTTAGTTTTTTTGGGTTTGGCTTATTTTACTTAGTACAATATTCTCCAATTCCATTCATTTATCTGCAAATGCCATAATATTCTCCTTTATGACTGAATAACATTCCACTGCCATTGTATATTTTTGACCCAGAGAAACACTCTGTGTTCTTTCTATAGTTTGTAAGCTATAATATTTCTGTATGTGTACATGATTGCTCTCCCTAAAGAATCAGGGATCTCCAACTTACAACATGTTTAGGTGTTAGTAGTTTTCTTCATATTTGCATTTATATTCAGTTGAAAATGCTTAGAGGTTTCTCACTAGAGGTAAGAGCAGTATGTCCAGTATTTGAGCCAATATTAGATTAAATGTGTTACAGAGCAATATAAAAAGAAAGAATGTAAATATTATTAATCTCCTGATTTGCAAAGTGGGATTGTATGGCAGGACAATAGGTTTGTCAACCAGACTTTGGTCTTCAGAAATTCCGAGGCGCATTTATTTTCCCCCTTAACCTCTCTGGGACTGAGTCTAGGACCCAGTTCCAGAAAAGTCTCTCTTGAACTCTGAAGGTTGTTTGGAAAGAGAGAACAGTACAAGTTGAGTAGATCTGTTCTGATATTGCTCTAGTCGTGACCAGAAACCACACAGGATAAATACAGGTGACACTGATGGCAAAGCAGTCTTATTCCCAGCCATTCTTTAGGACTCTAGAAAGAGAAAAACATTTGACCTACTTTACTCCAACCTGCAGTGGTAGCCTATGTCATCAGGCAGAGAGATGCAGAAGGGGAGGCCAGAATTCAGGTCACTGGGCAAAGACCATCACAGCAGCAAGGAAGAGGGAAGAAGGATGAGTTCAGAACATGACAGTATCTGCAGCCAATGGAAACTAAGGGAGGGCGGCAGGCTCAGCCCCAACTGAGGGAGGAGCCCAACTGGGTTCATGACAAGCTCACAGAAGGAGAGCAGCAGAACCAGGCAGTCCAGGTTCATGACCCCAGAGACTAAAACGGTGCTGCTATGCACAAAGGTCCAGCTGTCCTTTGCCTTCTCAAGTGCTTTTCAGTCATGGACTCTCTGGGTGCAACAGATATTGAGGGAGGAGCAGGGAAAGGGAGAAACCAAGAAATGAAACATTATTTCTTAAATCACACACTGAGGATCACCTTAAGGGGCTTAAATTGTAGAAATGGAATGAATATAAACTGAATTGAACATTTAGCTTCACTTAGAAACAGCCAACAATCATATGAGAGTTTGAGAGGGAGCCCAGATCCCACTTAAAAAAAATTGCATTTTTATCTGTACACATGAATTCAAGAGTGAGTTAAATTTACCATAAGCATGTGTGTGTGTCTATATATATATATACATACATATATATACATATACATATATATACATAGAGACACACACATTTATATATATATCTTATATATAGTGCTTATAATTTTAAAAGCACTTTGTGTATTAATGACATTGATTCCTATAATATTTCTGACTTTAGAAAGAAATGACTTATTTTCCCTATCACACTAAGAAATTGAGAATTAGAGAAGGCAGATTATATCTCCAAGAACTATAACTATAAGTGATAGAAAAGATTTACCTTAAATTTATCTTCTAAATTTCCCCACTGTATCATATTGCTGAAATGCATGTGTGTTTTCTATAAATTCAAGCATCATGTACCATGTACCAAGCATCATGTATATTTCAAAGAGTATAAGAAAAAGTCATTCTGACTACATAGAAAGGTAGAAGTCATTCAGAATTGTCTGTTTAGAACTCTGAAATACCCTGAGACCTAAAAATGAGAAAAATGTAGGAGAGATTTATGATAATCATACTTATTGTTTTTTGAGCTCCTCTATGTCTCATCTTCTTGCATATACATTTCTATGCTCCTTTGTCTAGAGATCACCTCTCCTTCAAGATGCTTCCCCTATCATCCAGGGGAATTCCTTAATTTATAATTTCTCAAGAAGTATTCTCATAACACTGGTATCCTGTCATGTAAATGAACATAACAAGGAGAAAGAGTTCTAATGGTCAAAGAAGTTTGGAAAACACTGGGTTAAGCACATTCAATGGATGTCTTTATCCACAAATTTTTCAACTGCTTTGCTATGATAAATGAGGTCTATCATTCCTGAAGGGAGATCAAATGTGTTTCCCACCTTATTTAACCACAGAGCCTGCTTTCCAGTGGTATCCCATATTATTTGTGTTCTTTAAAGCATATGTTAACACTGCCGCCCTAATCAATAACTCTGATGGATGGGAGAGAGTTCAGACTATGGCATGGGTCATTCCATTGACCATTAAGGTTGGTTCAGCTGACTGGATGGATGGATGGTTACATCCTGGTGCTACATGCTCCAGCAAATAGTGCAACCTTCCCATGAGGACTATTATTAGGTCAAGTGACTGTAGTCCCCAAAGATCCTCATTGCTGCTTGAGTACTTCTTTCCATAATTCAGATATCTATAGCAGCCAGTCATGCTGGGAGGAAAACTGGTCTGGGTAAGAATTATGCTGTGCAAATAAATTTTATTCATTAAAATAACGAATACTTTTGAATACCTCTGAGAAGTCAGATGTTGGATTGTGTGCTAGGGGTATAGGGATAAATAAAGCATCATGACTATACTTTACGATCTCACAATCTAGGGGAAGAAGTTTGGGAGATGACAAGTGTAGAGACTAAAAGGACAAATCAGCATGATGTTCTTTAAGAAGTGTATGCTTAGGTGCAATGGAGGCTTGAGGCAAGAAGGACCCAAAGGGGACAGGAAAGACTTTGAAGAAGAAGTAATGCTAAGGATGAGGCTTACCAAATGAGCCGTGGTTCTGCCTGGTGAAAATGTAGCACATCCCAAGGAGAAAAAGGAACACGTTCTCAAGTAGAGATGTCTGAAAGGAAACAGAAGAAACAGAAAACAAGGAGCCGTGAAGCACCAGTGAAACCCAGACACTGAGGCACACGGGAGTGCACCATGCTGCGGAGGCTGGCGGAGCCAGGCTCTGAAAGGCCCAGGGATAGGGAGTTTGACTTTGCTCTGTTGGCAGGAGGATCTGTCTGCTGCTTTTCTACCCATAATGACTCTCTTCTTTCTCCACCTATTTTGGCACCTAGATGGTATGTGACAAAAGTAATCAGAAACCCAAATCCCAGGTTCCTACAGCTGCAAGGAATTAGGATTTAACCAGAATTAGAAAGCATGACTTATATTTGAAACACAGCCACAAGGTTCTACTGGGTCAAGGGTAGGATCTGTGGTTGGACATCAGTGAGCAGCGTCAGGACCCCAGCCTAACTTAACCCAGGACTTGGGCTGTGCTGTTCTCTTAGGGCATCCAGAACTGATCAGGACCTCCAAATAGATGTTGAGCCCTATCAACTAGGCAAATCTGTAGATTCAGAAATGGACAGCTGGTTATGCAGCTGGCACACTGAGGCCAGAAGACTAATTTCCAGTGATATAAAACCATTGTCTCATTTAATCCTCATTCCAACCCTAGGAGTTGGATTTACTGTCCTTGTCTGACAGAAAAGGAAGCTGAAACTTTGAGACCCAGGCACACAGTGGGAGTTAGTGAGGACATAACCCTTGGTCTGTCTCACTCTGAAATCTTACATATCTGCACCACCATGCTATACCCACTTCCTGTTTGAAATCCCTGCCTCTGTGCATCCTTGATCACTGTCGACCAAAGGACACTGAGTTGGGACTCCCCTGGAGTTCCACAGTGCCCACAACAGAGCAGGACTCACATCCACTCCTCTTTTCTGCATAACCTTCTATTCAATTTCATGTTCACCTTGGAGTGATGCCTTCAGGATCAACATTCCTATGATACCTTCCTCTGCAGATCTCAATGTGTCTTGAAAAACTTACCTCCTCCATCCCCATCTGTTCATTTGAAGCAGTACTCTTTTCTAGTTCATTATTTCCAGGTGTCCAAGGTAAGGGGGACTAATTTACCAGGTCTTTGATAAAATTCTTTACATACCTGGGAACTCCAAGATCCCCAGTGAGGAAGAATATTCTGTCTGTTTTCTTAAACTATGTGAAGTTGTGTCCTCTAGGTATACATTATGCTCATTCTAGATATTATGTTTGGATTATTAAAATTGCTTACTGAATCCACCTGCCCATTCCTACTAAATACCACTCAGTTCAAATTGTGGGCCTAAAAGCCAACTGTAGGTGAGACTCCTACTTGGAGCTTCAGGTTCCTCATTTAACAAATAAGGAGATTAAATTTGTGATCTTTAAATTCCTGGTCAACAGTGCAATCCATACCTATTTTATGGGTGGTGGAATTGAAGATCATGAGGTTCTCATATCTCATGTAAATTTCAGAACTGGAATTCTAGCCAGCTTGGCAAGTTGTCATTTCCAAAGAAATCACGGTTTAGATGTTTTTAATGAGCACCTATTATGTGCAAGGTACTGTGCTAGGTACTAGAGGGAGGTACATAAGTAAAAGAATAGATTCCATCCCAGCTAGCTAGACAAGCACTGATTTATTGGGGGAGAAAAATATATAAAGTAAAATCTCAACACACTATTAGAGGACTTACAGCAAACATATGAGTGAGATTTCATAAGAGTGACAGAAAACAGTTGCTACCTAACCCCAGAATGTCTAAGAAAGCACAGCAAGGTGATGCTTCAGCTAGGGAGAAGGAAATTGACCTCGGAGTTGATGAAATTGACCTAGAGCCAGTTAGGTGCTCTTTGGAAGCTTATAGAAAAAGACGTCCTTAGTATATTTTCACCCCTTTTTTGGAATCTAAAAAACTTTTATTAAAAGGAGTTTTAGGAACTACCCAAAAGAAAAAAGAACTATATAGAAATCATATAAAAAGAAAAACAGAGAAGATCCTCAGAGATGCAGGGATGGATACTTGCAATGCCTGCCTATCATCTAGCCATTAGTGGCTGCTATAAAAATGAAAAAATGTGTCTGACAAGAACAGGTGGAAATAACGGGAACACTCATTGAGAATAACAGGAAACTACACATTGTCCTAGCTATCCAAAAAGCCTGGTGAGATGAGAGTGATTTCACAAGACAACACAAATTGATAAGGGAATGTCAAAATGAGACTAGAGAGGAAGACAACAGCAAGGACAGAGACAAATAACCAGTTTCTCAAGTCCACATCCAATAAGTTCTCAGAGGAAAGGTTGGCAGAACCTGGGAGACTTGGCCAGTGTAATTTACTGTCAAGGAAAAGTAGACATTCCTTTAAAAATTAAGTCTTTGCTTCAGTCGCTGTTAACAGAAGTGGTTGGGGGATGCATGCTGGGAAGGAGTATCAATTCCCTTGTAGAGGAGAGAGAGCAGCACTTGGAAGCAATCAAGATGAGTCCTGACAGGAGGAAGTTGATGAAGAAGGAAGTGTGCTCAGAGGTGGGGAGCGTGGCCCAGGAGGAGTGAGAGGAGGGTCTGGAGAGGCATGTTCCAGGTTGGATAATGTCTGAGCACCTGTGGTCCTTCAGCGGGGAGGGGAAGGTGGGAGTCAGCAGCCTAGGTCTCCTGCACACAATGAGCTGTGTATATGCAGGAGGCGGGGGACGGGTGTTTGTTGAAAACAAATGACATGCCGGCAGTCTAGTGGGTGCTTCACATAGCTTGTCTCATTGATTTCTCATCATACTCTGCAAGGTGGGTGCTATCATAAGAAAACTGAGAGTCAGAAAGGTTAAATAACCTGTCCAAGTTCACGTGGTAAGTGGCAGACCCAGAATTTGAACTCCAGTCTGTCTGATTATAAAATCCATACTTGCGCGCACTTTTCACTTCATTCCAATGAAATAGTCATATCCTTTTACGTTTCTGTAATGGATGTGTCAAGCGTAGTAAGTGGTAGGAGCTCGAATAATGGTAGTCAGTGAAAATAAAAGTAAGAATAGCACAAGAAGGAGGAGGAGGATCTAGATGTTAAATGGGTCATAACACCTATCTCAAACCACCGTTGTGAGAAACAGGGAGTGTATGTCAAGTTCCATCACAGGGCCTGGGGCATAGCAGGAAAGCAGAAACTGATCAGCACTTCCTTGGCAGTAGACACCTTATATGATCTTCCTAAGTGTCTATATGTTTGAATTCTGCTAAACGGCTATAAGCTACCTAAGAGGAGAAATTTGCCAAACTCATCTGCAGATCTCACAGAGTTTTGCATAAAAAAGAGCCCAATCAGGGTTTTTTGAATGGGAATGCAGTAAATGCAAACCAGAACTAGATTGGAAATGTTATAGTCCTCTTTAGAATTACTATTGTCATTAATATTGTTATTTTTATTATTCTTAGTAGTACATCTATCATACTTTGTGAAAGCATATGGGTATGTGAGAAAGAGGTATCCATGTAGTGGACTAGGTACTATATATACAATATAATCATTTTATTAAGGAATTCCAACTCAGTGGTTTATACACGTGATTTTTTCCCCCCACTCACAGCTTAGAACATGCTTATAAAATCTCCTTTTTTCATTTGTAATCATAACTTGACAGGATCCCTAACCTTCCATTCCTTTTCTGATAGTAAATGTTCATCCCAAATGTTCATATCTTAGTATCACCCCAATCTCATACCAGATTTCGTGTATGTTCCTCTTCTTTGCCGGCCAGGACCCACCATGGCTTGGGGGTCATGGTGGGAGAAAGGTGTTTGGAGCTGGTTCTGCGTTACTTCTACTGTCTTTCCAGTGCTCATGTCCTCTCACACTGGGGACAGAGGGGCCTCAGAGTAGGAGGGGCAAATGCCACTTTCTTACCAGGTCATGATGATAGTCCCTCCCTCTTGACTGATTGAGCTCCTCTGTGAATGCCCTCTTTCCATCAGTACCTCTTGTAAGGTGTTTATCCAAATATCAGCCTCTGGAAGGGTGTGTGAATGGCATTGAAAAGTTCCAATGTGGTAAACTAAGCATTGCTTGATCTCTTTCACCCCACAGCCTGGCAGGCCCCACCAAATAATTCTCATTATTGGGACCCCTCATGTGGCAAGAAATCTCTTGGTCAGGTAGCTGAAGCCTGTTGGACTTCTGTGACATTTTACCCATAGGAAATCATTCATCCTTGCTAGATCAAGCCAAGGTAGTATGGGCTATACTATTAATTGAATGTTTATGTGCTCTCCAAATTCATTTGTTGAAACTTTAATCTCCAATGTGATAAGTTTGGAGACTGGGTCTTTGGGAAGTCATTAGGGCATGAGGGTAGAGACCTCAAGATTGATTAGTGCCCTTCTGAGAAGTTACATGAGAGAGCTTTCTCCTTCTTTCTCTGTTCTCCACTATGTAAAGACATAGTAAGAGGACATTTATGTACCAGGAAGAGGATCCTCACCAGAACCCAACCATGCTGGCAACCTGACATAGAACTTCTAGATTCAGAACTTATGAAATACACTTCTTTTGTTTAAGCCACCCAGTCTGTGATATTCTGTTTAGCATCCTGAGTAGACAAAGGTTTATTCCAGGACACTCCCACTCTCTCACCATCATCTCTCCCCAGTTCTTTTCTCTTCTTACATGGACACAAGAAGCAGTCTGTTATATAAACAGTTGTTCTCACAGAGTGTACCTGGTGCCCCTCCCTGTATGCACCAAGTCTCTGTCAGGGGTCTGCTCAGCAGTTTAGTTGGATGAAGGAGAAGCGTTTGCACTGATCTTTCAATTCTTTCAAGGACTCTAGTATCTTCTTCCTCTGCCCTCTCCTCTAAGATTTTTGTTTTGATTTGGGTTTTGTTGGTTCTAAGTGAAGGAAAGAGAAATGAAACAGTTGGGAAGGGGAAAGGGAAATAAAAAGTCAGTTTTCTGATGTTATTAAGTATTGAGGAGGATGCTGGCCTCAACTGTTGATGTTAGTTCTTAGATAGGAATTCTTTTGTCTCAGCATTGGGTTCTTTGCCAATCTGAGGCAAAACAGAGTCCCAATCAGCCTCTGGTTATACACACTTACCACATATGCATGCGGGCCCTGTATGGTAAAATTCATGCATCCTTCGCAGTTAGGAAAATCCAGACTGAGAAGGCAAAGAAAGTTATCCCAATTTCCACCAAGTGACAGTGTGGCATTCAGTCTACCTGGCACCAAATCCACCCAGAGCAAAGACATACTTTTTTAAGCGGGGGTGGGAAATAAGAAGGAATGACAATGGAGGGGCGTAAACCCTTTCCTGTATAATTCAGAAAAAAAATAGGAGGGAATCAGGGACAGAGCTAGAGGCCAGTGACTGTGCCACCAGTTCAGCTCGTAGATGGCAGCAGTGAGGCCATGGCACTGCCTTATGCTATAGCTGCAGGGACCCCCAGCCTCTGGTGCTATGGCCTCAAAGATTCCCTTTTACCAGGATTTGTTAGGACAAGCTCTTCTCCTCCCAGGCTAGCAGGCCTAAGACCTCAGGGGGCCCAAGGGAAGCACTGTGTTCTGGTGGCAGTCATTGGCTAAAAGGACTGATCTCTTTAGAAGGGGCAAAGGCCCACAGCAGGAGGGTCCTTTCCAGGTCTAAGTGTGGAGCACAGACCCTCTCCCTGCACCAAGGTCAAGACGGTGGTGCTCAAAGTCGAACACCAACCAGCAACCTCCACAACACCTGGGGATTTGTTTAAAATGCCAACTTTCACCCCTCCGCCCGGCTCCCCCCAACTCCCCAGACTCCAGAAAAAAATCAGAAACTTGGGTGGGAGGGTGAAGGCTAGCAATTCATTGTTAGCAACAAATTAGTTAAGTCAGGTTTACTTGAGTGTGGTTTACAAACGTAAGAGAAATTCACCCTTATTAAAGTTTGAGGTGTGATAATAAATTGGCAGTTAGGTAACTAACACCAAAATCAGCATATAGACCATTTTCATCACCCCTCCTGCTCTTCTGTGGCCAATACTCTGCCCCTGTTCCCCAGTCCCTGGCAACTACTGATTTTATTTCTGTCCCCAGCTTAGCCTTCTGTAGAGTGTCATGCAAATGGAATCATTGAGTGTGTAGCCTTTTGTGCCTGACTTCCTCCACTCCGCATAGCACTTCTGAGGTTGTCCATGTTGTTTCAAGCATCAGTAACTCCCCCTTTTTTACTACTAAGTGTATCACATTGTATGCATGCACCCCAACCATCTTACCTGCGTGGTAGGTGATAGATGCTTGTGTTGGCTCCAGTTTGAGGCTATTATGAATAAAACGACTATAAATATTCATGTTATCCATGCCCAAGTCTTTGTGTGGACATGGTTTTCATTTTCCCTGGCTAAATATCTAGGAGTGGGATTGCTGGGTCATCAGGTAAGCATGTATTCATCTTTCTAAGAACTGCTAAACTGTTTTCCAAACTGTCTGTAACATTTGCTTCCTGTCAATAATACAAGAGGGTTCTACTCCATTCCCTTTCTCTCCATCATTTGGTATTCTCAATTTTTGTTTTTGTTCTTTTAATTTAGTTATTCTAAAAGGTGTCAGGATTCATTTTTACTTTTGTAATGATCAAGGATTCCAAACATCTTTTCATGACTTTACTTGCCATTCAGATATCTTCTTTGATTAAGTATCTATTTAAATCCTTTTCCATTTGAAAGATTGTTTTCTTCTTGAGTCTGTGTTCTGGACAGAAGTGCTTTAGCAATATGCGTTTGCAAGTTTCTTTTCTCAGTCTGTGTTTTGTCTTTCCATTTTCTTAACAGTTTCTTTTGAAGAGCTAAAATGTTTAATTTTGGTGAAGTTCAGCTTATTCTTTCTTTTATTTTATGATTCATGCTTTTTTATGTCCTATATAACTATTTTTTTTTTGTCCAACCCAACATTTAAAAGATTTTATCCTATTTCATTTCCATAAGTTTTATAATTGCATACTTTCAGTTTAGGCCTCGGATTCATTTTGAGTTAATTTTTTATATGACATGAGGTTGTCATTTTTTATTCTTTCCATATGGGCATCCATTGTTCCAGAACCATTTGAAAAGACTATCCTTTCTCCATTAAATTGCCATTATACCTTGTTAAAAAAAAATCAATTGACTGTCTATGTGTAGATATGTTTTGGACACTATTCTGTTCCACTGGTGTCCACTGTTACGGCAATACCATACTGTCTTGATTATAGCAGTTTTATGGTAAGTCTTGAAATCCGATAACCTAAGTCCCCATCTTTGTACATTTTAAAAAATTGTTTTGGCCATGTTAGGTCTTCAAATTTTCCTATAAATCTTATAACAGATCTGTCAATTTAAAAAAAATGCCTTTTAAGATTTTGATTAGGATTGCATCGAAACTGTAAATCAATTTGGGGATAATTGATATGCTAATAATATTGAGGTTTCCAACCACTAATAAATAATCCATTTATTTAGGTCTTCTCTGAATTCTCTCATCATGTTTTCACTAGTAGCACATATAAATTTGCATCATTTTCTTAGATTTATCCTCCAATATTTAATTTTTAACATTATTATGGGGAATGAACAGTGATGGTATTTCAAACACAACATGTTCTGGAAGACCCAGCCACAGGGCTTTGCTGTCAGACAGAGCTCCCTCTTGATTCCAGCACCACTGGTGTGGGTTGGCAGCACCGCATAGTTTCAAAGAACCCAGATTCTAGAGTCAGGCTGCCTGGGTTTGAAGCCTCATCCTAGCTTTTATTAGATTTATAACCCTGGGATCTCCAGGGTTCAGTTTCTTTATCTGTTCAATGGGCATAATAATAATGACTACCTCATAGGGTCATTTCAAGGATTTAGTGAATTGAATCAAGCAATGTCAAACAGAGGGAAGAAAAACATGCCAGCCTTTATTATTTCTTATTAGCTGTGTGACCTTGGGCAGACTAATTTCAATGAAACTTCATCTCCACATTTATAGGTTAGTGATAATTATAGTATCAATAGGATCATGCTGAGGATTAAATTAAAATGAAACCATTAAGAAACAATGCACAGTCCTGGTACTCATAAGCCCTTATTAATGTTAGCTACTAATATATCTATCTATATTGGCATGTTGTTTGACATATATTGACATTAAGCAAATAAATATTAAAAAAATAAAATACCTATTGAACAAAGACAAATAGCCTTGCAGAAAAAGTTGTGGAGAAAATTCAAAAACTTATGTGGTGCACAGTCTGACTTAGTGAAACTTGGTCATTTTGAAGCGCTTATGCTAAATGATTTTCTTTGGTCATCACATCACCCTGCATTGTTTCTAAACCTCATTGGGTAGTGTGGTGTTCAAGGTTCAATCTAAAATCAATCTATTTATTGTAATGACTTCGAGTTACATATACCCAATTACCACTGTCATTAGCAAGGTAGTAGCCACCAATATTGAGTAACCATGTGACATTAGGCATTCAATGTAGCTTCAACTCATGACCTTCTTACCTAGGAAAAATTAAAAAGCACCTAAGATAATGACTTTTTTCTTTAGCTCTTGTTTACTGAAACACAGACAAGCAAACAAAAAAACTTTGCCAACTTACAAATGTTGGACCTGAGAGATATAGGAGGTTCTAGAAGATATAAATACTGATTGGGTCTTTGGGGATATAGTATGGTATTGCCACAGATGGTAACATAATCTCTAAGGAAATTAACTGATATGATTCCATTTGTCTTATTTTTGAGGGAGTTGGGTACCAGGATATGAACTCAGCGGTACTTGAACACTGAGCCACATCCCCAGCCCTATTTTGTATTTTATTTATATACAGGATCTCACTGAGTTGCTTAGCACCTTGATTTTGCTAAGACTGACTTTGAACTCATGATCCTCCATTTATTTGAGTGTGTTTGTGCAGATGTGTACCATGGATAGTACACAAAATCAGTTTGGCAACATATAACAGGAAATAATGAATCAAGATTTAAGCCCCAGATTATTTATTTATTTGTTTGTTTGTTTGTTTGTTTGTTTGTTTGTTTATATTGGGGATTGACCCACAGGGCACTTAACCACTGAGTCACATTCCCAGCCTGTTTTTGTATTTAATTTAGAGACATGTTCTCACTGAGTTTCTTAGGGTCTTGGTACTTTGCTGAGGTTGATATTGAACTTACAACCCTCAAGTTATGTTGTATGCTGTACAACATACAATGTATGCTGTATAACACTGTGTGTCGTTGGCCAAGTCATCTGCTCTCTTTTTTAATGGTCTTTATCTGTACAATATGGAGCCAGATAATGGGTTGATTGGAACTTGATCCTGATTTTAACATCCTTTTTCCCCCCTTCAAACTTATTGCATTTTAGCTGAAAGTAAAGAAACCTACCTGAAAAAGGTAAGCAATTATCTTAAGTGTTATTTGAGTAGTTTAACTGGTAAAATTCTGCATTATAGGAGATATGAATTAAATTAATACTGCAGACCTTTTTATCTGTAAAATAGGTTTAATTTAGAGTGTGTAGAATGAGTAATGTTTTTCAATCTTTTAGAATATTGAAACTATATTGAAAATTAATTATTCACCCCTCTGAACCTACCATCTGCCTAAAGAGTCCAAGATTCTGTGTTGTGTATCATCAAAAGGAAAACTGTGCCTTGAAGGCATTTGCATCATAAATCCACCATTGGAGGGTAGAGACCCAACTTAGTTTTACTGTCTTTAAGAGGACAGATTATCTATTATTTTTAATATAAACAATTTGCAGAATTTAATCAGTACCAAATCACCTATTGTACTTTTGTTTTTTCTTTCTTAATTGTTTTAACCAAATGTGAAGATCCAGCTTGGTAACTATTCCATGTTGGGAGCTGTTAAAAGCTTTGGGATGAGGCTGTGACTGTAGCTCAGTAGTAGAGCATTGCTTCTCATGTGTGAATCCCTGGGCTCCATTCCCATCCCTGTCTCATCCCACAAAAAAAAAAAAAAGAAAAAAAAATTATTTTATCTATTCTTAAGTACTCTTGATCTGTGTTTAAATTTCATTTCTGCTATTTACTGAACTGGGTGATTTAGGCAAATCATGATTTTCTGTATGCCTCAGGTTCTCCACCTGTAAAATGGAAATCACCCTACTTTGTAGGTTTTTTGTAAAATTCAAGAGATCAAGTAGTGGAACTCCAGTAATAAAATTGGTGTCTACAAATAATAGCTTTTGTTCAGTTTGCCTCCTGACTTGGTGTATTGGAGGCAAAGTTTCATATCCAGTTTCATTGGCTATCATATTGAATGCTTCAAGTAACTTAAATTGAAATAGACTAAATGAAGTACCTTGTTTTAATTCCTGTAGTGGGAGAATGGTTACAGGTGTACGATAGGAAATTATTCAACACTAACAATAATCTAATACTGTGGGACATTGCTATAAGGAAAATTGAAAAAATCATTAGGCAGAAAAGTGGATAGACAGTATTATTCCAAATACGTAGAATAGCATAGAACAAAGTATTGGAAAAAAGGATGAGAAAAGTTTAAAGTGGGTGGTAGTGGGAATATGGGAATTTTTTCTTTTTTGCAGTATGAACCAATTTCTAGATCTTTCAAAATACAAGTATTTTTCCTTTTTCTATTTTCCACTCTTAAAAATGTTCTTTTTTTAACACAATGAACATACATTAGACCTATTACAAAATAGAAAATATCATCTATTTGAATGTATAATAAAAGGAATCTGTATGTGTCAATTATTAGAGGTTTTGAGCATTGTGAACATTCAAACTAGCCCCTCTGAAAGGCCATGCAAGTTAGCAACTAGTTTTACTTGACCAGTATTTATCAAATGCTCTCATAAACTATTTCAATTTTTTTCTTACTTTTGTACTTTTGCCTTCTTGGCATGACTTCATATTCAATTTAACTGCCTATGCTATTTATGGTTAAGAACAACACACCAGAAAAATGTAGGAGGAATATAACTGGCCAATGATTGGCACAATGGGTGTAGACATACATACTTCAATTTGAGAGATGGAAATCTAAATGTTCTGAGTCCTAATAATTCCAGTTTGGGTTTTTATCATGGAATACTGAGTAGGTAGGCCTCCAGAGGATAAACTAGGTGTGCCTACCTCTCAGGTCTAAAATCCTTTTAATTAAATGTAACTTTCTTTTTTAACTTATTTCAGCATTTGTCATTGGTATGTGAGATGGAGAGATTAGACTGTCAGCAAGGAACAGAAAATGGCTTAAGTGGCATCAGGCCTCTGCTTGTTGGGAAGGGTGCCATCTCATCTGCGTAGGTGCACTGAAAGGGAGGGTATGGCAGGAAGCTGTCTGTAGACAGAAAGTTCTCAGACTTAGCATCCGTTTCAACCCACTGAAGGTTTTTGTTTCCACTGCTCAATAATGGTAAGTAAACAGCCATGACTACTTGGCATATTTCTAACTTCCCAAGAAGATTTTGAAATGCAGGTAGTCAGAGAATATCTTATCTATTGCCACAACATAAAGCACATAACATTTACTCCATAAATATTGGTAAAATTCATTTAACATTTTACTAATGGACTTTTAAAATTATAGCACTATTAGGACTTTTCAAAAGGAGATGGAATCATTTTTCAAAAACCAGAAATTATATTTTATCATCCCTCCTTTGCTTACAAAACAAAAGCAAAAATATCCCTGCAATGGCTCTTTCCATGGCACTTAACCCTTAACTTTGGCCTCCAAGTCTCATGCCACCTGGTCCCTGACTGTCTCTCTCACCCAGGAGCTTTGCAGTTGCTGATCCCTCTGCCTGGAATACTTTTCTTCTCTCCTTACATTCCTGGTTTACTTCTGTTTAGGTAATAATTCCGTTATTAACTCCTCAAAACAGACCTTTCTAATTATATAAATGTGGTCTCCTCATTTACTCTCTGGTCACATCACTGTTTTATTTCCCTCCTAAAATTTTTCATTATCTGAACCATTGCCTTAATTTGTTCCGATATTTGTCTTCAACAGAAGCTAAACTTAAGGGGAGTTGCTTTCCTGGCCTTTACTATTGATTCTCCATTCCTGGAGAATATTTGTGAAAAGAAGGTAGGAACAGATGGAGGACAGAAAGGACAGAAGGAAAGAAAACAGGGAGGAAGTAATTTTATATCCGACAGTTCTTACCACTATCCTGTGTGGTAGGATCCTTAATCCCAATTTTACAAATGAGAAGATAGAGGTAAGAAGTTATTTTTGTCAAAATCACAGCTAGTAAAAGAACCAAGATTCTAAATAGAGTCTTCTTGAACTCAAGAACAGCTCTTAACTTTGTCTTAGAAGATATTTGGAACTTCTACTCAACTGTATTAGAGTAACTATTACTAGACTGACCCTTGCACTGTAAACAACTAGAAAACTGGACAACTTTATGAAAAAACTGGATGTTGGCATTGGACAGTAGGCAGACTGTAAATGTGATTCCTGAGAAGTTGGAAATGCATGAGGTAAAAGCTGCACTTGCTCTTTCTTGCTTTCTGCCTGAGAAGCAGTTTCTGGATTGCAACAGAGGAAGAATTAAGCAGAACATGGCAAACTCCAGAGCTCAGGAGAGGATAATCAGACTTCAGTTAAACTGAGGTGTCTGGAAGTAGCAGGACATGATTCCAGAGGAGAGGCTAGTGCATGGACAGCAAGCCTCAAATATGTGCAGAGAGTCCCACTAAGACTCTCTTGAAAGCTAACCCATGACCTCATAGGGCAAACCCTGCTTAGCTAAGGACATAGGGAACTCTGAGCTCCACAGAGTTCACAACAGAGTTTGAGTTCTGAGAAAAAGAGGAGACAGATTTCAGTGAATTAATTAGATACTGAAGAAGGGGCATGCCTCAATTATTGGATTAAACTAACCCAAAAGTAAAGACCACTCTAGACTTGCCTTAAAAAAGACTAAAAACAAGGCTTGAGTGATCAAGATGATCCATAAGTAGCTGCCAAAACAAACTTTAACACAGTTCAAAAGAAGACAACAAAATCTAGGAAATCAATAACTAAACATTTATAGTGACCAGCATCCAAAAAAAACTACAAGATATGTGAACATATACTCTGGTTTCTCTTCAGATTGTATAACTCTTTTGTCTTTTACAAGACATGTGAACAAGAAGAAAATATAATCTATAATTAGAAAAAAAATCAGTCAGTAAACAGTTATAGACCCAGCAAAGGCAGAAATGGTGCAAATAGTAAACAGGTGTTGAGCCATTCTAAATATGGTTATGGATTTCAAGGAACCCTTGAACATTAAGAGATGAAAAATAAACTATGTAAATTAAAGAATCAAGATGAACCTATAGAGTTGAAAAATATAATATCTGAAATATGTAATTCACTGGAAATGCTTAACAGCAGATTAAACACTGCAAAAGGGAAGATAAGGGATTTTGAAGACATAGCAATAGAAATAACCTAAAATAAAGCACAAGAGAAAAAAAGAGCTACAAATATTGTCAGTGGGGCAATATTCAGTGACTTTATATGTAATTAGAATCTCAGAATGAGAGAGAACAGAAACATTGTTTTAAGAAATAAAACTAAAACTCCTAGAAGAGATCAATAAGCAAGTATTCATAATTTTGTGGTAGATAAATTTTTCTTAGGAAATAGATCATAAAACATAAAAAATAGATCAATTTTACTCCACTGATATTAAAATCTTTTATTCTTGAAAAGAAATTCATCCTAGATTCTACCATAGCAATTCTACTCCTATTTACCTGAAAGACATGAAAATGTATGTCCATATAATGACTTGCATATGAATGTTCAGAGCAACTTTATTCATAATAACCAAAACTTGGAAATATTCATTAACAAGTGTCTAGTTCATGGTTTTTTGTTTGTTTGTTTGTTTTTTGCTGCTATCTCAGAATACCTGAAATTGTATAATTTATAATGAACAGATTTATTTATTTCAGATAGTTCTAGAGTCTGGGAGTCCAAGATCAAAGTGTCAGCATCTGGTGAGGGTCTTTTTTGCTGAGTGATCACATGTTGGAAAGGCAGGAATAGGAGGGAGAGAAAAGGGTAAGAGGTGAAGACAGGGAGAGAGAGAAAACGATTGTGCACAGAGCTATACTTGTCCCGCATAGGAATGTCATTGATCCATTCATGAAGGCAGACCCCTTATAACCCCCAAGACCTTATCACCTCTTAAAGATTCCACCTATTAACACTATTGTATTGAGGAGTAGGTTTCTAGCAGATTTTTTGGGGAGGATACCATTGAAACCATAGCAACAAGTAATGTGCAAACAAATTGTGGTGAATCCATACAAAGGAACAGCAGCCATGAGAAGGAAGAAAATATTAATACATGCAGTGATTTGGATGACTCTCAAAATTAGTATGCTGACTGCAAGAAGTCAGAGTCCAAATATTACTTACAGTATGTTCATAGATTACATTTATATGACTCTCTAGAAGAGGGCAAACTAATCTGTAATGTCAAAAATCTGATCATTTGTTGTCAGGGTCTCTGAATTGGAAAAGGGAGATTCACTAGAGAACATCATAAAGCATCTTCGGGGAATGATGAAGATGTTCTCTATCTCCGTTGTGGCAGTGGTTATACTGGTATATGCTTTTGATAAAACACAATGATAAATACACTTAAAATGAGTTCACTTTATATCATGTAAATTGTATATCAATAAAGCTGATGCTAAAAATACAGTCATCTATTATTGGCATGAAAATTGTCTAGGAAAACAATTCTTCTCTAACTCATGCTTCAGTCAGGCAGTTATGAGAACAAAATAGAACAACACCCACTAACATCTCATGCCTCACCCTACCATAAATAGCCAATCAGAGCATTTTCCTGTTAGGAAATTTTAGGACCTATGACATAGTGTTAATATTTATATTTATATTTATTCAGTAGTTGCTAATTATTCTATTTCACAGATGTGAGCCAATTACACCATTTTCTGAATTTTGCTGGTCTTGTAGCTTTTATAAATTACAAACTCCTAATATAAACTTGATTGTGGTAAAGTTGATCGTGCTGGCAGGCTTTGGTTTTAATCAGCCTGGGGTTGAAATTCTGGCTCTGCCACTTACCAGCTGGGTTTTGCCATCATAAAATGAACATATAACCACCTTTAAGGGTTATAAGGATTTAGTGAGATCACGAAGGAATCTGCTCAGTGTATATCGGACAGTGAAAAAAGAGTGTCCTCCGACTGCACCCACCTGTGTCCCAGCTCTCTTACTGCCCTCTCCTATCCAGTCCTTCCCCCATCCTGCATTTTTATTTGTCTCTTCTACTATAGTAATGTGGTACAAATGTCAATACTTTTTATTTTCCTCAGTTTAAAAAGGTATTGCATTTCTCAATGAATTCCACCATCCCCATTAAAACTCTTCTTTTTCATTTTTATTTATTTATTTTGGTCCTGGAGATTGAATCTGGGGTTACTTACTTAACCACTGGGCCACATCCCTAGCCCTTTTTATTTTTATTTTTAAATTTTGAGACAGGGACTCACTAAGTTGTTTAGGGCCTTGCTAAGCGGCTGAGGCTGGCTTTGAACTTGTTTGTAATCCTCCTACCTCAGCCTCCTGAGCCACTGGGATTACAGGCCAGGCGTGCACCACCACACCTGGTCCAATAAAATTATCTTTCCCGCTTATATTGGATGGTTCTTAACAGTTTCTGGACTGATTTTTGGATTATCCTTAATAAATTGGAGTGTAATATTTCTTAACGGTAGTTCTCTATATTTGAATGACTTTTACCTTTATAAAGTCTGTTTGTGTATTTTCTCATTTAATCACTAATTAGTTCAACAATTCTGTAAGGTCAAGAGAGGATTATCACTCCACACATGAGTAAACCAAAGTTCCCCTCGGTTAAAAAGGCATTTAGGTCATAACAGGAATTCGATCCTGCTTTTCTTGATCTCAGTTCTGTGCATTTTCCATGGGTTTATATTTTTAACTGAATTTATTGAGTACTGATGGTATACTGAGCATGCGTGGTGCCCTCAGGAAGCTCACCATCCATGGGGGAGTTGGGTTTGCAACTGCCAAGCCATGACAGCTGTGCATTCAGAGGATGCAGGGATGACACAGAACGTGGAGGGGAGGCAGCTAGAGAGCTGCCCAGAGGAGCAAAGTTCACCCCAGAACATAGGATAAACTCTAAGGTGCCACAAAGCACAAAGCTGCCTGTGATTGTTCCATGTGAAAAAGAAGAGAAGGGATTTCCTAAAATAGCCCAAAGAAAGAACCCTCAAGAATTAATATTTTTTCTCTCTTTTTTTTTTTTTTTTTTTTTTGTCAGAGTTGAGTTATTCTTCACTTTGACAAGAAAGAACAAAACAAAACAATACACAGAGACAGGGTCGCAGTTTAGCAGCCACCAGCAGGGTCTGTTCCCTATAGCTGTTTCTCACGCCTGTTCCTCAGGCCCTGGGTCCTGCTCAGCCTGGAGCAGTCTGCACAGGGTAGGAGTGGGGTGGGGTGTGTGTTCACCAGTGTGTGTTTCCTACACCCATCCACCAGTGAAGAATCAAATCTGCTTGGAATATTCTGAAGCTTCCTGCATGTTTGATTATTTTTTCCAGGTGGGACATGAAATGAATAAAGCAGCTATGGAAAGAGCTTGCTTTTTTCATGGTCCTGGTGTAATGTTGAATAGACAGGAAAGGTCAGGATTATTCCAGGTATTTGTGGAAGGACTTCTAGAGGTTGGCCTTTGTGGTAGACAGTGGCAGAGGAGACAGGAGGATCTGAGGGTCTCTTTTTGACTGTTCCACAGACCTTGGACACTCTTTTGTCTCCATTTCCCTGTCCATAAAAAAAGATGTATTCATATAAAAGGTTCTTTCATTGATCCATTTTCTTTTTTATTAAGACATAATATTTATACAACTTTATGGGGTACGTTATGATAATACATGTGTACAGTATGTAATAATCAAATCAGGGTAATAAGCCTTTCCATCTCTTCAGACATCAATCATTTTGGGTGCTGGGAATTTCATACTCTCCTACTCATTTTGAAATATAGATCATTTTAACAATAGTTCCCCTACCATGCTGAAGATTCAGAAGTGATTTCTTCACTCTGTGTTTGGTGCTCCTTATTGCATTTCTTTCCATCCCTCCTCCCCACTGCTGTTCCCAGTCTTTAGTGACCACTGTTCCATTTTGTTAGTCTACAAAACGGACTTATTAGTTTACACAAATAAGTGAGAACATGTAATAATTATCTTCCTGTGCCTAGCTTATTTCACTTAAGATAATGACCTCCATTTCCAACCATGTTGTTGCAATGACAGAATTTCATTCTTTTTCATGGTCAAATAATATTCCATTGTATATGCATGCCACATTTCTTTATCCTTTCATCACAGATGGGCATCTGGGTTGATTCCATATTTTAGCTTGAGAATAGTGCTTCAATAAACATGGCAGTGCAAGAATCTTTTTAGTATAATGATTTCTTCTCCTTCAGAATATATATCCAGTAGTGGAATTGCTGGATCATATGGTAGTTCTATTTTCAGTTTTTTGAGGAAACTCCATATTGCTTCTCATAATGGCTGTAGTAATTTACATTCCTGCCATCAGTATATAAGAGTTCCCCTTTCTCTGCATCCTCTTTGCTTTTTTGATGACCAGCCACTCTAACTGGGGCGGAGGGGGAGGGGATGGCTTCTCACTGTGGTTTTGATTTGCATTTCCCTGATGATTGGTGAGAGTGAGAATCATTTCCTATACTTGTTGGCCATGTGTATGTCTTCTTTTGAGGAGTGTCTGTTTAGTTCTTCAACTCATTATTAAAGTGGATTTTTTTACGGATGCTCAACTTTTTGAGTTCCTTCCATATTCTGGAAGTTGGATGAATAATTTGCAAATATTTTCTTATTGCATTTCTGTAGGTTGCCTTTTAATGCTGCTGATTATTCCCATTGTTGCGCAGAATCTTCTCGGTTTTCATTCTCTTGATAGCCCGCAGAGCATTGGCAGGCCCTCTGCTAGGTGAACAGGATAGTAGGATACAAGAGTGAGGAAGACACAGGTGAGAAACAGTAAGAGCTGCTGCTGGAACTGGTGCTGTTGGAAGTTGGGCTAGGGTGGGTGAAGAGCAGGAAGGTACCAGGGAACTGTGAGAAAGCATGAGAAAGGGAACCTGGTCGCTGGTGTGGCCAACAAGCAACTTGAGAGAGGAGATGTATCTGAAGAGTGCTTTTAAACTATATAAGAGAGGGTCTTATGAGCCCTCTCTTTTAAGACCCTAGAAAATATTAAGATCTATATTGCTCATTAATATTTGTTGGAGTGAATTATCTCAGCTGAGCCCTGCTTCAGGGGTTGTGTAGGACCGAAGAAACTGGACACAGGAAAAAAGAAAGTCACAAACACACTCACACACATGTGCATGTGAACAGAGTTGCCCTTTGGAGTATTGGTTCCAGGAACCCCCACCCAAATATCAAAGTCTGTGGATACCCAGGATCCTTATATAAATGGTATAACACTTGCATGTAACCTACACACATCATCCTTTATACTTTATTTATTGATTAAGTAAGATGGACACAATACCTTTACTTTATTTATTTGTTTTATGTGGTGCTGAGGATTGAACCCAGTACCTCACCCGCTAGGCAAGCTCTCTACCACTGAGTCACAACCCCAGCCTCCTCATATACTTTAAATCATTTCTAAATACTTATCCTAACTTACACAGTGAAAATGCTATGTAAATAGTTGTTCTACTACATTGTATAGGGACTGATGACAAGAAAAAAATCTGTACACATTCACTACAGTTACAATTTTTTTTTTAAATTAATCCACAGTTGGATGAATCCACTGATTCAAAACCCACAGATACAGAGGGTCAGCTGTGGATGGTCTTATAGGTACATCCCCTAAAAAAAGAAAGAAGGAAAGGAAAGCTTCTCAGGGAATAAAACAGAATATTTTTGAACAGTCCATCCTTTGTGTAATAGCAAAAGCTGATACATAGGTACTTACTGTGTATCTGGCTCTGTTCTAAGTACCTTAAATATAACACATCTTTATGGCAGCTTCAAGAGGCAGGCAGGAACATCATCATCAGTTACAGAACGGGAATCAAAGACAGAAGAAGTTAGATGACTTGCCCAAGGACAGACAGTGACTAAGAAATAGAGACTTGAACCCGGGGAACCTGTGTCTGGCACCTTGATTCTTAACCACTCTGGGTAGTATATAAAATAGGATATAATTTCACTTTTAATATTTTTGTGAGGAATCGAATTTGTCAGTGAGCCTAAGGTATTGATTTCAGAGCAGTCACATGTGTCCTGTGAAAGCTTCTTCTCCCTGTAGTGGCATTAAACGTATTGTTCCCTGTATTTGATTGTAGATCTTGGACAAGATTTGCTAATTTGGTTCTTTTGTTCAATAACTATTGAGTAGTCACTGTATGCCAGACACCATTGAGGTGTTGGAGACAGAGCAGTGAACAAAATAGGCAGTGTCTCAGTTATTATGGGGTTTACATTCTAGTAGGGAGGACAATGAGTGAGTGAATTCATGGCTTGTCCAATTATGATAGCTGCTGTAGAGATAAGAGACACAGAGACCACACAGGGAGGAGGGCAGATGCTCTGTTATGTGGGGTAGAATAGAAAAACCTTATTGCCTGGATAACATTTGAGCAGTGTAACATGATAAAAAATACAGATATGGTCTTTGTCCCTGAGATCCAAAAACCCTTGGAATTTCCTGAGTGATAGGGCCAGAGGAGCCTTTTGTTATTCATGACACATTCTTTTCAACCAGAGCTGGGATTATGCTAACGAGATGACTCTTGGTGGGCCCTTAGATAGCTTGGGACAGGTCTGATTGCCAGAGGAACTGTGAACAGAGGGTTGGAACCTCCAGCACACCTTCCCACCCTAGTGGAGACAAGAGGGCCTAGGGATTGAGTCAGTCAGCAAAGACCAAGACTGAAGCCCTTGTGCCTACCTGATGAATTCTCCATAGAAATTCCCAGATGGCAGAGTTCAGAGAGCTTCCGGGAGAGTGCTCACACTGAGGAGCTGAGAGGGTGATGCACTTGGGCGTCCCACATGGTCCCCTATGCATCTCTTCTATTTGACACTTCCAAAGTTGAGTCCTTTATAACAAACTGGTGAGAGTAAGAAAAGTGCCTTCATGAGTTCTAGAAGTTCTTCTAGAAAATTATTTAGCCCAAGAAAGGAATCATGAGAACTCCTGATTTGCATCCTAGTTGGACAGAAGTGTGGGTGGACCAAGGACCTAGTAACTACAACTGGCATCTAACGTGAGGGCCAGTTCCATGGGACTTAGCTTTTAACCTGATGCAACTGTCAGTAGTTAGCTTCAGAACTGGGTGGAATTGTAGGGCACCCAGTGGGTGTCCAGAGAGCTAGAAAATTGGTTGGTGTGAAGAAAACACTCCCGCATTTGGTGTCAGGAGTGTTGTAACAGGTCAAGCAAAGACCTGACCGAGGGGAAGGAGCAGCTTGAGCATTGCCCACGGAGAAGCAGCAAGTGTGAAAACCTACAGGGTCAATTGTGTCTATTGTCTTTGAGGAAAAGAGGTGCCTGGAAAAGCAGGTGGCGCTATAAACAGAGTAGCAAAAGGAGACTAGAGGGGACTTTGGTGCTTATTTTGAGATAAGAAACCAGATATGAGAGATAAGGGCTGAGCCTTGGAATAATGTTTTTTTCTGCCTGATGTTTTTTTAAAAATTTGCCTTGCTTTCTAGACCAAAAAAAAAAAAAAAAAAAAAAAATTAAAAAATTAATGATAGAAGACAAGGGTGGGCACAGGGAGAGAAAGCAGGTGGCCACTGTTGTCATCCAGGAAAGAGACGATGGCAGTGGTGTTAGTGGGGGGTGGTGAGAATTGCTCGGACCATATATGCTTTTTATTATTATTATTTTGGGGGGGGTACTGGGGATGGAACCCAGGTGTAGTTAACACATCCCCAACCCTTTTTTATATTTTATTTACAGACAGGGTCTTGTTAAGTTACTTAGGGCCTCACTAAGTTGCTGAGGCTGGGTTTGAACTTGTGATCCTCCTGCCTCAGCCTCCCAAGCCTCTGGGATCACAGGTGTGTGCCACCGCGCCTGGCTAGTCAGACCATATTTTGAAGGTAGAGGTGACCACAACTGGAGTTGTCACCCTGTAGATGATTCCCAACTGGTGGAGGCCACCCACGGAGTGAGCCTTGGTGAAGAAGAAGGAACGTTCAAGGATAGATACCTGAGAAACTCCAGTGTTCAGAGACTGGGGAGATGGGAGGAGCCAGCAAAGGAGACAAAGAGAGAGGACAGGAGGACCAGGGAGCTCTGTCCTGGATGTCCAGTGGAACATGTGCTTCGTGGGGAGGCTGACCTACTGAGCTGCATGACACGAACTGTTCAGTGAGGACTGAGAGCTGACCACTGTGTGAGGCGCCAGGGAGGACACTGGTGACCTTGATAAAAGCTGCACTGGTGTGCTGGAGGGACTGAGAGCCTGATTGGAGTGGGTTTAAGAGAAAATTGAGTTACCCCTAGATATGCTTTCACATGAGGCTGTCATCGGAGTGGAAATGGAATCTGCTTTCACACTTCTCACAGCCCCGAGTCTTGTCCGTACAAAACCAAAGCCCCAAAGCCCACTGCTTTAGAAGCAGCAAATAAGAAAGTGAAGCCTTTGAACTTGGGAATAGTATTAACGTTGTCATCTAGAGCTTGAAATGTTGGAGGCACAGATGTTGCTGCAGGAAATAAAATGGACCAGTGGCTGGGTTTATGCTGGTCCTCTGCCCAAGATGACAGCCAAAGAATCTACTTGATGTATTTGTCCAGGGGAATAGGCCCCACACCTTCCCTTCACAACAGTACAGAGTGTTTGATCAGAGGTCTGTATTCTAGGAAAAAAAAAAAACTCTCCAATCAAAATTTCTTTCTCAGACTTCATAGTCCTCTCATGTGTTGGAGCAGCATCCTTGGAACGTCTGGTGTGGTGTTGTGAGTTTTGGGCCAGGCTGCCAGAAGACTGAATTCTAAGCCCAGCTTCATTATTAATTTATGGTGTGAAAACAATGATATCATTACCTTTCTTTGTACATCAGTATTTCCATCTAGTTTGCCTAAATAACTTTTAAATTTTACCCTAAATTGCAGTCTCTGATCCTTTCTAGAACGTTAAATCTTTCAAGTTCGCAGTTTTGTTTTTCACAGCCTTCCTTTCTTTATTTTAAGCTAGGAACAGTGGTCTGTAATCTCAGAGGCTCAGGAGGCTGAGGCAGGAGGATCACAAGTTCAAAGCAGCCTCTGCAATTTAGCAAGGGCCCAAGCAACTTAGCAAGACCCTGTTTCAAAATTTTAAAAAAGATTAATAGTAAAAAGGGCAGAGGTTGTGGCTCAGGGGTTCAATCCCTGGTACTAAAACAAAAACAACACAACAAAAAAAAGAAAAAGAAAAAGAAAAAACCACAATCTTTTCTTTATACTAATTACAGACTCATTCCCCCTTACAAGGATATTATGCAACCATTCGATCATGTTTTTGAATCTTATGTAAATATCAGTACCTATACATTGTGGCAAACAGGACTCAATCTTACTCCTCAAAAACTCAGAACCGAATAACGGGATATTATCTGAGGCCTGGATCCCCGGTCTCTCCGGAACTGGCACTGACTGTTGCCCAGAGATCTTAGGCTGACAGCCTCCTTTGAGCTCTTAGTGCCAGAGTCAGTGAATTCCAGGTACCTGAGGTTGGCTTTGTGCCTTTGGCCAAGGCAATTAACCTCTGCTTTGGCTTTTCAACAGAAGGGGAATAGCATTACCGCATGTGTTGAGAGCACAGGTATCGTCTTTCAAACCTTAAAGTGGCTGCTGTCAATTACTTATCCACTTACCCAATAGATATCTATTCATCATTATCTGACAATATCCACTCGATTCACGTTTTGCTGTGCAAAAATTGCCAAACAGGTTTTTTTTTTTTTTTAACTCAGATCTGTAGAGAAACAACAAAGAAGGTACATGATAACCAAGCCTGCTATCAACAGTGAAACCCTCCTAAGATTGTCTGCAACTTTGCACAGTGGATGCTGAAACCAGCCCTAGGTCCCCTCACCTGACCCTGTGATCCAGAGAATCATTTGCATCTCTCTCCACTCTGCAGACTGCCTCCCTTTGTTTCAGCTCTTCTTCAGCACGGCCTCTGGCCCTGGTTGCTCCCTTGGGCATTTAGTCCTCGTCAGTGGAGCCCCAGCCCATGCACAGGCAGGTATTTAAACTGTACTTTAAGAAAGGAGTCTTTGAATCTATCCCAGTTATTGATTCTTGCTTTTATTTCTTGTGCTATGGGGGTCCTGTTGAGGAAGTCTGGTCCTAAGCCGACATGTTGAAGCTCTGGACCTACTTTTTCTTCTATAAGATGCACTGTCTCTGGTTTGATTCCGAGGTCCTTAATCCATTTTGAGTTTAGTTTCGTGCATGGTGAGAGATATGGGTTTAGTTTCATTCTGTTGCATATGGATTTCCAATTCTCCCAGCACCATTTGTTGAAGAGGCTATCTGTTCTCCATTGCATATTTTTGGCCCCTTTGTCTAGTATGAGAAAATTGTATTTATTTGGGTTTGTGTCCATGTCCTCTATTCTGTACCATTGATCCACCTTTCTATTTTGGTACCAATACCATGCCGTTTTTGTTATTATTGCTTTGTAGTAGAGTTGAAGATATGGTGTTGCGATACCCCCTGCTTCACTCTTTCTGCCAAGGATTGCTTTAGCTATTCTGGGTTTTTTATTCTTCCAGATGAATTTCATAATTGCTTGCTCTATTTCTGTAAGGTACATCATTGGGATTTTAATTGGAATTGCATTGAATCTGTATAGCACTTTTGGTAGTATGGCCATTTTGACAATATTAATTCTGCCTATCCAAGAACATGGGAGATCTTTCCATCTTCTAAGGTTTTCTTTAATTTCTTTCTTTAGTGTTCTGTAGTTCTCATTGTAGAGGTCTTTCACCTCTTTTGTGAAATCGATTCCCAAGTATTTTATTTTTTTCTATGCTATTGTGAATGGGGTAGTTTTCCTAATTTCTCTTTCTGAAGATTCATCACTTATGTGTAAAAATGCATTGGATTTATGAGCATTGATCTTGTAACCTGCTACTTTACTGAATTCACTTATGAGATCTAAAAGTTTTCTGGTGGAATTTCCTGGTTCCTCTAAGTATATAATCATATCATCAGCAAATAGGGATAGTTTGAGTTCTTTTCCTATTCGTATCCCTTTAATTTCTTTGGTCTGTCTAATTGCTCTGGCTAGAGTTTCAAGGACGATATTGAAAAGAAGTGGTGAAAGAGGGCATCCCTGCCTTGTTCCAGTTTTTAGGGGGAATGCTTTCAGTTTTTCACCATTTAGAATGATATTAGCCATGGGCTTAGCATAGATGGCCTTTATAATGTTAAGGAATGTTCCCACTATCCCTATTTTTTCTAGTGTTTTGAGCATGAAGGGGTGCTGTATTTTATCAAATGCTTTTTCTGCATCTATTGAAATAATCATGTGATTCTTGACTTTAAGTCTATTGATATGGTGAATTACATTTATTGATTTCCTGATGTTGAACCAACCTTGCATCCCTGGGATGAAACCCACTTGATCATGGTGCACTATCTTTTTAATATGTTTTTGTATGCAATTTGCTAAAATTTTGTTTAGAATTTTTGCGTCGATGTTCATTAAGGATATTGGTCTGAAATTTTCTTTCCTTGATGTGTCTCTGTCTGGGGGTGGGAGAGAAGGGAAAAAATAACAGAATGAATCAAACAACATTACCCTATGTAAATTTATGATTACACAAATGGTATGCCTTTACGCCATGTACAAACAGAGAAACAACATATATCCCATTTGTTTACAATAAAAAAAAAGAAAGAAAGAAAGGAGTCTTGCCATTGCATCGCTGAAGAGACTTGACTCTCCTGTGAGCTCTACAAGCTCACCAGCTGTGTGTCTATACAGGCAGTAGCAGACTCTCCCTCTGAGTGCTCTCTGTCTTTACTTTGCATTCTCTCTCTCTTTTTTTAAATATTCTTTAGATGTTGATGAACTTTTATTTTATTCATTTATTTATATGTGGTGCTATTGAATCGAACCCAGGACCTCACACACGCTAGGCAATCGCTGCCCCACTGAGCTACAACTCCAGCCCACTTTGCATTCACTTTAACCTGTCATTCACTTTTTTTTTTTTTTAAACCAGGGATTGAACCCAGGGGGGTGCTTAACCACTGAGTCACATTCCCAGCCTTTTTTATATTTGATTAAGAGATGTGGTCTAAGTTGGTTAGGACCTTGCTAAATTGCTGAGGCTGGCTTTGAACTTGCGATCCTCCTGCTTCAGCCTCCTAAGCCGCTGGGATTACAGGGGTGAGTTACCACACCAGGCCTGTCATATCACTACTTCCACTACTTCTAAAAGACATTTTTAATTCCTTTCAAGAGGAGAATTCATTTGTTTGATAGGTGCCATCCAGGGCTCCCACAATGACTGGAAATATGGATTATGTGATCATTTTTGTGTCCCATCCTCACTTCTTTTGCTTGTTGATGGGGGAGGGAGTAGTGACACAGATGACAATGCCAACGACACCATTTCTATCACTGCTTCTGCTATGTGAGTGCCCCAGGGAGGGGATGGTGCCTTTCACTCTTGATGTCCAATGCCTGGGTCAGGACAGGCCCCCAAGAGGGCATGGTCAGTAGCACTTGGGATGAATTGTCACAGAGCCCACTCTCTTCGCCTTGGGGTGTGTACAGCAGTCATAATCATGGTGAGATTCATGGTAAAGAACTTCTCTCATGGTGGCCAGGTGCTGGGAAATCCCAGAGAAGCTCATGATTTCTCAGAGATTTGCAGGCTGAGTAGTTATCGCCACCCTGAGAATAAGTGGTTCCCGAATCCATGTCCACAGACAGCTAGTCCTCACCTAAATGAAACGAAAATGGACAAGGGAGTGTTATTTTTTTAATAAAACTAAATTTATGTTTTTAATCTGAGTTTTTATGTCCTTCCTATACTTTTGTTCATGTCTTGCTGAAATAACCTTCTTTTTGAAATTATGATGAAGATAAATGGCAGGTGTTTTTCTTAATATTCCTCTCAAGGGAAAAACATGGTTACCTTATACTGCTTCCAGTTTAGTCTAGTTTAGTTTAGACATTTCTCTGCCTCATGTACTCTTTCTAAGGAGCAGAGTTAGAACAGTTAACTTATGATGAGACACGGATCATTTTGTGAATCTGAACCAAAGTTTTAGACCCTTTCTTGAAATAAACCTAATATACACACAGACACAAACTTTGCAGGTGATTTTGGACTTTGTAAGGGTTCACAAACCCAGGTTTGGAATTTCGGAACCAGGAGAATCAACTTCCTTATTGTAAAAAAAGAAAAAAAATGCATCTTTTTCTATTCATTTGCTTTTTAGTGACATAATGAATATGAATAAAAATTTCCACCACCACATTTTAGGACCACTAAATAACAGGGAATCAAAGCTAGAGATCAGGGATTTAATGGATATTTTGCAAAAGCAAATGGCATTCTGAGAAGGCAGCTGATACCCAGCATCCGAGCCAGGGTTCTGCGGGCACGGTGGGTGCAGGGACCATTCCTCCCTTCGGCATTTTTTGCTGAACATATGCTGCAACCCATCGCCACCGACAGGGCTCTGCATCTCCCGGGCTGTCTGGGGGAGTCTGTTTGAAGGCAGCTCAGCCATCTGTTAGTGTTTTCTGTTCTCAAGGGTGCTTTGATGCCATGAGGAGATGTGACATGACATTTGGAATCTGGGCCCACGTGTCTCAATGCCAAGGGCAGGGACAGCCCTGGGTTGACTCACTCTGGTCCGTTGTGTAAGGATGCTCATGTCAATCAAGTACATCTGGCTGGGCAGTCATATTGGCAGCTAAGCTGCTCACATTTAGAAGGGAGGGGAAGAATGAAAAGTCTTAGAGACCTTCCTAAGAGGTCAATGCCCCTCGCTGCTCATCTTCCTCTAGGGACACCCTGGGGTAGACGTAGAGACCACAACTGGAGCAGTGAAGTTAACAGAATCATGGGTTCTCACACCATAGAAATCCTCTATTCTAAAATTCTTCAAATTCCAGATATTCAAACTCCATGGTATGATCTCTAGTTATCTACATACCACTAATAAATTACTTTTACTTTCTTTTAATATTTGCTGTTATAGTTTGGACCTTAAATGTCCACCAAAGTCTGATGCATTGAAAGGGTGGTCCCCAGCTGGTGGTGCTTTTGGGAGGTGGTAGAAACTTTAGGAGTGGGGCATAGAGAAAGTAGGTCATTGGAAGCATATCCTTTACGTGTAAATGTCTGGGGCTCTACTCTTGCTCTCTCTGCTTCCTGGCCACCATGAGGTAGATGGCTTTGCTCCATCACACCCTCCCTGCCATGATGTTCTGCCTCAATACAAGCCCACAGTGATGGGTCCAGGGACTGTGGCCTGAAACATCTGAAACCATATGCCAAATTTAATCTTTCCTCCTCTAAGTTGTTTCTCTTGGGTATTTTGTCACAGTCACAGAAAACTGACAAACACACTTGCCTTAAATATAATTAGGTTGAAAATAAAATGAAAGCAAGCATTCTTTTTGAAATTCTAGATAGATACAGTGACTTACAGATGGCTCCAAACCAGGGACCTACTTGTTCCTTGTTAAAATGAGAATTTAGTAAGGACTGGGGACTTGTTAAAGGCCCGAACGCTGCACTAACTCAGACTTTCTCCTTGAAAATACTGAAAATAAATTAAAAACTGAAATATCATTACTTTATGTGCTTAATACTAGTTAATGCCATATCCAAGGATTGACTTCATTTAATGTGCCACCTAAAACCGTTTTATGTGCTACTGGGAAGATGTATCATGTTGTGACTTTCATGGATCTGACCTAAGCTCCTTTGTTAAGCAGTAAGGAAGCTTAGAAAATGGGAGATTTGTCCAAAGTAACTTTGGTTCTATATTCTTTCTTATACCCATGTCATTGGCCAGGTAATTTTGTGATTTTCCTCCCTGGAGGCAGATTGTAGGTGCCTATGTTTTGACTTTGGCTTCTGCTCTGTCTCTTGCTTTGGCCAACAGGATATTAGTGGAGATTGCACAGACAGTGTCCTCAAATTTGTTAGCAGAGTAGAATTGCTTTCTTGCACTCTTACCGTTGCCATGAGGAGGACATGACATGACTAATCTGTTGATCCTTGGAGGATGAAAAAAATGTTGAGTAGACCTGAAACTGATCTGTAAGGAGATTCAGTACTGGACTCGAGGCAGCTGCCTCCCATTTTTTGCAACAGTATGTGGAGTGTGTGTATGTGTGTGTGTGTGTGTGTGTGTGTGTGTATGCATGCATGTGCTTGTGATGGAGACAGATAGAGGTGGGTGTAGAAAAGAATAAAAGGAAGAAGAGAGAAGAGGAAAGAAGAGAGAAGGAAAGAAGGAGTAGATGAAGAAGAAGAGGAGGAAGGAGAGAGGAGTGGGAGGAAGAGGAGTGTGTAGGAAGATCCACAGCTTCAAGGGCATGGACCATATCTCACTTACCTTTTTCTTTATCCCCAAAGTTTAGCACAGGTTCTCAAAGACGTTGGTGGTGAACAAATACATTATCTTCTACTTCTCGAACTTTCTAAATTATTATTTTTTTTTGATTCATTATTTTTTTCCCTTCCCCCCCACCCCTCCCACCCCTCTTTTCCCTCTACACAGTCCTTCTTTCCTTCATTCTTACCACACTCCTTATCCCTAACCCTAAATCTAACCCTAACCCTAATGCTAACCCCTCCCACCCCCCATTATGCCCTCATCCGCTTATCAGCGAGATCATTCGTCCTTTAGTTTTTTGAGATTAGTTTATCTCACTTAGCATGATATTCTCCAATTTCATCCATTTGCCTGCAAATGCCATAATTTTATCATTCTTCATTGCGGAGTAATATTCCATTAGTATATATATGCCACAGTTTCTTTATCCATTCATCAACTGAAGGGCATCTAGGTTGGTTCCACAATCTGGCTATGGTGAATTGAGCAGCAATGAACATTGATCTAAATTAAAGAAACATTTACTGAGAATACTTTCACATGCATGAGACTGAGCTAGGTCTACTTGGGAATACAAAAGAAAATCATTCTGTGGTTGTAGGGCACCACTATGTATTCGGGTGACGAGGTGGTACTCACATAATGTGGCTGAGCAGCAGTTCACACAAAACTGGGTTGTTCCTGATTGTAAGTGACCAGCATGGTGTCCCTCAAATATAGCAGCATCCTCTTCTGCCAAACTTGGTTCATACTGCTCCCTCAGCACACAAAACTTGGTTTCTTTTTTCCCTTCCTTTCCTCTTCTTTTACTGAAGAGTATATTCCTCTTCTTTGGTACCATTGTTCTCTCTTCCACTACTCAATTATTGTTCTTCTATCCAGTTATTGAAAAATCTAAAAGTCATCCTTGGTATCACCCCCTCTGTAACTGAGCCCTGTACAGTGGGCCTTTAACGTGCACACTGAATTTATTTTGCTTCATTTCCCCCAGGACCACACCATGGATGCCCTGACATGTCTCACCCATTCCACCACCTGACTGGACTCATAGCATCACCTTTGCCCCATCTAGTTCCCAAAGAATAGAAGGAATAATCCTATAAAATGTGAATATTTTCATTTAGCTCCTCTGCTAAATACCACCTCAGCGGTATCCATTACAATTAGAAACAAAACAAAACAGTGCAGACTCCTTCCTATGCTGATGTGTAAAATACTACAGGATGTAGGCGCTGAGCATCGGTTCATTTTGCAGGCAAAACCAAGGAGACTGCATAGTAAATGAGTGGTAACAACTTCAAGGTTATCCTTCCTCATTCCAGAATAATCACAACCACCATCAAAATGACCATTTATTGAGTGTCTACTCTAATGTGCACATAATTAAGCTCTTTACACATATTAGTTTCTTTAATGCTTACAATGGTTCCAGGAGTCAGGTACTGTTACTACGCTTGCTTTACAAGGAGGAAACTAAGGCACAGAGGTATAAGCAATTTTCCCAAGTCCATATAGCTTGAAAATGACAGAACCTGGATCCAAACCCAGACAGTCTGGCTCTCTTTACCACTGATCAAGTAATAGCCACAAAATTGACCAGAGGAAGAAATAGGATCAAGCATCCACCTCCATCCCCCAAAAGTATCATTTTCCAGACAGTATGAGGCTGTCTGTCTTTCCGTCCCTTACCATAGCACTGTTTCTTTCCCCTTAAAGATCGTGGAATATAAGAGTAAAAACAATAATTAGAAATAAATTGTTTAAAACCCATAATGTTGCTGAAGAGCTGAGATGATCTTCTTCCAAGGAGGTAATTACAGGACCCCAGTGAGGATGGAAGGCCTCTTGCAGAAAATGGGATCTAAGCAATCCTAAGAGAAATGTCAAAAGGATAATGTGTTTTGCAAATGTTTATCACCAACAGACAAAAGTAGGTTCAATTACCCATCACAGCATACACAGTTTTTTCTTTGTTGGCTGGAAAACACTCAGGTGTTTTGTTTTTCAAGAAAGAAAGAAAAAAAAAAAAACTATTTGCCAAGATGTCATGGAAGTATTTTTAGCTTTTCAATTTTGATCGTGAATTTCTATGGCCTATTAAAAACTGCCAATGCAGAAGCATCACAGGAACCGGTGAGCGGGGTGAAGCCAGCCAGTTTCATATATCATCTGTCCTGTGCCCTCCCTCCTTCAATCCCCATGCATTCCGCTCCCCTCATCTGTGATTCTGGACACTTTGAAACCAGAGTCTGTATTCAGCACATGTCCCTACATGGTTAAATAAAAATAATAATCATCTTTCTCGCTGATGGGCCTGTAGCAGAGATTATTTTTAACTCTACCTTGTCTCTATTTCCCCCATGCCAGCCCTTTGGGGTGGAAAATAAACATCTGGGGTTTTGGAGAATACTGGATTTTAAATCTTAATAATAGTGTGACTTTATACAACTCATTGAGTTTCAGTCTCCTTGGGGACTGAATCCTGGGGCACTTAACCACTGAGCCACATCCTAGGCCATTTTTATTTTTTTATTTTAAGGCAGGGTCTCACCAAGTTGCTGAGGGCCTAAACATGCCATCCTCCTCAGCCTCCTGAGCTGCTCGGATTACAGGCATGCACCCCCATACCTGTCTCCCATTCGTTTTTTAACTACAGTTTGCCTCCTCATGTACCAGGTATTTTGTCTTTGTTATTCCATCCAGTTTAACTGGATGTTGTTCTTATAAAAAGGGGAAATTCAGAGAGAGACACAGACACACAGCAAGAGGTCACAGGTGAGGAAGACAGTCATGTGACTGGAGCGATGCATCCCCAAATCAAGCGATCCCAGGGAGTGTAGAAGCTAGAGGAGGCAAGGAAGGGCACCACCAGCCTTCAGAGAGGAGGGCAGTCCCACAGAATGCTAGCTTCTGGAGTTGCGGGTCAGTGACTTCCTGCTGATACCAGCCTGTTTGTGGTCCATCCTTGCAGCAGCCCTAGACAATCCATACATTGCCACAAGGCAAACTATTAAGCAGCAACACAAGAACTGAGTTCTTGGTCCATCTGACATATACTCTGGGTTGGTGACCAGCACTTTACCACTGTTGCACAAAGCACAGTTCTGGACCCAATAGCACAGGCCTCAGGTAGGGAAGTGTTAGAAAAGCAGGTCTCAGGCCCCGCTCCAGACCTGCAGAATGGAAATCTGCTAAACAAGATCCCCAGGGAATTTCTAGGCACTTGAAAGTTTGAGAAACACTGCCATAGACTACCTTCCACAGCTGATCAACAGAAGTCCGTTCTTGTCTCTTCTCTGGTTTCTCTTTTGAGTGCCATTGCAGCAAGCTGCTCTTGGGTTTTTCTGTTTCTAGTGTACTATCCTTGCAAACTACTTTCCACTCTGCTCAGGAGCCCCCACCCTCGTCATCCCCAAGATGAACTGTGTTCCATACACGGGGCAGGGAAACTGGGGTACAAGAAAAAGATGACAGGCTTGGGACCCCACTGAGCTTGTTTCAAAATCCAGAGCAAGTCACGGTCCTTGTTACACTTTAACTTTTTCATCTATTCCCCGAGCCCTTATCCCCTAGAAGACACTGTCTCCATCTTTTTTCTGGAAGTGTCCTCAGAAATGGACATCCCTCCTCCCTACACTGCTCTCAACTTATTCTCCTCATTGTAAATTTAATGATCTCTCCAAAACACAGATTTCAATCTCTCATTTCCATGATTACCCCTCCCCTGCCTGCAAGGCGTCCCAGCCTTTTTAGCACAGTCTGAACCCTGAACTTGGCTTCCATTCCTTTTGTAATCTGCTATTGCCTGCGTTCCATCCCATAACTCTTGCCACCCCTCCCTACTTTCTCATTTATTCTCCAGGTGCACTAAGCTTCCTTTACTTTCTTTTAGGCTATCAATCACTCCTTTCAAGGTCTTTTTTGCACTATACCTCTTCGCCAAACTCCTGTACTTTAAGTGTGACTTCTTGATGCTTTTCTTTATCATAATATTAATCCAACTGTTTATTAACAGGTTGGGTTGTCTACTCCCCTCCTACACTACACGGGAACAAGGGTGAGGCCTTGACTCATTATGGTGTTTGCATCCCAGCACCCAATTCAGCATTGGTATATAAGCAACCTTCAATATATGCTTGCTGAATACATAAAAGAAATTGGGAGATGACCCAGTTTGCAGGTGAACATTGTGTATTTTCTTTAAGGAATATTTTTTATATCTGAAAACCCACTGCCACGTCACAGATTAGGTGCCAGTTGCAGAGAAAGTACAGCATATTTTTCTAAAGCTTCCTTGTTCTTTCCCACATAATGCAGTCTCTTAGGTCTTGCCTCCTTGAACAGAGTGAAAGTATTTTCTCCTAATTGCTTTAAATAAGACCTGTGTGATCTAATCACTGATCAGATGCTTGCATTTAAGAAAGAAAAAATGGTTAATTAACAGAATCCAGTACTGGGATTAAAACTCAGTGCTCTTATAGTGGAAACAATGTAGAGTTTGAAGAGTCTTTGGACATTAAATGACATTATCTCATCAGAGATGTTGAAACTGAATCCAAATTGAATGGGAAGGAGACATTCTGACTAAGGATGAATGAACAGGCAGTTGATTCATAAGACCAGGGAAACCCTCTCCTCTACATTGTAGTAAAAAATGCTGAAAATTTAAAGTTTAATTGTTAGAAAAACAAAACAAAGCTCATGAACCATTTGTAAGACTGGTACAAGAGTAATAAAAGTGGTTAAACTTTGGGAAACCAGAAAATTCTACACACATGGGATACCAATTTTAGCTTTGCATATATACCATGTCCTCCATAAATTCTTGTTGAATGAATTTCCTGTGTCAGACATTTACAGAAAAAAATACTGAAAGCATAAAATAAAGCCTAAAGAAATGGATAGGGATGCTCTATGCTATGAAGATACCACTTCTCCCTAACTTAATCTATAAATTCAAAGCTATTCCAATCAAAATCCCAACAGGGTTCTCTGGGAAACTGATAGGCTGAACAGAAATCTATATGGAAGATGGAAGAAGCAAAAATAGCCAAGGATTTTGAAACAGGAGGAGATGGGGAAGAAAGAGAACTGACTTGCTGTATTTAGATACCAAGATGTGCTCTGAAATGAGGAATGGTTTGTTTGTTTATTGACTTGTTTTGCAAATTGGTTGTAGAGGAAACTAAGTTTTGGTAAATTTGCCCAGTATCACTCTACAATGAGGTATTAATCTGTGAGTTTGCTATTTTGGAGCTAGAGCTGGGAAGGAAGCAAGAACCCTGGAAGAAGATGCTCCTGGTTGAGCCCTAGCTTTGCCCTCTAGCTTTGAGACCTTAGGGCAGTGGCTCAACATCTCTGAATCCCAATTTCTTAATCTGTAAAATTCAATGAAATAAAAACTAGGAAAATGCATTGCTGGATTGTATTTTTCTATTCTTTGAACCTGTATTTTCAAATTAGAAAGGCTTCTTGTCAAATAGATGTTGAACTTAAATGTCTGCAGGTAATGCCTACATGTATTAGCTGTGTAGAAGACAGCAGAAGGGGGACCATGGCAAACCGAGCAAGTGTAGCACAAGTCCATTGCCAAATCCACCCCACCTCCCCAGTTTGCAGTTGCAGTGCCAGAGCAAAGAACCTGACATCAGAGTCGTGAAGGGGTCAGAGACAGGCTCTCTTCCAGCTCTGCCTCTGCCGCAGGGTGGAGGCAAGTTGATTCATTCTCCCGGCCTTGTTTATGCGTCTTTAAAATGGGAAGATTGTACTCTTTCAGGATGACGAGAGCTTTACAATTCAAAACTGCCTAAGATATTATTCTGTGGATATGCTTGCCAGTCTTCTAGAATTGGATGTGATAGAATCTCACTTCCAGATTTGGAAGTCCTCAGCTCAAACCCCACCTCTACCACTTACTAATCTGCCTCTGCAGAGTGTCCCACAGTGTCACTGAACTTCAATCTCCATCACTAAAAATAGGAAAGAGTAATAATTATACCTTCACAGAGGTGGGGTGACAAACGTAATAATTAACTAGTGGTACTAAGGTGTTTTGAAAGGGGAATAATGGAAAGGGATGCAGATATTCATAATAGAAAAGGATGTAGATAAAAGGCCTACCATGTCACAGATATGTAATACTTTCTTTATTTGATAAGTTTTCATGGAACGCAGGTCCTGCTATTTTCATTTTACAAATGAGAAAATTGAGATAGAACTGTCTAATAGCTTGCCCAAGTTGTCATACTAAATAGTGGACCAAGGCATTGAAATCTCCTTCTCCTAGTGTCAGGGTCCAGTGACTTATGGCTCTGTCTGCTGCTTTCTCAGATGGGTTAGCCACATCCAGCACTAGAAGCCTACAGCTCTTGCTGGGTCAGGGTTGTCAGGGGTCATATCCAGAGACACCTACAGATGTCAAGAGCGGCCAGTACATTTCCAACCCCCAGCCAGGCGGGGCTTCCGTTCCTGTAGAGGAGGTGGTCCGCCATGTTTGTATGGAGAGAGACAGTGTTAGATGTCATGTTGGGGATGGGTAGCCTGACCAGACCTACAGTTCCTAGTCATGGCCAGGAGAAGGCCAACCTCCAGGTGAACTCACTCCAGACTCAGGCAGAGCAGAGCTGTTGACAGGGATCACCTCCCATTCTCTTTATAAAACCGACATGCTGTTCTGGCCGTGGGGAGCACAGGTCAGCAGCTTCTTGAATTACCCTTTTGCTAGTAATCCAGTTGTAGTGGTGAAATATTATGTTGCCTAGGGCAGGACTATTTCTGGCTCTCAGTTGTTTGGATTACCAAGTTTCTTGTTTGGAAGGAAGAAAGATTGATGGAAGGCCTGCCAAGTGTCAGATCTGGTGCCACTAGATTTACATCCATGGCTTTTTTTTTTTAACTCTTACAAGAACTGGACATCTTAAATTTTGCTACTTCAGTTTATCAGATGTTGAAAGGAAGGCCCCAATAGGACAGAGAAACTTCCCAGAGGCCCCCGTGTACTAAGAACAGAGCCTCGAGCCTGAATCCTTGACTCTCTGACTCCAAAATCAAACTCTGCACACAGTACCCATCCATGCATTGCTGTGACACGGATAACAAGAACACCTGCAGTGTCCAAAGACTGTCATTTAATCAAGGACTGCAATGGAAGAGATCACTACGCCGGCCAAGACTTGGTAAACAAAGAGCAACCCATTCCTTTGCCAATGCTCTGTTCCAGCCACACCAGGAGACCCAGCGGCCTTCATTCTCTTATATAATAAGCCAGCCTGTCTCCACACCTCTTATCTCTGAATGTCTCCCCGGAGCCCTGCAGGAAGGGTGCTTCCTTTGTCTCAGCATCAAAATCCTGTTTATATCTTGACAGGTATATATATGTGTTTTGAAAAAATATAAATAAGTACAGAAAATCAACCCCCTCGCTTACCCAATTGTCCCATTTTCCAAGAAAATGAAAGTGAGGATAACTTAAAATGAATAAAAATATACTCTCCATTTGGAAGTCTGAAATTGACAGCGTTTACTAGAAATTACATGAGCGGAGAACTCAAACTTCTATTTGATTGTGGGTTGGAATCCGCGCCTGGGCTCTGAGATTCTTCCTTTGTGAGCGATTGCTACTGCTGGGGGAATTGGCAGTGTGACCAGGCTGAGGGAAGGGATAAAATGATTAGGTCCAAGACTTCATTGCGAAGCTTCTTCCCCTGAGATTTAGAAACCATCTCTCTTTCAGTCTCTTAATGTTTCCTGAACACCGTGAATTTCTCCAGGGGGCTGTATGGCCAGAACTGAATCACATTCAGTCCCCCAGGGAGGAAATAGGCAGGTTTGTCTTATTTATGTATTTATTAAGTAAAGAGCAGAAATGGAGAGTCCCCCCGCCCTTACTGTGGTGTTTGAGGTAGGCCAGTCACTCTGACAGTGACCGGCCCTCAGCCTGAGTCTCTTCTCTGTGGGACCTGCCCATCCTGGACTGTGCCCCTCACCTTGCCTGTCCAGCTCCTCTCCATCCATTTCTCCCAAGTTTTGCTTCCTCCTCTCCTCCTTTCTCATTTATCTCTTCTTCACCCTACTCTTTTCTCTTTTGCAAACAGACTTTCATAGAACCTTCACTCTGGTCAGCCTTTTCTAGGCAAAATCCACAAAGTCTCCCTCAAAGTATCTCAACTAACAGCAGATTTACTGGGGGTGGGTGGCTGGAAGGGACCTCTGTTGGGTCCCATCTACAATCTCAAAGCCTGCCTGTTCCCTGGAACTTGAACTTGGCAAAACCCCCCCAAGGCTGTGACCCTTGTCTGTGGCCCTGACTCCTCCTTCTCTGAATCCTTTCACTTCTAGTTCCTGCTTTGAACCACGTAGTTGTGTTAGGTTTTTTGTCACTATGGCCAAAATATCTGTCATAAACAACTTAAAGGGAGAAATATTTATTTTGGCTGACAGTTTCAGAGGGTTCTGTCCATGATCAGCTGGTGCCATTGCTTTGGGCCTGAGTGAGGCAGAACATTATGGTGGAAGGTCATGGCAGAATAACCTTATGGTGGCCAGAACGCAGAGAGAGGGAGGGGGGAAGGGACTGGGAAGATATGGTACCCATGGTCATATCCCCAAGAACCCACTCTCTTCAGCAAGGTTCTCTCTCATATTATGAATCTATCATGTGAATTAATTCACTGATGAGATCAGAGTCCTTGTGATCTAATCACTCTCCAAAAGCCCCACCTCTGAACACTGCTGCTTTGGGACCTAAGCCTTCAGTACATGAAACTTTGGGGAACATTCCAGATCCAAATCAAACAATGGTGTCCTTCATAGGTTTTAGTTCAGATATCCAACAAGGAATCCAATGGCCACAAGGCACCTTAATGGCGCTTTCTCCTTCTTATCCTCACCCACTTCTACTAGGCAGTTGCTCAGGTCTTCTCAGCCTTTGGATTGACTGTCAAAGGATCAGGTGTTCAACACTGTGCACTCAGCTAAAGCTGAGCATTGAGTCCCTGGGAGTCAATCAGCTACCCATGGGTGTGCCTTAAGCAAGAGTTTGAAGGAAGTGGAATTCCAGAAGAGACGCTTGGATGGGACTAATGGAATGACCAAGACACTAGGACGGCGCTACAGTTCTGTCATTTTTGACACCTGTAAAAGTAAGGAATTTGGGTGACTACTGCTGCTTTATCAGTGATAAAATTGGGTATTTTACTGAGGCTTAGTGTCATGTCAGGCAATATGGTACAGAAATAAAGGGATATGATCTCCATGTACTATACATGACCCCCATGTTCAGTTGGTAGGTTACCAAAAACTAAAGAAGACACCCAGATAGTGTGTGAGACATAAGTCTATTGAAGCTTGCTCACTGGCAAGGTCCAGAGGTGACAGTTTGGACAAGTAGCACTTCTGTCCTTCACAGCACTTCCCCTGGAAAGTCCAGTGGCAGCTGGCTGAACAAGTGGCACTTATCCTCTCCACAGTGCTCTGTCCTACACCAGTCATGGCAGTGAGAAGGGTTTTGTAGGCTAGGGTGCATTTGCAGGACATCAGAATCTTGCTTTCTTCCACTGTACAACTAACGTTCCAGGAAAGAGCAGCTTTGGTGTATTTGTAAGAAAGCAGTCTCCGTAGATTGCACTAGCTTGTCTTTGTTTATAGTTTGCACGAGAGCCAGTGTCCTTCACGATCATACCTATCTGGACATTCAGATCTGAGCCTCTTTTCATTGTTCCCTTGACTTGGCTTCTGGGGAATAGAAAGGGATATTTCAGGGTCATGGCATTTTACTGTTCTCCTTCACATTAAGGATGCATCACCTCTACCTCCACAGCTCTCACCATGGGTAGATGAGGCAAATCCAGGATCCTTGCACTTCAATGAACATAGGCCATCTGTCTGTACTATACCCTAGAAACCTGCCTCCACTGTTTCCCAGGGCAAGAATTATAAATGCAGTGGTTAACAGCCTTACCTAGGGTCACCCAGGTAGTTGCAGATAGAGATTTCTTTACAACATTTTTTTAAAATATGTAGCATATGTTAGGAATTAGGCTGAGTCTTTTTACATTAGTTATTTCATAGAATTCTTATTAAAGTGGTAGGAGTTAGACTTTATCTAGAGGAAAGACCTGAATCTCAAAGCCACACAAGTTAGTAGGAGAAGAATGAAGACTCTCTTGTATTGTCATGGTCACAATAAAAGATGGTGGTAGAAATGGTAAATAAGGCATCAGAATATCTATAAGAGAAACATCCAAAGCTCACCGATGGGGTGCTTCCCACTCTTTGGGAGAACAGATTTAGAGTGGTTAGAAATGGAACAAGAGGGAGGATATGTTTGAGAACCAGATATGAAAAGAATGGGATAAAAGTACAGTGAAAGGAGGTGGACATGGTGTCAACACTAATGATGGACTGATGGAGGACCTGTGAATGTCCTAGGTGAACACGATGGTTTAGCCACAAAGCAGAGAATCAGACAGGGCCTGAGCATAAGCGTGCAGGGCCAGCATGTACATGAATGAGACAGTCTGTCCTTGTTTTCCTTAACCCAAAAGCCCTCTGACTGACCAAAAAGCTATTTGAAATATCACGCATATTGATTTTTCCCCCAAGATGAATTTGCTGTGTTTTCTGAAGTAAAATCATCCATCCAAAATGAATACTGAGCTACGAGAATCTGCAAAGTAGGAAGGCTCTTCTGGTCAACTGAGCAGAACACGGGCAGAATAGGAAGTCTGCTTGCAGCACCTCAAGTCCCCTTCTTGGTCTTCGATTTCTTGGTCTCCTTTCACTCTCCCATCTCAGCTCCTTCTCTCCTCCCTTTCCATCTTCTGTTTTCTTCCAAGCTCTCCACTTCTTGCCCTACATTTTTATGGCATAGCAAATAGAGTGGAAAATCATGATTCAAATTGCTACCTGGGTTAAGGGACCACTAAAATTAGGATGTGACACTCTAGGGATGGCACAGACTGGGGATGACAGAGAAGTTCACGTCTCAACTAGAGGGGGCAGCAGCTGCTCAGCATCAGATATTACCATGTTCAGTTGCCGACCCAGTATGGCTGAGTTTTCCAACTTTCCAAAAGAACCTAGGAATCTAGATTTGTCCTTTCAGAAAAACCATGGTGTTTAAATGTTATCAATTAATTCACTTCATTTTCAAATTTTTGCAAGTTGGTCATAATCACCAATTTCCAACCACTGATCTGCAATAGAAAACATAGTTGAAATACTAGTTTCACTACTTCTAATCTCTCGGAGCCTAACTTTCATCAACTGTCAAGTTGTATATAAGGTAGAATATCAAGGGCCAACCTCACTGTTTGCTCAGAGCAAATACACACTTAATAGTGATTCTGTTCCCTCCCCACCACTCCTACCTACACAGTGACCATGGTGTTTTAGTCATGGATACATCTGATTCCAGGGAGGCATATTCAGTCTCTATCAAGACCAAGGGCTCCTGCAACATCAGCCTGAGTTCTTCCTATAAATGATCAAATCACAAGAGCTCACAGTGTGCTTTCACCCTGCTTTGTTGAAAGCCATTTCCCCAAAATGCATTTTACGTGGGCAATGAGTCTCTATTCATGCACAATTTCACATGAAAAGATCTGCCCTTTTCATCGTACGCTTGGCTTGAATCGGCCAGCCTGCGTGAAAATATTTCCATTCATTAGCATGCCAAATGATGTCACTGGCCTGGAACTTGGGTTGACATTGCCATAGTCTCATAGAATCCTAACACTCTCAGGATTCTCAGAGGAGGCCATCTCGTCTAACCTTCCACCCAGTGGTTCTTTAAATGCAGCTTAAAACCTCTCCCTAAGGTAGTGGGGGCTCGCCATTCTGAGAAGCTGCCCTGACCACTCTAGTTATTTGAAATATCTTCCCTGTATTGAATTTAAATCTGAATTTCAGTAACTTCTCTCCACTGATTTAGATCTACCCTCCAGCAATACTGAAAGTAAATTTAGTGAGATACCTACATAATATCTCAAGAAGTAACCATAATAGCAAGAACTTACATAAGGCATGTTGGAACAGGCTAGATTTTCAACATATATTTATTTATTTAATGTGCATCTAAACTCTCTAAGGCAAGTCTTAGAAGCATTCTGATTTTGAGAATGAGGGAACTTGAGGCACACAAGAACTATGTGGCATGTCCAAGTCTCACCCTCCTGAGCAGGGGAGCCAGGCAGGTGGCCAAGGTAGCCTAACCTTAGAGTCTGTATGCTTAACATCTGCAGTCTTCTATCACTCCGTGATGGGTGTTATGGTTTGTATATGAAATACTCCCAAAGACTCATGTATTGAAAGCTGGGTCCCCAACACAGCCATTTTCAGGGGTGGGGATTTTGAGAAATGAGCACTCTGACCTCATTAATGGATTAATCCATTGAGGAATTAATGACTGAATGGACTATTGAGAGATGGTAAAAACTGGGTGGAACCTACTTAGAGGAAATACATCAGTTGGGGTGTGATCTTGAAGGTCCTGACCTCTCTCGTATTTTTTTTTCCCTCTCTCTCTCTGCTTCCTGAATGCCATGAGGTGAGAATCTTTGCTTGGTCATGCCCTTCCACCATGATGTTCTGCCTCACCTTAGGCACAGGAACAATGAGAACCAGCTGACTATAGACTGAAAACCTCTGCAGTCAACAGCCAAAATAGACCTTTCTTCCTTTTAGTTACTTTTCTCAAGTATTTTGTTACAGTAATGAAAATCTAACACAAGGGGACACCTACACCAAGATCTAGTGTAAGGCCAAGGTCTTTGATGTCACATAGAGCTTCATTTACATCCCACTTGTACTGTCTTAAAGAGCAAGCATAGGTAAGCCATTTCATATCCCAGACCTTTAAATAAAGTGATGCCACTTTTCAGGGGTCTTGGGAGTAGAATCTCTTCAAATTGTCTCAAGTAGTAGCAGGCAAGAAATAGAAAGGTAATACTTTTTTTTTTTTTTTTTTGAGTAAACCACATTCATCAAGACCCCAGACAGTACTTCAGCTGATTCTTCCTGTTTCCTTCCATGGCAGGCTGTCCAACAGCCCTTCAGACTTTGTCAACTTCTTTGGACAATGCTCGACTTTTTGCTGTTCCTGTTCCTGTGAAGGATATCAGTGTTAATCTGCCTAGATAAGAATACATAGTATTCTAATGAGTTTGACACTTTATTCCCATCATTGGAGCCCGAGACTCTGCTAGTACTCTCCTCTCTGTTCCAAATTTATCACCTGTCCCAAATACTACACAAGCAACTGAAGATCAACATATGAATTTAAACTAAAACTTTTCTGTAAAGAGCCCTAGGTAGAGTGGAATTTATGGTATAATGTTATGGGAAGGACAAAAAGAGGGCATGAAAAATGAAGGACATACTACTCTACTAAGGGTGGAGTGAAGGCATAAAACTTTTTTGAGTGTGGAAGGGAAGGTGAGCAAGGGAAGAATATGCATGATTTGGAACCTTGGCAGCATCCAAATATCCAAACCAAAACTTAGAATCATCAAGCCCACGGGAGGTATCTAAAAGCCCTTAAAATGGTCATGGGGGAATTCATAAATATGGCCAAACACTCAACAAAATGTGAGATTGGTAAATTTTATATTTCAAAAGTTATAATGAATGTATTACCAAAAGAAAACAAAAAAGTTAGTGTATGACAAAAGATGTTGATTATGAGATCGCCAAAACTCAAACTTTTATCACATACATTTTCAGAATATACAGAGAAATATGAAATCAATAAGCAAAAGTCAAAAAGAAATAGAAATGAGTAAAGAAAATGTGCAGGAAATTCACATAAGAGAAATCCCAGATGTGTAACAAACATATTCTCAGCCTTAGGAATCTGGAGAATTCAAATTGAAAAAAACAATGAGAAATATAACTTCTCATTCATCAGATTAGCAAACATTTAAAGATAGGCAAGAGTGAGTGATGAGAACAAAATAAAGGGGAATCATCAGAAAACAGAGAGAAGTGTGGATTGAGAATATACTTGGAGTTTGGCCATCTGACTGTATAAATTCCTATGACCCAAGAATTCTGGGGTGTGTGTGTGTGTGTGTGTGTGTGTGTGTGTGTGTGTGTTGTGTTAGTCAGCTTCCCATTATTGTGACAAAATACCTAAAGTAATTCACTTAAAAGGAAGAAAGGATGTTTTGTTTTGTTTGGTTCGTTTTGGTTTTTTTGTTTATTTGATTTTAATAGGATTTCAGAGGCTTCAGCCCATGGTGCTTGGTCCTGTGCTCTGAGCCTATGGTAGAATATATCATGGTGGGTGCAGGTGTCAGAGGAGGTCTCTTCACCTCATGGAAGCTGGGAAGCAAAGAGAGAAACAGGAAGGGAACATATCCCAATATCACCTTCAAGGACACTAACTCTTCAGGGTCCCCCAATGACCCAACTTTCTTCCACTAGGTCCCACTAACTAAGGGTTCCATTATCTCCAATTAGAGCCCCAGTCTGAGTCTGGGGAGTATACCTTTAACACATGTACCTTTGAGGGACACTGTCAAACCACAATGTGTGTGTGTGTGTGTGTGTGTGTGAGAGAGAGAGAGAGAGAGAGAGAAAGAGAGAGAGAGAGGGAGGGAGAGAGAGAATACAATCCCAGGAGAACAAAAGCTCACATAAAATCATATCTGATTGATGAGTTTGGGTAGAGACACAGGGCAGAGTTTCCTTGGTGTTCTTTCTTTAGAATTACTGTAGTAAAATCCAAGTTCTGTTCATTGTAATGAAAAGTGGCATAACAATGCAAATGGTTTCTGATTATAGGCTCACAATCCTCAAAGCAAGTAATAGGATACTCTATTTTGCTAAAAAGCAAATATAAAATATTAAGCTAAAGAAAATTTCACCTTCCTATACTTAAAGCCATTTGATTAAACTTGGAATGAACATTGTGATCATCTACCCCTGTCTCAAGCACTGGGCTATGTAGAGGGGCCACATGAATAAACAACTTCCTTGGGAGTAGAGGACCAAAATTACATTTTATTGATCACATTCTCTAGCCTCCGAATTTCTTCTCCAGATCCACTTTTGTAAGTATTCCCCACAAAAATCCTGAAAATATGCATGACTGTCCCTCATCTTCAAATGGATGTATTGAAATTAAGTAATTTGTCCAAGGTCATTGCCAATTAGTAAATGACAGAGCTCAAACTCAGATTTTCTGACATGAAGTTGGTTCCATGTAGACACACTGGAGGATTTAAGAGAAGTGAGATCAGTGTCCCTTAGAAATGTACAGTGTTCTATGAAAAGCAAAGTCTTCCGACTTTTGGTGTTTGTCCTTGAAACTGAGAAAGAAAATTGTAGGTGGAACTAATAGTCTTTGGATGGCAGGCCTGCCTACCATTTAACTTCCGTTCCCACTGGGCAGGAACCATGTCATCAGCTGTAGTTTGCTCTGTGCAGAGGGTGTGGGCACTTAAATGGAGAGTGTCCTCAGAGCATGGTCGGCACCTGCGGTGAGGAATCACTGTGGGGAGGTCTGTGAGTACCTAATGGTCTCTTCTGCATTCACTGGATACACATGTTCCCTGGAGAGCCCAGGGAGCAAGATGCTGAGGCACAAAAGGCAGGGGAATCCAGACACCCCATGTTACAACTTTCTTGTAGCTTCCTTTGTGACTTTAGCCAAAATTACCTTTCTGATCCCTAAATCGCATGTACTTAAGATGATTCCAGTTAACTCATCAATATAGTCGAGGAACTAAAGAACAGAATATGTCAGGTTACAAAGTCATCTTGAGCATTTTCTAGTTGTCTCTCTTGATCCTTGCAGAAGTGATGTGAAGTACAAAGGAAAATTCCTAACGTCCTCATCCTACAAAGGAGGAAAGGTTTCTGAACACTCCAGCATGTGGCTCTCTGGTCACCAGAGGTATTCATAAGCTGAAGAGTACACAGGAACCCTGACAGACTCTCCACCAAGTATACCTGGTGCAGTGGTCTAACAGTCGCCTCCAAAGTGGCCCAAAGGCTTTGCCAAACACCTATAGGCTGTGCTCCTAGAGGTGATGCTGGTGGAACCCAAAGGTGGCCTTGACCTCAATCAAGGGTACCTTGACTTTTTTGACAGGTAGAGTTTTCAAAAAGCACTGAATTTCATGAGGATCTTTTATCTAAGGACAGCCTAGGAACAAATGAGGGCAGTCACGGACTGTGTTGCTAATATATCACCAAGAACCAAAATGTGCTCCACTAGGGACCCAGGCACATCCTCAGGCATATAGCAGCATGCACTGCAAGGCATAGAGAGGGCAAATGTCAGCTCCGAATCAGGACCCTCCTGCCAGAAATTCATGATGCCCTTGCTCCTACACCTTCACAGTAGTGGTTCTTGCCATCCCAAATACCATCCCGCAAGGCTTTGACTTCCCATTCTACTGCCCTTGTCCTTCAGATGTCAGTCTTCTAATCAGTCCTTGAAGAAACCTTCCTGGCCTTCCTACCCCCAGATTTGGCGGTTTCAGAACAAGCTCCAAGGGGACGCTCTGCTCCTTTCTGCCAGATAACACATCACACAGGTACTCAGTGTCACCTGTGCTGGAGCAGAGGCAACAGGTTGGAGAGAACCCAAAAAAGTCTCAAGTACATTGGCCCATTGTTGCATTTTTACAGACTCGAGTTTCTGCCATTGGGGCTGTTCTACAGGCCTCTCATGCATCCACTGTCATATCAGTATCATGGGGGAGTACTTTAGGGTTCAGTATGAGCTGATGGTTCCTTCCTGTTATATCTCACTGATGCCAACAAAGATTAGGGTGACTTCTCTGGTTTTGTTTGTCCTGTATCCTTTGGATCCCACATTTTGATAGAAAAACTATTTTCCCTAAATTCATTTGTTGGTATTGTTTCTAAAATACCAAGCAGTCTTTTTATATGTTTATTTCACAGTGTACTACCTGCTTCTCCCTGAGCCTTGGTTTCCCCATCTGTAATAGTAAGAGAGAAGATAAATCTCCAAAGTCTTTCCCAGGCTAATATTCTGAGTCTGTGAAATGTTCCCTTAGTGGGTTCCAGAACCCAAAGAAACAGCCTTCTATTTTCGGTGGCTACCACCTAAGGGTCATAGAAGGTAACTTTAGTGAACACTATTTCCTGTGTACTGAAATATTCCATTGCCCTACTTTCTTTGTTTCTACTTCCGACTTTTCCAGGTAGTTGAACTTCCAGTCTCGCGGACTTCATCCAGGATTAGTGCTCCTGTGGAGAGCCCATATGGATTACTTGATGAAAACCGCAACATGGGAAAGTTTACAGTGATTAGAATCTATTTGCCTTCACCTCATCTTATTACAGATTATACTTGTATATTAACTTCATAATTCTCTGATTACCAAGGAGTTCAGCTGAGGTCCTGGGTCTCTTCAATTCTAATTAGCCTTGTCCAGCTGAGCTCGGGCTGGACCAAACTGCCACTGCTGTATTTCCCACTGGCAGGGGAAGTGAGGATGCATCCTGGGAACTCTGCATCCCTGGCTGTAAATGATTTGCCCGCCATGTGGATTTGCACAACTAAACCCACACCAAGCCCCCAAAACAGCCTTGTTTCCTCACTTACCTGAAAAGTAGCTGCACATTATTTGGTAAATGGAATTGATGTTATTGACTCATAAAAACAGAATTTAAATTTAGACATTTCGAGAGGCAGAATGGCATAGTTGTTGTGTACATATTTTTGGGACAGACAGGCTATGCTTTAAGCTAGTGATTAATTGTGGAAGAGTTACCTAAGCTTTCTAAGCCTTCATTTATTTACCTACCAAAGATGAATAACAGTAGCACCCACATCGTAGGATTGCTGTGAGAAAAAAATAATAGCATATAGGAAGCATCCAATACATGTTGGCTTTTAGTATTGCTAGTATTAATATTTAGCATCTTGCTGAGGAGTGGTAGCATCACAGAGAGGCAGGGAAAGAATGATTATTTCACAAATAAGGGAATGAAGCCCCACTCTGTAGAGACGTTGATGCGGCAATTACCTTGACCTTGTCTTGCAGCATTCAAGAGTCACCTGTGTCCTCCAAACAACAAGAGGTAGGTGCTAACTGTGCTGTGGGATCAGAGAAGCCTCCCAGAGGAAGTGTGGGCTCACTTGGTCTTGGTGAATCAGTGCCTCCTAACATGTCCAGCTGGATCTTTAAAGCCAAGCCTAAGCGCCACCTCCTTCGTGGTACCTCCCCTCTCCTTCCTAGCTGCCCTGAACGTTGTTAGCATTTTCTATTCAGTTTCTGCATTCTATCTATACTGACAGGTTCGCCATAAAATGTACATTAAAAGGGAAGATTTTTTAACTTCTCCATCAGCTTCCTACCTCAGAAGCACACAGCCTGGTGTCTGAGACACGGACCTGGTAATCATGACTGCTGGCCTCTGCCATGCACACACTCACTGTGTGCAGCACTCCTGTGAACGCTGTACTTCCAACAATTTACATAACTTCCTAACAACTCTGTAAGGATACTGGGTTGGCAGTTGAAGAACTTGGCCAAGAAGACTCAGTAGCCATGATTTGAAACCAAGCAATAAGGCCTCAGAAACTTTGCTCTTATCCATCTTGTAATTCCATAAGTGTTTGCTGAATAACACTTCACATATGTTAGCTTACTGCAAGTTCACAATACCTTAGTGTGGCTACTATTCTAACCTCTTGTTGTTAATGGGTGAACTGTGATCTAACACTTTTATGTAATTTGCTCCAAAGCACATGGCTAGTAAGTGGCCAGAGTGTAAATAAAGCCTATTTCTCCAGAGCCTGGGATCTTATCTACTAACTATTCCAGTATTTTCAAAAGTGTGACACCACAGCCCCAGTGGTACGGAGAGATGATTTTTATGTGGCTCGTGGAAGAAAATATGTTAATTTAGCAGTTGTGTATCTGTTTTAGTGTGTATTAATCATGTTAAAAATCTAATCATGGGGCTGGGGATATAGCTCAGTTGGTAGAGTGCCTGCCTTGCAAGCACAATGCCCTGGGTTCAATCCCCGGCACCGCAAAAAAAAAAAAAAAAAAAAAAAAAAAAGGAAGAAAGAAACAATCTGTTTGGAAGGGAAAAATAAAATGACCTTTAAAAATCTCGTCATACCAGGTGCAGTGGTGCACACCTATAATCTCAGAGGATTGGGAGGCTGAGACAGGAGGACGGGGAGTTCAAAGCCAGCCTCAGCCAAAGTAAGGCACTAAGCAACTCAGTGAGATCTTGTCTCTAAATAAAATACAAAATAGGGCTGGGGATGTGGCTTAGTGATTGAGTGCCCCTGAGTTCAATCCCTGCTACCCCCCCAAATCTAGTCATATTAAAACATATTTAAATATTAACAAAATAAATATGACTAGAGACTGAAACGTGTGATTTTACTCATGTAAATGCTGAAGCGGAGGCTGGAGTTAGAAAGTGTCCTTCGAAAAACTCTTAAGTGAATGACAGGACAGTGGCATCTTGGGTATGAGAAGGCTGGTGAGGGATGATGCCATTTGGGAAGCTGTGTCCCTTCCCTGCATCCCCAGTAGGTGAAAAGGACAGTGGCAAAAGAGACAACCCAGGTCTGAAGTCAGGGTCACAGAGGCGTGGTCTGCACTTGTCTGCCTAGAGCTTTGAACTTTATTTCTGCAGACAATGGAGAGCCTCAGAGATTTAGGACCAGAAGCGGACATGACATTATCTAGTAATATTTATCCTTGAAAGCCGTTATGTGTTTATTATCCATCTGGATTTATAGTAGCTTGACAATATCAATGGGCAAACAATATCACAAATATGCTTTAGCAGACAGCTCCCTAAACATGATGCTCAGGAGGCAGCACCATAAAACCTCAATAGTGATGCTGTGGGCTACACATGCACGTGAGATGTAACCCCTGCCACTCCTTTTTACCTGTACATTTTACAAATTAGGGCATTCTCCTCTCTCTAGAAAGTTGTTTTTAACTGCCAAGAATAGTAATCCTGCATCTTTCTCTATTTGAAATCATAAAACTAATTGAACAATTCATTGAACCTAATGGCTTTAGAGAAATCAATAATTGCCTCCCATTATTGATACAGTGGAAACCCGTAGGAAAAAAAATTACCCACTACAGAAATAAGCCCGTTAAAATAAATAATTTAACAAGCTGTCTGGCAATCTATTCAAATTTTGAACTCCAATGATTACGTGGAGTTTCTTAAGTATAAATAATGAAAGAAATGCACTCAGTGTTGCCAGGCTATGGACTGAAGGTACAGACAGCAAAGAGACCAGTTCTTGGCACTTAGCCCACTACTTCTGATTGACGAGCCAAACAAAAAATGTGTAGACAGTATGTAAAGCATTAGTTGTATAGTGTGTGTGTATGTGTATGTGTGCATGAGAGAGAGAGAGAGAGAGAATACTAGCTCCCAATTAGTATGATTAGCATTCAAAATCAGAGCATGATGTTAATAATTTCTTCAAATATATCTCATCACTTTCAAAAGGCACTTTTACATCTAGCTACCTGTCACTATAAACAAGCTAAAATTGCAACCGGGAAAACTAAAGGCAAGTAACTTGAATTGACCTGTCCACAATGACATTGCTAGTAAATACAAGAATTGAAACTACTACATCGGTTTTTCAAGTGCTTGTCCATTGCCCAGTCTAGTATTGTTCCTAGCTTTAACCTTTTATTCCCTCCAATGTTCAAAATAATCTGTCATACTCAAGTCTCTGTGTTCTAGCTAAGGAACTTCCAGTTAAAGGAACTGTCATTTAGTCACACAGCTCACACAGGACGAGCAAGGACTGGAGCATGGTTCTGACCCCTAGTCAGGACTCCTTTCTGGAAGTCCTCAGCTATTAGTGTGTCTGTTCCCAAAGCAAGGAGGTGAGGCAACTGGGAATCACAGTTCTGGCAAAGTCAGTTCTTCAGGGTGACCTGCTCCTCCACTCTGGTTCCAGCTCAGCAGAACTCAAGGGGGACAGGCGTAGATATTTGGAGTTCCCAGGAGCCTTGGTCACAGGTCCTGACATTGTAAAGACAAGAAGAGCAGCAGGACTGTGAGGGGAGCATAAAAGAATGATCACCCTCCGCCTCCTGCTGCTCTTTCCCTGTTGTCTCCTTTCCCACCAGGGTCATGTCACGGTCATGTCAGAGAGCAAGAAGAAAAGCACCAAGGTTCAGTGGGTGCCGGAGAGACTGGTGCTCCAAAGAGCCTTTGGCACACTCACCTTTTCCAGCTCACCGTGGTGTTCCACGTGAATTATAAGAGCTAAAGGTAATACAGCACCTGGTAGGTACTGAGCATCGTCCTAAGTGGCTTATGCACTTAGGTCATTTAAATCCTGGCAATATCCTCTGGGCAGGTGCTTCTATTGTGACCATTTAACAGATGAGGAAACCATGGCCTGAAAAGTGAAAGTGTGTCATCACACATACCTCAGAAGTAGACAAGCATTCAAATGCAGCCAAGAAGCTGGAACCCATGTTCTAAACTGCTCACTGAGTTCTGGTGGCAAACAGGGGGGCCTGCCTGTTCAGACCTATTCATCACCCTTGCCCCCATGGTTCTGTGGATGGCAACAACAGGCTGTCTTGTCTTCTGGCTTCTTATTGGGTTTGGCCAATGGGAGGCACTAGCCGGAAATCAGATGGAAGAAGGGTGGATCAGGCAGTGAGATGACTCCTGGTTCCCTCCCCACCAAGGCCAAGCTTCTTCTACCTGAGACCACAGTTCCTGAAGAGAAGCCCTCTCCCCTACAGCTACTGCTCTCTTGTGGTTCTAAAACTTCTTAGGTTCAAATGTGACAAGGTTTCCACCCGGCTCTCTCTGCCCTGGACTGTTCACGTCCTGTGTGAGTTGTCTTCAGCACCATCCATGTCCGTGAAAACTGTCTCTCCCTTCAACTCCTCTCCATCTAAATGAACCACCTGTTTCTGTCTGGGATGCTGACTGATACACCTGCCTCTAGCAGTGTTGTTTGCAAAAGGTAAGCACTTAATAAAAACATGTTGGAGAGAGCAAAGAATAAAGGGAGGAAAAAGGGAGATGAAAGGAGTGAGAGAGGAGAGAACGATGGAGAGGCAGGAGGGGAAAAGCCAAGGCCTCTGTTACTAGACCTGTCCACTTCACCTCACCTGGGTACTTTCCCTGCAGGCCCTAATAACGTGTCATAAAGCTCTGTAACATGTTATTTCATTTTAATAGATATTATTACTCCCACTTTCCAAATCACAAAAATGATCCTCAGTGAGATGAAATAATTTTTCCAAGTTCACTTGGAGTTTGATGAAGTACCTAAGCCTAGACTCCGTCCAGAAATTCTGGTTCCAGATTCAATCCATTTTCCTCTCACGTGCTGCCATTTCTGAGCATTAGTGCCTCCAGACTGATGAAAATCCAGATGTCCAGGAAGTGGTGGCAGCCTTGAAGGAGCGTCTCCTGCCTGCGTGGCTTCAGTCACAGTGGGAGTGTGCCTCAGTGCCGGTGTCTTTGCCCCATTTCTTCCTCTTCCTGTGCCTCTCTTGTTCTCCAGTTCCCCTGAACACTCATCTTAACTTTGTCTCTAGAGAGGAAGAAAAATGGCTCCAGGACTGAAAAATATATTGGTTCCATGTGGTTCCTTTCATCTCAGTCTTCCGAGGTAGCCCACAAACCATTTTCATAAGGCGGCGTATGGCAATCGATGTTGAGAGGCACTAATGTGCTTTTCTGAGAGCCTACTTTGAAAAATGTTGGTCTTTCTTTTTTAACTTAGATATTGATATTTGTACAGATGGGTGGCATTTGAATGTATCACCATGAAATCCCTGGAGGACTTGGAAGGTCCCTCTGAGAAATGTTTATTTGAGAATCAAAAAGGCCATCACTTCTCCACATCCCATTGGTTTCATTCTCCTGGAAGCGCATTAATCCTGGGCCCAGACAGTCCCTTTAAGGTAGATTGGAAATGCCAGTTAAGAAGCCACATTTTTTTTCTGACGGGAGGAAAAATTATGATTATGTCTTGGAATACTTAACTTTCTAAACAACTGACCAAAAAAAATGAACCACAGAAGTCACTGTTGGTGTGAACAAAGGTTCAAGACTCAAGTACATATAGATTTTTTGTGAACTAAACCAAATAGTCATCTCATTTCCTAGAGCTATTACACCTTCAAGAATTTTCTAACTAAACAAAGAGACAAGTGAACAGAAAGGGAAAGAGAGCACGTTTAGCCCAGAGCAGTCTATTCCCTCCTTTATCTCCTCCACTTGACAGTGAACTTTTTTCAGAGAGGAATTTTATCTTGGTTGGTTTTCTAGCCTCTAGCATATTACCTAGCATATAGTCGTTGCTCATTAAATAATTACTCAGTGACTGACTGACTGCCTAAATGAAAGAATGGTTCATAGAATCCTTTCTTATTTTTCTTCCAACCTTCAAAATTCCAATGAGATAGGCAGGGGAAGAAGTCCTTCTTAATCCCATTGTATAGATGCAGAGAATGAGGCCCATGTTGGTGTGGTTCTTGCCCCAAGGTCACAGAGCTAATTAGTGGTAGAGCCAGGAGTTAAAAAAAAAAAAAAAAATTCATCTTTTGGGAAAAATTTTTTCATCTAGTCCCACTTCTATTCCTTCCTTTTAGTTTTTACTTTCTACTTCAAATCGTTCTTTGGAGTAGAAAGAGCATTTAGGAACTGAAGGACTGAAAACAAAACTTTCCTGAGTCAAAACCATGAAATCCCCAAATGAAATGGGAAGCATTGAATTCCTTGATACCCAGATCAATGCAGTAGAAGAAAAGTGAATGACAGTTATGAAATTAATGGCATTTAAATTTATGCAGTTACAATAGGAAACAATTCTTCTGGAATGCCTTCCTGAGGCTTTGATATGTAGCAGTAATTAAAAGAGCTCCTTTAAATCATTTATTATAATTATGTTTTAAATGATCCAGTCCTAAATGTAGCTGGCTTTTTGTTGTTTACTGGTAGCTGGTGACATTTGGAATTGACTAGGCATTTGCAATAATTTGACTAGTTTTTCATATACAAAGAGCTGAACTGCCTCTTGCAATTGAATTGAGAAAGTATACCAGGATCCCTGAGGACAACATACTTTTCCCCCTGCCTTAGTGATCTGATTACACTCCCAGGGCAAAAAGGATAAGAAAGAGCTAAGCAAATTTGGGACTGAAGATCAGGCATATTCTGCGATTTCCGAAGGTAAAAGATTTTATAGAAATATGGAACATAAAATGGATACTTTAGTTGTAAGACCTGACTGTCTGCAGGTTCAGTCTGATTGCAAGAGAAGTTTGCAGATTTGACTAAAACCTTAGGTCAGCAGGGTTGTGTAATTCTTATAATTCAATCCACAGCCCTCCCCTGTCCACACTGATGCTTGGTGGTTTATTGGGAAAGAAACTGAAACTTAGAGGTTCTCAGTTTTTCCTAAGACCACACATCTCATATGAGTTTGGAGGAGATAGGGTGACTTTTGGTTCTGGGTTAAAGGTCTTCTACAGCACTCCAAGGGCTGCTTGGTGTGCAGTATTCTTCAAGCAACATCACAGTATGATACTTGTAAAAATGTGCCCCCATTTCCATAGCAAGGTTCAGAGCAGTGAGGTGACCAACTCACCCAAGATCACACCATGAGTGGCAAGGACAGACAGAACTTCATCAGGTAGTAAATGCTACAAAGAAAAACTTGAAGCAGGCAACCAAGCACAAAGACCTTCTGCATAAGTCATGCAGGTGAAGCAGCTCACTGTGGTCTGCAGAGCCTGTCATGATTGAAATTGCATTGGCTGGGCCCTGGCACTCCTCTCTCCTGGTCCACACACAGTGAGGCCGCCTCACCTCTGCTAGACCAGGATATGACCAGGAATCGACCTGATTTTTCAGCAGTCTTCCAAGGCCCATGCCAGCTTCTCCCACTAGCTGACTAACCCACCACACAGGTACCAATGCATTTGGAAAGCCAGCAACTGTCCTTAGGAGTCAGTAAACCTTCCTGCACAGTGAGTTTATTTTTCTCCAGATTTAGTAGCAAAGAAACATAAGTAGGTGCAGGACTGAATGATGTATTTTCTTCTGCTAATCAAGAGTGCTCTCTCCAGCAGAGCCATTTACCTGATAAATTGTGGCAGTCTGCTTAAGTGCTGATGTGTCTCTCACCTGCAGGCTGCTGCCCATCCTGACACTTAGCAATCTCTCCCTACCATGCCTCCTCTAGCAGTAGACTGCTCTGTCAGCACCAATGGAGTAGACTTACAGGAGCTCTGCACTTCACAGTTTGCCTTTTTGATTTCTCTAGCACACTTGCCTGCACCCTAATAGTAGTTGGGGCAGAGGGTTTCATTTGTCTCATGTGGGTGAGGCCACTGATGGTGGAGAATTGGCATGGCTTGTACAATACCCCACAGTAATCGCACGGGGGTTTTCAGTCACATCATCCAACTCCGACACCATGTTCTTCCCAATACTGGTTTCTGAGGCTCACATTTATTCTGCACACCCTGCCTATTTCCTCTGAAAGGAACTGACTACAGGATTCTTATTCCAGAATGTGCTTCCCCATGAGTACCCTTCTCCTAAAATCACATGAGACCTAGGGGACCAGAGAAAAGGAAATGCAGTTGGTTTCTGGTTCAGATCCATATTGTGATGAAGAAGCAAAGATCATTCTCAAACACAGACACACCCCAGTCGGTGAAAACAGGAGGGACTAAAGAGAAAGAGACAGTAAGTTTGGTCCTTGTGATGCTCACACATCAGTTATTGGTTCTTATTGCAGGTTTTGGTTATGATAAGATTCACACAACATAAAACTTACCATTTCATTCACTTATGAGAGTCTGGTTTTGTGACATTGGACATGTTCACATTGCTCTGCAGCTGTCACAACCCATTCATCATCCCATTGAGCACTTAACTGCCCCCACTCCTGCCCTTAGCCCCTGGCAACTAACATCCTCCTTTCTGTCTGTGAACTTGACTACCCTGGGTGCTCTTAGAAGGGAAGTCACAGCCTTGTCCTGTGTGAGTGGCTACTTCACTTGGCACAGTGCCCTCGAGGTTCATTCACACTGTAGCTTTGTGGTAGCATTCGAGCTTTATATCTGTGACCACGTAGTCCTGACTTGCTGGGCATCTGTTATTTTCTAAGTGCTTTACACAAGAGCCTTATGAAAAAGACACCATTATTAGCCTTGCTTTTCAAAACAGAAGTATAACAAGGTTAAATGAGCCCAGCTGGGCCCCTGCCTGGGGCAGGTGCCAGCCACTATACTGTGTCATTGAGATATCGGACACCAGTCACTGTTGCCCTCATTGTAATTTTGTAGATGGCAGAAAAATAAAGATAGTGAGTCAAGCAGCTTCCTGTCCCTTGCCTGCCAATCTGCTGTTCTCTATCTTCCTGAAGCCCACAGAACTAGGAGTTCCTTGAGAATAGGCATTTCTGTGAGGTCAAGGGCAAACAAGGTTTCTACCTGCTTTTCTCTGTCACTCATGTAGCTTCCCAGAGTTCTCCTCCACCTAGACCCCACCTGGCCCTCATGTATATTCCTGACTCACCACCCCACCCTTGCCTGGGCAGCTATGGCCAAAGTCCTGGTTGTCCTTCCTCCATCTCAGTGCAAAGAGGAAGGATTAGAAAACAAGGGCAGATTGCTTGAGATGCATCACCTGCAGCAGGGCCCACATGCAATACCCTGCCAGCTCAGGGATATGGGAGACTGGCTGCCTCCTAACAACATCTGCCACTAACAGTCATCCACTGCTGGACAGTCATTCACTGCTGGATGCTGGATCTGGACAATACCCATTCTGTATCCAAATGGCATCCAATACAGCAGCTATGGCCACACACCACAGTAGAGCCAAACTTCCTTAAGGCCAAATTTTAATGCAACCTGTTTACCTGGTTTTGCCCACTGCAAGTACTGAAACGTAATGGTTTCCCAACCCAGACCTCCATCTCTAACAAAATGTGAAGTTAGGTGTTTGGTAGTTCATTATTTCTTCTTGAAAATAACAGACATCATTCTATAGAATGAGAATGCTATATGACTCACCCCAAAGGTGACACAAATATGAGTAGTTACAAGAAGAGATAAAAGACAGGCTAATAATAGCATTGGCCAAACTCTGACTGTATTTGGCATGATGTTTTAGAGGTGTCATCTCATGTAACTCTTCTTCCATAGGAAGGGATTGCTACTATTGATCCTATTTTCAGTTATGGAAGATGATGTACGAAGATGGGAAGAATTTCCTAGTTTTCTCCTTCAGCTGGGCAGTGCAACTACCTGATCTCTGTTCATCTTAAAAAATGGATTTCCTCCATCAGGAAGGAACTTAGATTCCAGGGCATCATTTTGTGTAGCAAGAGCAAAGCTGCCACTACCTCCTCACACCTCAACTACTGAACACAATATCTCAGGGGTGTCCCTTCGAAAATACTCCATGCCCCATGCTGTATTTGCTAAGTAAGTTGGGGAGCCAACCAAATTAGGGAGATCAAGCTTTGGTTATATGAATATATAACATATATATATGTTTCCGTTCAAATACAGTCTCCTCACAGGAGGTTCAAGTCCAGACCCCACATCTTATTAGGATTTTCCAAAGTGTCTTCAATAGACCATCAGTATCATCAGCTCTTCCACAAGAAAACAAGACCTGGTAAAATAGTTTCTAGGAGTCCTTCTGCCAAAGCCTGGGCAGTAGATGTTGAACGCTGCAGTACTTGGAGACTGCTTGTTCCAGCACATCTCCTCCTACCCTCACCCACCATCTCCATCCCTGGCCTCCAAAATGAAACTTGACTGGTCCTTATTTACCTGAATCCCTGGACTTTACTGAGCTTAGAAATCGTGCAAAGATGGCACATAAGAGTTAAATGTAGGAATTAAGCAGGACTTTTCTAACCATACTCTATTAGTGGAGAGAGGGAGAAGAAAAGGGAGAGAGGAAGGAAAAGGAGGGAGAGGGAGAAGGAGGAGGAGGGAGCAAAGAGAAAGGGGAAAAAGAGGAGGGAGGAGGTCAAAGACACAGAGAGGCAAGGAAGAAGAAAGAGGAGGAAGAGGAAAGAGTGAAAGTCTCTGGAGATGCCCAACAAGATTTATCTCTCTATATGTCATGGAAGTGGCCCCAGGATCCAGCAGCCATTTATGGAACTTTACCAGTGATGCAGACAGAATCCTATTCATCACCATCACAGTGCCGTCCCGCCTGGCCCACCTGTGACTGCAGCAGATTACAGATGTTCCATCTAAGAGCCAGGTAGTAAGATGTGAAGGGACAGGAGACATGGGGACTGTCTTTGCCTAATGCATGTCATCACATAGCTGTCCTCTCTAGTGACTGCTATTCCTGTGGGTGTCCACAGAGTTGTGTCAACAGCTGCTGAGATTCAAGACATCAGTTACCTGTGGAAACTTCTTGATCAAGTCGTTAAGCCTACCCAATGTTTCTTGAAAATAGCAGTGCCCATTTGCTGGCTTGAACTTTCTGTCCCAAGGTTTAATCTGGGACTGGAATATGAGTGTGTGGGAGAGTCTGGCCATGTCCCCTACAGGCTTCCAGAGCTCAGCTGTCACCTGGCTGGGGTTATTGCCATGCTCTCTAACTTCCTGGTCTCCCTGGCTCCACATTGCTCCTTACCATCAATCATACCTGTGGCTGCCTGGTTGGTCTTAGAAATTCACACTCAGTTGGTCACATTGTTCTTTAAGACCCATGAAGCAGTCCTGTGGATAAGCTCCACTACCCATTTTTTTCCTTATGCATCCAGCTTTCGCCCCTGGTATTTCTTATCCCTTGGCTACCAGAGTGATTCTTTTCCAACAGAACTCTGAACCTATCAGAGGAAGTTCCGGGTAGTGACTAAGAGACTGGACTTGACAGTTAGACTGTCTGAGTCCAAATCCCAGCTCTGTCACTTTTACACTGTGCAGTGTTGAGAAACTCACTTAACTTCTCTGCGGTTCAATTTTCGTCCTCACATTGAGGTTGTTGTGAGGATTAGATAAAGTGCATGTTTATAGTGTTGAATATGTTGAGAACAGCACCTGACTTGTAGTAAACACTCAGCAGCTTTTAGCTGCCATGATAATAATGATTCTTTTTCCTTAAAATAATTAAGGCCCAGGATCCTCCCCCTTTGTATTGAACCTTCCTTAATAGGCACCTGGTTATCTCTGCAGCCTTACTCTCAATTTCCAACATGCAGAACTGGCTTTAGGGGCTGTGTCCACCAAGGGCCCCACTCAGGACTTCCTCCCTCTCCCCTCCTCCCTCTCTCCCTTGCTTCTTCCTGCACCATCTTAATGCACAATAGCTCTTGCTCAGAAAGTCTGAAAGTGAAAGTGAAAGCAGGGTGGATACAGGAATGAGACTACATTTAAACCAAGAATAAGCCACTGACATAGCCTCCTCAGCTTGTCCATCCATCAACAGGAAGCTCACTTAGCCTTGTCTCTGATATACAGTTATAAATGTTCTCCTGGGCTTCCTGTCCTAGCTGATCTTCAGCTTTCATTTTGACAGGGTTGGAACAGAAAAAACAGGCAGAGAGGGAGACAAAACCAAAATTGGAATTGAAAATGGTTCCAATTTTTTTTTCTTGAATATGAAATCCTACTGGCTGAAAGAGAATAAAACCCACCATGGTGTTTGCTTCACTAATCTGCTATCTTAACAAACTCTTACAAACTGTAAATCAGCAAGGGCCAATCAGCACCCTCCTAGCTGACCTCTGAGTGTGGCAGTAACAGCAAGGCCAAGAGGGTTCACCCCTCAACACTGTGGTCACAGCCAGCTAATTGGGGGCACCACATATTTGCATGCAGGAACAAAGGTTAAGATAAGAGAAGCCAGGGGCAGGGGCTTGGGGGAATGCTTTTATGAGACCAACCTCTCCATACCTGTCATTCTTCTGTAGATGCAGAGAATTCCCTGTGTAAGAAAAGTTTTGTACCAGCCAAGCCAACCTGGGAGAGAGCTCTGCCTTGCAAGTTTAGAGTCTTCTACATGAATGGACAAACAATCTTTCTAGATCTGGGAGATAGGTTTTGAGAATTGGGAAAGAAAGAGACAGAGGCAGACAAAGCACAGATAAATGGCATAAGACTATGAAACAGACATGTATTCATAAATATACTACAGACATGGCAGGAAAAAGCATGCATATTACACATACACAAAAATACAAAAGTAACAGCTGACATTTATTGAGTTCTTACTTAAATCTAAGAGATATTCTGTGCAAAGTAAATGAAGAGAGAGTTTGAGGTACTTGCCCAGTCACACAGCTCTTTGGCAAGCTGAAATTAATCTACTTTAGCTAATGAAATTAAGTGTGTTGAGCTAAAATTGAAGAGCCTGGGATTTAACAATGGGACTGAGATTGTAATATCTATGAATAATATTAAGGATCTCAGGTTTTATCCAACCAGCCACAGGGAACTAGTGAAGGCTTTTGGAGATAGAAAAGACCTGGTTACATGGGTGTATTTAAATGATCCCTCTGACATGCTTGTCTTTGATGCTTTGGAGTGGGAAGTTCCCCAAGCCTCTCTCAGATGGGGAGGTTTAAGGTAGGTTGAGGAGGATAAGGGAGGTGACTGAGTTCCACAGGCCTAAGGCTACTCTGCTCCAAGTAGCCTCAAACCCATCATTCTGCTTCATGCATCCTTGACCGGCAGGAGGGTCCAGCTGGCAGCCCTGGTGCTCTGTCCTGTCACCTCCTAAGGGACTCTTTTCTGTCCAGCAGCCATCCAGGTACTCTCAAGTTCCCTGAATGGAAAGGCAGGTATGAAATGAGTGTCAAGTTATGCGAAGACGCGTTGCACCACGCCGGCCATGAGACTGTGAACACTCAGGGGGACGGCGCCTTAGGTCATTCAGGCACCATGCTCAGGTTCCTGTGTGATCAACCGGTACTTGCTGCAGGGGTTACTTAATGCAGGGGTTACTTAATGCAGGGGGTACTTAATGAGGGGTTTGAAAGGCACCAGGCTCAAGCCACATGGACAGCACTGTTGCTTACCTAAGCCTTTGAGGTCATAAGAAAGGCGGAGGCACATATGCCAATATTTGCTACTCGGGTCCCTGGAATAAGCCGGTGTGCCCCGCCTCTGTGGAGTTAGTTTCATTCCCTGGGTCTTAACTTTGCAGACTCTATCCTGGAGCTCAAGCACCTACATGGCTCACCAGAACTCGTGTGTGCTTTGAGCACCTGCTGTGTACACAGTGTACTCATCCCTCTAGCCTCTACTGAGAAGAGAATTAGTCCTTGGCTTTGTGATGTCTTACCTGTCCTTTTGAGACAATGCTAATTAGAAATAACAACACTGCCTATTTCATAGGAAGGCAGCGTTGGCTCTAGAAATTTTGCACATAAAGACTAAGCTAGTTTTGGGAGGCTTCATATCATTGAGCACTGAGGGAAGTTTGGGCTAAGGGATCAGATATCTCTACTTTAAAATCCGTCTCCGATAAGTTACGTATCCTCTCCGTGCTTGGTGACTTCATCTTTGTAATGGCAAGAACAGTAGCAATGATAGCATTACCTTGTCTTCACAGTCTATGCCCTTAACCAACTGGCCAGTTTGATTGACATGCCCCTTTCCTTCTATGCATCCCACTGATGGACGTCACAGCTTGCTAAATGCTTGTGACCAGGAGCTGCACTGCTGCAAGTGCCCTGTCACTAGCCCCAACCACATTTCCCAGGAGGCTCCTGTTGCCCCTCTAGTGAGAGGTAGCATTGTATGAGGGTGAAGAACCTAATTCAGAACCAGACTTCCTGGGCTCAGATCCTGCTTCTGCTACCTACTAGTGGTGTGGCCTTGAAGAGACTATTTAACCTCTTCTTGCTCAGTTTCCTCATCTGTAAGAGGAAGAAATCAGTCCTACCTATCCTGTAGAGCTGTTGGGTAGATTGAATTTCTTTAATCACTGGAACGCCACATGTTAAATACAAAGGATTCTTTGTGAAAATTAAGAGTCTGGTACATAGTGGATTCTTACCTGTGAGTTACACACCTTTTCTTCTGACTCTCAGATCAGTGTTGTTTGCAGTTTGCTTCTCTGTGTTCAAAGATGTTGCTCTTTCAACTCCAGGCAACTGCCTCAGTGTGGGCTGAGCTCTCCAATGGCAGGACTCTGGTCAATTACTCCACCATTCTCTTGCCTTCAGCAAAAATATGCTTTGCTTATGGCATCAGAAGACACGACTGGCTGTGTTTGACAAGGCGGAGTTTCTTAGGGACTCTGAATGGAAGAGCGGTGGCAGCAGGTCAGGAGTAAAGAGCTGAGGGAGGGCCGGGTGGGTGAAAAGTTGACTAGAAAATTGTTATGTCAATATTAGCAGACAGACTAATGAAGGACTGCAATTTGCAGATGCCTATCCGTCTCTCCCTTCCTCTCCCTCCAAGGGAGATGTCATATGCTAATCAGGACCCTTTCAGCCCAACCCAGGATCAGTGTGTTGCCCTGGGAGGCTGGTTCCAGTATGGAGGGAGTTTCCCTCCTGTGGCCAATGAAGTCCCTTCCATGTTTAAGTCCCTACAGACAAAACACAGATACTAAGAGAACAAACAAAGAACTGTAAGGAAATCAGAGCCTGAAAAAAATGAGGCTACAGGGAAGGAAGAAGGTGATAGGAAAGAAAATGCCTGTTATCATGTACCGTGAGACAGCTATTGTGCCTGGCATTTTCTGTTATCTCATTTATGCCTCAGTAAAACCCCATCAAGCCATGGTCACCCCCATTTGACAGATGAGGAAGTGGACCTGGCAATTCCGTTGCTATGCATTACCATGTGGCTGTGCTGAAGGGAGCTCTTGGTCCTTCTGCCTCCAGGCCTTGAGATCTTCCTCTTGTACCACACTGCTTTCATACTGGACTGAAGCAAGTCTCCGGAGCATTGCCCTGTCACTGTTTTTGGTAGTATGGGGCAGGTTAAGAACTGCAGCACCAAAGTTAGCAAGGCCCAAGTTCAGATCCTCCCTGACTGCTCTGTAATCTTACCATCTCAGGTTCTGTGAGCACGAGGCTCCTCCCTCACCCGGGGATGTCCACTGTGCAGCAGGATGGCTCTGAGGCCTGTCGAGTGTTTGGTGATACTGTGGAACAGAGTGTGCAGTCTCAGTTTGCTTGGTGAGCACCCGTTCCTCAGGTCCTTTCCATTTGATTACTTTTATCATTAATTTAGTTCATCAGCTGAGGGGTGCCAGTTTTATCCGTGTTACATCCCTCGAGGACTGAGACCCTAATTTGGAGAATTAGATCCACAGTGTAGATCTAGAGGGGACCTCAGGGAACCCATGTGACCTTCACCCTGTGCTTTATCCATAGCCTGATGGGGTTTTACTGAGGCATAAATAAGACAACAGAAAATGCCGGGCACAATACCTGTCTCATGGTACATAGGTAACAGGCATTTTCTTCCCTATCACCTTCTTCCTTCCCTGTAGCTTCATTTTTTCCCAGAAAGACTAAACTCAAATGACAGAAGTAACTGGCCCAAGGGTCACAGAGCACCTCTGATATCACAGGACCTGTCATAATCTGAGCATATAAACATAGTCCTAAAGAGGTACTTCTGGAACTAATTCTGCTTCCTTAACCTCCTTTAAACTCAGAGAAGGTCAAATGGCTTTTCCCACTCATTAGCCCAGTGAGGAGTTTGTCAGGAGACCAGCCCTGAACTTGGGGGAAGGCCTCTTGGTGGCGGTGGCTGCCTGCCTTGCGGTTGTCTTACAATCACATGGTCCCGGCTGTGCTTTTCTCTGGGGAGCCAGGGCATTAGCAGCCCTGCCCAGCCCTGTGAAGGGCACAGCAGTTTTTATGGAAAATGGGAGAGAGTTTTCAAAGTGGTAGTTATTTTTGGCATTTCATCAGCCACCAATGTAAATTAAATTAATTAAAAAGCATTGTACATTTCCAATTCCAACACTGGATCCACTCAGTGGCCATGGAAATTCTGAATAATGGGTAATAGTTATCTATAATTTCTCAACATATGTTTCTTCACTTACACAGCTGTGAAAAAAAATTATATTTTTGTGGCTGCATAATTTTCAGCCTGAAAACAGAATTCATGTTAATATTAAGCTGCCAACAGGTGTCTTCATCACCTTCTTTTATTTTTTTTTTTTTCTTTTTTCTGGTGAGTGGAATAATTCTCCTTTTGGCAGGAAGATAGTATTTTTTCACAGTCACTTTTGCATCCTTAAGAACATCTTTAAAATTATTTTCTACTTGATGAAACACATCCTCTCAAGGCTTTATTATTTTCACCCTCGTGTTATCTGATCAAATATTTCAATCATGAAAAACTTGGGAGATTTGAGTTATTTCCTACCCACGATTGTATAACTATGGGAATGTTGATAACATTTGGAAGGTTTTTTGCTAAGAAATATCCATGACTTTAAATGACCTGATCGCATCTTCAGCCTGAATTCTTTTTATTTTAATTATTAATTAGAACATACTTCTATGTGCAAGGTAATCAAGCCAAATGCAATTGATTCCTGCATTCTATTCAAGAAGGCTTGGAGAAGGAGAGAGTGTGCCCCAGAGACCTGGTTGGTTTCTTCAAAACTGCCTTTCTGACAGTCTAAAGGAAGGATTCTCCTGGATTTCAATAGCGTTTAAGAATTTGAAGTAAAGTGGGATAGAGGTTTAATAGTTGCCCTGAAATTTAATCCTCTTGCTCTGGTATCCCTTTCCAATTACCATTACATGATCCATCTTCATCTACTCCCTCCCCCAAACCTTCCCCACCATCCAAACTACTTCTAAAGATCTCCAGGTTCTTTCATTTTCTGCCGTGCATGCTTGTCTCCTTCTTTCCCAATCACAGTTCCACTCTGGATTGAGTACTTCTAAGTAAAGTCACATTTAATGTGGCCTCTGTCAGTGCACAGCATCCCACAGCAGCTCTTCCTCGGACTGCAGACAAACTGGGAATTCTTGAGAAGTGCATACAGTGTCCCATATGATCCGGTCCCCTTGGTGCCAACTCCTTCCTTCTCCAATGCCATTTTCCCCTGTTACTTATCTCTTCAAATCTGCACCCATTTGGGACTTCCTGAGGCTCCCAGAACAAACTTGCGTTTCCATTTCAAGTTCCAGTCGTTTTACTCGCACTGCCTTCTCGGCCCTCTTGCCCCATGTTGTAATTCTCCAGATGTGCTTCTCCAGATCTGGCTCAGAGGGCTTCTCCCCAGCAAAGGCTTCTCTGTTTTATCACTAGCACAATTATCACCAGGACATTCTTTCACCTGTATTGTAGATAGGGTTTTTCCCCTCTGAAATTTCATGTTATCTTTTATTTTAACAGGAAGGATATCATAATAGTTAAGAGTTTGTGTTCTAGAGCTAGATTTCCTGAAATCAAATCTAAGTTCTGCCATTTATTAGCTGTGTGACTTTGGGTAAGTTACTTTACTTCTCTGTGAGTTGAAGTTCCCCTGGTGTAATGGGAGAAATAATCATACTCGTTATATAGAATATTTATGGGAATTAAATGAAACAATATATGTAAATTAAAACTGTAACTGACAAGTAGTAAACACATAGCAAATGATTGATATATCTTAATTTTTATGGGTCTAAATTTATTTTATTTGTTTAGGGTCTACTTCCCCCATAACACTGTGAATCCATTGAGGTCTGGAATGTGTATAGTTTTATCATCTTTTATCATTAGTGCCTGGTACTGTGCCTGGCATATAACAGGTGCTCAAGAACAGATGTAGGTGGAATGAATGAATAAATCACTATAGACAGACAGTCTGGAAGCTCAGCATGCAAAGACACATTTCCCCCTTGAGTTATGTAATATAGTTATCATTTCTCTGACACATCTTCTTCTTACCTTTTTTTTAAAAAAATGAAACACTTCTTTCCTTCCATGATTACTAGCTAAAACACGGGATGAGTGTTTGCTGCACATTTACAAGAGGGTTTGAGTCCAACATCCACACTCTGGTGGCCTGACTTGTTCTATTTTACTTTCCTTTGCCATTGCCAAAATGAATATCCATTGATCGGGTTTCTAGTATTCATCATATGCAGCCACCAGATGGATCTGAATAGTTTCTCTAACAACCAATTTGCATTTGGACTGTGCTTCCAAAATGCCTTCCCATTATAGCTTCCCTTTGCCTTCCATGCACTCCATCATCCTTCAACCCTTTCCGAAGGCCGTACCTCTCATTTTGGAAATCGTGGATCGATTTGGTACAACTGAGCAGTGTGAAGCTAGAACAAGGACTACATTTTATTGCCAAATCATGACTTGTTTATATCTAAACTGGTACCATGTAACAAAATTTGTCATTATAATCTTCTTTTGCAGAGAGTCCCCAAGGTTTTGTTCCAAGACTGATTTTTCCCCTGCACTGTTCTGAAGCCTTCATCTTTGGGTTCTGTTGCCCAGTGGGCATGGTCCTTGAGCCAAGATCTTTTTGTTAAGGTTGTTATGCTTATTTGGGACTCATGTTAGGTTTCATGAACTTAAATGAAGAGTAAGTAATAAATTCATAGAGGAAATTGGGTTAGCGTGTGATTAACATCCCGGCTGATGCAGACGGGTGTACCAATGATGGAAACATGTGCTTGTATCATGATGAAATGCAGATTAGAGACCCTGGAGCCAACCCAAGGAAATCTGCCCAAAACTGTTTCATCTCTGTCAGCTTTAATCTGATCGAAAGAGCATGCTTCAACGCAGCAAGAAAAATGTGAACGCCTGATATAACTAAATGGGGTTCTTACTTCCTTTGAGATGTTATTAAAAGTCTCACTTATCACTGTGGTATAACAGCACATGTACTGAACTATAACTTAAAGGACCTGAGTTCAAATCTCATCTTTGTCATTGTGTTGTGAAATCTCACAGGACCTTACTTTCTGCATCTGTACAATGAGCCTCCTGGCTTGGACTAATAGTTTTCAGTAGGCTTTTTTCCTTCACAATACAAATGAAAGTGATATTCACACACTCCCATGAGCAGCCCCAGGGTTGTGCACAATTACCCACATCCTAGCAATGACTCTGTCCCTTTCCTTCTGCTCAAATAAGCATATCAAAAAGCACATGAGTGAGACTGACATTTCAAGATAGCCTTCAATCCTATTCTAATTTATTTTAAAAAATTAAAAGGCATATAATTTGCAATTGGGGGTACATATTTAGTAATTTTAAAGATGTTCTTTCTTACAATTTTCAAAAGGCATGCCACAAAATTCAAGTGGATAATCTAGATGGCTTTCACAGTTCCTTCTGAGGCTGTCACGCTATAACTCTGTGAGTAAATCAAGATGCCAGGGAAGTCCGGTCTTTGCCTATTTGGAATAAAATAGCAAGGAATACATTTTTGTAGGCAGATCTCACTGTGGGTATTCCCATGTCCTGTAGGAAAGTCGTCTGTGGCCCTCACTCCTGATGCTGATATGCTAAGCACAGCTGTGCTCCTGAAATGAGTATTTTAAACAACTGAACATACATAGTACATGACTAAAAACAGGAGTGAGTCATATTTTGAACTGTTTTATTGTGAATTTTTTACCTGCAAAAAATAAAATATGTTTATAGTATAGTGACTTTTAAATTCTCAGTATACTCTTTTATGTTTTCATTAGTGATTACAATTATACATAATATCTGGCTTCATCTTGACATAATCACATATTGGAATATAATTGTTCCCGTTCAGTCCCCAGTATTCCCTTATCCCTTCCCTCCAGCCTCCCCCTTTTCCCTTCCTCTGCTCTACTGGTTTTCCTTCTATTTATTTATGAATTTTTTTAAAATCAGTACTTTATGTTTATAGATAAAGGTGAAATTCACTGTGCTATATTCATATGTGTGCATAGCGTAATTTGGTCAACTTCATTCCACCATTCCGCTTTCCCCCTCCCTTTCTTCACCCCATGGCTTTCCCTCTTGCTGGGTTTTGTTGGAGACCCCTTCTTTGTTTCAAGACTCCTGCATTTCTTCTTTATTTCTTGAGTGAGCTCAGCCTTGAATTTGCAAGGTTGACCTTTTTCGGGTATTTTGACACTGGAAAGTTCTTCAGGTTATCTAGACCACTCTACTCTTGGAAATGAAAAATTGTACAGGTCGCTTTTCTTTTTTTAAAGGCATGCCATTTGTGTAATCATACATTTACATAGGGTAATGGTGTTTGATTCATTCTGTTTTTTCCTTCCCCTCCACCCCTCCCACCCCTCTTTTCCCTCTATACAGTCCCTCCTATCTCCATTCTTGCCCCCCTTCCACCCCCCATTATGTGTCATCATTCACTTATCAGCAAGATCATTCGTCCTTTGGTTTTTTGAGATTGGCTTATCTCACTTAGCATGATATTCTCCAATTTCATCCATTTGCCTGCAAATGCCATAATTTTATCATTCTTTATGGCTGAGTAATATTCCATTGTATATATATACCACAATTTCTTTATCCATTCATCAGTTGTAGGACATCTAGGTTGGTTCCACAAACTAGTTATTGTGAATTGAGCAACTATGAACATTGATGTGGCTGCATCTTTGTAGTATGCTGATTTTAAGTCCTTTGGGTATAGGCCAAGGAGTGGGATAGCTGGATCAAATGGTGGTTCCATTCCAAGCTTTCTGAGGAAACTCTATACTGCTTTCCAGAGTGGCTGCAATAATTTGCAACCCCATCAGCAATGCATGGGTGTACTTTTTTCCCCACATCCTTGCCAACACCTATTGTTACTTGTATTCTTGATAATCGCCATTCTAATTGGGGTGAGATGGAATCTTAGGGTAGTTTTGATTTGCATTTCTCTTATTACTAGAGATGTTGAACATTTTTTCATACATCAGTTGATTGCTTATAGATCTCCTTCTGTGAAATGTCTGTTCAGTTTCTTAGCCCATTTGTTGATTGGTTATTTCTGTTCTTGGTGTAGAGTTTTTTGAGTTCTTTATAGATTCTGGAAATTAGTGCTCTATCTGAAGTATGAGTGGCAAAGATATTCTCCCACTCTGTAGGCTCTCTCTTCACATTGCTGATAGTTTCCTTTGCTGAGAGAAAGCTATTTAGTTTGAATCTACCCCAGTTATTAATTCTTGCTTTTATTTCTTGTGCTATGGGAGTTCTGTTAAGGAAGTCTGATGCTAAGCTGACATGTTGAAGATTTGGACCTACTTTTTCTTCTATAAGATGAAGGGTCGCTGGTCTGATTCCGAGGTCCTTGATCCATTTTGAGTTGAGTTTTATGCAGGGTAAGAGATAGGGGTTTAATTTCATTCTGCTGCATATGGATTTCCAGTTTTCCCAGCACCATTTGTTGAAGAGGCTATCTTTTCTCCATTGCATATTTTTGGCACCTTTGTCTAGTATGAGGAAATTGTATTTATTTGGGTTTGTGTCCATGTCCTCTATTCTGTACCATTGATCTACCTATTTTGGTACCAATACCATGCCGTTTTTGTTACTATTGCTTTGTAGTATAGTTGAAGTTCTGGTATTGCAATACCCCCTGCTTCACTCTTCCTGCTAAGGATTGCTTTAGCTATTCTGTCTTTCTTATTCTTCCAGATGAATTTCATGATTACTTGCTCTATTTCTGTAAGGTACGTCATTGGGATTTTAATTGGAATTGCATTGAATCTGTATAGCACTTTTGGTAATATGGCCATTTTGACAATATTAATTCTGCCTATCCAAGAACATGGGAGATCTTTCCATATTCTAAGGTTTTCTTTAATTTCTTTTTTTAGTGTTCTGCAGTTCTCATTGTAGGGGTCTTTCACGTCTTTTGTTAGATTGATTCCCAAGTATTTTATTTTTTTTGATGGTATTGTGAATGGGGTAGTTTTTCTAACTTCTCTTTCTGAAGATTCATCACTTATGTATAAAAAAGCATTAGATTTATGAGGATTGATCTTATAACCTGCTATTTTACTGAATTCACTTATGAGTTCTAAAAGCTTTCTGGTGGAATTTCCCAGTTCTTCTAAATATATAATCATGTCATTAGCAAATAGGGATAGTTTGAGTTCTTCTTTTCCTATTCGTATCCCTTTAATTTCTCTGGTCTGTCTAATTGCTCTGGCTAGAGGTTCAAGGACAATGTTGAATAGAAGTGGTGAAAGAGGGCATCCCTGCCTTGTTCCAGTGTTTAGGGGGAAAGCTTTCAGTTTTTCACCATTTAGAATGATATTGGCCATGGGCTTAGCATAGATGGCCTTTACAATGTTAAGGAATGTTCCCACTATTCTTATTTTTTCTAGTGTTTTGAGCATGAAGGGATGCTGTATTTTATCAAATGCTTTTTCTGCATCTATGAAAATAATCATGTGATTCTTGACTTCAAGTCTGTTGATAGGGTGAATTACATTTATTGATTTCCAGATGTTGAACCAAACTTGCATCCCTGGGATAAAACCCACTTGATCATAGTGCACTATCTTTTTAATATATTTTGTATGCGATTTGCTAAAATTTTGTTGGGAATTTTTGTGTCAATGTTCATGAAGGATATTGATTTGAAATTTTCTTTCCTGGATGTGTCTCTGTCTGGTTGAGGTATCAGGGTGATATTGTCTTCATAGAATGAATTTGGGAGGGTTCCCTCCTCTTCTATTTCAGGGAATACTTTGAGGAGTATTGGAATGAGCTCTTCTTTAAAGGTTTGTAGAACTTGGCTGAGAACCCATCTGGTCTGGGACTTTTCTTTGTTGGTAGGCTTTTGATGACCTCTTCTATTTCATTACTTGAAATTGATCTATTTAAATTGTGTATGTCCTCCTGGTTCAGTTTAGGTAATTCATATGTCTCTAGAAACCTGTTGATGTCTTTGAGATTTTCTGTTTGGTTGGAGTATAGATTTTCAAAACAGCTTCTAATTATGTTTTGTATTTCAATCATGTCTGTTGTGTATTTCCTTGTTCATTCCAAATTTTAGTAATTTGGGTTTTCTCTCTTCTCTTTGTTAGTGTGGCTAAGGGTTTATCAATTTTGTTTATTTTTTCAAAGAACCAACTATTTCTTTTTTCAATTTTTTCGATTGTTTCTTGGTTTCAATTTCATTGATTTCAGCTCTGATTTTAACTATTTCCTGTCTTCTACTACTTTTGGTGTTGATCTGTTCTTCTTTTTCTAGGGCTTTCAGCTGTAGTGTTAAGTCATTTATTTGTTGATTTTTTCTTCTTTTATTGAATGCGCTCCATGAAATAAATTTTTCTCTAAGTACTGCTCTTATAGTGTCACAGCGATTTTGATATGATGTGTCTTTGTTCTCCTTTACTTCTAAGAATTTTTTTATTTCCCTCCTGATGTCTTCAGTTATCCATTCATCATACAATAATGTATTATTTAATCTCCAGGTGTTGGAGTAGTTTCTGTTTTTTATTCTGTCATTTATTTCTAATTTCAATCCATTATGATCTGATAAAATACAAGGTAGTATCTCTATCTTCTTTTATTTGCTAACATTAACTTTATGGCATAAAATATGGTCTATTTTAGAGAAGGATCCATGTACTGCTGAGAAGAAAGTGTATTCCCTCTTTGTTGGATGATACATTCTATATATGTCTGTTAAGTCTAAATTATTGATTGTGTTATTGAGATCTATGGTTTCTTTGTTTAATTTTTGTTTGGAGGATCTGTCCAGTGGTGAGAGAGGTATGTTAAAATCGCCTAGTATTATTGTGTTGTGGTCTATTTGATTTCTGGAATTGAGAAGGATTTGTTTGACATATATGGATGAGCCACTCTTTGTGGCATAGATATTTATGATTGTTATGTCTTGCTAATTTATGCTTCCCTTAAGCAGTATGACATGTCCTTCTTTATCCCTTCTAACTTTGGCTTGAAGTCCACATTATCTGATATGGGGATGGATACTCTGGCTTTTTTGCTGAGTGCATGGTATCTTTTTTCCCATCCTTTCACCATTAGTCTGTGGGTATCTCTTTCTATGAGATGAGTCTCTTGCAGGCAGCATATTGTTGGATCTTTCTTTTTATTCCAATCTGCCAGTCTATGTCTTTTGATTGATGAGTTCAAGCCATAAACATTTAGGGTTATCATTGAGATATGATTTGTATTCCCGGTCATTTGGCTCATTTTTGTTTTTTGGCGTGACTTGGTTTCTCCTTTATTTGACTGTTCCTTTAGGATAGTTCCTCCCTTTGCTGATTTGCATCATTGTTTTTCATCTCTTCCTTGTGGAATATTTGCCGAGAATGTTCTGTAATGCTGGTTTTCTTTTTGTAAATTCTTTTAGCTTTTGTTTATCATGGAAGGATTTTATTTTATCGTCAAATCTGAAGGTAAGTTTTGCTGGGTATAAAATTCTTCTTGGCATCCATTTTCTTTCAGGGCTTGGTAAATGTTGTTCCAGGCCCTTCTAGCTTTTAGGGTCTGGATTGAAAAATCTGCTCATATCCTTATTGGTTTCCCCCTGAATGCAATTTGATTTTTTTCTCTCGCAGCCTTTATAATTCTGTCTTTATTTTGTATGTTAGGTATTTTCATTATAATGTGCCTTGGTGTGGGTTTGTTGTAATTTTGTATATTTGGAGTCCTATAAGCCTCTTGTACTTGATTTTCCATTTCATTCTTCAGATTTGGAAATTTTTCTGATATTATGTCATTGAATAGATTCCTTTGTTTTGCTTCTCTGAGCCTTCCTCAATCCCAATAATTCTCAAATTTGGCCTTTTCATGATATCCCATAATTCTTGCAGATTCTATTCATGATTTCTTACCATCTTCTCTGTTTGGTCAACTTTGTTTAAAAGATTAAATATTTTGTCTTCAATGTCTGAGGTTCTGTCTTCCAGGTGTTCTATCCTATTGGTTATGCTTTCTATGGCGTTTTTAATTTGGTTTATTGTTTCCTTCATTTCAAGGATTTCTGTTTTTTTTTTTTTTAAGTATCTCTAACTCTTTATTGAAATGATCTTTTGCTTCCCGTATTTGCTCTTTTAACTGTTGATTGGTGCACTCATTCAATTCCTGCATTTGCTCTTTCATCTCATCCTTCAGTGCCTGCATTTGCTCTTTCATCTCCTCGTTTGCTTCCCTGATTGTTTTAATTATGTACATTCTGAACTCCCTTTCTGACATTTCTTCTGCCATGTTGTCATTGGGTTTTATTGATATAGCATCTAGGTTTGTTTGGGACATTTTCTTCCCTTGTTTTCTCATATTGGTCAGGTATCAGTGGAACTCTGAGATATTACAGATTTCCTCTATTGGCGTATAGTGTCCCTGTAGATTTCCAGTATATCAACTCCTAGCCCTTCAGTAGCCTGTAGTTTTAGAGGAACTTGATAATGCAGTGCTCCCCAAGAAAGCTGCCCCTCTAGGGGTGGTGGTCTTCAGGTGGGGTATATTCCCTGCTAGAACGCAGAGGTGCCTCCACTTGTTGACTGATGGTCTGCCAAAGAGGAACTAGGCTGCGGGCTGGGGCATGGCTGGTCTGGGCCTGTGTCCGGCCTGCCCCCTGGCCAGGGGAGCCTAGTTGTGCGCAGAAGTCTCTTGTTGGCCAGCCCTGCTCCGAGAAGCTGCCTGCTGTCTGGGCCCCCTGCTGGGCCTGGGGGTGGGGGTGGGGGCTGTCTGTGTGTGAAAGCCTCTTGCTGCCCGGCCCTGCAGAAGAGAAAGGCTGGCTGTTCCCAAAAGCCTCTCACTGCCCCCCTGCTCCGTGAAGCTGCCAGCGGACCAGGCCTTCCACAGTAGGGAACCTGGTTGTTCACGGAAGCCTCTCGCTACCCAGCCCTGCTCCAAGAAGCTGCCTGCTATCCGGGCCTGCTGCCCGGGCCAAGCCTCGCCCAGTGGGAGACACTCACCCAGCGGCTCTGAGTTGGTCCCAAGTCTCTCAATACCTCCTCTTCTTGAATCCTGAGTTCTGGAGCACCATGAGATGCAGGAACCCTCTAGTCCGCCATCTTGGTTTCCCTACAGGTTGCTTTTATGTTTAAGTCTCCCAGTAAACTTCAGTGTCCTCTACAGCTTTTATCTTAATTTCTTTAGTATCCCATAGTATGAAACTCTAAACCCAAACCAAAATTGACCCTGGAATACTGGGTAGAAGTTAACAGAAAACTCTGGAGGTATCTACCTTCACCCCCTGCTTCACAGGATTCTCATAGAGAAATATGATGGAAAAAAATCAAAATCCAGAATTGTAAAAATATAGAGGAAACAAATTAACATGAATGAGTGTCAGCAAGCTCCAAACAAGATTAAACACCCCAGAACTCAAGAGTATAACTACTAAAATCATAAAAGAGAATTGAAAAAAAATTAAATGAATGTGCAAGCATGACAAAACAAAGGAAAATCTTCAAAATTTCCAAATAGAATTTTTAAAAACTAAAGATGTGATTGTTAAAATAAACAAACTCAATAAATTGGTTAAACAGCAGTTTAGGTGTAGTTATAAATGTAACTAGAGAACTGGAAATACAGAAATATCTGGAGTGTACAAAGAGAAATAAAGAGTATTTTTTTAAAGCAGCAAAACTAAATATGGAGAATAGAACAAAAATTCTAAATTGTACTTAATATTATTTCCAGGAAAAGAAATAGAAAAAATGAAGAATAAAAGTGTTCTAAGAGTTAAGAACTGAAAATTTTCCAGAATCAATGACACTATATGAATCCTTAGAAATAAAAAACACATATCTACTACACTTATAAAACATATGTATATAAAAATAAAACACATAAATATATAATACATATAAATAGATATATGGTCATGAGGCTGCAAAATGGTGTAGCCATTGGAAAATAATTTAGCAATTTCTTTCCTTTTTTTAATTTTTTTTTTTTTTTTGGTAGTGGGAATTGAACTCAGACCTCACTAAGTTGCTTAGTACCTTGCCATTGATGAGGCTGGCTTTGAACTCAAGATCCTCCTGCCTCAACCTCCTGAGCCTATGGGATTATAGGTATGAGTCACAGCTCCTAGCTTGGCAATTTCTTATAAAACTAAATACATACTTACCATACAACCCAGCAATCACATCCCTGGGCCTATCCCCAGAGAAAAGAAAATGTTGATCAAAAATAGATTCATATCAGCCTTATTTTAATAGCTCCAAACTATAAGAAACAGAAAAGTCCTTTGATAGTTGAATAGTTAAACTATGCTACATACATAGCATGGAATAATTTACTGCAATAAAATGATTTGTACAATTGATACAAAAAGAACATTAGGACCAAAGATAAAAATAATCCAGTGTTAATAGATCACATACAGCCGGGCGCAGTGGTATGCGCCTATAATCCCAGCTACTCAGGAGCCTCAGATAGGAGGATATTGAGTTCAAAGCCACCCTCAGTAACTGCATGGCACTAAGCAACTCAGTGAGACCCTTTCTCCAAATAAAGTACAAAATAGAGCTGGGGATATGACTCAGTGACCGAGTGCCCCTGAGTTCAATCTCTGGTACCCCTCCTCCCAAAACAGTCACAATCTATGCAATTTAATTTTATATAATGTTCTCAAAATTAAAAGAAAAAACTATGGCGATGCGAACAGATTAGTGTTTACTAGGGATTGAGGAAAGCAGAGTTAGATGGGAGTGGAGGGGATAAAGAAGATCTTTATGGTATAGACTAATTCTATTTCTTGATTGAGGGGATGACTACATGATTCCACACATATTATAAAATAGCACAAAACTATGTACACACATAAGAACAATGTAAATTTCCCGGTTTTGTTATTATAATTATTTGAGATGCAGCTATTGGGGGAAACTTGGGTGAAGGGGTACATAGTACCCCCCTGTACCACTTTTGTAACTCTTTGTGACTCTATAATTAGTCCAAAATAAAAAAATTTAAGCATGGAAAACAACAACAATAAAATCTAGAGTCTAAGAAAAAAAATCTAAAAAGTGTCCAGAGAGAAAAGTCAAATTATCTATAAAGAATGGACAAATTAACAACCAACGTATCAAAAGTAATGAAGGAAACAAGAAAATAATAAAAATTATATCTGCAGAGTTCTGAAAAGAAATCCTTATGAATTTAGAATTTTGTACCCAGCTAAACTATCATGTAAAGTATGACTGAGACAAAGACATTTACAGACAAAAACCTAAGAAAGTTTATTAAAAGATTTAAGTTGTATACTATTTTTTTAAATAGTCAGAACCATGAAATAATATACAAGAAAAATAGAAAAGTTACTGATAAACAGATGAATAAAAACCCAACAAGTATTATTAGCTTGCTATTTAAAGTCAAATATTCTTATTAAAAATAGAAATGGTATAGAGAAAAAAGGAATAAAGAAAACTTAATCCAACAGAAGAGAGAAATGAAGGAGAGGTATATTTTTAAAGCTGAGTAGGAGGGCTAGGAGTATAAGTCAGTGGTAGAGCACTTGCCTAAAACAGTAAACAGCACAAACTGTGAAAACAAATTCCTATTTATTAGTAGTCACAATATACAGATCACATTAGATGAAAAAAAATTTAAATATGTGCTACTTAATGGCATCTAGGACTAGGGCTGGAGCTCAGTAGTAGAGTACCTGTTGCACTCAAGTTCCTAGTTTCAGTCCCCAGCACCATACACACACACACACACACACACACACACACACACATGAAAAAGAAAAAAAGAAAAAAGAAATTTATCTGAACCATGATATTGAAAGATTGACAGTAAAACATATTTATATTTATATGTACATATATATGTATATGTGTGTGTATTATGTATATATATATATGTGTGTGTGTGTGTGTGTGTGTGTGTGTGTGTGTCTATATATACCATGTAAGCACTCTCTAAAACAAACTTTGTATACCTATACAAATATGAGACGTAACCAGGAAACAAGCCATTGGGGAAAACTGCCTAACTTCTACTTCATTATGGAAAACTAGTTTGATTCTTAGAGTATGTATTTACTCAGTACATTCATTGATCTCTATTATAAGCAGAACATTTTGTAAAAGATAGTGGGTGGCGTAATTGTGATATAATTGTGGGTGATTTTGTTGTTGTTGTTTTCCATCTTTAAACTTTTTATTTTGGACTAATTATAGAGAGTCACAAAGAGTTACAAAAGTGGTACAGGGGGGCCACTCTTTGTAACCACACAGCTCTTATGACTTAGTACTGTTTCAACAATACCACACTAAAAGCCCAGATCATCTATTCCCAAATCACCTACGTGTTTGGTTATAGAGGGAAATGTCATGCCATTGTCCTAAGCAGATCTTACTCTTCAGAAGGTGTATGTGTGGAGTGGAACAGAAGGAGGAACTTGATTCAGCAATAATCAGATCAGTCAATTCTGTTTTGGAATTCAGTGGGAAGAGAATGTTACAGCCAGATTAGCTTCATTAAGTCTTTGCCTCATTGTTCAAGCCAGGGTTAGTTCTCAGGCTCCTAATCTGGTCTCCAGAAATTCCAGATAATGTTTACAGAAAGAAAGAAAGAAGGCAGTTGGGGGGTGGAGAGAAAAAAGGAAAGCAAAGGAAAAAGAAGAGGGAGGAACAGAAAAGAAATTAAAGTGGCCTAAAGGATCGGGCTTTTCAGAGTTACACCAACTGGTAAAATAGTAAGTTCAATAGAATAATAGATCTATTGGAAATATTTGCATAATGCAATCAGAGATGATTGCAACTGTCCTTTTCAAATTCAGCTTCCTTTTTCAGATACATATAAAATTACCTATTGGTCAATGCGGGAATAGTTTGTATTACATTCTTGATGGGTTCTTTCACCACTATAAGTCCTTAGATACTTTAACTGAATTTTCCCTATGGACAAATAGGTAATAATATGTTGAATTCTGGTGATTTAGAAAGAAACACAACTGGAGTTGTCCAGGTTGCATTACTAGTCAGGATTGCCTTTTATTTGAGAATGGTACTGAGAATCATACATCTCAAGGGTAGAAGAAGTCATTAATAGAACTGAGTTCAGCTCCCATCTTGGCTGATGCTGGAATTTGTCCCACAAATGGAAGGCCCTCGGAGGCTAGGCAGGTTTCTTCAGTGAGTGAAGCTGGCTAGAGCAATAAAAGAGGGGCTGTTGGGGATGGGAGCAACCTGGAGAGGGCTTTCCCCTAGGTAATAGCTTCTGTTTGTTGCTAGAACATAGTATTCCAGGTTTGATTTTGAAAAATCTTCAGAACTCTTAGGAAAAGCCAGAAATCTTCATTTTATGAGACTTTATTAGACTCGTCAACACCAATTTTAAAATTTCATTAATTGTCTCCCATATGCCAGGCACTATTCTAGATTCTAATGGCATAGGTCTAATTAAAACATGGCCCATGTCCTTGGGGAGCTCACACTGTTGCAAAATGTTTTGTTGTAGCAGCACAAACAGACTAAGAAGTATTCCCTCCTCTGGAATTTGTTGGAAGAGTTTCAGGATTATCATTAAACTTCTATTTTTGGGGGGAGGGTGAGTGTACTAGGGATTGAACTGAGGGTCACTCAACCACTGAGCCATATCCGAGCCCTATTTTGTATTATTTTTAGAGACAGAGTCTCACTGAGTTGCTTGGCACCTCACTGTTGCTGAGACTGGCATTGGACTTGCAATCCTCCTGACTCAGCCTCACATTCCGCTGGGATTATAGGCATGTGCCACCTTGCCCAGTAATAAACTTCTTTAAATGATTGTTGGAATTCACTTGTGGGAAAAAAAAGAAAGAGAGAGAGACAATGAATGAAGAAAATAGAGTCAGTCTCTAAGTGTGGCTATAGAGGTGGACGTATTAGAGGAAAAATGAGAATTCAAACAATTCTTCCTATTTGAGGAAAGGACAGAAATGGCTTCCAGGAAGGGGTAAATCCTTGACATTAGGCCTTCAGAGGATTCATACTGTTATGTTTTAGATATAAAATTTCCCCCAAGGCTCGTGCCTGAAGGCAGCAGTGTCCCATGCCTCAGGGTCCAGAGGTAGGCTTTGGGGAAGTGATTGGATGGTGAGGACTCTGCTCTCATCAGCAGATCTACCCATGGATGAATTCATACCGAAATGGACTCCTGGGAGTGGTAGGAACTGTAAGAGGGAGGGCCTGGTTGGAGGAATTAGGCCACTGGGGTGTACCCTGGAAGGGTGTATCTTATTCCTAGCTCCTTCTTTCACTCTCTTTCTCTTTCTTTCTCTGCTTCCTGGCTGCCAGAGGAGAGCAGCTTTCCTCTGCCATGATGTTTTTGCCATGCTCCAGGTCTAAAAGCAACAGAGTCAATGGAAGATGAACTGAAATCTCTGAAATTGGGAACCAAATAAATCTTTCTTCCCTTAAGTTGTTTTAAGTCATTTTCTCAGGTATTTTGTCACAGTCATGAAAATCTGATTAACACACATACCTTTATATGAGGAAAGGAATTGAGTTATAAATATCCATAGAACATGTAGCAAAGATAAGCAGGATGGAGTGGCTGGAAATAAGAAAAAGATGAAGTTGGCAGTAGCCAGGTGGGAGATGGATATTTACTCTAAGTAAAGGGTTTGCTCTCTGTTAGGGAAGGATGAGACACATATAATGTTGTAGAAAGGTTTTTATTTTTTATATTAAAATTAATTTTAGTAAAACATATTTAAGTATGATAATGATAGCTCTGAGCACAGATTGGAGAGATTAAACTGGAACTGGGAAAGCAATTGAGAAATGAGGAAGATCTGAACTCATTAATGTTTGTGGGAAAGGGAAGGAGGCAGATTCAAATGATCAATGGCACCCAAGGAATAACAGAGAGGGAAAAGTCAAAATAAATGGAATATTGAGTGGCTTTTGATGCAGCCAACAAGTTAAAAAAGAGGAAGGATCATAGGTAAATGGTGGAGCAGCGACAGTAATGTAATTCAAATGCCATCTTTAAATTTCACATTAAAAAGGTGACTTACAACTCCCATTCATGATTCCGTCTCTTTTTGATTTTTTTTAAAATTGAGATCACTACATCTATGAACTGACATCCCTCCATTTTATTTTGCCTCTGTATTATCCCAAGACTCCACCCTGAGACTTGAGTATGTGCCAGCACCTGAGTTGGGGGCATGGAGGTTATATGTAAAAGGGGTGTTGACCAACTCAACATGGTGTGCCTTCGTTTTATTAAACCCTGTAAAAGTAAATCTAGAGGCAGAGCCACTTTCTGGTTAGGTGACTTACCACAAGTTTCTAAACTTCTCAATTGCTTCATTTTAAAGTAGGGAAAAGTGTCATAGTCCATATTTCCATAAAATATTATGGAATATTAATGAGTTCCATGTAAAGAACTTTCTGGCAAAAATATAGAAAGCACCCAATGACCCTCAGTTGGTGTTGGTGTTGTTATACTTAGTGAATCTAACATAGATTATAAGTTAATGTCAAGGTCAAGTTAGAATTCTGAATTCACTCCTTTCTGATCTCAAGAAGGAGAAGAAGCTCCTGTATAAGAAATAGGCTCATTATCAGGCCACCCAGATACCAACTGCTGAGGGATCCATGCTGATGAACACATGTATTCACTACTGCTTCTTCATTGAGTCAATCACTTCTCTCTCCTCCACCCCTGATTGACCCATTCAACAGACAATTATTACAGGTCATCAGTTTACCAGGCACTGGGTTAGACATTAAAAACCCCAGAAGACATGGTCTTGTTGGAAATAAATATGAATAATAAGCAACTATAATGTAGTGTGTTGAATGACATGTGGATCTAAAAAGAGAAAAAAGAAAACTCCATTGGGACCAGAAAGGAATAATTTTTTTTTTTTAAATTGGGGGATGACAGTGTTTGAATTGGGTCTTTAAAAAGTGAAGAAGTTTGTCAGGCAAAAGGAAAAAAAAAATGGTCTAATGTAATTCAAGATAAGGGAACCTGTCTATACTGTCAAAAGATGCCAAAGAGGAAAGTGGTTTTGAGCAATGACCTGTATGTAAATTAGTTGAGAGGGGTACAGAAGGAGGTGGAGAAGCATGTAAGAGATGGAACTAGAAATGCAAGGGTCTTACATATAATGCTAAGGAGATTGGGGTCTTTCCTGTGGGCACTAAAGGAACCCTGGAGGTATTTGTGTGACAGACTAAAATTTTTTTTAAAGAATCTCCCTGGTGGTACTATGGATAAGAGAGAATAGAAAGGACACAGGCTAGTGGCAGGTCCTAGGTCATTTCAGCTCCCTCCAAAATACCCAAAGTGATCATTCACAGGGTGTATTTGTTGAGCCTGTGCAAAAATGAAGTCATTTCATAACAACTCCTCTCCACTTTTCTTCCAAATCTTTAAATTCAGTTAGTCTGCATTATCTTAGGTCTTAAGATGTTAATGACTTTGACTAATTGTCAACACTGGCAATTACAATGACTGATACCTTATCATTTCTTACAATGAGCAATGCTAATTAAAATTGATTGTGCTAAAGCTTTAGCAGCAATTGTGCCCCCCTTCTTTTTTTGTTTAAAACATGAGCTCATTGTGCTGATTTGGTGAACTACACAAGGCAGGCGTATTATCCCAGTGTTGATTTCCCAGTTCTGCTTGTGAACCACATTAGCAACAATTATAGGGAGTTGGGAAAACAGTCAGAATAACTGACTTGGTGGCATATAAAATATTTCACAATTTGATTGATTGATTCATTCATTCATCTGACAGACCTGTATTAGACGTTTATTAAAAGTCAGGAGCTACGGTAGGCACAGGGAAAAAAAACGAACAAGCTATCACTTGAGGAACTTCTAGTCCAGTGAGAAAGACAGACTTATTCCAAAATAAGTGCTTATGGTATGTAGATGCTACGGTGGGCAGATTCTCAGCTCTGCCTGGGAGAGAAGTTGGATGTCATGAAGAAGGCGACTTCTAAAGAGTGACTCAGAGGAAGAGTACATGTCTTATAACGATAAATTACCTAGAGAATTAGGGAATTGAGACCACGAGTTGTGTTCTGAAAACTCTAGGCTGAGAAGAAAGGCAGGGCATGCTGGGCAGGTGGCATGCAGTCTGTGGACACTTACAGGCTAAAAGGTACTGATCACATGTTCCAGGAAGCAGGAGATCATGTGCAAGTATCGGGTGCCTAAGGGTCAGTGGTAGGCACTGGCTCCACTGAGCATTATTGGAGTCCTCCATGTGGAGCCTCCCTCAGGGCTGAGGTATTCTCATTCTCCCAGACACTGGGAGTGTTGGCCAGCTGACAGTTCATGTCTGAGTCCCTGGCCAGGCACTGTCTTTGGCACTAGGGGTTTGTTTTGCCCACTCTTAAGCATCTGCCTGAAGAGGCTTCTATGATGGACCCCCCAACCCCTTGGGGAGATTTGAAGCAGCTGTGGTTATCTTTGCCCCATGTCTCTCCATGGGGTCAACAGAGACTTCTCTTTCCACTGCATCACAGTTCAACTTCTCCCTCCACTCAGCCCTGCTTCCCACAGCTTTCCCAGTTATTATGTCACAAAGCAGTCCAGCAAACATACTGTCCTTAGGTTTCAATGTCAGACGGTTTCCCAAGGAACTGGGTCAAAAACAAGTATTTACTATGTGCCAGATTTGAGAGACACTACAATATAGCAGATAGTATCTCTGATCTCATGGACTTTACAGTTTCATGGGAGGATAGGGTTTCTTAAAGCAATGCAAAGCTTTGAGAAGCTGTTAAGTCCATGAAATACAAGAACAGAAGAAGGAGGAAAAAGAAATAAATAAAAAACAAGGTTTATGAGTACATGGTCTAAAATTGTGCTCATCACATAAATAATTCCTAGGGACTAGGACTCTCTATAAATTCACCATGTCTTTACAGATCAAGAGTGAGAGGCTATTAGAGACTACAGAAAAAACTTGCCTGACAGCTGGGCATCCAGGTTCCATTTGCCCATTTAGATAGATAGGGCTTCACCCCAACCCAGAGCATCACATTCCAAAGATGATCTTTCTGATTGAAAGTCCTTCTTTACATTCAATGAAATATTTTCTCTAGTTCTGTGCTCTACAGTAATACAGACTGAATGGTCTTTTTTCTTTTTTTAGCACTAGAACCTTTCATTTATTTGATTTTTTTAAATTAACATCTTTAAATTACTTTTTTTAAAAATTTGATAATGGAAATATGAGCATTAACTGGTTGGTGTTTGATATTGAGGAATTCTTAAAGGTATGATAATCTTTTATGCAAAACTTAAAAAGAATCTTAGTTTTCAAACATATAAATTGAATATTTAAGAATAAAGTAATTATGTTGGATTTTCTTTGAAATTCTGTGGAGGGAGCCACAGGGGTGGGGGATGTAGAGGAAAGGAGGTTGGCCATGAGCTGTTTGTTGTTGAAGTTGGATAAGGGAGGACCATTATGCTTTCCTGATACTTAAACAAATCCTTAAAATTTTCCTATACAAAAACATTTTATTTAATATAGTCTTATCTTAATACAATAATACAGAGGTTCTTACAGTGATTAGGTATGGTCCCCAGCCCACTTCCCTCTCTCATCTCACTCTCTAGAGGTTACTAGTTTTAAATAATTTTTTTTGGGGGGGGGTATCTTTCTGCAAGTTACCTCTTATCTCTAAATAATCTGTTTAGCAAATTGTTAACTGTTGTCTCTATGTTATCTGTGGATCTCTGTAGTGACCAGAGAGGATTTCTTTCCCAGTTCACAACCCACTCTTCCCAAGGTACACTCGTGGTTCCCCCTGGAGTCCCCTTAGCTTCTCAGAGCTTATTCTCTGAGAATAAGCTGTCCCATCACCATAACCAGTTTTGACTTGGTTTTGAAAGACAATGCCATTGTTGAGCTCACCTTCAACCAACTCTTCTCCCCTGCGGCCAACATCGATCACATTTGTTCTCTGTTCTGAAACCACAGTCTTCAGTGAATTATTGGCATTTTTATCCTAAGCCTTAAGAACTAATCACAGCTTTGAATTGCTCTCCCTATGGGACAGTGTTCACAGTAGAGCCAAGTGTTGCTCCCAGATTAGGCCTCTAACTCTTCCACTCCTCTGTGGTAATCCTTGCGTCACTCAGAGAAGAAAGACTTGAGCATCCTTTAAATGGCATCTCCTTTTCACTTCAGCCAATCCCCTTTCTGACAGCACCAGCCTTTCCCAAGTTCTAAATAATCCTTCTGACTCTTTCAAGCCCCATCACCACCTCCACTTCTGCCTCCACCTGTGTTTAGCCAGTCACTTCTTCCCTGGGCCTAGGCTCCTGAGACAACTGGACTTTGAGTCTGCCAGAGCTGTGGTTCTAGAACTTTCTCAGTGGATTTTTCTACTGCATTATTCACATGTCATTTTCCTTCTTGGTCTACCACCTCATTTTGCAAGGAGCCTTCTAAGAGAATGGTGGAAACTTTCCCTCAGTTTAAATTAGTGCGGAAAGGTTTTTAAGTTGGGACCCATTTTCCCTCAGAATGTTTTGTTTTTAACCATATTTTCTTAACCTCCTTTTCTTATTCCACTATATATTTTCTTTTTCTTTTACTTTATTGCAATCACATTTTTAAATTTCCAAGAGTTTGTTCTTATTTTTATCCTTTCGTTTAAAGTGCATCTTTTGCTTCATGACTGCAATATCTTCTCTACTCTTTTAAAGGAAACCAATTAGATTTTTAAAAAATTTCTCTTGGTTTCCAAATATCTCTGTTTATACATTTATGATTGTGAATTGTGATCTTTTACTTTATTGTTGCTGGTATTCCTCATGAATCTAATCACACTTGGTTGTCTACTCCTTTTTCAGAATGAGCTATCAGGGAACCTGGCCCTGAGGAAGGTAGGGCTCATGGGCCTGGCTGAGACAACCACACGGGAGCCTGATGCAGGTAGAGGGTCACCTGGCTGCTGACTATTTAGCACTTGGGGTGCACAGCTGACTCTTCTATCAGCTTTCAATTAATCTCCCATTTGCATCTTCCCAACTCCACATTGTCTATAGTGCTTACTTTTCTGAGTATGAAAACTCTCAGGAACTCAGCAGTGCTGGGAGACTCTCTTCATTCACCAGCAGTCTTCTGTCCTCTGTTTTTCTGAAACCTTTTGAAATCTCCCATCTCCTGATGATTCCCATTTCATGTTTGACATGGTTCTGGGCTTATTGCCTTTTCATTTCTTTACCATGGTTTCAATTTACTTCTAAATGGGAGAAGAGTTCAAAACATACTTTTGTCTTTCCATCTTGAACCAGATGAGTCTCATTTATTTATTGGTAATTTGTTGACTTGCTTTGTTTTTATTTGCTTTAATAAAAACCCCTCATTTCTCCATCCACTTTTTCTAATAGCTTTACTGAACACTGCTGAAATCCACAGATATCTAGGTTGATGTATCCTCCAGTAACTTAAACTCTGACCTTATTTGAAGGTAATCCTGTTGTAGATGTAATTAATTGGGATTAGGTTCCTTTGGTATAAAGCAGTTCCTGATCCAATATGACTTCTAATAAAAAATCCATCTAAAGACACACATACTGAGGGAGAATGCTACAATAATAATAAAGGCAGAAATGGGAGTTATATAGCTGCAAGCCAGGGATGGCCAAGAATTGCCTGAAACTTACCAGAAGCTAGAGAAAGGTAAGGAAGGAGTTCCTTCTGCAAGTTTCTGAGGGAGTATGGTCCTGCTTACATCTTAGTTTCAGACTTCCAGTCACCAGAATATTAAACAGTAAATGTTTTATTGTTTTGAGCCATAGAGTTTGTGGTACTTTGTGTGGGAGCCCTAGAAAACTAATGTACATAAAGGGAGACCACAATGAAGAACATGAAAAGCATCCAATTTAAAGATATTGAGGTAACCTGCTGAAATAACACTTTTGCAATGAAAATAACAGCAACAACAAAGTTTAAAACTAGCTACCTCTGGAAAGAGGACACAAAGCAAGAAAAGTTGACAGCCTGAAGACACTAGAAAATTCAAGGAAACTGATTCTCTCTGGGTCCCCAGAAAGGAATGCTATGCCCTGGATACCTTGATTTTATCTCAGTGTAATAAGACTTACATAACTGTAAGATCATAATTTGATATTGTTATAAGTCAATAAATTGATGAAAATTTGTTATAGCAGCTATGGGAAGCTAACACATTTATCCTTCTAAAATTGCTGGCTCAAAGCTAGAGCACAAAAGCACAGTACCCTAGCTGGGAAGTAGTCATTGTTGAGCACCCTAGACTTCTCTTTCTATCCTAGACCCCAATCTAATTGTATAGCCAACAGTTGTTTTATAGTAGTTCCCAGCTGATGTCATTGTCTTACATCAAATTTGCAGGAAAAGGAAAGCCTGTACGACTCTAAATGTACATTTACAGTTGTCATATTTCCATCTCCATCATAGTAGCTAAAGACTTAGGGACCCTGGACTCAGGAACAACTTGGTACTAATTCCCACTTAACCACTTACAAGCAGTGTGACCTGGAATGAGCTGTTTTAAATCTCAAGCTTTGGTTTCATCAGTAAATCAAAGTTAGCAATGGTGCCAACCTCCTAGGGTAGCTGTGTTGTATAAATGAGATGAAATATTTAAGTCATTTAGCACAGTACCTGACCCATCTTAAATGTGAAAAGGGAGGGACTAGTCTGATATTGGATTTGCCCCAGAAACACTATGTTTCCTGTTGCTATTTCCAAAGGATTCGACTAAAAGTTATATGACTCTCCCAGTTTTTGTATATATGGTAATATATATGGTACCCAGGAATATACTAAACATGCTTACGTGTGTGTGGTGTTGAGCTCAAAACATGGCTCACATGTACCAGCAGCACACATTTATGAAGAAGTTTAAGTAATCAAAATATGAACTTGAATGTGAACTCAGCAGCTAGTGAGTTCCATTCTCTTCTTCTCATCCCCATGGCACCAGCCTGCAGATTGTAAACAGTGTTCTTGGGATGGCTAAAGATGACACAGGACCTCCTCTGTACCTCTATCTGCCATCCCATCCTTATCCCCTGTTCTGAAGTCTGTAGCATGCCACAGTTAATAGTTGCTTTTAGCTATCAACTGCCTACCAGTGTTTAAAAACAATCCACCTAGTTGAAACTTCTCTGCTTTCAAGACTTGGAAGGGGGGCTTGGTTGCTTTATCTCATCCTTATCAATTTGTCTCTCTACCTCTTGCTCCATTAAGAGAATACTGGCCTATAATTTAGAGAATAGGCTACAGAACCTCATTCAGATCATACCTATATTCAAAACCTAACTTGGCTGTTTAAAAGTTATTTTTCTTTGAGCAAGTTCCTTCACCTCTGTGTACCATGTTTTCCTCTTCCAAAATGGAGTTAATAGCTACCTTTCGGGATGAATGCTAGAAATAATACATGGAAAACACTGAGTGAGATGCTTGGCATCATACTAATAATAGTATTAGTAATAATATCATTGCTACTATATTGCTTCAGTTTTCTTTCCAAAGGTACCCTCCAGCCTCCCTCAGGTCTGTTTTCTAAGCCTGTTCCATGAGGATCTATCTCTAGGGACTTTTCTCTGCTATGCTGAGTTATAATCTTCACAATGCTAAGTGGATTGCTGGTCCCCTTAGATTATATTACACTAGTTACTGAATCTAGCCAAGAATGTGCCTCAATCTGTCATCATTTAATAAAAGCCTAACTTGCCCCCTACCTAGCAGAGATGATGGGAGCTTATTAAAATGATGTCTTCATAGTATTTACCAGCCCCTTAAAAGACATTCACTAAATAAACAGTGGTATTTGATTTTCGTGTTGTCTGAGTTCTTAATGCATGCCCTCTGAGTTGTACTAATAGGTCCTCTCCCATGCCTCTCACAATATGGGCACTTGTTAAGTATTGTCAAATGCATAACAGTAGTAAATGCTGCTCTGATGTGCCTCTGATTGGCTCCCCACTCTCCCCATTAAGCCTGCAATTCCCTTCTTCTGTCCAGGTTCCTAGTCCAGGTTTCAAACTTGGCTGCACAGCAGAATCACCTATGGAGCTTTTCAAAACTCTTGATGACCTGACCATACTTCAGACCAATTGTTTTAATCAGCTTTTTTGTTGTTGTGACTAAAAGACCTAACAGGAGCAATTTTAGGAGAAAAAGTTTACTTGGCGCTCACAGTTACAGAGGTCTCAGTCCATAGACAGCCTGCTCCATTCCTTGGGGCTCAAGGCAAATTAGCAATCTGGTGGAAGAGTGTGGAGGGAGGGATGTGGTTCAAGACACGGCAATGCAGTTATACCCTGCTGGCCAAAAGTTACCACCCAGTCAATCCTTATCAAGACTTTAATTCACTGTTTAGATTAAGTCTCTCATAACTCAACCATTTCATCTCTAAACCTTCTTGCATTCATTGTCTTACACATGAGCTTTTGGGGAACACCAAATATCCAAAGAACAACAGCAATTTAGTGAAACTCTCTGAAAGTAGCATCCATATGTCAGTGTTTCTAAACTTTTCCAGTTGGTTCCAGTGTATAGTCAAGACTGAGGATTATTACACTTTCCTTACTCCTATACATCCTACCATATCCCAGACAAATGGTCCTTGTAAACAAATTAACATTCAGTATTGTACTTATACTCAACTCTCAGCTACTCAATGGCCCATAATATCTGCTATTTTTTGCTCCAAAGGAATTAATGCTTGATAAAGAATGAGTATTTGATCCACATTTCATTCACTAAAAGCATTTCCTTCCCAGCCCTAAGGATTTCCTCATGCCTCTGGTGTATCTTCTTATAAGGAGACTATTCTTATCGAATCTGGTCCCTATACTTATGACCTCATTTGACATTAATTACCTCCTCATCACCCCTATCTATAAATATAGGTATACTGGCCCTTAGGGCTTCCACACCTGGATTGGGGGAGGGGAGTTCAGTCCATAGCAGAGACAAACACATTAGCTTAGTAATATTAATATCCTACCCCCTCTTTCAACAACTCTTGGAAAGCTTCAGGGAAGAGTAATCAGAACTAGATCTTGTTGGCTCAATAGGAACATATCCACCCACCAGTTGATGGACTCTCAGGTTGTTTCCATTTTTTGGCTATTATGAACAGGGCTACAATAAACGTGGGGGTTCAGATGTCTCTTTGGCATAATGACTTCATTTTTTCTGCGTATATACCCAATAGTAGGATTGTTGAATTGTATGGTAGTTCTATTTTCAATTTCTTGAAGAACCTTCACGTTATTTTCCATAATTACAATGTAATTACATGAATGGATAAAGAAAATGCACTACATGTACATGATGAAATACTATTTAGTTATTACTGAAAAATGAAATATTGTCATTTTCCTCAACATGGATGGGGTCAGAGAGCATTATGTTAAGTGAAATAAGCTGGGCACAGACAGACATGTACTGCATGATCTCATGCAGGTGTGGAATCTGAAAAAATAGATCTCTAGAAGTTGAGAGTAGAATGGGGGTTAGACTAGCAGGGAGGGGTGAATCAGTTGGGGTTATCAACAGGTACTAAGTTATAGTTAGATGGTAGTTACAAGTTCTAGTATGTTACTGCTCAAAAAGGTGAAGCAATAATGGACTGCATATTTCAAAAAAACTAGAAAAAAGGATTAAAATGTTTCCCATAAGGAAATAACAGCTATTTGAGGAGATTAAAAAGTTGAACCTGATTTAAACATAACACAATGTATACATGTATTTAAAGACCACTTGATACATTCATTAATATGTAAAGGTTTGTGTTTTCCTATTTCAGTAAAATTTTATTAAAATGAATAAATGACTAAATTTAATTTTTTAAAAAATAAATTTCTTAGGCAAACAAAGATGAAAACATTAAAAGCAGAGGAAATATCCAAATCTGTTAAAAGCTATGGCATACTTGAAGATCAGTGAAAACATCCCTGGTTTTCACCAGAACTTGAAGTGGGTCATGATAGAAGATGCTAGAGATGTTGTTTGGTCTGGACATGGTGGTGCATGCTTGTAATCCCTGCCACCTGGGAGTCTAAAGCGGGGAGGATCATGAGTTCAAGACCAGCCTGGTCAACGTAGTGAGGCCCTGTCTCAAAAAACTAAAGGGGCTGGGAATGTATTTCAGTGGTAAAGTACCCCTGGGTTCAACCCCCAGTCCAAGGGGAGGGGAGGGAGGGGGATGAAAGAGAGAGAGAGAGAGAGAGAGAGAGAGAGAGAGAGAGAGAGAGAGAGAGAGAGAGAGAGAATGAAAATAAGAAAGAAAGAGGGGTTGTTTGGTGATATATCATTAACAGTGAGGGGTGTCAAGCTGAGATATTTGGATATTTTTCCTTGAGACAGTGGTTATTCCCCCCCCCCACCCCAGATTTCCCAGCTAGATGGTTGAGTTCTTTAGGGCAATGGCATTGCCAAATATTTTTCCTAATCCACCCATGAGTCTTGGACACTACCTCAAAAATATAACAGGAATTGCTACATGCCCTGGTATGTAAGCATCCCTGTCATTTTTATTTGTTCACTTTGAATTGAAGCCATCTGGAGTCTCCTTTTATCAAACTAGCTGAGATTCAGCATTGCTCTCTTGAGACCCAATCAGTCCTGTTTGCTTCTGGGCTGTCCAAGAACCATGGGTTTTAAACGTTCCCAACAGAAGGTCTTCTTTTCCCTCAGGTGGGGCCTAGTGTCTGCTCACTACCTCTCATTGCCTATGGCCACTTGTCCAGCTTAGGAGAAGCTTTGTTTGTCTATCATCTTTGCACTCCACTCCTCCATGAAGTTTCAGAGATTCCCTGGCCTATGTTACTGCATATTGCTAGCTTGTCTCCTGGTGCAGCAAGCTTCACTTCATTTCTTAAACACTCTGTTCAACCTCAGGTTGCCCTCAGTGGTAACCCTGGCTGAAGACCTGAGCCGTGGTCTATATAGACACATAGAATTATATTTTATAAGGTCATAATTTCTACCTGGATGTGGCTTGAACATGGTTTGTCCTCCAAAGGTTCATGTGCTTGTCCCCAGTGTAGCAATGAAAGGTGGTAGAACTTCTAAGAGTCGGGCCCCATTGGAAGTTATTTGGGTCTGGACTGCCTTCATGAAAGAGTCAATACTGGTCCCATGGAGTAGTTAGGTCTCAAAGGAGTGAAATAGTTTCTAAGGCAGTGTGTTGTTGTAAGTGAACCTGTCACCTGCCCCTAATATTTTTCTGCACATACCATCAGAATGCTTCTTGTAATGTCCTCTCACATTGTAATACCATCTGTCAATGCTGTTATGTAGCCAGAAGGCCCTCTCCAGTGGCTGAACAATGGTGCTGCCTGATCTTGAACTTTCAGCATCTAAAACTAGAAACTACATAAACCTCTTTTCTTAGCAGAAATACCTAGTGTCAGGTACTGTGTTATTGCAATACAAAACAGACTAAGATGCACTTCTAGGTGCTATTTCCCTACTGGCTTGGCTATCTGTCTCTTCCAGCCCCCATTTCTCTCTATTTCCAACTTGAGCTTTGGGGTATTTTTGTAAATAATCTTCAAAGCACAAAGCTTTCTCCCTCTCCCTCATTTGGACAGTCTGAATTAATTACATTGATGGGTCTGACCTCTGAAACACAAATGCCTGTTTAAAATAAAAGGCTGCTTATTATATAATGAACTATATTCAGTTTACTAAATAGTTAACTTAAACATAAATATATGTATATATTTATGCTGAATAGATGTATAATTTATGCTAATGATAATTACAAATAATACAAAGGCATAATAACTCCATTGCAGGGCTGGTATTCATTACTGTCTTCATTTTGCTTCTGCTCAGTAGTCATCTAGTGACAATTTGACAAGCTTCAGGAGCTGTGCTGGGTCCTGAGGACATAGAGATGGTTATGACATCATCCTTGTCGTCAAAGAGATTAGAGTTTAGTAGGGGAGTGAGACAGGTATATAGCAAGAGTTAGGAAGTCCTTAAGGAAAGATCAAACCAGCATTGGTTTTATCATGACTTAGCAGAACTGTCCTTTTTAATGTTTGTTTCCATGTTAACTTCGTGTTCGTTAGATATATCAATGGGACCTATCTACATTCTGCTACTGAAACAAAATGACCCTCCAGACATTTTGACATATCAAAGCTTTTCTCCCTCGCATGAAGCCCCATGTGCTGAGAAAAAGTTACTGCCCCATGTGATGAACTCAGGAGTCTAGTATCTCTGAGAGTCTTGCCTCTTAGATGCAATGCCACCACCTCAGCACGGAGTGCAGGGGACAGTGCATGGTATACCAGCTTTTAAAACCGGCATCACCCAGAAAGAGTGCGTCTCACTTTTTCCTCATGGGTCATTTGTCAGAACTAGAAACAGGCCCCAAACTATCTGTAAGAGAGGCTAGAAAACAGGGGATCCCATAGGTTATTTAGCGATTACTATTGCTGCCAATATGGCAGTGATTTTAGACCATGAGCTTGGAAGAATTTGAACCCTGACTATCTGTTAGTTATTTTTGGGTCTACAAGTGGGAAAGAACCTGTAGACCCCTTAGTTTTGAGTATATTAAGAAATAAAATGAAAGAATAAAAATAGAGATCAAAATATTTTGTGTCTTAATTATCAAGGACAAGTTATAGAATGTGGCTTTATTTTATTTGCCAAGTGGATCCATTTTTAGAATTCTGAATTCAGTTGGTTTGGGGACCAATTAAGACCAATGGCATGGTGAAGCAGAACTCCTATGCTTACAAGGTGGTTGACCCCTGAGAGAGGAAGAGGAAGAGGTGAACCCTGCTACCATTTAGATAGGCCATCCCACCTCTCTAGATATGGTATAAGTAAAGAAGTGGGAAGAAACAATAATGAAGTTCCCAGGGAAACTCAGGTGGGGAAAAGATTTTTTCATTAATTCCTCCTAATTGTGTCATTTGGGTCAGTTATCAAGCCTCTCTCAGTATCAATTACCTTGTCTATAAAATGGTGATCATACTATCTCACAATATCTCCTCTTGGGTGTTTGATAACCACTGGAAATTAGGAGATGAGCTGGACTTGTAAGGGGAAGAGCTTTTCAAATGCATTCTATAAAATGCTCATGAATACTTGAGACAGAACTACTTACTGGTTTATAGAGACCAGATGGCTTTAAACACACTCTCCTCCCTCAACACACATCATTTTAAAAATCTTCTAAGTTGGTTCTCTCTGCAAACCTCTATTACTCAACAAACATTTCCTCAACAACCCTCTAGGGTTGTTCCTATTCCTGACAGTAAATGTCTAAAACCACCCTTTCCAACAAAAGCTATCCACCTTATGTCTCCATGGAAGTCTCTATTTTAACTCTTCCATGACTGTTTCCATATGGGTTTGACTGGCACCAGAGGATGAAAAATAGCCAAATCAAAATAGTCATTTTCAGAAAAGTAAGCCTTGCATTTTCCTAGTGAAAGACAAATTAGTCCATAGCCTCAAGAGCCTAAGGTCAATTCTTCTCAGCTGTGAAATTTATTTTTCAAATCTAAAATATTTCAAAAAGTAGGAATGTTTTAAATGAAAGTATTAAATTACACAATTACATGTGTAGACTCTGCCATTGAGGGAGTTATCCTTCTAGTGTAGGCTGAATCCAGCATAAAAATATTTACTGCTCTGAAATGTCAATATGAAATAATCAGAATCTAAAATTAAATATTTACTATATAATCAGCCTGCATTCATCCATCAACAATGCTCCCTGAGAAACACTGATTACACTAAATCTGACCACCTGGATTCTCTTAATATTTTCAGACTTAAAGAAAAAAGGAAACCAAGGTCTCCCTCACATGCATTTTCTAACAACAAGAAAAGGGTTTGTGGGGCAGGAAAGCATGAAGTGTGATGACTTAGTAAGTTCCAGATTGCACACATGCACCAAAATAGAATGAGTGTGTACCCTCAACATCACACACAAAAAAAATGTGTTTGAAAATCTACTCCCCAATATGATCACACATGGAGGTTGGACTTTGGGGACTTTGGGAGGCTAGAATCTTTGTAAATGGGATTTGTATCTTTAAAAAAGAGCTCAGGAAAGCCCCATATCCCTCTGTTACATGAGGACATCAGGAAGCAAACCCTAGCAGGCTCTTAACTTTCCACCACCTACATCATGGACTTCCTAGATTCCCAAACTATTAGAAATAATGACTGCTATTTAAACACTACCCCATCCATGGTATGCTGTTATAGAAGCCCAAATGGACTAAAACTCTTTCTCCCTCTCCCCTCTTTCCCCAAAAGATGAGCTCCTCTGCTAACCTCCCTTAGTTACATCTCCTAGGTCCACTCTCAGTATAATAAGCCAATAAGTCCTTAGTTTTCACCATCTCTGTGATGATATACTTAAAACAAAATAACAACTATGCTCTGCCATAGAGTTGTACATGTGGTCCATGTTCTTGGAGGGTTCATCTAATAAGAGAAACCAATAATTAAACAGTTAAAGACAATGCATTGTGGTTAATGCGTGTTGAGGGTCATCCTGGTGGCCGACTAAAAAGGGTTTTTAAAAGTACTATGAAGCCCATTCTACAATATTGTTCCAAAATAAAATCAATTTTATTTTTATTAATTTTATGTAATTGGAAGAACAAACCCAATTTTGACTTATTGTCAAAACCTCATTTTCACATTTTACTCAAAAAAATGGACATTGATTAAGTCAATTCATTGATGTGGAATGAGGTTAACTACAGGTGACTGCCCTTTGAAAGTGCTGGAGACAGCAAGAAACAATCAAGAAAGTCCCCAACTACAAGGCAGAAGGTCTGCGTGTAAGCTGTATGATCTTGAGTTAAAAATTCAGTACTCTTACAGCAGCTGCTTTATGATTTGGAAAACAATATAGCTTGTCTAATTGATCTCAGGTTTCCATCTACCTCTGAAGACTTATGATATTATTACAAACCAATCTTGTTTGTTTAAATTGAAACATATCCTAGAAATGTTTCAGCAGAAAATATTTAATGCCACATTTCATTTTTTAATCTGACAATCAATGAGACAGCCTAATAGGTTAAGACTATGGATGTTGGGGTCCACCAGAAATGGGTTTGAAAATGTGGGAAAATAAATAACTGAGTCTGAGTTCAACTTTGTCACTTTACTGCCTATAAAGCAATGGGCAATTTATTTAACTTTTCGGGTCCCTTCATCTATAAATGGGAGGTTAAAGCTTATCTCAGGTGGGTGCTATGAGGATTAAAGAAGATCATGAAAGTAAGAACTGCAGTACTGGATGCAAAACTTGACAATAAACTATTATTTTGAGTACAGGTGTGTGGGGCACTGTCCAAGGTTCTGAAGAAAATACCTATTCCTTACTTATAAGCTGAAAGAGACACGTAAATTATATCTAGACCACTAGAGACATGAACTAAGTAATATCAGAGCACAGGAGACATGACATTGACTTTGAGTATGAGATTGGGATAGAGTCTAGGGAGAGCTGTCTAGAGGAGGTAATCCATCAACTGAAATTAATGTACAATGAGTTACCAAGGCAAGAAAAGTAGAAAAAAGGAGAGAGCATGAGCCAAGGTGCATAGGCCTAAGGTGTCTGTGATTAGAAAGTAGTGGGCAGCCTACTGGGGTCACAGGAAAGATTGGTAGGCAGTCTGGTTGCCTAGTTTAAGGTCACAAGAAGGAGTTTGGGCTTCCAATAAATGACTACCTATTAAGAGTTGTTTTACTATGAATTCATTTGTAATGTTTTAGACTTCAGATTTCTTACTGAGCCAGACTCACTCTGTTGCATTATTATTCTAAATCAGGGTTGGGCAAATGGACTGAAGACCAAATCTGGCCTGAGGCTCAAGCTCAGAATATACATTTTAAATAGTTGCTTTATAAATGTTTATACTAGTAACTACATACTTTATTTCACCCCTTTGCCACAACACATAAAACACCTCTTATTTGAACCTTTAAGAATTTTTTTCTGGTCATTGGTTTAAATGGTTAATATTTAATAATATTTGAATTAAAATTCTGAAATACTCACTAAATTTTGTAAATGTTTGCTTTTTACCTACCTTGAGTTTGGATTTTCCATGTACTTGAAAACATTCTTTATATACAACCTATCTTTCACAGTATGCAACAAATGCAGGACTCAATGGCTAGATCTGTTATTCCCTGTGTTCTTTAGTCATTTGTGTTTACTTAATAGTCTCTCAGATCTTATTATTGTGGAACAATGGGATTTTCATGTTGTTCTACCTTCCCCCCCCCACAAATATTTAACCAACAGTATTGCTGATATTTTCTTTCTTTGTCTGAAAATAATAATTCCCTCTTTTCTAAATCACCTAGATTATAATTTGAGGCAAGATTTGTATTAGCATGACTGTAGATGTTTGACCCACATCTGGAAAAAAAAAAAAACAACTAACAGGAGCTTAAACAGGAAGAGTATATTTCTCTACATCACATAATAGTCCTAGGGTAATTGACCAGGACTAAAATGGTGGCCCTGTTCCATAAAGGTTTTACAGGGACCCAGACCCCTTCTGGCTCAATGATCCTCCATCCTGACAGCTTGATCTTTTCTCAGTGATGCAAAATGACTCTCCACCATCTTGTCTTATAAGTACTTGAATCAAAGACAATACAATCACAATACCTACATTACAACATTATTAAAAAATCCTACATATGTAATGCCTCCAACAAGTAGTGCTAAACCTATCTATTGTTATTAAGTAAGGAATTTCAAAGCATCTTATGAAATGCCAGTTATTTAGTATGTGCTGAATAAAAATAATTTTAGTGGAGCTGAATTGTGAAATAAATGTAAAGAAACATTTTTTATCTCCTTGGTTCTAGGATTATGATGGCTTTTATCATACTGAGTATACCAGTATAGCTACACTTTAGAAGATTTTTTTTTGTTTTGTTATGAGCCAAAGATTGTCTTAAGGATTTCAATTCTAGTGAATTTTGAATTCCATGCATATCTCAACAGCAGATTCTTCGAATCCCTGTACAATTTTTCAGACTTTTTGCCTGTAGCCAAATCCTATTAAATATATTTCCATGTCATGTTGTGCTTAAGTAATGTGGCAGGACAGGGCCTTGACTTAGAAAATGACACCCTTCCTCCAAGGAGGTTTCTATCACAATCATCTCATACAGAAATCATATCTTGTATTTTGCCTCTGTGGAAATGGGCGGCATGGTTAAAAATTTATTTCTGCTGCAAGAAATCCAATTCTTGGTTTATTGCGTCAAACAGCTGCTGGTATAGAGTGCTGGGCAGCTGTCCAGCTGTGAGGTTCATATGAATTAATTTAACCCTCCAGTACATTGTGAGGCCAATTAGAATGGTCCCTCCAGGTGTGGTAGTAAGTTAAAAACAATAATTTGATGAGGCCCAGAGTCCTGTAAGGAATATTTTCCAAATGACAAGTTATGGTGCAAAATATGTTTATGACAGATTGAATGCATATATACAAGAATAGTACTGTAGGAAAATCATAATAACATATAGGCATACATATTAGTTTACAGAATGCAGTATGTGTGTATGATTCAGAGGAATACAAAGTAGGCTAAAATCATACTGGATCTTCAAAAATCTGTCTTTCCTGTCTCATATTCCTCTCTTAGCACTGATCTATTGAGAAAGGGTTGAACTGGCTAAGTCTCGTGTATTGACTAATTTGAATGTGAAAGTGCAAAGTAAAATCTTGAAAATCTTTAATATGCCTCCTGTGGTCCTCAGGACCTGCTTTGAGGAACATCAAATTAAACATTCAGCACTTTGTTCACTCTTGGTAGTTACTGAAACCAGCACAATCATAAAGAATCATACAAGTTGGCATGAAAATTTCAGAGCTTTACTCATTTATTATAATGTGCTTATCCACATGATTTAGTATATGCATATGTCAGTATTTAGGATTATAGTAAAGTATAAAAAGGAAATTTTAAATTGTTATAGAGTTATCTTACACCAAATAATAAGTTCAAAGAGTTCTCTAGAGATCTTCAAATGTGGGGTTTGAGAAGCACTAGATCAAGCCAAGTAGCAGAGTGTCTTGATTCAAGGTTAAGTGGACTCTTTTGAGGATCTAGAGATTTTTCTTTTACATTTCAATTCAGTGGATAGAAGTCTGTTAAGAGGCAGCGTCAGATGATGTTTCACAGCACAGACTTTGGGGCAGAAAGACCCAAGTCTGAGTAATTACTCTTTTGAATAATTTGACCACCACATCTCCTGCAAACTTCCTTCCTTAAAATTTACATAATCTGTTAATAATCCCATTTCAGAATTTAACTGAACTGCATTTCAAAATCAAGTCTTTCCTCAACTCAGGTAAGGACTGGTCCCTGTTCAATGTGCTGACAGTATCCTGTGTTCCAATAATATCAACAACAATGGTACAACAGAGGTTCACATTTACTGAACACATATTATGCATCAGGCACTACACCAGATATTTACCTGTGTTATATCATCTAAGCTTCAAAATATCCCTGGTAGGTAGACCCCTGTTATTGTCCTTTTATAGTTGAAGAAACTAGAACAGGGCTATTCAAAAAGGTACAATGCAAGCTCCCCTATCATCTTAATTTTTCTGGTATTCACAATGAGAAAGTCAAAAGCATTTAACTTAAATAATATCTTCCATAATGCAGTGGTTAACATGAAATGTCCTATTAAAACAACAAAGTTGTGTTTAGTGGGAAAATCTTGAAGACTGCTCCCCTTTATAAATTTAAATTTCAATTAATTAAAACAAAAATTAAAACCCTTCAATTTCTCAGTCATACTAGTCATACTTCAGGTGCACATATTATGTAGCTAGTGGCTATCATATTGGACAGCACAACTCTTCCACAGTGATTTCTATATTCTCAATCAATATGAATTAATATCAATTATAAAATAGATGATGGTCTCTGGAGACATAGTAGTAAACAAAACAGACAAAAGCTCTGGCGAAGCTGTATTGTAGTAGAGATGGGAAAGGCAATAAATAAGTAATTAACTAAAAAAACTCAGGTGGTATTAAGTACTATGCAAAAGAAAGCAGAAGAGATGGCGATGGACAGGCTGGTATGTGCTACGACAGTCTGCACACTGTGCCACTACAGGGGCCATGATCCTCGTTGATGATGACAAGAATGACACTCCTTGGAGCTGTACAAAGCAGCAGCCCTGGGGAGGAGTGCATCCATCTTACACAGGGTAATCAGGGAGGGTCCTCCAACAAGGGAAGATCATTTAGGCAAGGATTGGAAGCAAACCCCAAGATATCTGGAAGAAGTTCTTCTCCCTCAGGAGACTAGCCACTGCCTGAGTACTAAGGCAGGAAGAATGCCCAGCTCTTGGAGTGTTGGAAGAACAACAGTAAGGGAGACAGTATTAGGGGGAGCATATTGAGCAAGAGGAAGCATGACCAATGGAAGGATTTTCTGGCAAAAACAAGCACATTGGTTTTATACTGAATAAAAGAGAAATCAATGATCTCTCAAATGTATTAACCACTGCATGAACACAAAGGTTGTACATATTAATAGGGTACCATGTAATGTTCTAATACATATATAGTTTGTGTTACATTTTAATCAAGTTAAATATATCTACCTCCTCAACCAGTTGTCATTTCCTTATAGTGGAAACATAAAAATCCTTTCTTCTAGCGTTTTGAAATATACTGCACATTATTGTTCTCTATAGTCACCCTAGCATGCAAGAGCACACCAGAACTTCTTTCTCCTTTCTAACTGCAACTTAACTTGATCAACCTTTCCCCCTCCACTTCCCCGACTCTGCCCATCCTTGGTAACCACCATTCTACTCTCAACTTATTTGAGATCAATGTTTTTGGACTCTGACATAGGAATGAAATCATGTGGCACTTGTCTTTCTGTGCCTGGCTTCCCTTAACAAGGATCTCCAGTTCTATCCATATTGTTGCAAATGAGAGGATTTCATTCATTCATGGCTAAATGGCATTCTATTGTGTCTATATGCTACATTTTCATTATCTATTCACCAGTTAATGGACACTTAGATTGTTTCCATTTCTTGGCTCTTCTCACTCTTTTTTAGAAGTAGCCTAGCTGCTTTATTGAGACAACACTGAAGAAGAATGAGAAGTTACAGGAAAGTAGTAAGTATACTATTGCAATAACCAAGGATAAAACAATGGAACAGAAGTAGAGGGTCACAGTGAGAAATGGTGAGAAATTATTGTACATTGAATGTATTTTCAAGATGGAGCCAATAGAATATGCTAATGGTCTAAAAGTAGGATCTGAAAAAAATATCAGAGAAGAGTTGATAACTCCAAATTTTGTTCTAAGTAACTTTCATAGAATGGAGTTGCAATTTTATGACAGGGGGGAATTTAGAAAAAATAGGTTTTTTTTGAGGGGTGAGCTCAAATCAAGACTTATTTTCTGGCCATGGTTGTTAAATAACCTAGTAGAGTATTGAATGTGAAGTTAAAGTGATAAACCAAGGCTAGAGATAGAAACTCAGGAATTATCCATGTATAGAATCATCTTTGTAGTCACAAGGCTGGTGGTAATTACCTATTGAATGAGCAATCAAGGGACAGAATCTTGGGGACAGAAACATTGCAACATTAACCTCACAATGAAGGACCACCAGAGGCCCATGAAGGAGAAATGGGTCAGACAGAAAAACAATAAGAGAAAATGCTGAGCTAGAGGCCACATGATGAAACGATGGAAGTAGGAGCTTTAAGGATCACAGATGGGATTGTGACCCAGGGAGACTCCTGCCAATCCCCACACTCAGCACCACCCTGCTCTGTCTTGGTCACTGTGTTCACCACTGCAAACAGTACCAAGCATCCGATATGTGTTTAATGAACCAATACTTGTTTCATTGATCAGGAAACTGAGTCCCATGGAGCTTGGCAATGAATTAGTGTCAAATGGAATCCGATGTATGAGTTGAACAATCATCTTCTCAGTATCACCTGTGCATGTGTGTGGGCTCTCTCAGCTTTTGTTGTCCAGAAAACAAGCACCCAAGCCACAGTCTCTTTCTTAGGAAGCTCAGTGGCCACTCCCAACTTACTTTGCCCTATACAGATGTCCCCAATTTGCTTTACAAACCTAAATTAGTTGAGGGAAGAACAGCAATGAATTACAGTATGCGTGTCTGCTTTGGTATTCTATTCTAATGTCTTTTCTGTTCATAATGGTCACCCTTCTTCTTTGTTTCCCTGAGCACACATTTAAAAGATAAAGAAATATCATTTGTCTTCCTATTTCCTTGCATAGTTTTCTGCAACAGAATATGTTCCTCATAAAATTGATTTAAGATACCTACTAGACTTTAAATTGATTGCGAACTACCTTAACTTCTTTTCTTTTTTTTCTTCTGGCAACTTTCTTAACTTACACAGTTAAGTAAGCAAATATTCCTCTGGTTAACTCTGTATTGAAGGCAAGTTCATCTATGTTCCTATGGGCACAAGAAGATCTATTTAGGTTTCATAGAAGGCATTTCCCAATGTCAAAAAACAAACCAAGACCTGCTTGCCTAGTATGTGCAAAACTTCAGGTTCAATTCCCAGCACCACATATAAGAAAAATTAAAATAACCCACACTCACTAAAGGAAATTTTAATAATATGACATACAAGCAAGAAACACACCCATACACAGTTTAAAATAAAACAAAGAGGGAAAAATTCAATTTTACAAACCAAAGATATTACCTTTAAATGTTCTTGGTGTATTTGCTTGTCACCAACCCCTGTTTCTGAGTGTGTGTGTGCACGCATTATGTGTTTAAGCATGAAAACATGTATTTGTTATAAATCATGCCTATTCACTTTTTAAAAATCACACCCTTTTTATTTTACCAGGAGCATAAATGCTGCATCAGTAGCTACATACTATTCTGTACCGAAAATGTCCTTCTCTCTCCTACAAATAGGCACTTATTACCAATTATACAGTCATAAATAATGCTACACTGCATATTTTGTTCATGATATAGATTCTGTATTTACAGAATTCTTTAATCAAAAACTCCCCAAAGTGAAATCATTCAGTCAGTCAAAAGTTACAAATAAGTCTGCTGGTATACATTGCTCATGCGTTTTATGTAGGTGTTGTACCTCTAATGTGTGCCAAATCCTATTTCTCTCCCCACTAGCACTGAGTGTTATGTAGTTGTATTTCTTTATTTAAATATTTTAATTCATAGGTTTAAAAAGCAACAAGATCCTATTCATTCTCATGTGTTTGCTTCTAAACCTGACTACTTCCATGTACTTGTTTGTTCGTGGCATTAAATATTCAAGGCCTTTCTTCATTTATCTATTGGGACATCAAAATATTCTTATCAATTTGTTCAACATTTTATAGAATGAACATATTGCATTTGTCAAGTATTTCTAAGCAAATCTACTTTTCCAGAGCATTGGTCCTTTCTCGTGTTGTTTATGGCAGGGGTTTTAATATAAATTTGAGAGGGTCAGTACCCTGTAAAGTAATAAAAAATATTTATGGTGGAAATTTGAAGAAATACAAATAGGCATAAATAAGATAATAAAATTCTTTCATAATCCTATTATTCAGTGATAACCATTCATAACAGTTGATATGTTTTTCTTCATCTTTTTCTTTTATACTTATTTCATATAAAAGTAAGTTCACATTATACATTCTCATAATCTATGTTTTTTTCACTTAAACTGTTAAGAATATAGTTTAATGGAAATAGATATTCTTACTCATTATCATTTAAATGACTTCATAATATGGATGAATCAAAATTTATTTATCTGGATCACTATTGTTGAATCTCTTTATTTCTAATATTTACTGTTATAAAGACACATAGACATCTTTATGGCTGCTAAATCCTTGGACACATCCATAGTTATTCACTTAGGATGAATTTTCTTTGAAGTGGGTCATAGGTTTAACTGAATGCTAAGGTTTTTTTTTGTTATATATTACCAAATATCCCTTCAAATCTGTGTCTTAAGTTTATAGCCTGGGGTTTACTGTGACTTAAAGTTGTAAATTGTTACACAGTATTTGAAGTAATTTTAAAAGAGCAATTTTCCTATCTCACATGTGTTGGAAAAGAAAGATAAATATCCAAATTTCAAGAGCAGATAGTTTAAAATTTGCAAGTTGAAGACTTATCTGAAAGTATTTTAATGGATTCATTTTTAAGTGTACTAGAATAATATGAGTTTTAGAAAATCAATTATTTGCTTTGTCTACATCTTTATACCCACAAAGCAATATTTTCCAGAGCCACTGAAGATGCAGAGACAGTGGCTCAGAGGACTGATAAGATATCTAACATACACTTTCAGGTACCAAACATGCCAACCTCCACTCTTTCATTTAATCACAGAACAGACTCGTTTCATATAAGAGGAACCCACCAGACTTTGAAACAGTCAAGGGGCTTGTTCTAGGTCGCAAGGTGAAGTCACAAATCAGAGACCTGTTTCACTCCACAGGAGTAGATTTTACTACTTGGTACTGCCTTCCTATGAACTTAAAGATTACATGTGATTTTTTCCTCTACCCACCCTCCATCCTATCAGCTTTCACTCATATTTACATGTACATTATCAAATGACCTTTGAGAATCATGCACAGGTTCAAGTTGCAGTTTTTATTCTCTTTCATGTCTTGCTTATTTTAATTAGACCATGTGAAAATTGTACACAGTATCCCACAACAAGCAAGAGTTTAATATTGGTAAAGACTAATTGCATGCATACAATAAAATAATATAAACTAATGCCAGCAGTGTTTATGTAACCTGAGATATATCATAATATGCTATTATTTGACATTGAGCAATGTTGTGATTTTTTTTTAAAAAAGCATATGTAAGAAAGTACAGGAAGAAAAAGAAGTTCAACTCTCATTTCAAGAGATGATTTAAAATACATAGTGGACAAAGTAGAGTATTGTACAGTGAAGCAAGACATGAAAACAATTGAGTCATATATGTTTGGGTTACTGAGATCAGAAATCCTTTGAATCTCATTTGACTTATTCTAAATGTGTAAACTTGAGTAAGTTTTTCTTCTTTCTAAGCTTCTATTTTCCCACCTTTAAGATACAATTATATTTGTGTCAAATATTTAGGAGGGCTTCAATATCAAACATGGTAGTCCAAATTGAAAAGTGATGTTAATATGTTGGTGAAGAAAACACAGAATGGATTAGAATGCCAATGTAATAGTCAAGAACGAGTATCAAATGATTCCCCCCCCCAGTTATTCATTTCCCATAGATGATTTATGGATATGCTTTACCCTCTGGCACCTGGGGGCAATCACCAGAGCTGGTCTCTCCATCTCTACTGCACTATTCTTCAGGCACATCTCTTCCTCATCTTGGAGCGCAGGTAGACTCTGCTTGAGTGTCATTTCCTGGAGAAGCCATCTTCGTGGCTCTGCCCCTGGTTGCACCTGATATGTTGCTTGCCCTGCACTTCCTTAACTCTGTGCATGGGATTTTAAAGTGTGAATGTCTCATCGTCCTATGTGTTTGTGTCACACACAGATTTCTAGACAGAGCCTTTTTTGCTAAAAGATCTGTTTCTCTTTATTAAAAAAAAAATGAATACAGGGAAGAATTTAATACAAAAGCCTGAGCAGTCAGGAATCTCTGATTTCCTCCTAGGAACTTAGCTGTTGGGTTATGGCAATCCCCATCCTCAGGGTATTTCATTTTTACAACCAGCCTCGAGCTTTATCATTTTTTCTATTCCCAAGTCTAAAACTCACCAGGACTTTTCTTTCATTGTTATTCAACAATAGAAACCATTGTACTGCATCTTCCTGAGTTCAGGAACAAACCCAGGACTCTACAAAAGAGATCCAAGACCCTTTGGGTAAAACATTATCCTGCAAACTTGCAGCATTTAATCTCTGGGAATGATTCTAGAGAAAGGTTTGCAATAACTGGTGTCAAGGGGGTGGTAGAGAGTGACAACAGTCATGCAAGAGCAATCCTTCCCACTAAGGATTGCTTTAACTGTTCTCGGTCTCTTATTCTTCCAAATAAATTTCATGATTGCTTTCTATATTTCTATGAGGTACATCATTGGGATTTTAATTTGAATTGCATTGAATCTGTATAGCACTTTAGGTAGTATGGTCATTTTGACAATATTAATTCTGCCTATCCAAGAACATGGGAGATCTTTCCATCTTCTAAGGTTTTCTTTAATTTCTTTCTTTAGTGTTCTATAGTTCTCATTGTAGAGGTCTTTCACTTCTTTTGTTAGATTGATTTCCAAGTTTTTTTTTTTGAGGCTATTGTGAATGGGGTAGTTTTCCTAATTTCTCTTTCAGAGGGTTCATCCCTTATGAATAAAAATGTCTTAGATTTATGAGTATTGATTTTATATCCTGCTACTTTACTGAATTCATTTATGAATTCTAGAAGTTTTCTGGTGGAGTTTTTTGGCTCCTCTAAATATAGATTCATGTCACCCACAAATAGTGATAGTTTGAGTTTTTCTTTTCCAATTTGTATCTCTTTAATGTTTTTGGTCTGTCTAATTGCTTCTGGCTAGAGTTTCAAAGATGATGTTGAATAGAGGTGAAATGTCGTTGATGGAATGATGTTGAATAGGTGGTGAAAGAGGGCATCCCTGCCTTGTTACAGTTTTTAGGGGGAATGCTTTAGTTTTTCTCCATTTAGAATGATGTTGGCCATGGGCTTAACACAGATGACCTTTACAATGTTAAGGTATGTTCCTACCATCCCTATTTTTCCTAGTGTTTTGAGCATGAAGGGATGCTGTATTTTATCAAATGCTTTTTCTGCATCTATTGAAATAATCATGTGATTCTTAACTTTAAGCCTGTTTTTAAGGCAAATTACATTTATTGATTTCTGGATGTTGAACCAACCTTGCATCCCTGGGATGAAACCCACTTAATCATGGTGCACCATCTTTTTAATATGTTTTTGTATGCAATTTGCAAAAATTTTGTTAAGGATTTTTGCATCTATGTTCATTAGGGATATTGGTTGAAGTTTTCTTTCCTCAACATGTCTTTGTCTGGTTTTGGTATCAAGGTGATATTAGCGTCATAGAATGAGTTTGGAAGGGTTCCCTCCTCTTCTATTTCACGGAATACTTTAAGGAATATTGGAATGAGTTCTTTGAAGGTCTTATACAACTTGGCTACACCTGGGGTCCAGTAACAGCCTGGACAATCAGTTTGGTTAGAAAACTTTTGACTAGGAAGTAGAAAATCTCTGTGTGGATTTGGACACATTTTAATTAGTTCTCTGAGCTTTTTCTTGAGGTTGATATGTGAATAACCTTAGTGTAGTTCTTGGTGTGTAAAAGACCCTGAATGAATCTTAATGATCTGCCGATTTTCTTCTTCATTTTTAAGGTGGGTGTTGAGTTAGATGCTATCTGAGATCTCTCCAAGTTCTTATATCCCTGCTGGAGTCATACAATGGCCTCTCAGGTTTCATTTCATTTTCATTATGCATTCTTTATTGACTGAGTTTATAATAATCCAGCTTTGGTTTTCATTTGGTCTCCATCATCATGAAATTGCAAAGCTGAAGCAAACCTCAGAAATAGTCCAACCACCTTATTATAAGAAAACAAGCACATTGGTAGAAGTTGGGGAGAAAATTGACTTGTTCAAGGTCATGCAGCAAGGAATGACAAAGTAAAGAAGACCATCCACATTTTCTGACCCATCCCCAGGCTCATCCCCCCATCTTCCCTGCCGTTGGTATGTTCCAGTCTGTAAGGCAGCATGATTTGCTTTTCTTGTGTTAACATTATTCTAGCATGTAATATCTGTGTTTAAGGCAATGACCTGAGAAATACTTTTATTTCCAGGGCTGCACTTATTTTGCAGGGTTTATTAATTTTATTTATGTATTTGATCTCTCAAATGAAATAATAAACTAATTAGTGGGACAATTTACTGGTGTGCTCTGCCAAGGGTGTTTTACAACCTCAGTGCTAGCTTGCTAACTGTGGTGTCAGCAGATCCGCTTTCTGCCCTGCTGCCCTTAATGTCAGTCATCAGACACACATGACAGCCAGTCCTGTACTGGAGACTTGTGCCTCCAGGGGATGTGGGGAGATGTCAGGTCATGGGCCAAAAGAATTTTCATCCAGGATCCTCCCCAGAATGCACTCAACAGACAGGCTGCTCCTTGTGGCTTACAAGGTTGGAATCTGGGCTTTCAGACAACAGAACAGAAGTAACTGAAATGAGAATTTCTGGAGAGTGGAGGAAACTGGGTGTGCTAAAGCATTGGAAGTCACAGCCTAAGAGGTCCATAGTCTCAGAATAAAAGCAAAGCAAGAAGACGTGCATGGAGACAATCATAAAGCCAGCAGACACTGGGACATGGCAAGGTGTAGGAGCCAGATTAGGTGAAATGCTAGGAAACCCAACACTAGGAATGAATAGGACTGTTGTACCAAAGTTGTGTTTATTTGCTTTTTTTAAACTACCTAAACTACCCTCCATGGTGGCCCCTTGTGAGCTCTCATAATGACCAATATTGAGCATCATCCTTCCATTGTTTACTCTGTCCTCATTTTACTAAGTACCATTATTACCAGGGTCTACACCTGTGTCTATAAGAAGGGCTCATAAGTGTTCATTAGATGATGGATGGATGACTAAATAAATAGGTGAATCAGTATATCAAAGATACTAGGAGTCAATTACAAACTATATTATATTCATCTGCTACCTTTGCTGTAATCAGAACCCAACCAGAGATAACCTTTCTAGTTATTTATATTCAGTATAAATTCGACATAGTGAAGAAGTATCAAATATAAAGGCATTTAACTTCTCTTGACCAAAACTTCCTTTGTGTTAATACACACCACACACATGAACATATTCGTTCGTATGGGGTAGAGGTAAGAGGTATTCTAACCTCTTGGTATTACCTCTTCCTACCCACCACGACCTTATAGACATGAATGCTGTCATTCAGTGTCCTGACTGCTGCTAAACTGTCACTGTAGAGTAGATCCAGCATGAGGGTCTTTGGTGGATCACATCACAAGTGTCTAGTCAGAGACAGGGTAGAGGCAATAGGAGCTATGAAAGCTGAGGAGCTCTGTAACAAAGCTCTGGGCCTCACACTCTGCATGGGACAACTCCTATGTTGTGCTTGGGGTTTTGTGGCTTATCATTTTGTTAGGATTGGACATATGCAAATTAGCAAAACCTGGATATAATTAGTGTACAGGCCAGGTCTACAACTTCATCCAACCAGCTGTAGAGGTTTTTGGGATTTGTGAATGAAACAGTCCTGGGAGGTGGATGCTGTTTACATGTGGTGGCTCTCACCAGGACACAGATACCTTCTGTGTGTTGATGATGAAATGTTGGAGCCAGAACTGGCACCAGTTCATGACTCAGACTGGAACAGATCCCACAGATGCTGTGGTTGGAGACACAGGCATGTGTCCGAACTTGGGCATGCCTTACAGATCTTTGTCAAATACCTAGAATTATTTGTGTAATAAGCCTAACTATACAGCCTGCCATTTTTTTCCAGACTTACCAGTATAGTACTTAATGTTCCAACAAGCCTGAAACTTCATATCCTCTCAGTTGAAAGTAAGGAAATTGAAGTTTGGAGGGGGAAAATAATGTGCCCAGACCCATGCAAAGCCCATAAACTAAATTTTTATCTAGAGTAGTGGTGATAACCACCAAAGATGTAAAAATTGGGACAAAACAAATTCTCAAAGAAGAAATTATCCTTTGACTTATGCATACAGTAAGGACAGTGCTTACTAAATTTTACCATGTGAGACCTATAGACAGCTTGTAAAATGCCTGTGTTTTGAGAAGTTCTTTCAGAGAACTCTGGGCTTTTTCTCAGGTCTCCAGAAACAGGAGTTTTTATCAGCTTTCAGATGCTCCCAGCTGACAAATTGCAGTCCAAGACCTGCAGCATGAGTAAGGCCACAAGAAGGGACCAGACAGAGCACATGCATGTTCAGAACTCTGCTTCTAGATGACTAAAAAAGTCTTAGGCCATTGGGCTGCTAGAACAGAGCTACGGAGAGTGGGCAGCTTAAGCAGCAAACATTTCTCATGTTTCTGGAGGCTGGAAATCTGAGACCAAAACAGCAGCTTTACTGGCTTCTGGTGGGTTCTCTTTTGGGTTGCAGGAAACTGCTTCTTGTTATTCTCAGGTGTCAGAAAGAGAGCGAGAGAATGCTGTGAGGCCTTTTCTTTTGTAAGAGCACTGATACCATTCCTCATGACCTAAATATTCCCAGATGTCCCATCTTGTAATGCTATCACATTAGGAGAGAAGGTAGACTTACATATCTCCTGGGGTGGTCAAGTTGCATGTTTTACCCCCACAGGGGTAGAGGCCCTTCCCCAAAAGTTGTAAACTATTACAAGGATGATTTTTTTTTTAAACCAGGGGTACTCAACAACTGAGTCACATCCTCAGTCCTGTTCTTTATTTTTTATTTGGAGACAGGGTCTCACTATGTTTCTTAGGGCCTTGCTAAATTGCTGAGGCTATCTTTGAACCCTAGATCCTCCTGCCTCAGTCTCCTGAGCTGCTGGGATTACAGGCGTGGGTCACCATTCCTGGCTAGACTGATCATTTTTAATTTTTCTCCAAACTCTAAATCTCTAGCTGATGTTTCTGTCACATTCTAATAGTTTGTGTATTATGTCGTAAACTAACAGGAGCCAGATCCCCTTTCCCTACTTAATGTATCTACATGGCATTTATTGCCAGTTGATGTAATCTACTCTAAATTGCTTATTTGCTTAGTGTTTAATTTCATCCCCTAGAATGTAAACTCCTAGAGGGCAGGAATATCTGTTTAGTTTATTATTAAATCACCAGTGGTTGAAAAAAGTGTTTAGCATAGTTCAGCTCTCCACAAATACTTATGAATGAATAATGAGAAGTGGATGGATGGATGGATGGATGGATGGATGGATGGGTGGATGGATGGATGGATAGATGGTTATGCCTTACCAGCTCTGAAAACTTAGGATAAAATTATAGTAATTAAGGTATTGTGGGCATTTTCACAGGGATAGAAAAGATCAGTGGAATAAAATGTAGAGTCCCCAAATAGAAGGTACATACTTGAAACTTTATAATGATGGATACTTCATTATAAATCAACATAGAAAAGATGAACTAAGAAATAAGCAGTACTGTGGTCATATACAGTTATACAGAAAAGACTGAATCCTGATCTTATGTCATACAAAGAATATTAATTCCAACTGGATTAAATATGAATAGCATATCTTAAAAACTTTAGAAGGACTATACATCTCTACATAGATTGTTCTTACTCAGAGGTAGGAAAGGATTTGTTGAATAAAACAAACAAATCCCACCTACCTTAAAAACAAAGACTAATATATTTTGTTACATTAAAATTTTAAAATGTTTATATGTTACTATAAAGAAAGTAAATAGAGTATGGGCTAGGAAAAATATTGCATAGTTACATACGTAACTATGAAAGAGTTGGTATCCAAAGCATACATGTAAAGAGAATATAATTTTAACAAACCCTATGTACCCTCACATGTACTGGTCAAATACCAGTTACTATTTTGCTGTTTTCCTACTTGAGTGATCTTGCCACAAGTTTTGCCCACATGGATACTAGACCTTTGCTAAACATCACCTTTCTGGTTTTCCCTGACTACTCTGTTTAAAACTGAACTCTCTCTCACCCCAGAATCCTTCATTTTCCTCCCCTGCTTCTGGTTTTCCATGGCACCCTCTGATATACTAGGTATTTTAATCTCTAATCTTTTAGTATGACCTCTGTCTTACAACAACTCCATAGAAAAATGGGAAGAAGAAAAAGCAATTCACAAAAGAGAAAACCTAAATGGTCACTAAAAGTAAAGAAGAATATTTGTTCTGACTAGTATTTAGAGAAATGCATACTAAAATACAATGAGATATTTTATTTCCATCATATGACAAAAATTTAAAGTCTGACAATACCAAATGCTGATAATTATGTGAATTAATGCCAACTTAGAATGCTACCTTTGATTTATAGAACAACTTGCAATAGCTAACAATTTTGAAGATGCATATATTCTCTGATCCTTCAAGTTCAGGGGAAAAGCCCACACATATGTACATAAGGAGTATGAAATGTCCATTTCAGCATTATTTGTATTATCACAATTTGGAAAACATCCAAATGTCCATCAATATGAATGATTGAGCCCAAACATGAACTCATAATTAAATGCTATCTAAATGTTAAAAGAATTATAGCTGATTCTATCAAAGTGGCAAAATCTTTAAACCATAACATTGGGCAAAATAAACATAGGCTTCAAATGGATGCCTATAACTGAAATATCATTTAACTAAAGTTTTATAGCATGCAAGACAGTGACCTATATTGTTTATGGATGCAAAAATGTATTAGAAACAGAAAAACATACATGAAAATGTAGAAGGGTCGTTATCTTTGTGGAATTGAGAAGGAATTCATGGTTGACTTTGCTTACATCTATAATGTTGTATTTTAAAAAGAAAAGACCTGAAGCAAATAAGGCAGAATGATCAAATCTGGCCAGACTGGGTAGTAAGTACATAGGTTTTTGTTATAATTATGTCTATATTCAACTTCATGCTTGAAATATTTAATAAGAAAATAAATAGGAGGGTACTTAAGTGTGACTGTGAGGGAATAAAGCTCAAGTCATAGCATGGCAAAGACATCGTGTGATGTAGTGAATCTGTGAGCTGCTCTGTGCTGGGAGCCAGAGGCCAGGCACAGCTGCAGATCCTTGGTCTCCTCCGTTTAAAAAAGAATAAGATGAGGCTTGGTAACTACATGTGCTGGGCTTGGATCTTGGCTCAGACACAAAGTTTCCTCATCTTTAAAGTGGACACTCAAACAAAATAGAGAATGGGGAAAAATTAGAGAATATCAGCAAAACTGATGGTTCTTTAGAGATCAACAAAATTTACCAACTTTTAGCTAAGTTGACCAAAGAAAGAAGAGAGTAGATCTGACTAAAATCAGAAATAAATAGAAAACAATATTATCAATCTTCCAGAAATAAAAAAAAGAATTATAAAGTATAAAATAAGGGTCCCCTTACATTTAGTATTATGAGGATGAAAGGAGATAAAATTTTGTATAGTGCTTATCATACTTTTGGGCACATTAAGAAGGAAGGCTGGTGTGTGTTTTAACCTGACTGGTTTTGATGTAAACAACTTGATGCCCATTTTGAATGTCATGCTTTCTATTATGCTATTTGGTTTTTACAATAACCCTATCAGGTTGGCATTGTTATTCTATTTCATTTATAATAAAATTGAGCATTACAGAAGTCAAATAACTTGCCCAAGATTACCCAACTCTTAAAACTACATCTTATTCTAGAGAAATATAACTGTAAATGAATATCCTGGTTGTATTTCACTAGTTTTATGAGTAGACTAAATTGAATTTCTATAAAATACCTCAATAATCTATCCTGTGGTTTTTTTTTTTTTTTCTTAAAGAGGGAGTCGGCCAGCCATTGCTGATTAAAGCTAATAACAAGCATCTAGTTTATGTATATGTAACAGCAAACATGTAAAATAACTGAGTTGTTGTAATGGGATGTTACTAGATAAATATTCCTGCCCAGATTCTTGGTCTAGGAATATATTGAAGATCACTAGGCTGTGATATTCCATTATGTTGAAGTTTTATTTTTTTCAAACTATATGCTCTATTTTTCTCCTCATTTTTACTTGTCTTCTCTGAAAAATTGCTACTTTTCTGATTTTCATCTTATTTTATCTTCTGTGAATCCACATGGAACTTAACTTTGTATTGTCAATGTTATTTTGAATGAATAATTTTCTTAATGCAGTTTTACTCAGTCCCCTTGATTAAGTTCTGTATGTATTCAGTCACTCATTGCTTCCTTCCCTTATACAGTAAGCAGTGTTTGAGTGACAGCTGTATGCCAGTGTCAGGGTTAGGTTCGTGGAAGGACAAGGTTAATAAGGGATGACAACTTCATCAGAGAAGCTCCCAACTAGAGGGATGGAAAGGTGGAAATGGACATTTCCAGTGCAGTGTTGCCTTGAGAATGGAGTATAACTAGGGAATCCTGAAATAGGGAGTCCCCAGCTCCATAGGGAGTGGGGAGGAAGTGGCACAGAAATTATGATACTGAGGTTGATGCTTCAGTTTGTTTCTATCTATAAAAAAATGCATAATTATTGTAGAAGATTTGGAAAGTATCAAGAAACAGAAGAACAGCCTATAATCATACTAAAAAGATAACCACTGTTATTTTTTAAGGCCAGTTCCTACATGGATGAGTTTAAGCTTTATCAATAATTTTCTTATATTATACAAAATATATTTCTCATACCTTGAAATCTTAAATTATTTTTACAAGTGCATAATCTTATTCTGTGTAGAAATACTAACATTCACTCTGCCATTCTTTTGATGTTTGCTTCCTTCTTACAAATAACAATATGATGAATCTGTGTATAAATATTGGCCTGAATTTGTGATTGCTTCCTTAAGAAATCCAGAGGGTGAATTGCAGACTAAAGAATAGGATCACTTGTAAGACTCTTGACATTTTCTCCAGTGCCCACTTCTTTACTGATCTCAAGGCAAGAGCTCAAGCCCTTGAAAGAGTCAGAAGAATCAAAAATGTGGGGAAGTACTTTAAAAATTCTTACTTTCTTTATACAGTTGTATCAGAAAGTCACACACATGCACACACACGCACACACACACACACACACACAGACACACACACACACACATCCTGTCGCCCTCCGAAGCATTCTGTGACTACCTCTTGCCTAACTCAGTGGGCTGTACTTGTGTTTTTGTTGTCGTTGTTTGGTTGATTGGGTTTTTGTAGGAGGTGATTTCATTTTATCCGTTTCTGTATTCCCAGGGCATGGTATATGGGAGGAAGCTATGTTTCTTGGGTGAAAAACGAGACCATAAAACAATTAATGTTTACCTTTTATTAATATCATGTTTTATTTGTTTTAGTAATCAACAAGACATGGTGGCAAATCCTGGCTCCACGTCTCCATGATTGAAAAACTGTTTTGCACAACACAAAGGTAAATATTTGAGTCTGGCTGAGTCTGACTGAGACTTGCTGGTGCAAGGAGAATCTTTCTTTTTGGGAAAACAGCTCACAAATGTCTCTAAGTCCTTGTGAAGTGTGGTTTTTGTGCTTTATGTTCCTTGTTGAAATATGTTGGAGGGCTCCTGGAGACTTTGAGAACTGGTACAGAAGGGGACTTTTCGCTGGTCCACTTTGTGTTATTGTTGGAGAAATAATATTGATTCTCTTTCTTCTTTTCTTTAAGAACCTAGTGAATGCCATTAGGATCTTCAAGTTTTCCTGCCTAGATTTGAGCCTCTTTTAATCTAGGATTGATTTTGATTTTAAAATCAACTGTGTTAGCTGTCTTTTCTCAAATGCCTACCATCTCAATATATTTACCAACAAAAGAAACCATTCTCAAGTGTGGAAAATAAAGTCAAGCCAACTGTAAGATAGATGTTTCTGCATAAGAAACAGACTTGGAGATTTATGAGCTTCAGGGACAAGTACTATTATTCTGAGGTCCTAAACTTTTAAATGATGGCAACACTGAAATATGTACTTCATACGGGAGCCAGGGAGGCACAATTGAAAATGCCTATTCTTTTGACAAATTAGAAACATTCATTCCAATATCTCTTTCTTGTTTACTGGGGATAATGCTGAATGAATCACATACTGGTGGATGGATGTCCCTTCCAACACTTTTAATTAGCAGCACTGCCTATTAGGATGAACAGAGCGTTGCTTTTCTGCCACAGATTTCCCCTAACCCCCCTTAAATGGAATAGAAATCTTATTCTCCACAAGGTAATATTCATCTCTTCCCCAGTCAGACAAGCATAGAAAATTAAACAATGGTCCGTTAAAAAGCCCAGATAATGTATTTATCATTTCCAGTTTATGTGAGTTTGCAAGGCAAATATGAGTGGGAGCGATTTGTTATGGGACCTCAGGGAACAAGGGACCAGAGAGGGAGATGGGAGGCTGGAAGATCTGAGACCTGTAAAAATTCATTAAAAATATGAGGCGCTATTGGAGACAGAGGAAATTAATTACTCTGAGGGACTCAAATGTCAGTACTCATTTAAGTGACCTGGCGAGGAGGCTGAGAACCCTTTTTTCTGAGAGTTTCTACAGTGGATGAGAGAGGGGGCTGGGATTCCTCAGCTGTCAATTCTTGCATTTCCTTGGTGACTTATTGACACGTTCAGCTGACTCGTGCCCCAGCTTCCTCTAATGAGTGGTGTTAAATGAGAAATGCAGGCTGGAGTGGGAGAGCCCTCGCCCCTGGTAGGCTGGCCAGGTTATTCAGATGAGTTTGCCAGTCATGTAGGTAACTGCTGGACCTGGGGGAAGTCTATAATTTACCACAATGGAGAGAAGAGGCTGATCATTTGAAGCTGGACTGAATTTGGTCTTTTATTATTGCTTTTCCATCCAACGCTATTCTCCAAGGTAGAGTGAATTTGGGAAGACAAATTAAGGTTTTCTACCCAAGGAGGACTGGGGAGCAGTAGCTTCCAAAAACAGTCATCTTTTCTAGATTGCCTGTCTAATAAATCTCTCTAATGCATTCTGCCTATAGTCAGAGGTTGGAAATATATAGATATGTGATGACTTCAGAGTTTAAAAATCAGTAAGCACCCAGAGTAATGGAGTTAAGCTTTCCCAGATATGGTCCTTACCTAGACTCAGGAATTCAGAGTTCAATTCTGAGCTGACCCTAAGCAGCTGTGTGCTTCGCCCCCCACACACCAGCCTAGTCCTCTTAACCTCTGTTGGACTATTTACCATGAGAGAATAATAATGTCTATCTTCTGTGATAGAAGAACTTTGAAAGGTGGACATACCATGCATGTGTGTGGTGTCCTCACCATCTAGTGTTCTGCTTTAAAGTCTTGGTTTTTAAACATTGAGGTTGCTCAGTGGTCTGAGTTCCTGCCTGGATCAAGGATAAGGGCAGTGGCAATAGATTGTTGGTTTGTTTGGGGAGGAATGGTGAATTCCCAAGCCAAAGAAGGAAGAATAAATGTTGCTCTGAGAACTTCTTAGGGAGAGATCACTCTCTGGTGTGTGCAGGCATAGCCTGGGAGGAAGTTGGAACCCTGGATCTTCACCTCCAGGGCAGTCTTAAAGAATACCACTTCTCCAGCTGGAAACAAGCCTGTGCCTTTGACGTGGAGACACACCGCACATTCGAAGGTGTACCACTGTTGGGATCGCGCACCACTGAAAGTGGTGGGGGAGGTGTTTGAAAGTCCTTTATCTATTTTTAGGAAGAGATGATGATGAAACAAACTAGAGCAGAGAGGAAAATGATCAAATGAACTAGAGGCCAGGGAGGAAGAGAGAGCTTTGAGAAGCCTTTGATAGGAAGACATTCCAGGCTGAAGTGGCCAGGGCAGTGTGCCTGCAGCAGGGACGAGGGGCAGTGACTCCGAGCTTCAGCACGTTCCCCAGGCACTTGTCCTGCCATTAATGGCAAAGTGGAAACATGGGATACAGTCCTTCCTCCAAGAGCCCAGAGAAGTAAACAACAAAATATACAGAGCCATCATGAATCAGCCCAGCAGAGCAACACGCAGCACCTGAGAGGGAAGGTGCCGTTTGAGATGGACCTCAAAGGGTGAGCAGCCCTGTCCCAGGGGAGAAGGGCTTCAAGGCAGATAGTCCACAGAAGGCGAGAGACACATGCCAGCCTGTTACATTTCTTAAGCAACCAGTTTCACCTACCAGCGTGTACTCTGATTTTCAAAGCCTTCTGTGCTCTCGTTGTCTCCTAGCAGTGGACACGGGGGACAGCCCTCTGTCCTCATTAGCTCCTCCCAAGCCAACTGTTTGGTGGCCTAGGGTCTGACCTGTCTGAGAAGGCTCAGAATACGTTCTGAATAACTGCTTATGCCAAAGCCACTGTCCCCATTCCTTGGTGTCTTTTGAGGGTTTGTTTTTGTCACATACCTCTCAAAATTATTTGGAAGTCTCCATTGTCACAACTGAGCTGTTGGCTATTCATTTCTTGTATTAGTTAGATGGCTCCATTTTTATATTCATTTCCAGTCTCAGTGGTAAGACACTGAGCCTTTTCATTTGAGTAATAGGATAATAATAAGACAAGCAAACTTTTTCCTGCTAATCTTTCTCCCTTTTTTCCCTTCCTTAGTTTACCCTTTTGATGCTTCCTATGTGCCTCCTTGTTTGTTTTTACTTTCTTATGGTCCCTTTATTTACCCTTCTACCTTTCCTTTTTCTTCTCATAGAATTATGCATTTTCCAACTTAAAAAGAAGTTCTAGACTCCAGGAGGATCAACTATAAAAGCTTAAAGAGGGTGCTTAACTTTGTGGTGATTCTCTTCATCTATGATTTTGGTGGTGGTGATGGAGTTGCTTTTTAAAACTGGCTGTCTTGGATTCAAGTCTCTGCTCCAATCCATAACAGCTTCTGACATTGAGCAAATCCAACTCCTTAAGCTTCATTTTCACATCAGTAAAATTGAGGTGATGATAATACTTTTCATACAGGATTGTTGTAAGAATCAAACAAGATGAAGCATACAAAAGGGTCTTGCACACTCTTCTCAGTTTATAATGTTAGCAATTATTTTTTATTGTAATAATGCATACTCTTACAAATTCTTCAAAGGTGAAGGGTAGATAATTTGATCTTTGACAACAAGGAAGGGAGAAGCTGGGAAGACAGTTTTCCTACGCTATATCTGGTCTCCATAAATGGAAATCCCTAGGGACAAAAGAACTGACAGCAACTGAATTAGGGGTACGTGGTGAACCCTCCCTGCCTGGAGCAGCCTGGATACTGAACAATCAGAGGTCTGCAGATTTCTGAGTTTCTGCTAGGCCTCCAGAGATCATCTAAGTCAATCCTCTCCCAGCTACAGTATTCCTTCCTAGAGAGTGTGGGAGCTTTTTAGTATGCCAATTTGGCTAGATTGACATTACCCAGAATTCAATTTCTTGTATGTTTCCAGTTAGATGGACCACAGGGAGATTCTTGAGAGATTTGGAGGATAGAAGGCAATTGGCAGCCACTTTGCAGCTCACCTACTGTTGCAGATCTGCAGATTCACCTAGTTGGCCTGATGCAGTCTCTGAATCTGAAACTGCTTTCCTTTTGCTTGAATTCTTTTCAGCACCCCCATCTCCTTATGTGGATGTGTGCATGCTAGTCAACTTTCCATCACTATAATAAAAATACCTGAGATAATCACTTTATTAAGAGAGAAGGTTTACTTTGACTCCATTTTGTAGGTCACAGTCCATCAGTTAGTTAGTCCTGCTGATTGGGCCTGTGGCAAGGCAATACATCATGGCAAGAGAACCTAGTGGGGCAAAATCACTCACCTCATGACCAGGAAGTAAAAGAGAGGAGGTCATGTCTTCAATGACTCTAAGACTTCCAACTAGGAGCCACATCTTGTAGGTTCCAACACCTCCCGTATCACCATATCCCCATAGCCCCATAAGACTCCCTGGGGACCAAGCCTTTAATACATGAACCTTTAGGGAATACTCAAGATGTGTATATGTTTATGATTATATATGTATGTATGCATATGTGTTTATACAGGACACTTGTACACACACATACATAATTGTACTTAATGCCTTGACAAGGAGACCCTGGCTTATATAGATAACCCACATCAGCTAACTAGGAAGTCATGAATATTAAGATTCCATTTTGTTCTCATGGATTTAAGCTCATGCTTAGGGGTTCTGGGCTGCTTCTGATCTCTCCATTTATATTCATCTTCCCTTTCTAATATCCTGCTCAGAAGACTCCAGTACCAGATGTGAAACAAGAGACACAGACTGCCTAACCAGCATGCTCAATTGCAAAAAATCAAATCCCTCTAATAAATAAATAATACACATGATTATTAAATATATATGTGTAATATCATTTATTCATTTTTTTGAGGAGCTGAACCAATCACTAAGAGATTATATGTGTACATGTTTATGATTATATGTGTATGCATATGTGTCTGCACATACTAACATATGTACACACACATACATAATCTACTAGTGATTTTTTCTGCTCTTCTGGTTGATCCCTGACTAATATAGATAATCATATGCTTTCAATAATAGGGATTCTCTACTTCATAAGGCAACCTATTCCTTTTCTGTGATACACCAACAAAGAAATTAAAGTTGTAATCTATTTTTATTTATCTTTAGGTCCTAGGGATTGAACCTAGGGCTTCAAGAATGCAAGGCAACTTCTCTACCACTGAGCTACATTCCCAGCCCTTAAGCTTATAATCTAAAAATGTTTTTCAGCCCAGAGTACATCCCACATCCTCCTTAGAACTACAGCCTCTCTCCACCTTAAAGTGTCTCGTGATATCTCACTGCATTAACATTCCCTCTCTCCATTTCTCACTGTTTTGAACTTTAAAATTGGGTTCTTAATAAGTTTAACCCACAAATATGACTGTTCCAGAGAAGCTATTCTAGTCAGTCCATTTCCCCAGCCCTGTCTCTTCTGCAATCTTCCTGTGTCTTTTGAAGACAGTATCTTGAATTCTGGATGTTAACAGTGTCCATGGTAATTCAGTGGGAAGGGAGGAAGTCACAGAATAAGACTCAGAAGACCAGTGTTTGCATACTTCCAACCTAGAGTGCTGACTGCATCTGCTTATTTAACCTCTGAGGGCCTCAGTGTTCTCAGCTATAAAATGGGCATGCCCGTAGCCGACCTGCCCATTTTCAGACCGTCTATGAGTCCAGTGAAGGCTGAACTTCTCTGGGTGTTGGAGGCCCTACTGACTTGATTCCATCTCTTCAGTCTAAGATTAGCTCATATCTGAGTTATGGAAATACTGGATTTATAATGGAGTGGCAAATCAGGTTATTGGCTCTTTAAAGGTTCATTGTGCTTTCAACTGAGACACACATTATACATGTATAGGTGGTACAGTGTAATATTTTGATACATATATGCATCATGTAATGATCAAATTATGGTATTTAGTGTGTCCTTCATCTCCACGTGTATCATTTCTTCAAATGAGAATATTCAGAATCTTCTTATTTTCCAGTAATTTTGAAATTCATCATATTTTAGCTATAGTCACCCTACTGTGCTTTAGGACATTAGAACTCATTCCTTCTAACAATGATTTTGGTCTTGTTGACCAGTCTCTCCCTATCATCTTCTCCCTTCTATCTTCTCTAATCTCTGGTAACCACTATTCTGTTTTGTATTATGAGATCAGCAGCTTTTTTACATGCCACAAATGAAATCATGTGGTATTGGTGTTTCTGTGCCTGGCTTATTTCACTTAACATAGCATCCTCTAGGTTCCTCCATGTTATTGCAAGTGACAGAACTTCGTTCTTCTTTATAACTGAATATTCCACTGTGTATATAGATTATATTTTCTTTATCCCTTCATCCACCAGTGGACAATTAGGTTGACTGCATAGCCTGGCTATTGTGAATAGTGCCACGATAAACACAGAAGTGCAGATATCTCTTCCAATACACTGATTTCATTTCCTTCAGATAAATACCCAGTAGTGGATTGCTGGTCATATGATATTTTTAATTTTTTCTGGAACCACCATACTGTTTTCCATAAGAACTTCACCAACTTACATTTCCACTGACATTGTATAAGGGTTCCCATTTCTCCCTGCTGAGGTAGAAGTATTATTTTTTGTTTTTCTGACAATAGTAATTCTCATTGCAGTGAAGTGATAACTTATATTCATCATGAGCATTTCCCTCATGATTGTAATGCTAAGAATTTTTTCATGTATTATTGATCATTTGTATGCCTCCTTTTGAGAAATGCCTTGATTCAAGTCCTTTACCCATTTTTAAGTGGGATTATTTGATATTTGATATGGAGTTGCTTGATTTCCTCACGTGGTCTAGATATGACTCCCTTGTCAGGTGCATAGTTTGCCAGGATCTTCTCCTATCCTATAAGTTGTCCCTTTGTTATTTACTCTGTTGTATGGAGGCTTTTTTATTTGATGTAATCAAATTTGTCTACTTTTGCCTTTTTACATGTACTTTTGGGTACTATACAAAAAAAAAAAAATGCCTAGACCAATGTTATGAAGTCTTTCCCCTGTATTTTCTTCTAGTAGTTTCAGAATGTGGGGTCTTACATTTAAATTTAATCTATGTTGGGCTGATGTTTGTATGCAGTGGAGGTAGATGTTCAGTTTCATTTTCATGCATGTGGATATCTAGTTTTCCAAGCACCACTTACTGAAGAAACCATCTTTTCCTGAATGTCTGTTCTCTGGGCCTTTGCAGAAAATCAGTTGGCTAGAAGTGTGTGGACTTATTTCCCTATCTTCAGCTCTGCTGCATTGGTCTAGGTGTCTATTTTTTCTGCCAGTACCATGCTGGTTTTGCTGCTATAGTTTTTTACTATATGTTGAAGTAAGGTAGTAAGAAGGATGCTCTTATTTTTTATTATTCAGGGTCCATCATAGTAATTGCTTCCCTAAATTAAGAAGTTGAAGAAATTAAATGTATAATAGTTTCTTTTAAAATGGATGCATATACTAAAATTACTCACCAGTAAAAAATACTGCAGAGCTGACCCAAAATGGCAAATATTGAACTATGAAAGAATGATGAAATATTTCTTACTCAAACCAGTTTTAAACAAAACAGCAATAGACATGATAGAATGATCTATTATAAAGCCAACTACAAATTAAAAACTAAAAGCTATCATTAACAGACCTCAAAAAGTGATACAATTGATGAAATTAAGTATGTACAAGTGCAACCATTCTAAATGAATAAAGAGATGTCCATTCAAAGAAAAGTGCTTCCATCCTCAGGCAGAGATGATCTCCTCATGAGTAGAACAGGTGAGTCTGAGGATGTTGAAGGCAACCAATTATGCACTCATGAACCTGGTCAAGCAGCTCTGTTATTGGCAGGTATCTGGTAGACAGGGATATGAAGGATAAAAGGTCATGCTGAAATTACACTTAGGGCCACACTTCATCCTGCTTGCCTGCATATATTTATCACTGAGCAACAGTCAAAGATGAAGACAGCTGGCTTTGCCCTCCCCACATGCCTTGCCCATCTCACAGGTACCAAGTAAGTACTGTGGTACAAAATCAGGCACACAGTACGTCCTCAGGAAACTTGTTTGATGGAGCATATACTAATGAATTGCCAAAGAACTCAAGGGGAAGTTCTGCAGATATCAGTAGACATTATGATAGTGCCCAGGACAAAATGAAATGGCGGGGGGAACCACCAAAAGAATGACTCTTTACTAAAAATGTAACACACTGATGTTCACAACATGTCACCTGCCAAAGGTATTCTATTCAGATGAACAAAGTCACAGAACAGGATTAAATTGGCACAGCTGGAGGCAGTCTGCCTGCATGTGACGAGCCGAATGTTATCTCCAAGCAACAGATGCAGTTGTGACCTGAGAATTTTTATTTTTAGTCTTGAGGAGAAAATTAATTTGATCTAAGAGACACCTAAGGTTGGTAAAAGAAGATCAGGGCTTGAGGGACAGAGTGGACATATAATAAATTCAGACCAAGAAGACTGAGCAAAGTGCTAGAACCCAGAGAGATCAAGTAGAGGATGCCATTATTTCTGAGAGCCACCAGAAGGCCTGATGAGGAGTTCCAGGGCCTCTGGTCAACATAGGTTCTCACTGCTCAGGACAAGCAGCATCAGAGTGGCCACCCCAGGGCTGGGGGTGGGCTTCCAGTGTGTAGAAAGGGCTACCTCCCTGGAGGTATAAGAAGATTCTCTATGAAATTATGTGGCATGGCACAGTTGGCCCTCCAGATTGGTGAAATCCACAGCTGCATATTCAATCAACCACAGGGGGAAAATATGTGAGCATTTACAGAATTTTTCTGCCATTATTCCCTAAATAATACAGTAATAGCAAGTATTTACCCAGCATTTACAATGTTTTAGATATTACAAGTAATCTAGAGATGATTTAAAGCATATTTGAGGATTGTGCAGGTCATATGCAAATGATTCATCATTTTTTATGAAGAACTTGAGCATTCACAAATTTCAGTATCTTCAGTGGGGCCCCAAAATCAATCCCCATGGAGACCAAGGAATAACTTTGCATTTGTCCTTTTGCATTTTTCTTCACTCTTTATATTTTCCTATGATAGTAGCACCACGTTTTGCAGGATTTTGTTTTTTTTTTTTTTCTGCATCTTTATTTCTAGCACCTAGCTCTGAGAATTAAAAAAAAAAGATACTGAGCACCCCAATATGTTAATTACAATAAATCTTACCCCAAACATGTAAGGAAGCTATTGTTATCTACATTTATAAGTAGAGAATCACAAAGGTGAGTCAGTGTTTTTGAAGCCACACAGCTTGTGTCTTGATGAATTAAGACTTGAACTCAGACCTGTCTGAATGAAATTTGTGATTTATCCACTGTTCCCTTAAGCCTCAGAGCCTATAATTGAGTAGGTAACCTGTAGATATTTCCTAGTAGGAAGGAAGCAAGGAAGGAAGGAGGAAGGAAGGAAGGAGATAGGATAAACAGTGAAAGTACATAGGGGAAGGTTTGAATTCAGGTAGCCAGAGTCACAGACGAGCTGTCCTGAAAGCTAAATGTTAGAAGCAAGTAAGTCAGACAGTGTTAATTCAGAGAGGATGCTAGGTGGACTGAACCACAGAAAATGACACTAGGAGAAAGTTAAACTAATGACCTTCGGAATTCTTCCATGGAGAACCAGGAACTTAGTGGAAGTCAAATATAAGAGCAGAATAGGAACAGGAAGTAAGACAGAAACAGGCAAAGCTCTAGAAAGTTCTACCGCATGGCTCTTGTGTAGTGAGCTAAGCTCCACTTATTCCTCCGCTCCACTCCCAGGCCCAGCTTGCTCATCTGTTCTTATAGCAGCCTTAGAGGAAATGATGATTATACTTCAGGGATGAAAATTAAGATTCAAATTAGAAATTTGGTAAAATTCACTAATGAATGCCAAGGGTGAGTTTAAGTGCAAATCACCAGGATTAAACTCTTCAGGTGCCAAACATTGTCAGTGTGTCCAATTTGCTACAAGATGATTCCTCCAAAGGACATCTCTATGGGAATTTCATCTGACAGCACACTTTGTTTAAGCCAAGTCTGACTCTCCCTATAAGCACTTTTGAGGAAAACAGAATGACCATCCAGAGCTTGCAGGTCTCTAGATTCTTCACCTCCCTGTATTTAACACATGTCCCTAATGTTGTTCTAATGCCAGTGTCTTTATTTATCAGTGTCTCTTAGCTGGGGACACTAAGGCTGGTGTCCCATTGAAGGTAATGCTCCCAGATGGCTCACAAATTAGGTTCGATAAAATGTAGTCATTCTTCTCTCTTAGTGAGTCCTTAGAGCTGAGCTCATTTAACTTACCTAATATCCTATTTGAGTTGTTACATCCTAAACATGGATTGATTAGAACAGAGGAATAGGAGCTCAGGGAGAGCAGGGAGCTTTTGAAGTGAATAAAAGGGCCCACTTTGGAGCTAAAAACTCAATTTAAGTTTCCCTTTGCCACATGTTGGCTGTGTGGCCCTGGTTTCTCGCACTTTCACTTCCCCTCCATTCCCTTACCTGTAAACAAGGGACTAAAAGGTGGTTGTGAAGAGTATGTGGTACCATATATGTGAAAATATTTGGCAAAGTATAAAAAATTAGGAAATGTAAGTATAATACATTTGGAGCTAATAGATCTAAAATCATTTAGATTACATAATAGATCTAAAGCATCAATAGGAATACATTACATCACTGGAAGCATTCCCTTCGATTAGAATATTTGAGAAAAACCAATGGAATGAGTCGATTTTAGAGCTCTAAGGAAACTCAGAGCTGATATGTTTCTACTTCCTTTGTGTAGATGAGGAACTTGATTCCCTGGATGGGTTAGCAACTTGCATTGCATCACACAGCAAATGGAATCCAGCTAAGCCTAAAGTTCACAGACCGCTTCTCCATTCACCTCATCTGCCTAAAGCTTCCACTTCACCCTCCACATGCATCTACAGACCATCCACAGTGACCTATGATGGAACCACTGAAACCAGGAGCTTCAAACTACACAGCCAGGGAGGGGGTCATACTCCAAAGTCTGTTCTTCCCTATGTTTATGGGACTTTCTAAAAGTATTATTATTATTTTTAGCTACAATTAAGAGAATGAATGTTACAGGTAATGGAAAAATGCCCTATCCACCGTGATTTCAGCAGGACTTTGCCTTTTCTCCTGGCAGCACTGAAGGTAGTAGCTAATGACCTGATGATTCTGTTACTTAAACAGACTCAAACATTTCCCTTCCTCTCCAGGACACTGAATTCAAGCTTCCTGAGAGCAGGGACCTTTCACAGTGCATCCCCAGTGCTTAGTACAATACTTGGCTCAGAGCATTTGCTCAGTAGGGATAATGACATTACTTTAGTTCAAACTTACATGTCTGTCTGAAGAGCTTTATAAGTGCTGTATCTCTACTCTGAGTTTCCTTTACACCACCCTCTGAATACCCTGCTAAATTACAAATATAGGGCCACTCCTGAGTTTAAAACTTTTCAATGGAGTTGAACTTGCCTAATGGAGTTGAAAAAGCTCTTTAAAGTTGACTCTAAGTTCTCTACTAATTTCCCAGGCCTCATCTGTAGAATCCTCTTTCCAATCCTCACCTTTCAAAACACACACACAACCTACATATATTTATTTTCTTGCCATACTGGATCATCTGGGTCTGTTTTCTGAATATGATGGACTGTTTCCACACCATTTCTTTTACCCAGAATGCTCCTTCCTGCCTCTTCCACTTGGGAAACCCTTACCTATTCCTCAAGCTCCTTCCTCAGTCACTTTGGTGTCTTCCACAATGGAGCACTTTGGACAAACTCTCAAGAGCGTGAGCTGTGCTGTGAGCCCCAGGGATTAGCAAAGAGGAGATAGTCCTCAGCATCGTGCCCAAGTCATGCGCATCGCTGCGATGGACAAGGTTCAACCCAGGCCCAGTTGTGATGCTGAGAGCATTTGCACTGATCCAAACCACAAGCACCAGGAGAAGGGCGGTGTGCTCAGCAGGTGTGGAGAAGAGCGGTGGCTTGTGAGCCACATCAGAAGACGTGCTTCTCTGCAGCTCACAGCCAGGCAACCTGACGCTGCTCACCTAGCATTGCCAACAGCCCGTGCTTTCTAAAATGCAATCAATGCAAACACTGATTTTTATCTCCTCATTTAGCTCTAATAAAGTTATCACACATGATTTATTGTTTTTATTAAGGAAAAGTAAATGCCATGCTTTTGTAAGCACCTTTTGATTACTTAAGTATACATGAATTACAAAACTAAACACACGACATGGAGCTTAGAAATTAGAGGAAATATCAAAAATAACCACGAGTTTTCATTTGGGTATATTGTTTTCAGTATTTATTTATGCATTTATTTATTTGTTGTACTAGGGAATGAACCTAGGAGCACTCTACCACAGAGCTACAGCCCAGTCCTTTTTTATTTATGTATTTATTTGAGACAGGGTATTGCTAAGTTACCCAGGCTGATCTGGCACTTGTACCTCTTGCCTCAGTCTCCTGAGTAGCTGGGATTACCAGGCAGGCCCCACCACACCAGGCTTCAGGCTTCAGATTATATATTTTTATAGTGTTTCAAATTATACGTATGAATATAAGCCTGGTTTGTTTCACCCATACCATCTGCATTTTCCTGTGGTACTGAGTATCTCAGAAACAAGCATTTGAAGTTACTAATATTCCATTAAATAAATGGACTGTTATTGGGTAGATCCACCATCAGGCATATGGTCCTTTCCCTATTCTTAAAGAATGGTTTCCTTGTGAATTTTTACTTTGGTCAGTTATATATGAAGATACTTACATACACAAATATTTTCCAGTGTTTGAGGTTACTGCTTTAGCTAACTCTCACACCTATTTATAAACGCTCCCCTTAATAAAAATATTTGATTCTCCCTCTTACCTGACCTCCATGCCAAGGTAGAAGTTAATCCTTGCTCCTTAATAAGGAATTTGAAGAGCTACCTGTGCCCTGGCCCATATAGAAATCCCAGCACTGTCTCTGCATCCCATGTGACCTGCGTGTCATGTCGTCCTGATACACACATCAGGCTGTCCTTGGCTGGTATTTGGCTGTTCCTGCCATCCCAGCAACTTCTACACACACCTGCATTTACATATCCTGCAGATCCCATGGCACCTCCTCTGGGCAGTCCTTGCTGGCTCCGGTGGGCTGGGTCAGGCACTTTTTGCCTGGGATTCCATGATTCCCTGGGCATATCTCTATCATTATGCTTACAACACTGTTGAAAATACATGACTGAGGTTGGGAAAGGCATCTCTTTTTCTTTGTTTCTCTGGTTGTTAACACAGTACCCAACACATAGCTAAGTGTGGAATAGCTGATAAGCAAACCTATCAATAGATTTGGCAATCGGGATATCCCTGTAATATGTTAAAATATATGTGAGTATTGACAGATGGTGCCTCCTCTTACTCATTTTTGAATGGCAAAATATATTATTAGGAAGGCAAAGCACAATGAGAAAAAAAGACTGTAAGTGGGATTGCTGCAGAGAAAGTGAATATTGGAAGATACCAAAGATCCCAGCAATTCACACATGTTCTTTCCAAAACGTTAACACTTTATTATTCAGAAATTTGATCACTAAAGACCATGCATACCCTAATGGTTTCCACATTTTTATTTCCTACTCTATCACTTCCCTAAACTCAGAATTCCATCAGTATCCTCAAACATCTCCGTGGGGTGTTTCCTGGCAACTCACACTTCAAAACTCTAGGACCAAACTTAAGGTTATCGGTTTCAGCTGCCTTTTCTACAGTCTTCCCCATCTGAATGAATGGCACCTCCCTTCTTCCAGGGACTCAACCAAAACCACTGGAGCCACCTTTGACCCTTTCCTTTTCTCCACACCCTGAGTTCCACCCTCGGGCACTTTGTGTTGGCTCTACCTTCAATCTGCATTCAGCAGTCTGCCATTACTTGTCTGAATGACAGTAATAACCTCCTGATTTCTGAGCTTTCTACTTTGCCCCCATCTTTTACACACAAAAGCATGTAACCCTTTCAAATATCCTCCTGTCGTTGCTTAAAGCCCACCTCTTAATGGGGCTTCAACATATGAATTTGAGAGGCACAGTTTGGTCCCTGATCTACAGATTCCCATGTGATCCATGGCACTCTCTCCCCTCTCCCTCAGCTGCTGCAGCCAACCTGAGCTCCTTTGAGCTCCCTAAATACCCAGGACACTACCATCCTGGGGACACTGCATTGAGCATCCCTCCACCTGGACTGTCCTTTGGACATCTGCATGTCCTCTTGGCATCTGCATATGTATCCTTCAGGTTTCTGCCCAGATGCCATCTCTTGACCATGTCTTTCTTGATCACCTTACTTCACACAGCACACCCTGCTCACCCCAGTCCCATCCTCTGTACCTTGCTTTACTTCCTTCTAAAATATTCCATCACCTCCCATTATATGTTTGCTTATCCATCTCTCTCTCCTATACTCTAGTGGGAGAAACCAGAATTCATTCCAGGAAGGCAGGGATTTTATAACTTTTCATTGATGAGTATTTCGCTGACATACAAAAGATACACAATCATTTTTGAATGAATGAACACAAGTTTCTTTTATGTTCATTATCTTTTCTCAGCCTTGAAACGATCCTACAAGAGAGGTTAGGATAGATACTTGTTCTCTTTTCAAAGATGAGGAAGGCTAATACTCAGAAAGGTTAGGTTTTAAATATACAGTGATAATTTCATTTGTTAGGTGATTATGATTGCCATGGGATGTACATACAGTCACACATGTTTCCATTTAATCCTTGGAGTAATCCTAAAAGATTATAAAATATTATTCCTATTTTAAGACAATTATTTACGCCTTTGAATGGTTCTATGCCATGCCCAAGGGAATCACAATCAAGTGACAGCCTAGATGTGAACCCAATCTAACTTCAAAGAGTTAGTTTTTATCTACTCTTAGAGCTCACATCCTTATAGTACAATACCATGTTCCAGCCACAATGTTAAATCTGTAACACTGTGAAGTACGCACCCTATTAGCTTCATCTCAAAGATGAGCTGTGGAGGCTCTGAGAGGTTAACTGGGGTCATTGGCCTAAAATGTCCAGTGCTAATCTTCTCCCTTCAGGAGCCAGGCATTGAACTTAGATCTCTTACTCTGTTGCCCTGTCTTTGTACATTAACCCCCTAAATTAACCACAAGGTCCAGGATTCCCCAACCATGACATAACTTAGTTTCTGTTTGCAATTCTGATCTCAGTAGACCCTTGTGAAACAAAAAATTGGGGTTGATAAAACAAGTAAATGTACCCATTAAGAAGAGTGACAAATATTGTATGATCTAATCATTTTAAAAGATTGTTCAGTCTCTTCAAGATTAAGTCAGCTTCTTTGTACCCGTTCTCTTTCTTCTTAGGTACCTGGAAAAATGTGTGTTTCTCTCAGACTCTCTCGATACCTCTAATGGCGTAGCTTAGGTTCAATAGTGGAAAAGGATAATTGAATCTATTTTTCAGACTTTTTCTTCAGTGGGCCCTATTCTGGGCACATATTATTAGAATTGTGGGAACCAGACATTTCTTTAAAGTAGGGATTGTTGGGCTGAGCCAGGGAGATTATTAAAAGATATTACAATGCCAGCCTTAGAAAATATATAGGGCACCTAAATTCCTCCCTCTGTCCCTCCTCTCACAGCAGGGAGCTTTTTCAAACACCTTTCCAAGATCAGTATTCTTCTTCAGCCATCCTCGCTAGCCTGCCCATCACACATTAAGCCAAATGGTCCTCAAAATTCCAGGACCAGCTGTGTCATATCACCTGGGAATTAGTTAGACATGCGCAATCTCTGGTTCTTCCCCAAACCCACTGAATCAAAAACAAAGGGTGGGTCTAGCTCTCCAGGGGGTTCTGAGGCATGCTCAAGTTGGGGAGCCCCCCTCTTCCTCCGCTCACAACCCTTTAGGTGCTAGAGCCCAAGGACACATACAGCTGCCCTAGATCCTGCTCTGGTTGCAGACACAACCAAAGCTGGTGCCAGGGCAAGTCTCAGGGGCCTAGATCACCTGTACTTGTTATATAGCTTTCAGTCTGGTTCAGGGAACAATATGTTAACTGTGAAACATGTAGATGAGGCACATTTATAGGTAATTGTCTACTTTAAGAAAAATCTCATTACCAACCTTTCCCATTTTGATCATATCTTTACTCTTATCTAATAGAGCATAATAAGAACTACTGTTTAATCTAGTGCTATTTGCTTTAAATCTAAAAAAATCTATCCATGTAATGTATTTGAAACAAATAGCACTACAATCCTACTGAAGAATGGCAGTCCCCTGCTTCCCATATACCCACCACTCTAAGACTTGTGTTCTTTTAACCTTTTTTCTGCTGTATTACTCACCCTTTCTAAATAACCCAATGACATTGCTATTGATTTATTATTTCAGGAATTGTCCTTGGACTTCCTCTTCCTGTGGTGAGAATGTAGCCCTCCCAAGTCTCCCTTTTCCTTAAAACACTCACACTCCACGTTCTCTGTCTCAGCACCGCCCCCCCACACATACACATATCATTGTCCTCCAGTCTCTTCCAGGTGCTGAATTCCCTGGGTGAGTGGATGAGTTTATTGTTGGAATCCTGCTCTCCTATCCATTCTATCCTAGACACGTGATTGTAATTCCCTCTGTGCTGATAAGTCACTATCACTTTTCCTTCTGGTCTAAAGACCACATTGAAATCCTCCATCTGCTGTGGTTATTCCTAGATCCATGTTAACTAGAAGTCCACTCATGCCAAAGGCATATCAAGTTTCACACAAACACTGCTAAAGAGAAGACCTACTTTTCTCGGTTTTTAAATTACACTTTATTTTAGTAACTTGTCTGCTAATAATTTATACTACAGTCATATTACACTTTTTATTCTATTTTCACAAATTAGCATTTTCAATTGATGCTTTGTATTGTGTATATAACCTTTTTTTGGTGCATTATAATTATGCATAATAGTGGGATTCCTTGTTACCTATTCATACATGCTCTTGTAGATAAATTTTTGTATTTGAAATACAAGTTAAACGCTATAGCTCTTAAAATTCCCACTTCACCTTTCTGTTACTTTGGGATGTGCTGAGAAGGTCTCTGGCTCAGAACAATAATCCACCAGTGATCACTTTCCTTTAGAGGCATGTGGGCCTCCTGAGCTCTTACCATGTCCTGGGAGTTATTTCAAATCCTTTACAGATACTAATCACTTAATTCTCTCAACCACTGTGTTTGAGCAGTGTTGTTGACACCCATTACACAGGTGAGGAAACTGAATCTCAATAAAATTAAATAACTGGCGCCAAGTTCCACAGCAGCACTACATTCAACTACCTCTTATAGTAAGTCCTCATGTATTGTGCGGAGGCCACTAGAGGCACCCTAATGTTCAAACCTTAGAAAGTTCTGCAATTCAGGCATACCCGGTCCCTGACCTCCCTAAAACCCATATACCACAGCAATAATTTCCTACTCATTGTAGTCTCTTTCCTCTGATGCCCACAATGAAATATTCGTTGTGTCAGACACCGCTGCATTCCACCTCCCTGACAGATAACTCTAATGTCTCTCCTGATGCTGATGCCTGCTCACAGTCTACCAGAGAGCCCCAGGCCCTGCTAACATGCAGCAGGAGAAGTGCCAGCCAAAGCCAGACTCCTTGCCCTTGCTGATTTGGGCTACTGACCCCTTCACTGGGTCTTGGTACATTTCCCTGCTTAATGTCATGTTCCTCTCAATTTGATTGACCCATCTTAGCATTTTCAGTGTGTTGTAGCAAGATGACAAATATACTATTTCAGCTTTTATTTTATATACTATCAATTTTACTTTGAAACTTTATAGAATTTATAAAATAAAAAGCTCTAAGAAACTAAATTACTTAATGTACTTGAGATATAAAAGATGTACCAATAGAAACATTAGGGAAATTATAACTAACATAAATGGGGAGATAAAAGTCACTAAAGATAAATATTCCAACTATAAATAGCACATCAATTAGGAAAATAATTAATTATTAGAGTGGAAAATCAGAATATTATTTGCTTTTTTTAAAAAAAGATGTGCTAGCTAAAAATAAAATGGGTCAGTGACACTATCAAGTTGCAAACAAATCTTTATGCACACCTGTTTTGCTACTGAAAAATTTCTTTCTGATGATTTTCTGAATTTCATCTTCAAATAATTTTATTTCTCAGTTGATAATTTTTAATTCATGTTTGAACTATGACTCCTCCCATGCCCATCCCAACAAGGGCTATAGATTTCATTTTGATAAGGAACTGTACTTCCTCTTTACCCCACCAAAGGAAACATTTGCTTTGTCTACATCTTGTGTATTTTCATCATGGATAGTTAGCAACTCTGAGGTAGGAGTCCCTGTGTTCATTTCCACGCTGCCATGTTCATAGAAATTCTTTGAACTGCAATAATAAGTATTCATTCAACAAGAGCCACGCAAGACCCTAATATAGTAAGTTATTGCAATTTGTGAAGACCTGGACATGTCTAGACTTGTATACTTTGCATCAATTTCTCTTTCCATATAATTTGAATAATTAAATCATTGATCTTGTTCTACAGATATTAACTTAATTTCAGATTTATAGAACATTTAAATAGCACACCAACAAATACATGGAGATTGAGGACTTAAAAATAGTAGAGTATGCTATGATACCACAACCTGGTTATCACCCCGCCCTCCTCCTTGTACAAAGCCCCCATCATGCTTTAAGCCCAAGGTACCATCTTGCACAAATGAAAATGGCATTCAGGCAAGAAAAGTAATTAGCTTAAGTTCATTCAGCTAGTGAGGGTCAATACTGAGTTTTGAACTCAGTTCTTTGGATTCTAAAGACAGAGTAACTTTAGCAATGTATTCTCTTAACTAATTTATCCTCTCCTTTTTACATGAGTAGACCATGAGTTAAATACCATGTGGGTGAAACAAATGACCAGCAAATTTTTTTTGCTCTGCAGAAACCATCATTTAGCTTAGTGCTAAGAGACAATTTTCCTGAGGTGAGAGTTGTCAAACACCTGAATGAGCTCTTCAGGCAGGTTATAAAATTTCCTCTTCCATCATTCTCAAAAACAATTGAGCTAAAGAGTTTTAAAATTTACACAGGTTCCAGATGACCTCTCAAGGTCTTCTTGCACTTATGATTCTGCAGGTCTATGAAAATTTAAGACAATTGAAATCTGAAGTCAGTTCCCCTGATATTTGGTCCTTTGACTGTTCGTCACCTTACAAATGAAACATCTGGATGCCAGAACTGAGTGACTTTCCCTTTTGTTTTTGAGCCTCATGTACCCCCAGATTTTGCTACGGCATTATCAAAGCATCCAGGTGCAAGGGATATCTTGAGAAATTGGAAATAATCTTGGTTGTCTTTCCTCTATTTGCTCCTTTCATCTTTTTTCTGTTTAATAAGCACAAAGTAAATAAAGAACTGATTTTTTTATTCTGAAATGTTATGAACATTAAGCTCTGAGTATTATCGTGGGAATGCATTTCATTTGAACTCCAAGGAGCCCTAATGTAATTTTTTAAAGGAAATAAAACCCAACATTTCTATGCTATGACAATTTATCTTGGCTGCAATGGATCTAGAAGGCCTCCCTCTGGCAGATTCAGTGTTTCTAAATCTGTTCATGTTTTTTGAGGAGTCCTTCAGGTATCTAGAGAACTAAATCCTAATGACCTAAGCTGCATTCCAAAACATTTGAGACCTTCTGGTTGTAGAAATTTCTATCATTTGTCCATTACCTACTTTGTACCACATCCTGGAGTGGGCTCTCCACATTAGTTTCTTCATTTAGCTCACAAACACTTCTACCAATTAGTTAATAATATCCCATTTTATTAATAAGGCAATTACAAGTCAGAAAAATTGCATGATTTGCCCATAGTCATGCAGCAAGTGACAAAGCTGGACTTTGCATCAGGGTTCTTTGGATCCAGCAAGTAAGCTCTGCCCACTGCCCTTCACATTCTTTGTGGTCTCTGTAGTTTTGCTCCTGGCCAGTAAACTTGTCAGTTCCTCACCTCCACTCTGTCTGGATTATCAATCTGGGTTTACACTTACTCAAATCTTTCCTTTAATTTGATGGTCTACCAGCATTTTGTTCCCTTGGTGGTATGGTTTGGATATAAGGTATCTCCCCAAAGCTTATGTGCAAGACAATAAAGAATGTCAGGGATGTTCAGAGGTGAAAGGATTAGATTACAAGAGTTCTGACCTAATCAGTGGATTAATCCTTTGGACAGATTAATAATTTGAATGGATAGTTGGGTGGCAACTGTAGGCAGGAAGAGCACAGATGGAGGAATTGGAGACTCTTGGCAGGGAGGTGCCCTTGGGGACATATAATTTATCCCTGCTCCTGACTGCATATTCATGCTCTTTTCTCTCCTTCTCCCCCCCCCACCCCCTCTCTCTCTGGCTGCCATGAACTGAGCAGCTCCAGAGCAATGGACTTAGCAGACCACTGAGATCTCTGAAATTGTCAGCCTAAAATTGAGCTTTTCCTCCTCTACATTGTTATTCTCTAGGCTTAAAATGAACTACTTAATTTTTTCTTTTGAAAAGCCCTGACACATTCCATCTTCACTTCTTCAATCGTCATTTTATAATCTCTTGCTGTACCCACTTTACCCACCCAATGCTGGGTGATGGGGATATAAAGAAGAAAATCTCTAGTCTAGGGTCATGGGAGAAGATGAGTACATCCGGGGGAAAAGATGATTCCAACAGTGTCTAGTACATGGCAGAAAGAGAAATCAGTGGTGTGTCCTGGGAATCCCTGCAATTAACTGCATAGAAAAATCTGGAAAGAACTTCCAGAGGGGGTGCTGTTGGAAACAGCTGTTAAGGATATTTGTGATAGACTGAATGGTGTTCTCTCAAATCCTATGTTGATGCTCTAACCCCCAATATCTAAGAGTGTGACTGTGTTTGGAGACAGTATCCTTCAAGAGGCAGTTAAGGATAAATGAGATTGTATGGGTGGTCCTAATCCAGTCTGATTGATATTCTTATAAGAATAGGAATTTATACACAAAGAAAAACTGGGATGAGTACCAACACAGGAAATGCCAAGTGAAGACCGGCAAGATGGCAGCCACTTGCAAACCCAAGAGAGAGACCTCAGGAGAAACCAAACCTTCCAACTTCATGGACTACCAACCTCTGGATCTATGAGAAGATAAATTTCTATGTCTCAGTTACCCAGCCTGTGGCATTTTATTATGGTGGGTTTAGCAAACTAATATAATGTTTCAAAACTCTTCCTCCTTCCCCTTCTTTGGCTGTGTTAGCTCCTGGACAGTCGTCCCCAAAGCCCTGCCACCTCCAGCACACTACAGCACTCAGACATGCTCTCTAATTAATGGTGGTGAGAGGGGGGATTTCATTTGAATGCCTCAGCCAGGGGTCATGTGAAATCCCCATCAGTTTATAAATATGGATACTGGCAGGGCACAAATAGCTCCTGGCCATTTATAAGAAACGCATGCATTTCTGGCATATTCTCTATAATCTTCCCTTAAATAAGCTCAGGATTTCTGCAACATGTAACAGTGTATATGCCACTTTCATGTAATGCAATATAGAGCAGAGAACTGTTTATAGGAATTGTGTTTCTGAAGATTTAATTACTTATATAATTTTATGCATTTTTACACGTTTATGCTTTTAATCAAAGGTTTAAAATTTGTAAGAACTATAAGAACTCAGTGAAAGTAGAAAAATGCTAAGGAGACAAGTGAGGAGAGATCAAATAGACTGCTAATTAAGTTAATGTGCGTTCAGTGCTTGAAACAGCACTGGCCACATAGTAAGCACAATATAAGTGTTAGACTTAATTATTGCTTTGAGACAAAACTGAAGCTCTCCAAAGCACAAAGACCCTGGAAAATATTGAAGAAAGAGAGTAAAGACTGGAAATAAAGAGAAGAATAAAACTTTGTAAAACTAATTTGAAGAAAATGTCAGATACAATAACCAATAAGCAGTGGCATGAAACCAAAAAGGAAATGCATATGGCAAAGGTGAGCACTACAGTAGGTGATATTTGGTAATTGGTAAACAGAATGGGTTGTTTTGTTGTTGTTATTTGAGTGACTAGTACAAAAGTCATATGTTCTATGAGTTTTCAATTTGCCTGCTTATCTCCCCAATGACCATTTTTCCTTGGGAAAGAGCTTGGGTCACATCTTACCTACTGCAGTATTTTCAGGATCCTCTGCTTGATATTGAGTGACCACTTAGTGAATATGTGAAGAATGAAGCAGAAAAAGAATGAATAATGGGACTGATGACTTAAGAGTCATGAGTTAGACAGGAAAGGGTGGAAAGAAGCTAAGATACCTGTAGCACCTGCCATGGTTTCTATCCACATCTGAACTGCCCATTCCCTTTTGCCTTTGACTGTGACTTCTGCCTGACCTCTAAAATTAATAGCTAACACTTGTACAGCACAGTGCACTTTATAAATGCTTCCTTACATGTCAATGCATTGACTTTGAACTTAAAATATCCCTGAGTGTTAGGTAAAGCAGGAATCATTATCCTCTTGTACAAATGAGGAACCTGAAGCTCAGAGAGACTGTGACTTGCTCAAGGTCACATACCCAGTTTTCATTAGGCAAAGTCAGAACTCCGTTCAAAATTATCTCCCTCCTAACAGGTGTTCTTTTCATGGCACGATTGGCTATGGTACACAGAGGAGGCCATTAGTATATCCATTCTGAGAGGAGTTTGAAAAGCCTTCCTGAGAAAGTAACTGTTGAACTTGGGTCTGGAACTATCAGTATTTAGCACCTTCTTCTACCAGGGGAGCAAGGAGCAATACCATCAGCATCTTTTGCAGAGGAATACTAAGTGCTGGGACTTGGACAAGCAGATGAGCTAAAAGGCCTGCTCCCCACCCCTTCCCCAGTATTAGCATGATGCAGCATATTCCCCAGGGCTTAGGTCAAAGCATGTGCTCATAGTGATTATGAGCATGGGTGTTGGCACAGGCTTTGGTTCAAATCCTTCGTAAGCTCCTAAGTCCCTGTAAGATCTGGGAGAAGTTTCTTTTTTAAAATTTCAATTAAAATATGTATTTAATACTTACTATATGCCTTTCAATCATTAAGTTCTCAGTCTTCAATGGTTAAAGAAAGCACTGCTTCTCCCATCACTAGTTGCCTAGTACTTAAAAATAACATAATTTTATATGTAGAAAGTACACCAAACCCATTGAAATGGATGATGAGAAAATCCTTTGCAGATGCAATGTCAATGATAATGGCTCTAATAATGGCAGCTGTATGCAGGTACTTAAGAGGCAGGGTAGTATTAGGGCTCTTGAGAAACACAGCCAACAGCATGTATATGGGAAGAGATTTATTATAAGGAGTTTGATCACAGAAATATGGAAGCTTGGAGGCTAAAGAAGTCCAATAATGATCTGCCATTTGCAAGCTGGAGGCCCAAGAAAACCAATGAGTATGATTCACTTTGAGTCCAAAGACCTGAGAGCCAGGAAATTGGAAGATGTAGATTTCCAGTCTGGGTCTGAAGGCCTGAGGACCAGGAGTTCCAAAGACAGGAGATCAAAGTCCCAGCTCAAGCAGTTCAGCTAGAAAGGGCAAGTTCCTCTTTCTTCTACTTCTTATAATCTTCATGCCCTCAACAGATTGGACGGTACTCACATGGAGGGCAAGTTCAAATGCCAATCTCATCTGAATATACCCTTAAGGGCACACCCAGAAGTAATGTTTAATATAGGCACCCTGAAACTAGGCAAGTTGACACCTAAATTAACCATCACACATTGTGCAGTGGACTGAATGTTTATGTCCTCCTCTTAAAACTTGTATATTAAAATCCCAAACTCCAAGATGATGGTATTTGGAGGTAGGTCTTTGGGAGATGATTAGATATGTGTGTGGTGCTCTCATGGATGCAGTTAGTGCCTCATAAAATAAGTCCCAGAGAGGTGACTTGTCCCTTAAGCCATGTGAGGACTTATTGAAAAAAGATGGCCATCTATAAATTAGAAAGCAGATACTCACTGGACCCCTAATCTGCCAGCACCTGGATCTTACACTTCCCAGCCTCCAAAACTTTGGAAATAAATTTCTGTTATTTAGAAGCCACCCATTTCTAATGGACTAAGACAAGGGAAGCTTGTACCTGGCCATACTCCCCTCCAGGGCTCCATGTGCTTTAGCTCACTAGCCACCAGTGTTCAGAATTAGACCAGTCTTCAGTACTAATGATCCCTGCACTTGACCCCAACACATTCAGGTGCCTTTGGGTCTGTTAGCTTTCTGAACTACAAAACCACCTGTGACCAGTGTGGTCTTTCTTTAATAGCAGATGCAGAAACTTGGGCCCCCAGAGCCTGTGACCCACAAAACACAGCCAGCCAGAGGCAGGCGGCCTTGCTGACCTCACCATTGGAGGGTCTTGGTGGAGGGCATTAGTGACTTCCCTAAAACCTTCACTAACTCCTCACTGCTGCTCAAACCAAATGCAACTTACAGAACACCGCACACGGCACATATCACTACTCCTCCCAAGCATAATCCCAGAACAAGTAGTGATCATGATGCATAATCAGGTTCTCACTGCTTTAAAGCAAACTTGGGAGGTGGGAATGGATATAACAGTGAGCTTTACATAAATTTAAATAATCCATTTTCAATATCCTTTATTCTTATTATTTATCCTACTACTTTTGGTGCTAAATGTCATTTATTTCATAAAATTATAATGCTAATAGACACTATTTTTGTAAATGTCCCTATTTAGCAAAATAAAACTAAAAATAAAAAGCCCTTGACTGGGCTTTTGGGTTTTATTTTTCAAATTGAATTGTATCCAGAAGATTGTTTTTGGGGTACTGAACCAGGACTGGTGTAAAATCATGAGTGTAAGAGCTTCTCCTTGGGCTGCCCCTCCCACCACATTCCCAGGCTCCACTCCTTCCTCCTGTGCCCTCCATTTTCCCTCTCCTTACTCTAATCTAACAGCACCTGACTTAATCCTCCCACCATTTCTTAAGCTCTCCATAATCTATAATCACATTAAGTCCTCGTGTCTGTCCCTGTTGAACCCTCTGCCTGAACAACTTTCTTTCACACTTCAAGTATACCTTGAAGCTTCATCTTTTAACTTCCTCTGCTTTCCAAGACAGGGCTCAACCCTGTTTTCCCAGGTGCTCACTGAGTTCTAGTGCAACACTTCCCTTTTCTGAGCAGGGTTGTTTTCTTCTCAGTTCTCTTTGCTCACGAGACCTTGGCACCCCATCAGAGCAGAGATGGAGCTTGGAATTCTTGATATTGACCACTGGTGCCTACTCTCACTGATCTGCCACTGTAGCTCAGTGAAGGAGATTGACAGAAAGAGATGAAGTAGGGAGATGAGGAATGAGGAACATAGAGAGGAAAACACAGGGGCACTAACCAACAGAAAACTACACACAGGGAAGACAGAGCCAAGAATGGAAAGAGGAGGGGGAAAAGACAGCCAGGGATGGAAAGAGGAGGAGGAGGAAGACAGAATAATGGAGGAAAGAGGAAAAGAAATATATTGTTAAAAAAAAGGAACAAAGTAGGGGTAAGGGTTAAGAAAGGAGAAAAGGAAGTTCTTATAAGTGACAATTTCTGCCTAAAATAGGCACAGAATTGTCTAACCTCCACAATTATGGGGCATCTCAAACCTGCCTCCTAAGGGCAAAAATACCTCCGCTCCCAGCATCCATCTTCAGTACATGCAGGGGAATTTGACTTGTTGTCTGTTTTTATCCTATAATTATTTGAATACATTTGCATCAAATTATATTTAGATTTTCTTCATCTCTGTAATTTCCCAATATAAATAGAAAAATCCTCCAAAAAATGAAAATACTATAAACTACGTATTTAACCTTAAAAAACTGGCAATTCATTAGAGAAAGAAAGCATCTGCTGCTTTAGCAAAAATATTTTATTCCAGAGGATAAAATATCTACCAGTATATGTAGGAAAACTCCCAAGTAAGTTTTAGAGTGACAGATCTTAACTAGCTTAGCTCTAATTTATTTTGGATAGAAATATATATGGTTTTGTTACCCCAATTTTCTAGAAAGCACCTAAGTTTCACGAAATCACAACTTTTTTTAAGTGGGTAAAGTCATTTTTTCTACGTTTGGATTTTTAAAAAGTGAGTAAAAATTAACATTTTAAACTCAATTCACCAATGGATGCAATGATAACACACAGTTATGGATGTCTTTGGATGAAATGGTGAGCTCTCATTTCAAGATGGGCATAACCAACTTAGCAGCGAGAATGCATGGAGATCCTTTCAATAGTATTACACATCTTGTCACAATGAATAAATCCACCCATATCTTTGTTCCTTTCATTATTCCGACTTCACTTATATGGAAACAACTCTGAAGCTGAGTCACTTGGAAAAGCTCACGTGGCTGTAAATGGCAGGGCTGAGTTTCATCTTGGTGCTGTGATCCTAGTGGACTCTTCCTGACATGGCAGATCTATAGCCCATGTTGCTATAAACCAAGGTTGAGATGAATGAATCCGTCAAACTCTAGTCTTCAATACTGAAAAGATATAAGAGAAAGAAAGTAATTGAAATTCATTGAGTACCTACTATGCATCAGGCACGTTGAATGCATCTTTCCACTGAAGTCCGATAGCAAACCGATGTCATTAGGATTGTCCTCCCCACTCATGGTGAGGAAGCTGAGCACCTGAGAGGTTGAGCAGCTTCCTGGGGTCCCAAAGAGCCTCTCTAGTTGTTCAGACACATAACAAGGTATAAAAGACCAGTCTCCACTCCTGCCTCACTGGAGGAGAGAAATGGCACTTCTTTGTTTTTATTTAAAGAGCTGAAATCTACTGACTGCTTGCTGAGTGCCAGACAGTGTTAGTAAGGGCATTGCATGCATTCTCTCATTTACACTTTCCAACAGACCTGTGAGGGACACATGCTATCTAGACCTTTCTTGACTCTTTCTTCACCCTAGAGCAGACTAGAATTTGATCTCAGGACACAGGCAGGTATGGGAAGACAGTAGTTTCAAGAACATGCTGGAATCTGAGAACCCAGGTCCAGCCTAAGGGCATTCAAATTCTATTTTAAAATGCCTTTCTGTCCAAAGAAGCCTGTCTGTGGGTCTCTCTGTTCCTTACCCCATCTTGTAGCATGTGCCACTCAGCTTGCTGAGCCTGGCAACACCTTTCCTACTCTTACTGTAAGACAATGTCGTTGACCCTCCCAACTCTGGTATTCTGGTCCACTTTCCCGCAGCTTTTAAAGTAGCTACACACGGTGCTCATGTTATTACAAGACCCTTAATTGTTATTAATTGCCTTTGGAGGTGATGGTAATTAATGCACTGTAATGAAGTGTTAGCCCACCATCCTTGTCTGTGTATTTAACCTGTGCTTGTCTAAGAAGCTCAGCGAATTCAATAGATACCTTCCTGCCTACGTGCTGAACAAGAGACAGGGGTGGATGAGTTAATTTGGACACCCGGAAGCCTTGGGCCACTCCTTTCATGAAAGACCTCACTGCCTGTGGCCCGGGCTTCCCAACTTGCTTTCAGCTCCTCCGGCTCCCCGCTGCCAAGCCGGCTTCACTAGATCAGAACAGCAGGCTTCGTTTGATGACATGCCAGCACCGGTTTCAAACACCAATTACCACTCCGGCGATGACAAATATGAAAGGAAAAAAAGCAGCAATGATCGTTTAATAAATTTATTATGAAGACAAATGGTCCTTATATAAATCACCCTCCCTTACTATTTGAAAAACCTTGCTTATTCAAATACAGAGGTGACAAGGGTTAATTTCAGAATCACAGAAGCACAACCCCCAGGTTGGCCTTAGGAAGACCTTGAGGGATTCCCAGAGCTTGCAACCAGTGGGTTCCGTGCTGAGACTCCCTGGAGTAAGGGCAGCCATTCGTTCACCCATGCACATCTTTTCTGGATCAGAGGATGCTGCAGGCAAGAAGAGGACCAGGGAGGGGAGAAAGGTGGCTAAACAATACCCTGAACGATCACTGTCCAGGCACTAGGTCGGCATTCTGTTGTACACTTCTACACTTCATAGAGCAGATTTCCTCTAGTCCTCAAAAATTACACAAGGGAAGCAAAGGGGCAGCGAATGTTTAAAAGCAACAGCTTCAGAATCAGGTCAGCCTCTCTCAAGTCCCCAAATCAACTAGACCTTGGCTGTGTGATCTTGGTTAAGTTACTTAGCCTTTCCAGGTCTCCGTTCCTAGTTCATAAAATAGAGAAGCTACTAGTAGCAACCACAATCTTGGTAATGATTAAGTTAAATGATATTTGGTCAATATTTAGCTTGGAAAATATTTCATGTATTCTTTTTTAGTTATTATTTCCCCACTTTACTCATGAAAAGCAGGAGCTGGTCAAGTTGAACATTTCATTCACAGATACACAGCTAGCAGTGTAACCTGCATGCCAACCCCACCTGCAACCCTCGTCTAACCCCTATAGTTTTGCTGAGGGTGGGCAGTGCAGAAATCTGCACTAGGATTGACGAAGGGAGATACCGTCCATAGTCACCTTCACTTCTTTTCACTTCAGAGAAGGAGGCTCCCTCCTTCCTCCATACCAGTTGTCCTCTTCCAGGTTGTGGAAAACCTTAAATCCCACCCAACTCCCATCCAAAAAAAATCAGACCCGATTGAAGATACAGGGTCTTATTTCTGAGGTCACTTGTCAAAGTGCTTACTCAGCTTTCCTAGTTTCTTGGTTTTCTTGTGGCTTCTTAAATACTTGAGTATGAACGCCAGCCCTCCTATGTCTCCTGTTTCTTGTCACCTGTTGTTTTCCATGTTTGGGCTGGCTACAGGACTGAGAAAACCATTTGAGTTTGGTGACACTGCCAAAGACTACTGGTGGATTCCAGATGAACCCTGGTCCATGTCTGTGTCTCCACATACAAATAGCTCAAGAAAGCAGAAGACTGAATTTGTCAAGCAAACAATTCAGCAAATATCGCAGTAAAGAAGTATTTGAGGGCCCACTGTGTGTCAGGTAACAGACTTGACAGTGTAACCATTCAAATGAGGCGGTACTTCTGCTTTGAAAATGGCTTTTGTCTGTCTTGAGAAGCAAGTTAGCATCTCTCTGCAGTGAGAAACCACTTCAAACCAAGGACTGCAGCACTCTTCATTGGTAAACATTTATTCAGTGGCTGCACGGGCTGGGCCAGGTGCCATGATCCAGGTAGGGTTGGATCACAGTGCACCCTCCCCCCAAGGGGCTTGGAATTGCCTTGCCCACCCCTGTCTGGGAGTCCTCAACCAAAACCCTCGTGAACAACCTCAGTTTCCTCCCAACTGTCAGCAGAAATCAGAACTCCTGATAAACCTCAGCCTTGTTGAGAAATATAAAAAGTAGTGGCAGGTGGTGGAGGGTTACAGAGCTCTTCAATCAGCAGACCACCCCAACCTGTCTCTCCCTCAAAATAAAAGTGAAATTGTTGAGACAAAGGAAAACCAATTTGCTTTTCCAAACCACATCTTTCCCCTCCCAGGGCTTACACACACACATACACACAGTTGTTTTTTTCTCTCAGACACACATGCACACATACAAGCTCAGGCACACAAGTACTTTCTCCAACACACACAAGCTCTGTGTTACATATACACACAGAGAAGCTCACATGCATACATGTGCCCTTTCATTACACACACACCCACAAGAACTCGCTTGCCCTGCTTTCTAGCACACACATGCACACATGCACATGACCAAGTCTTTGAGGTGGGTATGAGAAAGTAGGACAGTCTGCAAATTGTCTTGTCAGGGAGGAAGCAACAATCTGGAGCAAGGGGCCTTGCAGACTAAAGCTCTGCCTTCTGCTCTTGCTAATGATGCAGACAGTAGGTGTGTCTGGTGCTGCCCTTGTTCCTAACCGAGCCTGCGGCGCTGCAGCCGCTGCCTCCCTCCCTCCTCCCCTCATGATCTGCTCCTGGCTCCTGTGGCCCAGGGAGGACAGCAGCACATCCGTGTACCTTGCCCTGTGCCAGGAGTCAGTCACAGCACTTCGTCCACACAACGGCTCTATGAGGATCAAATTATTATCTGTTTTACAGATAAGAAACCAAGACTTAGAAAGGGAGAGAATCGCATGATCTGCCCTGCACAGTAGCAGAGCTTAGGTCTTGTTCTGAATCTGACTGACCCTAACGCTTCTTCTGGACCTCTCCATAAGGCATTTCAGGAGGAGGGAAGAGAGACTTCAGAAATCCAGATGAGAGCAGATGGAGGGCACAAGGGTGAGGAGGAAAGGAAGAGCCATGATAAACCTCACCCACTCACCGGTCTTGCTAGTCCTGGCCCAAAGCCCTCTTCACCCCACCCCTGCCCCTGGCTGTCTCCCAGCTCTGCTGATAACTGTAGTGAGGTCATCCCCAAGCACATAAATAGAAAAACTCTATTTATGTGCATATTTGAAAAGTTAGCTTCACCAATCATCAGTCATTTGTTTAATATTTTTTTGAACATTAATCTCTAACAAAGCTGGCATATTCCCTAGGTCCTGGAACCAAGTCTGAGAGGTAGGGATCTGTTTGTTTTATTCAGCCCTATAAATATTGACTGAGTGAAGGAGTCTTCCTTTCCCTTATCTCCAAATGTATCCCTATAAGAGAATGGATGGCACCAAACTCCTCACTTCTGGGCCCTGTGTGAAATCCAAGGCCTGCTGGGAAAGCCCAGACCCCCTTCTCATCTCCTCCTCTCCTGCAAGACTCCACCCAGCACTCTTTATGGGGCTGAGTCTCACTCACCAGCAGAGAAACAGTTCTCCAGCATTGCCTTTTCTGATGCCCCTGAAACCTGCATTTAAGAGAATTACCACTGATACTGCTGGGAGCAGAGAGTCACAAAGGCATAAATGGAGCAAAGACAAAGGTTCTGAGACCAGTTGGACTTCCTCAGCTATTGTCTTCAGCAGCTCTGCCTCCCCTGCTCTAAGGATCCCTATCTTAGCAGCCTTGCTCTCCTGTTGTCTCTGGGTGGCGCTCACTCATTCTCAAGCCTTGTGCACAACCCCTCTCTGCTCTGGTTCCAGCTGACCCCTCCTGTCCTGGGTATTTTTCCTGACCTCTGCTTTCCAAGGAGGAATCTTGGCAGGGAGACAAAGCAGGATTATCCCTTCAGGTCCTAAAATGCATCATGGAAGACTTTGACCAGGTTCCTCCATCTCTGAAACTCTGATTCTTTATCCATAAAATGGGTGGCTTAAGAGCTTCACAAGGCCGTGGTTGGATTAAAGAGGATAAGGTAGATAATGCTTTTATCAGAACATTGATACATTCTAGGTACTTGTGTTATCAGAATTCCCTTCAAGAAGGAAAGGTTTATTTTGGGTCATGGTTAGAGGCTTAGTCTACCATGGGCTGACTCCATTGTTCTGGGGACAAGGAAAAACATCATGGCAGAGGGACCCGGTGGAGTACTGCTGTTCACCTCCTGGCAGCTGTGAAGCACAAAGAGAAAGGGGAAGGGGCTACAGAGAAGATGCACCCTTCCAGAGCACAGCCACAGTGACCCACCTCCTCTACCCATGCCCACCTGCCACCAGTCAGTTTAATCAAACTAGGATGAACTGATTAGGTTACAGTTCCTACAATCTAATCATTCCACCTCTGAACATTCCTGCATTAACACAGAAGCTTTTGGGGACACCTCATATTCAAACCCTAGCAGTACTCTATAAAAATGAGATCACTTTCTTCATCCTCACCTGTAGGACTCTCCCCTTAAGTTTTCATCCTCACCCAATAGGTCCCTTCAGTTAGTTTTCTTTCCTAACCTTTTCCTGGGCACTTGTCCTGCAGGACACCCAATGTAACTGCTACCCATCATATTCCTGACAAAAGGAAAATTAACACCTTGGTTTCTGAGGAGTGTTGTCGTAAATAAATGAGTTCAACCCATTTTTTTAAATTTCACTTGACAAGATGAACACAATGCTCACTCTGTAAACATAAACATAGTATACTCTGCCCCTGCTTGTTAGGTTGAACTCATTTGATCTTCATTACAAGTCTGTAAGGGGAGCTATTATCATTAGCTTCATTTCAAAAAGAGGATGAACCACAGTACACAGCAGTTCAATCACTTGCCCAACATCACACAGATGTTGTGGAGCCATTCTGCCACTAGGATCTAAACTCACACCCACTCTACTCCAGTTTAAACACATGCACGCACACATACACACACAGCTATATGCACACGTATATAGTACATCTCTTATCCATTGTTTCAGTTACCTACAGGGACAGTGACAGTGATCTGAAAAGATTAAATGAAAAATTCCAGAAACAAACAATTTATATATTTTAAATTGTGTGTCATTCTGATCAGTATGATGAAATTTAACACCCTCTCAGGACATGAGTCATCTTTTTTGTTTCAGTGTATCTATGCTGTATATGCTACTCCACTGTTTCTTGCTAACCCAGCTCTGTTACCAGATTGACTGTCAGGGGATCAAGTATTTGTGTTCAGGTCACCTTTAGGTAGTAGCCTAATGCTAAGTCACAAGGCCTACCTCATTCACCTGGCTTAATTTTATCACATAGACATTGTATCATCTTATATCATCATAAGAAAAGGGAAGAATGTATAATAAAGTATTGAGAAAGAGATACCATATTCACATAATCCATATTATAATTATCTATTTTATTATTGTTGTTAGTGTCTCCCTTCCCCCTTCTCTGTCAGTGCTATGGACCAGAATCAAACCCAGAGTCTTGCAGCTGCTACAGAAGTACTATACCATTGACCTACCACTGACCTACCACTGACCCCCAAGCTTGTTGTCAGTCTTTTACTATGCCTAATTTATAAATTAAACTGTTATAATAGTTATGCATGCATAAGCAAAAAACATTGTGTACCCATCTATGGTTCCAGGCATGGACAAGGGATTTGAGATGTATCTTATGTGGATAAGGAGGGTCTACTGTATGCTGACTCTACAAGTGAGAAATGGTAACACTGTTATTCATGTAATTTATGTTCATATTCTACCAAACTTTAATTCTAGAAAATATCCAAGGCTGCTTGAGACTACCCCCTGTTATTATTTCTTATGATTTGGTGCTACCACAGGACCCAGCACTACTCAACCCTGTTGACAGCCATACTGCTTTAGGTACCAGTTGTTTTCATGGAGGAAGGCTAATAAGTATCAAGACCCACAGGGGTTCCATTCCTGCCTCTCCCAACCACCTCTGAAGGAGAATGTCCCAAAAAAACATTATTCTCCATTCGTATCATATTCTTTCCCATTGCCATGGTTTCTGCAGGGTGAATGGGTGAATCTGTTTCCCCTCTTCAGAGGAGATCTCTTCCCTGCCACACTGGTTCTGATGGAGAAATCCTTCAGTTGGTCCTGTGCACATCTCTTCTGTGAGAATCACACTCACATCCCATATCTGGTTAGTAAAAAAGTAATTTCTAGATAAAAGTAGAAGTTGTGTTGATGTGGAGCATGTCCTCTGTGCATCCATGCTGTGCTGGACAAATGGCATCTGGGTACCTGGTCCTTCCTGTGGTAGGAGGACATTCCTTTTATAAACAAGCACAGGTGAGTTTTAGAAATCCAGACTTTGACATTTCTTTGACATAAGTACCTCTGATTCTGCTTCTCCATTTTGAGAAACAACACAAAATAAAGTAAACCTGAAAAGTGTCATTTTATAAAATATCAATGAGGAAAGGGACCATGGAGATACTCTAGCTCAGGATTAGCAAACTTGTTTTCTCTCCAGTGCCAATAGCAAAGGGTTGGATGTGCTGCTTGAATTGCACGGCTGACACTTTGTACCCAAGCTATTTATAGAGGAAGAGTATTGTGATCTATGGATTTAGTGATGTCTGTCAAGGCACCTGCCTCGGTGTGGGTTCTTTAGAAGTTGAACATGAGACAGTGATTCCTAAGGAAGTTTTGTTTTTTGTTTTTTGTTTTAACTGGGAGGGCTCTCAGAAGGAGGGAGAAGAAAGGCAAGCTGAACAAGGAATGTGGTCCTGGGTGAGGACCATCCTGAACCACTGGAGCACAAATTGAGGCAAGAGGGTGAACTTTTGTGACAGCTGGTCAGCCATTGGCTGTGTCCGGTGAGGGTGATGATGATGCAAAACCTCCCAGCTGCGTGGCTGTCTTCAGCAGAGGGCTATTTTTAGAAGGCAGCAGCTGTGAGCTTTTAGCAGTTGCACTCACATCAGCTAGGAGGTGGGTGAAATACCCAGTAAAAGGGGGTCTGGGCAGAGTATTGGGAATGTCCACTATCCAAATATCAGGAGAGAATGATGGTCCACTGGTTAGTTAACACCCTTAAGTAAAGCACAGTCCACTCATTTTACAGGTGAAACACCTGATGCCCAGAGAGAAGAGCTAACATCAAAACTCTTCACATACCCTCAGAGTTCCCACAGTTTAACCTTGGGCTAGGATGCTATTTATCTGCCTTGCTCAGAGTATGGCTGGCTTTCTAGTGCAGTTTATGTTTTGTTGCCCAAAGATTCAGGCACCTTTCTTGCCCCGTGCTTTTTATACATGCTTGTCCTGTCACAGCAGTGTATGGACTTTTTCTTTCTTTTCTATCATGTACTTCAAATGCCTAGTAACATTTGGAATGGTAAGTCCATCACAGATTACCTGTTGGGTATCATAGCCCCTTTAGAACCATCTGGAAGCACTTGTAGTCTCAGAGCAGTGACCTGTAGGTGCCCATGTATGGTCTATAATGTCTGTACTGCCATTATAGATCTCCTATAAGTACTTATAGAGCACTATAGATTTCCTGTAGAATCCCATAGATTGCCTTTGGTAATTGTGCCAGGTTAAATAGACATTCATTCAACTACCTATTGAGTGCTTACTACATGCCAGACCATGTTGTGGAGAAACCAGATGAACAAAACTGACAAGGTCCTTGCCCTTATTCTAAGCATAAGAAAAACAATCAATATGCAAGAAACTAATAAATAAATAATTTTAGATGGCATTAAGTGCCATGGAGAGTGAGGCAAAGACTTGAATATCATAGGTCAAAGAAGGTTTCTCTAAAGAGGCAACCTCAGAGCTGAGGCCTGCACTGTGAGACAGTCATCTAGGGGAAGTCCTGAGAAAGGAACCTTCCTCAAGGAAAACAAAAGTGTCAGCCAGTGGCAGGAATGAGTATGACTGGATTCCAGAGCAGAAAGAATGTCAGGGTGCCCAGGGGTGGTAAGCAAATGAGAGACTGTAAGTGTAAGAATACTGAGCAAGTACTAGGGGTAAAGAAAGGAATGCAATTCCTCTTAAATTTCCAATGACCTTCTTCATAGACATTAAAAAAAAAAGCAGACATGAAATTCATTTGGAAAAATAAAAGGTGTAGAATAACCAAAGCAATTCTTAGAAAAGCAAAGCAAAAAGCACCACAATATCAGACCTTAAATTCTACTACAGAGTAAAAATAACAAAAACAGCATGGTATTGACACAGAACAGGCATAAAGACCGATGAAATAGAATAGAAGACACAGAGAGAAACCCACACACATACAGTTATCTCATACTAGCCAAAGGCACCAATATTATACATTAGAAAAAGATAGCCTCATCAACAAATGGTTTTGGAAATTTGTATGTAATATAATAAAATTTAACCCCTATCTCTCACCCAGCACAAAACTCAAAGTGAATCAAAGATTTAGGTATTAGAACAGAAACCCAGTACCTGCTAGAAGAAAATGTTGGCCCAGCTCTCCATCATGTCAGCTTAGGAATTGACTTCCTCAACAAGACTCCCAAAGCACAAGAAGTAAAATCAAAAATTAATAAATGAAACAGTATCACACTAAGAAGTTTCTTTACAGCAAAGGAAACAATCAAGAGAGTAAAGAGAGCCTACAGAATGGGAGAAAATCTTTGCCACCTGCACCTCACATAGGGTGTTAATTTCCAGTATATACAAAGAACTCAAAAATCTTAATGCCAAATAAATAAATAAATAACCTAATCAATAAATGGACAAAGGAACTAAATAGACACTTTTCTAAAGAAGAAATGTGAATGGTTAAAAAATATATGAAAGAATGTTCAATATCTCTATCAATTAGAGAAATGAAGATTAAAATTAGTCTGAGATTTCATCTCCAAACAGAATGGCCATTATCAAGAATACAAGTAACAGTAAATGTTGGCAAGGATGTGGGGAAAAGGTTACACTCATATATTGTTTGTGGGACTTCAAATTAGTACAACTGCTCTGGAAAGCAGTATGGAAATTCCTAAAAAAACTAGGAATAGAATCACCATTTGACTCAGTTATCCCACTCCTTGGCATACATCCAAAGGAATGAAAGTCATCACACTATAGCAACATAACCACATCAATGTTTGTAGCAGAACAATACACAATGGCTAAGCTATGGACCAAACTACATGTCTATCAACAGATGAATGAATAAATAAATTGTGGTATATATACACAATGGAATAAATAAGAGTGACTTCATGACATTCACTGGTAAATGGATGGCCTGGAGACTATCATGCTAAGTGAAACAAGCCAATCCCAAAAAACCAAAGGTTGAATGTTTTTCTGCTATGTGACACTAACCCACAATAAGGGTGGGCGGAAGGAAAAAGAGTAGAAGTTCAAAGAATTAGACAAAGGGGAATGAAGGACAGGGAAAGGGGATAAAAAAGACAGTGAAATGAATCTGATATAACTTCAAGTACGTGTATGAATATACCATAGTGAATCTCACCATCATGTACATCTACAAGATTGGCATCCTAATTAGAATAAGATATAATCCATGTTTGTATAAATATATCAAAATAGATTCTACTGTCATGTAGAACTAAAAAGAACCAATGAAAAATGAAGAAAGAAAGAAAGAAAGAAAGAAAGAAAGAAAGAAAGAAAGAAAGAAAGAAAGAAAGAAAGAAAAAAAGAAAGAAAGAAAGAAAAGCCATAGTGTTATCTCAGGATACCACACTCTATTCCCAAGGACACTGCAGATAGCAATAAGCCTGCAACAAAACACTTGGGGGTCTTGATGGTACTGTTTCAACACCTATAGGTGCCCTTAGAGGTCATCTATGAAGATAGTATCTCATTGTGAGTTTCCTATGGGAGTATGGTGTGTCATCTCAAGTAATTTGGGTTGTTGTAAGAACCTAAAGTCATTCCGCTTCCACACCTTATGTACTTTCCAGCTCTTGATGCTTGCTAATTGTGCTTGCAGTATCCCTAAGGATTGCTTTAGAAAGTATTATTAAATCCAGAGTGTCCCAAAGAACAATTTTTCTTTATATCATTTTCCATCCCTTTTACTGATTAAAATGAGAAATGAATTCCAAACAAGTAGTGAGCACACCTAATGGCACCCAGTGAGAAACACATCTCCACTCTATCAGGATTAGTTATGACTACAACAGAGAGCCACAAACAAAATGCTATAAATAAGACCAAAATCTATTTTTCTCTAATAGATAAATCTGTTACAGATTATAAATTTGAAGTCAGAAATCCTAGGGCCAATTTGGCAGCCCTACTCCATGACATAGCTTCAGGACCCAGGCTCCTGGCAGCTTCCTGCTGCACCATCCATAATGGCTCTCCACACTAATGGTCCACACAGCAGGTGGACAAAGATGGAAGAGAAGGAAGCAGTTCATGGTAGTTATTTTTTGAGCAAAGTTTGAAGAAAATACCTCAACATAGTTCTGCTTACTGTTGAACAGATCTTGGTCACATACCCACCATATCTCAAGGGAGGTTGTAAGATGCAGTCTTTATTCTTGTCGTCCATGTGTCTGGTAGTACATTCTCTACTAAGAAGGAAGGAAATGGATAATGAGGAGACCTTTCTATTCCCAGTACGGACACATCTCATGTGACACAATTCACATTAGTAAAAATATACCAAACCAGCTAGTGGTCATCACCCTAGAACTATATTAAGAAATAGTAAAACTAAGTTTAAAGGGAAACCATATTCAGTATAGTGCTACCAATTTATAGTTTTTCCAAGTGAAGTTGTGAAAAACAAACAAACCTATCACCCACTGTCACAATCATCTCATAAAGAAAGATGGCTGTCACAAAAGAGGTAGAAAGGCCTTACTCTACAAATTTCTCAGTGGAATAAATTAAGCTTGGTTGGAATGGGGAATGAACTCATTTTTCTTATTTCATCACAAGGTCATGAAAACATTGTCATAAACCAGTATTATTCAATGGTGATGCAAACTGAAAACTTGTCTTTAAGACAGTATATTTTCTGTTTCTATAAATTTCCACCAAGTAACAATAATAATGACCATTTATTTAGAGTACAAAGCATTCACTGATAGACATGGGACCAGATTCTATTCATAGAAGCTATGTTTGATCTAGTCGGCAGTGTTTTTTTTTTTCCATTATTGTTGTTGTTAATTTCAAATTTCATCTAAAGTTTAAAAGAGATTTCACATTTTTAAAAAATTTTAATCTTGCTTCTCTGGGAAATTGGGAAGCTCGGCATGCTGGAGCCCTCATTTCCACATGGTCACTCCCAGCTGGATGAAGTCCAGTGGCAGCTGCCCCTTTAGATGGGCATACGCTTGCCAATTCATTACAGGTCCCACCTGCCAGCATCTCTCCTTTCTGCTATCCCCTAAGGCTCTGTGGAAATCTGAGTTTGTGACTCCTAATTTAGAGCTACTAATGTGCATGTATGTATATACATAGCTCTAAAATTCACATGAACCTGAAAGCTAAGCATTATTATCCCCATTTTACAAGATCAAAGACATAGGATGACTTCCTTAAAACCACACAGTTAATAACTGCCAACCTGGAATTTGAACCCAAGGCCCATGTGCATCCCACTGGGTCACCCTGCCCTCCAGAGGGTCTATGACCCACATCTCTGTCAGCTCTCACAGAGGTAGAATTCTTCACACCATCTGGCTTATATGACTTCCTTAGAATTAGCTGAGAAAAGTTTTGAATTTCCTGTTTCCCTGGCAGTATTATTTTAGACTCCTTTTTATATTTATTTTTAAGGGGGAAAAAACAATCCTGGGAAAGGACTGATGGTTCAGAGGAGGACATTGTCATCTATCATGCAGACACAGCGTGCATTTAAACAGCTCTGAGCACATAAATTGGTTACTTAATCGGCCCTAGCTAATCCACCGGAGTGCAGAAGCCCAAGTGCACCATGGGAAACTGCTTTGGCTCTCAGGGAGGGTGCACCTGACAGAGCCTGGGACCTCGCAGCAGCTGCCCAGTGGGGCTCCAGGCCTTCCTGAACCACCCACCCCACACGGGAGAGCAGGAGGGTGAGCTTCATCCTTTCCTTAGAGAAGCAGTTCTGAAATAGAATGAGAATTTTGAAAACCGTGTGACTTTGAGCTTCTTTTCATTCACAACTGCAATTCTTTGCTCTGAGCTTCATGCTGAGTGCTTCAAGTCAGACGGTGAAAACAAAAACATCCCACTCCCTGCTATATTCATACTATACACACTCGGGTTTTCTTCTTAAAAGACTAAATACATTCAGTTGGGCATGGTGGTGCCTGCCTGTTATCCCAGCAGCTCCAGAGGCTGAGGCAGGAGGAGCGCGAGTTCTAAATCAGCCTCAGCAACTTAGCAAGACCGTAAGCAACTTAATGAGAATCTATCTCAAAATAAAAAATAAAGAGAGCTGGGCATGTGGCTCAATGGCCAAGCACTCCTGGGTTCAACCACCAGTACAAAAAAAAAAAAAAAAAAGCATATTTAACTATGACAGTATCAACAACTTCCAGATCATTTTATTTGAAAAATGCATGACTACTTCCTTCTTTTGTTGCAGTTAAACTGACTGCTGGATGTCAGGCATGAAGGGTAATATGTGTGTGGATAGAATTATGTACAGTCCTTGCTCTCCCGCACTCTCAGTGTGGTATGGAAGATGCACAAGGAAACAGATATTCATGTATTCATTCTATGATTCAACAAACTGTTGTTAGTGCCTCCCACACTCTAGGTACTGATCCGTCTTCACCAAGTTTACACTCAGGTGGGGGAGAGTGGGCCGTATTAGTTTCCTATGACCACTCTAACAAAGTGCCGCAAACTTAGGAAGTATAAAACAATATTAATTTGTTATCTTAAGGGTTCTGGAAGTCAAAAGTCTCAGATGGGTTTCACTGGGCTAACATGAAGGTGCCGGCAGTCCTGCATTCTTTCTGGAGGCTTTTAAAGCCATTTCCTTCCTTTTTTTGGCTTCTAGGAATGATGAACCTGCATACCTTGGTTCATGGCTCCTTCCTCCATCTCCAAAGCCAGCAGCATAGCATCATCTCTCTTCTCTGACTCCTGCTTCTGTCCTTATACCTTCTATCTCTGACCCTGATCCTCCTTCCTCCCTCTTATAAGAACCCTGTATTTAAACCGGGACCACCCAGATAATCCAGAATAATCTTCCCCTCTCAAGAGTCTTCACTTAAACCAGGTGCCCATGGAGTACAACTATAATCCCAGTGACTCAGGAGCCTGAGGCAGGAGAGGCCAGACTTGTTCAAGGCCAGACTTGGCAAAAAAATAAAAGAGGCTGGGGGCACAGCTTGGCACTAGAACATCACTGGGTTCAATTCCCAGTACCGGTTGGAGGGGTGGGGGTGTCTTAATTAAACCAGATCTGTAAAGTATTTTTACAATGCAAGGTGACATTCACAAGAGGTGAGGATTGGGGGAGGGTGTGGACATGTTTAGGACTCTTATTCATCTTCCACAGAGATGGAGAGTAAACTAAGTCAAGATTCATGCACAAAAAGATGTCAGACTGTGAGATGTGAAACGCAGGATGAAGGCACAGAGTGTGGCAGGAGTGGCCATTTTAGGTAGGGCCTGGGCTAAGGAGGAGACATTTGTAGCTAATTGAAATGAGATCATGAGTCCTGGGGACAGCTGCAGGTGGTAGCTGAAAGCAGAAAAGTTGGTAGGAATAGCAAGTGTGGAGACTGAGATAGATTGGCGTATTGAACATAAAACAGGACACCCATGAAACCAAGCAGGGGACTAATAATGAAGTCAGGTATGGAATTTGGGGTGTGTTCTAAATGTGATGGGAAGACCTCAGAGGATTCCTAACAGAGGAAATGATGTAACCTGGTATTAAAAAAAAAATAATTCTGGCTACCATGAGAACAGAATGCAGGGGGACTTAGTGGAGGTAGCAAGGCCTCCTGGGAGCTGCTGTTGCTGCTGCCCAGGAGAGGAAGATGGAGGCTGGTGATTGGAGAAAATGGATGGCAGTGGAGGAAGAAAGAAACGCTCATTTGGAAATCATTTGGAAAGACAGGTCTGGTTGGCTTTTCGGTATACTAAATTTGGAGGTTGGAAGAAAAAAATGGATTCACAGTGACTCTTAGGTTTTGGATCTGAACAGTACTATGAATGTAGTACTGAAATACTAGAGGGATAAATAAGCCACATTCACACATTTTGTCAACAATCTTATCATTGAAAAATGAACTTTGTTCATTATAATAATGTATCTTCAGATTTATTTGTATAACCAGGCTTTGCCTTGAATTCTTCTTCTTTTCTCTCTAAAGAAATGGCCAGACTATGGCATCTTTGATCCAGAGGTGACAGAGCAGTGAATGTTCTGGGGGTGCCCTCAAACACATCCTTTCAGGCTAAGCAACTGAGAGGCAGGTGGGAGGCTTGCTGTTGGGCAGCACCCTGGCTTCACCTGTGCATTCTAGGAGTCTGCACAGACCTGCACAACCCTGGCACCTGAGGAGGGGAGGCTAGGAACTTGGAAAGATGCACGGGGAAGAGAGGACATGCCACACGAGGACAGTGAAATAGCTGGGCAGAACGCTGGTTAACAGAACCATAATTTATTCCATTCAGGAGTCAGTGTAAATGAAGCTTGGGTGTTGCTTGTAAGACTCTGCCTTCCAAGATCAGAGTCCCAAAGACAGGCATCCACAAGTACCTCAAGTGTGATGGAAAGCTAAGTGTGTAAAGGTTTGACTCCTGGCCCTCTGCCTTTACTGGCATGTGGCCTTGGGCTTGCTATGTACTCTCTTCCAGCCTTTGGTTTTTCAACTCTGAAATGGGGATAACACACTGGGGATAAGCCTCTATTTTTTAATATCTTATGAAAATTAAGTGAGAAATGAATGAAATCATGTGCAAGGCAATATAGTTGAAATTAAAAACCTGGGTTCTGGAGCCAGACCACCCCGGATCAGTCAAGGCTTTGCTGAGTGATATTGGGAAAGTCTCCAAAAAGCTCTGGGCCTCATTTCCTCTTAGGTACAGTGAAGCTGACAACAGCACCTTTTCTGTGGGGGTAAAGTGAATCAACACGTGTACAAAACCCAGATCAGTGCCTGGCTCATGGTGAGACTCAACAATGATCCATGATTATTAATGCACATCAGAGGCTTCTGATTTAAAAGTTCAATAACTGGAAACTGCTTTTGCTAATATATAGAGGAGCAGATGAATTTCCTACAATTCAACAGGAGTGTTATAAGCCTACTATGACCTTGGAATGAAAAGATAGAGGCAAGCCTCAAACCAGAGTCTAAGAACAAGGGCAGATTAATGGCAACCAAGTGCAATGAGTGGATAGGGCTCTGAGTGGGAAGGGCTGGGGAAACAGGGAACCCAGGCACCAGAGGAAAATTTCAGCCAAGTGCCCAGGATTTAGTGAATGCTCATTCCTATAGCCATTTTCAAATAGTGCTAACTTTGGACCCACCCCAGAACATTCTATTTTTCCAGAGTGTGTGTTTTTTTTTTTTTTTCATACAACAGGACTGTATTTTATAGAAATTGATTATAAATTTTAGTTGTTTGCTAAAATGTGTTTTAAAAAAGAACTTTTAATATGTGAAGTAAAAAAAGCAATGGTGAGTCTTTGGTTTCTAAGTTTACTGTTTTGTTTTTGTTTTTGTTTTCTCGTGAGGGATGGTTTACATCATACTTAAATTTTTGCAAAATGTGTGGTTTGTTAAAGTAGTGCCTTGTGTTCTGTTTGCCTTTTAGAATTTTCATGGTGCTTTTGTGTTACTTTATTTAATCCCCCTCCCTCAAAAAAGCAGTGACTATCCTGAATTTCCAGAAGATGACACCAGAATCCTTTTCTGTAGCAAATAGCAAGAGAAAGGAAATACATGAATCACTGTGTAAGGAACGGTGACTTTTTTCTGCTTATAGTGTTTATTATTCCAGGGAAGCTCCCGGCCTCTAGTCCAGGGATTACAAATGCAAATGCCTACAGGGGCTATGCAGAGAACAAGAGGCATAAATAGGTTTGGTGTAAGGTCATAGGGATTTGGGATTCTGCTGAACTGGGGAGTATAAGGCACACCGAACAGCATAATTTACATTTATAACTTTCATTTTGTGATAAATTGCAATTTATAAGTTGCATTTTTATGACGTAACTTTATCAAGGCAGAATTAAGCATAATAGTTCATACCTTCACAATCACTTGAAGGTGGCAAGAGTTAAGAATTTTACCCATTTGACAGATAAGAAAAATGAAGCACAGGTGAATTGACTTTAAGCTAACAGAAGAGCTTATCTACTTGGCAGTAGAATGTCATGGTTAAGAGTGATTTTTGGAGTCTGGCAGACTTGATATAAACACCTGGATTTGCAACATACTTAAATCAGTGATGTTGAGAAGTTGCTTAAACTCACTGAGCCTTAGTTTACCCTTCAGCGTAATGGAAATGATAATGCTCACTTTAAATATTTGAATGCCACGTGTAATCATATGTGCAAGTATTTAGCCAGACATCTGTTATATCACAAGCATTTAATAAACAGTAGTTAGTTAATAGTATTATTAATAACAAGGAGAATAATTCAAGTCTACTCTAGGTACATGTTTTTACCCATGGCCTATCAAGCCATTAGATATGAGCATTCAAAAGCTTTATTAGAAATTCCTGCAGGATTTGACTAGTGATGGAAACCCAAGTCCAAGGGGGCAATGCAATCCTTTTTTTTTTATACTATCTGTTCAGCAGATTGGTTTAATGATCAGAGAACACCTATAAATTTGCATAAAGGAGAGAAAAATCATAGATTGTCAGAACTGGAGGTGACCTTACTTTTCAGATAAAGAAACAACCAGAGATATTAAATTTTAACATATGTATTCCATTTCATTCTATTCTTTATATTCCATATATATGTGTGTTTATATGTGTGTATCTATACATATGCATACATACACACACACACATTCATTGCTCCCAGGGAGTGAGAGTGTGGAAAATTCTTTTTCTGGAAGCATACATGCCTGGTATCTAGGGTATTTCATACTGCATATGGAAGTAGGGGAAGAAGAATGTTGGCTAGCTGGCAGTTCTTTTTGTCCCCATGTCATATGCTCTGATGTATCTGACAAACCTGAATTTTGAACTCTCCATGGTTCCCTCTGGCTGGTAACTGTCCTCATCAGTTAAATCCACTCCTCTCAGTCATAAATGGACTATTCAGTGGAGGATCTATGATCCATCTGCTTTCAGACCTTAAGAGTGCTTACATCTCTCATGTGTTGATGGCTCCCTCTCATGTTTTGTTTATCCTCCCTTCACTTTTTGTTACTCCTTTAATTTTAATGAGCTCTCTGGAGAAAGAGAAAATAGACATGTGCAGTACAACTAAATTCTTTACACAGGCAACATTCAAGTGGTTAAATAAAATTTTAACTGTGTGCCATTGAACTCAAGCTAAGAAGACCTACTATCACATAATGCAATGGTCAGTGAAGATAAGATGAGACTCTGTCTAGATCAGTGGCTCCTGGGAAAGATGGAAAGAGATACATTCGGGTATCTTTTCAAGGTCTAAATAGATTTTATAACATCTGGTATACATAACTAGGTAGATAATAACTCTTGAAAATGAGGAAAGCAGAAAAAAGAAAAGATTTGAAGAGAAGATAATGAGTTCAGTCTGGCCATTAAGTCATATAGGACTTTATAGAAAACTAAAGTTTGCACATGGAAACTGAAGATGTCATAAACAAAGAAGTGTGATGGCAGGGTATATAATTGGAGGAATGTTCATAATCATAATTTTAAACTTTTGGACTATGACCCAATATGAACATACACACAACCAAACACAAGACTCAAAAAAAGCACAACTTTAATTTGATACACCACAGTATACTCATGTTTTTTGTTACTCAATGTAATTTAAATAAAATTATGATCATAATCTCCTTCATGACAATTCTCATCATGGTTGTTTGGAAAGATTTGTCCAGAGCACAAGATTACAATAGAGAGGATATTCCAAGTAAGGTCCAAGGGCATCATAAGCCACCTCAAAGCATACTAGCTTAAAAAGCCTTATTATTACCATACCTGATGATGTTGTGGGTCAGTAATACAGACAGAGTAATGTGGAAGAGTCATGTCTGCTACAAAATAATATCTGAGGTCTCAACTGGGATAATGTGAACAGCTGGGGCTCACCAGGAAGCACTGTCTGTCTGTCTGTCCATGTCTGTCTGTCTTTCTCTCCTATCATTCCTCATGCCTAACTTTGGAAACTGGACCTGACCAGCTCTTTTTTCCCACTGAAGTGTTCACTCTACACCTGCTCACCTTGTGTACATGCATTTGGTGCACATACCGTACACACTGAAATCACATGGAGTCACACCCCAGGAGGGGGAAGAAAGCAGCAGCACATGGCTCATTCAGGGCAGGAAGTTCCCGGCTCCCCAGGGAGATGCCAGCATTGCTGACCTTGAGACAGCAATGGCTCCAGCCAGAGAAAGAGGTATCAGCATTCCAGAGGAATTCAGGAATGAGAAGTTCAGTAATGGTAGGGTTTTATTTTATACTGTGCGCACACTTCTGATGAATATGCAAATGTGGCTGGTACCAGAAGCAGGAGGCGAATAACATTTACTACACAGCAGTGTTAAACCACTTTGAAAGGGGTGTGTCAGAAGCATGGTAATGAAATTAATCCTTTTCACCTGTGAATTATCAGGGGCTTTGGGCTCCATCCAAAAACGTCTGACTTGAGTTTGCTTTGCTTTAGAGCCTCTTGTGTAAACTTGATCTTAATGGAGAATGAAGCTTCGGAAACTAATACAAAATAGGAAGTGGTAAAAGACACAACTGTAAATTTGCCCAATTAAAGGACTACAGGGTAAGGGCCCTTCAGTTGCCCATCCAGGATGACACATCCTAATGGTGGATGTGGTCCCCGCTCACTGAGTTATCAAACAAGAAGACTGATAACTATGAAGATGGTCACAGTGATTACATCAGGCCCTCCCGTGTGCCAGAAAAGTTGGGGATGGAAAAAAGGCACGGAGTTTAGGTACTCAAGGGAGAGTTCAGTCTCTTCAGTGGCTTAGGAGGCTAAAGGTTACATCTGAAAAGAATTCTCCACCAGATCCCAAAGTAAAAATGAAAAAGGTAGTCACATTCTGATGGGCACTGTGCCACCAGCTGGGACACAGAAACAGCAACAAGAAAGTTCCTGTTGAGGAGATGCCGCTTTTCAGTTCAGGAGCCACTCATTTGTTCACTCACTTGACAGTGGCACTTGTTATTAAGAGCCACCAGCATTCACATCCCCTTCTTCTGGAAATAGCATCTTAACTTCCTCCTGGAGGGAGTCACCTTTTTCCCGTTAGGAAAAGTCAGGAGGCACTCTACCATTCCTTAGAGCTGGGGTATGACCCAAGTGAACCAGTCAGAGCCTCTCACAAATGTAAAATGGGGAGACACTGGAATGGACTCCCCTGGCTGTGGTCCATCAGTTCCTGCTTCTTAAGTCTCTAAATCTGCCCTAGTTTCCATCATTCCATGAGCCTAGTTCAGCAGCCTCATTGCCAAATTTTTAACTTCCTGGTCTCTTCCCTATAAGTTCATGTTTAAGTTAGCCAAACCCATTTCTGTTGCTTGCAGGCAAGCAGTCCTAACAACCTTATCCATTCACTAACAGTCTTCACCAGCCAACCTTGCTCCTGACATGGGAAAAGAGATGACTAGGACCCAGTCCTTATGTAGCCCACTGTCTAGGGGGAAAATAAGTCAATGACTCACTGTATACAGTAGGATCTGGGCCAAAATCAGGACAAAAATAAAGTGCTATAGGAACAGTATCAGGGAAACTGAACTCTCTTGAGGGGTGTGAGACAACTTCATAGGGGTGATAACTTCCATCCTAACTTTTAAAGGACAAATACAGAAATGCTAGGCATAGAAATTAGGAAAGTACTTAAACATGGGAAAATACATGTAAAAGCTAAAATTAAGATTGGAGCCCAGATTAGAAGATTTGAGAAAGAGAAGGAATAGAATATTTATACTGTACTCAAAGATTGGCATAAACAATGCTATTGACATTTTTATGCAATAAATTTTGAGTAGCAAAGCATTAGAGGACTTTCCCAAGGTCATACATACAGCCTCAGAGCTCTACAAGACTTATTCCTAATTTCATCTCCCACACATCTCAGCATTTCTGCAAGGATCAAATGGAATCAAACTACTTATTCTACATCTCCCTGTCTAAACTCGGTCAGTTCTCATAGTGAAGGATGGCATATGGTTCAATTTCTCTTCTCTTTTATATCCCTAGAAATGAGCACAGTGCCTGGTGCACAAAAGAAATTTGGTGCATTTGTTGAGTGAATGATTTAACAAATATTTATCAATAGCAAAAACAATAACCAACATTTGAAGAGAATTGGATAGGTTACTTGATATCATGGTGAGTCATCAAGTTCCTATAGAAGGAAAAATGGATTCTCCTACCTTCCCAAGGTAACCCTAACATTACATAGCAAATTAGGTCTTATTACCATCTTACTAACATCCCCATTTTTAGCCAGGTGCAGTGGTGCATACCTCTGATCCTAGTAGCTTGGGAGGCTGAAACAGGAGAATTGTGAGTTCAAAGCTAGCTTCAGCAAAAGCGAGGAGCTAAGCAACTCAGCGAGACCCTGTCTGTAAATAAAATACAAAATAGAGCTGGGGATGTGGCTCAGTGGTTGAGTGTCCCTGAGTTCAATCCCTGGTACCTATCCCTCCCCCCAAAAAAAATCCCCATTTTTCAAATAAAGAAGCTGAATCTAAGATATTTAAGTTCAGGTTAACCATGGAGACCTGCAAAGGCAGTCTATGAAGTTTTAATTCCCTTAGGAAACATAGAGACCCTAAAGGTAGATGGACCAGTAAGTTCTCCATCAAAATAAAGGTCATTCACATATATATAGGATTCTCTATCGTGTAGTATTGGCACTTAGAGGAATTGCAACTGTGTGCACGGAAAGAGAAACAAATGAAAAATAGCACAGGTACTCACGCATCATTTTAAAAAATCTTCCCTTTTTAATTAAAATTAAATGTCCACTGTAAGAAAAAAAAATGGTGAGCAACAAAATACCCACCGCCTTGTTTAATCACCTGTGATGAATTATAATTAGGATTTGAAAATTATTGAACTTTTTTCCCCCTGTTCACCTTGGAGCTCTGAAGGTGAATTTCAAAGAGTGCAAGAGGAATGAATATTAAAAAGTTTGTTTTATACTTGAACGCCAGAGCTCCCATCTCATTTTTCCATTAAAGCTCAACTTTTGAAATTTTTCTCTGCTTTGCAATAATTACATCCTCTGCCTGACAACTCATTACATGACAATGCTTATGCTAATGTGATTCTATAGGCGCTGGAAAAGGAGAGTACTGGCTTTTCAGGGACAGGGTTTAGATGGGTTTTTCTCTCCCTGGTTCAAAGAGGCCCTGCCTTGACCCAGCCCTGCTGGGTCTCCAAGCACCTTGTACTGACAAGTCTGGCTTCCTCTGTTTCTTGGCAGATGAGTAGTGTGGTCTGTGGTACCCTTGCTCCGTGGCACCTAGGAGCTGGCTTATTTTATTTTAAGTCCTTCTTTGTTTTAGAAAGACTGGAAATGAAATTATTTGCGTAAAGTTCTCTGTTTGAACAATGGGACAAGCCCATTTGTCTTATCACCCTGGAGCGGTGACAATTTTAATTTTTCTCAGTACTGTGATTGTTATCTCTGATGGATTCCATGCATAGTTGTCCTTGAGTCCCTACTGTGTGCCCTGATCTGTGGGAGGAAGATGATGGTGCACATGGCTTCTGCAGCACAGGAACTGCCTGCACTAGCTTATGTTTTGTCGGGATGCAGGTATTGCAACTGGGTAGATAACCACGCCACTTTCCAATATAGTAGGGTTGTTACAGGAACAGAGACACACTCAGGGCTGATGTTGGGGTGGGTGGGATGGTGTAGGGTGAGGCTTCCTTGGAAGATACCAAAGGTGAGCTACGATTAGAGACTAGAAGCTTTAGTGAGCCTGAGGATGTGAGGTAGTGTGGAGATGAAATTAGTCAATACTACTGACCAAGTACAAATCCAAAGGGAGGATGGTAGAGTTTAGGGAACAGAAGGGCTCTGTGCAAGCTGGAGAGAGGGTCCCAGGGTCTGGAGGAGTTGTGATGAGCAGCAGAGATGCAGATTTCAAAGGCTGTGTGTACCGGGTATAGGACCTCATGCTGTTTCCATCCCAGGGCCATGTGCAGCCAGCTGCTGAAGGATTGCAACTGGGGACTGAGTGACTTTGTTTAAAACCTTTGACATGCCCACCACTAGCTGAGCACCTGCTAACCAGGTGTTCTACATACATTATCATACAGAATCATCAGACCCACTGCCAGCAGGTCTTATTATCTCCATTTTACTTTCTAGAAAACTGAGGCTCAGCAGTATTTTGTAACTTGTTTGAACTCCTGCTGCTGCTTGTTAGTGACGGAGTCAATTTGGTCCAGGTGGGAAAAACTGCAATTCCAAGTCCAGGCCTTGTGCTATACCTGGCTGTTTCCAACAATTCTGGAGAGGTTGCCAAATGCATTCATCTGCTAAGATTCCTTAGGGAAGGGATGGCAGGGTGTGCAAAATGTCCTGTGCATTTTGATGTCACTGTTCCAAGGGAGTGTTGGAGGGGAAAGAGTCCTGTCGAGCGGCAAGAAATGATTTTTAGTTCCAGGCTCTGCCTCTACCTCATAGGTCACTACTGGGTTTCCTCAATTATGAAAAGAATCGTTAAACTCGGTCCTTAGTAAAAGAGGTTCAAATCAACCAGGAAGAATCTCACTGGAGGGCTGGGGCTGGTGCTCAGTGGTAGTCCATCACATGCAAAGCCCTGTTCAGTTCCTAAAAAAAACCTCAGTGGAAGCTTCCTCTCTAATAATAAACAAGAATTTAAAATGCAAGCCACCTTCTCTTGCTTTTAGCAGATGTGAATAAAATGGTTGATCTTGGGGGCTAGATGAAATTGAAAAAGTTGGAAGCAGGCAGAGGAAAGAATAGCATTCCTGGAGGGACCCAGGAGAAAGGCCTGGAGTTGTGTTTGTACATAAGGGAACTGAGAGACTTGGCGGAAACCATATGGCTGGGCGCAGGACCTCGGAGGAGGAAAGCTAGAGGGCTTAGGAAGTCCTTCAGGAGGAGCTACTCCTAGGGAAGAATTGCCAGGCGACCTCTCTGGGGTCCTACCAGCTCCTAAGTGCTGTTTGGCTGCAGCAGAAGAAACTCTGCCATTGCAGTCCTGGGAGAACTACTCACACTGACCACTGGAACTTGATATCTGCCCTTGATATGGATCTAGGGTGGTGAAAAGAGATATTACTTCTTAGAAGCCTTCTCTGATTCCACACCTAGGCCACGAGCTGCCTCTGAGTTCCCATCCCCCAGGTCTCCCACATGACATTTCCTTGAGAACTCTGTATTCCCAGCACCATGCCTAGTGCAGAGTGTGAAAACAATAGTGGCCATTCCTTGCTGTATACCTCCTCCCTTGCTTAGTAAGTCAGGGGCTGTGCTTACAGCTTTTTGAGCAGCATTTAACCCTTGAAACACATCTCTGAGATAGGTGCTATTTTTATTTCTATTTTATAGATGAAGAAACAGAGGCTCAGAAAAATTAAGTGGTTTGTCAAAGGACACCCGGCACTCCCACCTAGGCCTACGGAATCAGAAAACACCATTCAAAAAAAAATTGCAGATGATTTATATGCACGTTTCAAAATTTAAAAATTTATCTGGTAGACATCAAAAAAATGTTTGCAGAATGAAGAAATGATGTAAGTTTGTGTTCTGGATTCACTGCTTATTTGCTTTGTGGATGTAGGAAGTGGCATGGCTAATTCTCATTTTCCTTGTCTGTACTCAGGGGGAAAATAAACAGAACGTACAGGATGGTAGCTGTTAGGATACAGTGAGTTCATGCCTGCAAAGCCTGGCCCATTCATTCTAAGAGTGCGATGGAAGTTGTCTATTATCCTTGTCCATTCCCATCGGCACTGGACTTAGCATGTTAAATGTAGAATGGTGTTGGAATAACAGAGCTCGGATTCTAACTTTGCAGCCTCATGATCCTGAGAACCTTAGGGTGGAAATGCCATTAGGTGCCATAGGTAAGAAATATGTTACTTCGTACACATTGGTTTCCCCCCCCAACACACCCACGGCTGTGTCAAACTGCAGACAAAGCGTTTTACCTTGTTCCTTTCTTCCCAGTGTCGAACAGCCAGGGAGGGAATGTTTCTCCCATTGACTCTTGCTGTCCTTGTTCACAGCTCTGACTCCTGCTTTTCCCATTTTCCTGCAAAAGATTTCAGAAAGAAGTGCATGTTGATTTGCTGTATGGCTTCTTGATTAGATGGCAGATTTGTAACAGGGGTGGATGTGACAATCAGGCAGGCTTTGATTAGACCTTTCTGATATGTAAATCCAGGTAGATAAGATAAGTGGCGTTAGGCTGGAGCTGGCAACAAAGGTAGGGAGAAATCCCAGGTGACTGGAATTAAAGAATCCTCTGAGCGGGTGTTTGGTGCGAATGATGTGAATTTCAAAGAGCCCGGGATAAACACTCACTTTCAGATGGGCTAATTTATGCAGGAAGTCATTTGAGAAGCCAATTCTCTTATCCTAGAGAGTTCATAGAAGCCAGCAAAAAATGGTTACACACTGGAGTGTAAACATTGGTAATTGGTAATTAATGGGCACACCTACGAGGAAGGCATATGCCAAATTAAATTGATTGCTTGAATCACTCATTGATTCATTAAATAGTGTATGTGTTTTTTTGAGTTTCGATTCCGTGCAGGCACTGTGCTAGGTGCTGAAGATTCAGAAATAAATAGGACTGGATTCAACCTTATAAAACCGGACAAATAAAGGGAACAGACTGGGGCTGAAAAATAACATTTTCCCTTTTCTTCATTCATTCTTTCTTCCAATTTCTGTTCTGGTGGCATTCTCAATGAGCTGGGGGACAACTGGGGAGGAAGACAGGCCCAAATCCCAGCCCCCTCCCAGGACTCATTCTGCCACAGTGCTCCAGCCCTAGTGCCCAGACAGCAAGCACCTCTTAGGCATGTATTTGGCTCTCAAAAAATATCTATAAATGGATGCATGAATAGAGACAGCCATTAAACACATAATTGCATGGGTAATTGATTATACTAATTTTCCTAAGTGCTAGAGAAGAGAACAGTGTTGCAGAAAACAAAACAAGGTAGCAAAGCTATTAGGGAATCCAGAAAAGTCTTCCCCAAGGAAGTGACAGAATGACATCAGAGGTGACAGCAGCCAGCCAGGTATAAGAGTGCAAGGAATGCTGTTCCAGGTCAGTGAAGATGGCACGTGCGAAGGCACTGAGGGGAACCAGCTTGGAAACACTGAGGAGATGGGCGCCAGCAAGGCATCCAACAAGTGAGCAAAGTGGAAGAGAGATGAGACAAAGCCAGGTCTGCGGGGGCCAGGTTGTCCTGGGACTTTAGATCAATTTGAGGAAGCCAGGATCAATGCTGGGTCTCCTAACAATAATGACATGTGGCAGGGCATCCCCATAGCCCAATGCAGGGCCTTTGTAAAACTGTGCAGATGATGTCCCTTGGAGTTACACCATGGGAGAGTCTATGCCTCCCAACACTAACCAGAGCATCAGCCTGACAAAGGCAGTGCTAAGGACCCCTGAGAGGACAATGCAAAAGGAGGACCTGAAGAGGAAATCAAAACAAGCAAAATGCCAAGGCATGGACTTGGAGCCAGAGGGAGCTGCCTTTGAGTATTAGAACTACTACTCAATTCAGTTTCTGTGTGACCCTGGGCAAATCACATTGCTAAGGCTGGGAGTGGGGTTGAGGGGATGGGTATTGAATGGTTCTTTGTGGAAAAGGCTCTGTCTAGTGCTTACTACATAGTATGTGCTCACTTTTTCTTTCTGTAGTTTTGCTCCAAATTCACCTAGAGAAAATCCCATGTCCAGGATTGAATCAAGATGTTTAGGAGCCCTAAAAAAGCTGATGTCCTTCCAAATTATTTATTCAGTATTTACTTAATGGAAGTGGGGAAAAAACATTTTTTTAAAAAATCAACAGCTATATTCAGTAATTTGACTTATTTGGCATTGTGTTAGAATCATGATTTTCTGAACCCCAAACTATTTTGGTTTAACATTTAGATTGTAAACAAACCAAATCAAGTTGCCTGGGCAAATAATATTGATATGGATCATCAGCTTCAAAATTTCAACTGACTTTTATCTAGTGACTTCAGGAAGCTTCTAGCTGGCTGGTCTCAGGGTTCATGAGGGGAGTAGGAAGATTTATAGCTGCAGGAATTGGCTTTCATATGCAGATCAAGAATATCATGCTAAGTGAAATAAGCCAATCCCAAAAGACCAAAGGCCGAATGTTTTCCCTGATAAGCAGATGATGATATATAATGGGGGTGGGTGGGGTGGGGAGTGAGAGAAGAATGAAGGAACTTTAGATTATGTAGAAGAAAATGAGGGGGGTATGAAAAATGGTGGAATGAGACAGACATCATTACCCTATGTACATGTATGATTACATGAATGGTATGAATCTATATCGTGCACAACCATAGAAAAGCAATGATGTGCCCCATTTGTGTACAATGAATCAAAATGCAGTCTGTAAAAAATAAAAAATAATAAATAACTAAAATAAAATAAAAATACTCCATGGGACAGGTGGTCATCAGCAGATTGTGTCCTTTTGTTTCCACATAAGGGTAATTTCCTTCAGGTGAGTTGGGTAGTACTATTCGTCTGTAGTTTTTATCTGTCTTTTATCTTCTGATAATGATAGCTCCCTCCTCTTTTTTGAAGGCAATGCATTCCTTGTGGTTCATGATTGAAATTTTTTTTACCCATCACAGGATGGGCAGACAACACAGGCCTAGCCATGCAGAGTACCACATTCTCCATTACCTTAGTGATTGGCTCTGAGTTAAGCCCAACTAAACATGACTCCGACTTTTGGTGGGATTTTTGGAAATGTGGTGTCTTTCCCTTTCAACATTCCTGCCTGGAAAGATGATGTTAGCAAAATGCTACCAGGGCCCATCTTTGCCAGCATCTTTCTCCACTGAAGAAAAGTCAACATGAGAAAGAAGCAAAGCAGAGTATCCTGGAAACCATGACATAAAGTTCTGATGATAGAACTGGAGCCCTCTTGAAGGACACTGCTCTCCTGAAGTTCCCAGTCATGTGCCAAAAGAATTCCTTCTTCTTGTCTTTTAGAACTACATTGGAGAATAATTGGCATCCTGTGATCTACACATATGTAAAATGTATAATTTGATAAATTTTAATGTTTGGGTACATTATGAAGCCATTACCACAATCACAGGAAACATTCATGTATGAGGTTTACAAATTAGTTTGATTCGGCGATTGTGATTATTGCAGCAATATTCACAATCACTAAAATGGGAAAGCAACCCAAGTGCCCATGGACAGATGAATATATAAACAAAATGTGGTATATCCATAAAATGGGATGCTATTCATTCTTTAAAAGAATGGAAGTTCTGCTACATGCTACAATGTGGATAAATTTGAAGACATTACACTAAATGAAATAATCTGATCAGAAAAGGCAAATACTTTTCATCAAGGAAAGTGAAGTAAAGTTCATCAAGCAAATGGTTACTGGGTTACTGGGGAGTAATGGGAAATGATGGTTCAGTTAATAGGGAGTCTCATTTTTGCAAGATAAAAAAGTTCTGAAGATGGTTGTTGGTGATGGTTGTCCAACATTATGAAAGTACTCAGTGTCACTATGCAATTTTAAAAAATGATAAAGATGGTGCTATGGACAGAATGTTCTTCTAAAATTCACATGTTGAAGCTCCAACCCTCTGATATGACTGTATTTGGAGATAAGACCCCTAAGAAGGTCATTAAGGTTGAATAAGGTCATAAGTGTGGGTCCCTGAGTCAAAGTAACCAATATCCTTACAACAAAAGGGAAAGTGGGGAGATTACTGGCACAGAAGAGAGGCCATGAGAGGACATGGGAGGAAGTCACTGTAAAAAACCAGACACCATTGCTGGTATGCGGGCACATGCCTATGATCTAGCTGCCCAGGAGGCTGAGTCAGAGGATGAGAGGCTAGCCTCAGCAACCTAGCAAGACCCTGTCTGAAAATAAAAGTGGGGATGAACCTCAGTGGTAGAGCGTCATGGGTGAGGCCCTGGGTTCAATCCCCAGTACAAAAAAAAGATTAAAAAAAAATTAAAAAAGACATTAAACTGCTCACCAGAAGCCAGCACTGCTAACACCTTGACCTTAGACTTCCTACCTCCGTAACTGCCAGAAAACAAATTTGTGTAGTTTAAGCCACTGATTCTGTGGTATTGTTATGGCATCCCATGCTGACTAATATAGATGGTAAATTTTATGTTATGTGTGTTTTTTGACATTCTTAAAGTAGTTCAACCTGGTTTTCTATTGTCTATGACCTGAAAACTCCCTACTAATATGACAACCAATTTAAATTTCATCAGTCACCTAAAGAATCCCATGTGACATCTGTGTTAATTGGAATAATATTCCCAGTTCTTTTCAGTGAAGATTTGCCTTTTCTGTGCCTCACACTCCAATCAACCACCTCTCTGGCTGGCCTTTCCAAACTTCCTGAGGAGAGAAGAGACCCAGGTGCTCCCGAAGCAAACCCAGGGGCTTCGTTTGTTAAGATCCTAGGAGTTATGCCTCCAACCCACGATTCCTGTGCTCAGAAATGTCTTCCTCGGAACACATGGCCTAAGGCAGTCTTGAAAAATGAGTGCTCCTACTCCTCAGAGCCTCCATTCCATTTCCAGATGTTCCTATTTGGAAAACCTCCCTTATCTTCCTCTTTAAGGGCTGGCACTCAGGAAGGGCCCAGCCCCACTGACAGTCCCTGGCTTTCTGCTAAAGGGATTTCACACTATCAGGACTGACACCCCAGCCTATTAGATTGCAGAAATCCTTTCAAGGCAAGTCGGGGCATATTTGTAACTTATCTGAGAAAAACATCACAGAATGTATTTGTAGCCTGGGATCCTCTAGTGTAAAGGTAACAGATGAAATAACGTATTAGTTCTCTTCCTTCCCATGGGTCTCTAAAGAATGAAAGACTCCACTACACCCACTCATCAGAGTTTTGCTCTAGACGATTTCTCCACAGCCTCTGACGCTGCCAACATTTGCACACCTGTCTGAGGCAGATGTGCACTGGTAATGACAAAAAAAAAAAAAATAGATTGCACTTGTTACTTTTGTACTGTGTGTGGACACTGTACAATACAGTGTATGGGGTTATATATGTATGCCTCAGAGTCATGCTGTGAAGTGAAACTCATCAATCCACTTCACAGACGAAGAAACTGAGTCTGAGAAAGGACACCCGTGCCTAAATTTACCCACTTTGTCAGGTGTATTGTGGAGAGCAACTAAAGAAGAGACTGATCACCACTGAGAATTTGAGAGTCTCTTCTAGCCGACTGGCTGACTGTCTCACACAATGCCCAAAATGGCTACTGGGAGGACAGCCCGAGTGAAGGGTTGCAGGGGTTTTATACCATAAGTAAAGTACATTAATCATTAAGTGACTGTTGCTATGATTTAAAACTACAGACTAACTCATGAGATCTAAAATCATAAGCAGAGGGGAAGTGGGTCAAAATGACCTTAGGTAAAAGTTAAAGAATGGTTACTAAAATCTAGACAATCATTCTCTGACAGGGTATATTGTTCAAGAAAAATAGGAACCAGAAAGAGAAAAATTTTATATTATATAAGAATTGTCATTTTTCATTGCCAAACATGCTATGCTAAGCATCTATTGATGGGTACAGAGGCGGGGTGTTCTGAAGGGAGAAGCATTTCCTACATGATATGGATTCTCAGGGTAATCTGGAATCTGTTTGTTCATTGCCCACATAGCCTGGCCCATAACAGGTTGGTCAAGTTAGGATTTGAATCCAGACCTATTGATCTCTGAAACCTATACCATTTCCTCTAGCATATACTGGTCCCCACCCAGAACGTCACCTTCTTGAAATAACTTTGGTATGGATATGGCTAGGCCTTGGTATTGCCTTTATAAATCGGCTGGTCCGTTCATTCTGTGAGTGTTGATGGTGGTGAAGATAATAACAAGATGGCACGTTTCCTGGACATTTAACATGTGCCAGTCACCACATGTCTTAAATTATCTCTAATCCTTAGACCACTGTGCTAGTTAGGTATTATTTTCTACATTTTACAGACAGTAGAGACTGGGACTCTGAGAAGGTAAAGGATTTTCTCAAGGTCACAGAGGCAATAAGCAACGGGGTGAATTCCAGCTGGAGCTGTCTGACTCAACAGCCCAGGTGCTCAACACTAGGAGGGCTGCCCGTTAGTGGGATTCCATCAGGCTTCAGGGTAGTGGGATGGTAGTGACAGGTTAGACAACGATGCCTGACACTTTTCATCATCTTTGCAAAGTGACTTTACTGTCACCTTATCAGAAGCACTTAGGAAGTTTAATTTTAAAAAATAAATTCTTAGACTCTGCCTTGAAACAATCTGATTAGTATTTTGTCACCAATTTTACCTAAAAGGAAAAAGAAGGTTAGAAAATAGGATATAGGATGAGAGATCTGTAAGCTTTAGAACAAAGTTTTTGTCTGTTTGGTATTTTTGCTCTTTGGGATACTATTCTGGAAGCAAAATTGCAGGATTAAGGGTATTTTAGTGCATGTCTGTGTGTGTTTACATATGTTTATACTAAACCGTGTTCCCTCCACCTCCAAATTCATGTTAAAGACCTAACCCCCATGTCACTACATTTGGAGATAGGACTTTTAAAGAGGTGATTATAATTACATGAAGTTATATGGTCCCCCAGAGTCCATTGTGATTGGAGATTTGATCCCCAGGGTGGTGCTGTTGGGAGGTGGTGTGTAACTTCAAGAGGTGAGACTTAGTGAAAGGTCCTCAGGTCAAGGGGTGCATGTCCTCAGAAGGAATAGTGGGACTCTCTCTCTGCTTCCCAACTCAAGATGTGACTTCCTCTCTACCACACACACCTTAGATGCTGCCAATCACTATCCTCACCAGAGCCCAAAAAATAAGGCCACTTGATCTGAGATTTGAACTTCAAAAATGGAGCTAATAACCCCCCTTTTCTTTAGAAGTAACCCATGTCAGGTATTTAGTGACAGAAAGATGACCAATACAAGGCCCTAATTCAAAATGGTGCCATTTTGAGAAAAGGAAGAGACACCAGGGAGATGAGTGACAGAAGAAAGACCACACAGAGAAGCAGCTAGAGGAAGCCATCTGCAAGCCAAGGAGAGAGACCTCAGAACAATCCTGATAACACATTGATCTTGAGCCTCTGGCTTCTAGAACTCTGAGAAAATCAATCTGTCTTAGTTAACCATCCAGTCTAGGGTATTTTGTTAGGCAGCCCTAGCCAACCAATATAGTATGTAATATGTTTTTTTTTCCAAATTGTCTTCTACATATTTGTGCCAACTCTTTTTCTTCCAGAAGAGTTTAAGAGGGTTCATCTATCTCCCTGTCTCCCACTGTTTACTGAAAGGCTTTTAAAATTGTGACCAAATTGGTAAATAAGTTGTTATTTTTGCCTGGCACTAATTTCCTCCTTCTGAAGGGGAAATGTTTTCATAGTTCTGTTGATTACTTATATTTCTTCTTTCGAATCCTTCATTCATTTTTGAATGAGAGAACTTGGGTTTTCTTTATTACTAGATGATCTTTATATACCAAAGACATCCTTTATATCTTAAAAGAACCAAAGATGTTTATTCTTTTAGATGTTTATCCTTTATCTTTCAAGTATATTTTAGGTTCTCCCTAGCTCATTACTTGTCTTTTGTTTAGTTTAAATTATATCTTATTAAATCTATGGATATCTTTCTGATTTCTATTTTTGTAACAGTACTTTCTAATGTCTTGTCTTTCATGACACTATATAGAAATCAACACATGTATTTTCATCTAGTTATTTTGCTTTGGAATCTATTTAAGGATAAGATGGAAGGTGGTTATCTTCTCTCCATCAAAGGTCTAATTGTCACACTACCTTTATTTAATAATCCACCCTTTTCCCCAGTTTTAAAATGCCCCACTTATTGTATGCTTAAAATGTCATAATAAGCTTGGATCTTGTATTGACTGTTCAGTTCTGTTCCACTGGTGTGTCAATTCAGTTTAAATCACATGTGAGTTATTGTTTTTCCTCTTGTACAATATCTGTCGCTTCCAAATGTTACATAAATAAGAAAACGAGCCCCTAGATTTTGGTATTTGCCAAGATTCAAATAATTTTCTTTATTTGCTCTGAGTCTTTTTCCTTAATGGAAGCAGATAAGGAGAGCCTTCACTTTTTCCTTGATGTACCTTAATGATGATAAGACTTTCATCTTCTTTGTATTCATTATTTTAATTCTCTAGTATTTACTGGAATGTCATTAATCATTTTAATCACAATAAACTCATTTGATAGTAATGTGGACGTCCTAAGAATTTAGATAGCACTTCCATTTTAATTTCCCCATAATTAACTTTACCATAATTTTATAGTGTCATCAGTGCTGAGAACAGAATGTTGCAGATGAACTTTAAGAAAACACTATCCCTTTGTAGGGAGGGGCCTAGAGGAGAAGCAGAGTGAGAGAAAGCCGATGTTTCTTCTTGGACTTTACACAGCTGTGGGATGCACACTCCATGTGAAGTCCATGCTGCCCACAGATGGAGAAATTAAAACCACCTGAATGCCTCCCATGTGTCTAGACAGTCTCCCATCTTCCAGCCGAAGTCACTCAGCCACAAAAGATATCAACAAAACTGTGGGATGGCTAATGTAATGATGTGAAGAGAGGGGCAGAGGAAACCTTTGGAACTGGGAGAGAAAAGCAACAAAGTTCCCCAGAGTCGCAGGGATGGGCTGCAAGGGAGTACTGCTGATCTTGCTGGGTCCTAAAAATGAGAGGTGGAAAAGGAATGGGGGCTTCTCTGGTACCGAGCCAGGCTGTTCACACAAGCAGGATCCACCTCCTAACGTGTCTGATGTCTCAGTTCTTCAACTGGGTTTCGATGTCAGCTTTGAGGTGTCAGCTTTAGTGACTCTGGGCAAGTCCATTCTCTGTGCTGAGTCTCAGTTTCCCCACTCTACAACAGAAGCCATCATCTCTCTCTTGGATAATAAAAGAATGAGAGCAAAGATTTTAAACTGACCTGCAGCAGAGTGACTGAGGCAGGAAATCCCTTTAAAATCATATCTCCATCATGGAGATTACTATTATAATCTTGTGGGAAGGGACTCGTGGCAGAACTGAGGAAGGGAAGAATTAAGCCATAAAGATCAGGCGGTGCATCTCAACTCTGCCCTTTATTAGTTATGTGACCTGGAAAAGAAATTATACAATCTTTTTGGGATAGTCTCCTGATATGCAAAATGGAGACTAGTAATCCCATAGCAATCTGTGTTTTAGAGTTTTTGTGAGAATAAATTACCTAATGGTTGGGAAAGAGCTTTGAAAACCCTCTAGGTGTTATTTGCCTTTCAAATGTGAGATATTATTATCCCTTAGAGACATCTTAGCAAGCCCTGAAACTCTGTAGATGTTGCTAGCCCTGACTCTGAAATTATCTGATGGAAGAATTCTCATGGACCCAGCAAAGAACAAGAAATAGTTGGGGGAAAGTTAATGTGAATAAGATTTTAACTCATTTAAGAAAAACTTTCTAACAACTGAGACTATATGATAAAATGCATTTGGGACAATTTTCCAAATGACCTGAACTGTCCAGTGAGATACAGAGTTCTCTGTTGCTAGCTGTGTCCTAATATAGAGGGATGGTGATCTGTTTGGAATGCTATAGAATGGATGCCAGCATTGGTGGGGAGTTTATTCACTTAAAGATATTTTTACATTTTGTCCCCAGAGGTTAATACATACTAGACTCTCTGATAGACAACATGTTGAAGAAGATTTGATCATAATTGTAAACAAAAGAGAAATGACTCCTTCTAACATAGAAAAGACAAAAGGAAGAAAGGAAAGGAAGGTATCCAGGAGTTGTCAGAGTTGAGGAAGGATTGACCTTCCAAGGGAGGAGAGAAACAGGACAGGTCATTGCATCATGGGACTAGAAACAAATAGACTCTGCTGGGAGAATGATGCAGATATTCAGTCTCCAATTCTTTTTTTTTTTTTTGGTATTGGAAAGTGAACCCAGGGGTGCTAAACCACTGAGCCATATCCCCAGCCCTTTTTTTTACATTTTATTTAGAGACAGGATCTCACTGAGTTGCTTAGGGCCTTGCTAAGTTGCTGAGCTGGCTTTGAACTCGAATCCTCCTGCCTCAGCCTTCAGAAACACTGGGTCAGACTTTTGATGTTCCTGTGTCACTCCCCTTAAGATTCATACTTCCTCGAGAAAAAACCTGGTCTAATTTTTTTCCCCACCAGAAGGAGGCTATGGGTGATGAAAACCAGCCATCTCATCAGGATCACATAAAGTGGGGTGCTGGCCTAGTTCTCTCAAGAACTTTGTTTAAAACAAAGGGTAGAGGATACTGGAAAAACAGGGGCAGGGGAAGACATGTGTATCACATTCCCTAGCCAACAGGGGAGCCGGAAATAGATGCAGACAATGCAGACTTATGGGAACCCACATGGAGAACTCTAGCTTACCCAACATTCAGGCCTTAGGAGAGAAAGGGGTGGGAAGATTTGTGGTTTCAGGGAGGAAGGGAAGGGAGCCTGCTGATGATGGGGAGAGAAGAGGTTCTAAGGCTCCTCCCAACTCTAAGATCCCATGATTTGGGGCATTGAAGCCCTGCGATCTCTTTCCTATGGGATATTGTTTTCTATTATTTTGCTTTGTTTCTCCAATTAGATCATAAACAACCTAAATGTGAAGGCCTATCTTCCATTCCTTGGATCAGTTCTCCTGATGTTAGGATTCATGGTTGGACTGAATTCATGTGACTATGGTGCACAGTAATTATACCTTTTCATTAGACCAGGTGAACCAAGTCAGCTGCCCATGGCCTGACAGCTGGTCCAAAGAATAGAAGAGAACTGTGAAAAAGCTCCTAGAGGATTTGATTAGCCTTTCTTCTTATTTTAAAATGAGTGCAAGGTGCACCTCCTTAATGAGATTGTATGCTGATCTGTAACCTCCTCTGTGCTGGCATGCTGATCACGCTTATGCCCAGGTAGGATGTGTCATATTCCCTGGCTCTGCTTAGTGTGGTGCTGGGTGTTGGAGGAAGTCATTGGTCATGGAGTCTCAGAACTCTGTATGTGGAATGGATCTTAGAAACTTAAATGACCAAAGCTCTAGAAAGAGGGCATAAATATGTGAACAAGATGTTTTCATGGTCGAAGACAAGTGGGGAATGGCCAAGTCTATGCAGAACCAGGCACTTCATGCACAATTCAAAAGAGGAAGACTCAATTCAGCAGGAGCCAATTATTATGCTATGAAAAAATGAAAGTTAAATGTTGCCAGAGCTGCTAATTTTCAAGAAAAAAATAAGAGCCAGACTTATATAGAGAATATTGTGTTTCAAAAATATTGGCAGCATATTAAAAATAAGTACAGTACAATGGTATAATTTGTAGAAATCTCCCAATTTGTTACCTCTTTGGGTTAAAGGTTGCTTTGCCTGTCTGTCATTGCAACATGAGTCTTAATAGGGAAGGATTTGATACAGAGCAAGTCCCTTTCACACAGGGAAAGGAAAAGGGAATTTGGGCTCTTGGTACTAGGAGAGTGTGAAAGAAGAAATCAGAGCAAGGAAGTAGATAAGGAAATGAGATGACAGAATTCTAATTCCTCTCCAGCTTGTAACTGGGTCTTGACAATGAGTCAGGGAATGAGTGATAGTAGTATCCAGACAGGTAAGAGGGTCATAGGAACTCATGGACCTGGAACCTTCCCTGGGTATTGTCTGAAAGACTATAAGGCTCTAGAGAAAGTTCTGCATGTGGCTTGGCACCATGTCCCAGAAGAGAGGATATAATATAATACTTGTGTGTGTGTGTGTGTGTGTGTGTGTGTGTAGGTGTTTGGGATACTAGCTCTGAGTAATACGTCTGCTTCCCTGAGGCCTGTCCAGGCCCTAGGTTTCCCCATGCAGGGGAATTTGTCAAGTCCAGGCATCTAGAAAAGACATGGTATTGTGGTGACAAAGTGCAGAAACTCCATTCAGCACTAAATATTTCAGCTACATAAACAGAAGGGTATTCCAAAAACCCAGAAAGACCTGCTATACCTTTTCAGATACTATAAAAATGGAGGACCACAATCAACCCTGAGATTCTACAAAGGATCTAGGGGAAAAAAAAAAAAAAAAACCAGCTAGCCCAAAGGCCATGAGGGCAGGCAAGGCCCACACTTTAACCTTTGATCATGAACATTTACAAAGAAGACCAAAGATATACAAGACATTCTTCATACCAGAAGAAATGAAGATGTGACTGTCAAGATTCATTTTTTCTCCACTCTCCCATGGGACTGGAAACTCATAAGGGTAGTTAGAAAATATTTAGAAAACTCTAGAGTCACATTTTCCATTTTTCAGTATGAATGATGTAGTTATACATGGGGTGAACTAAACATGAGTGCTAAGCTGAATCTGGCCCATAGATTCCTCATGTACCAATAGGAATCTAATCCAACCCCAACATTTAAAACAAGAGGAAACTGAGGCCCACAAAGAGCAAGTGTTTAGAGTCACAGAGTGAACTTTGTGTCTCTTAGGATGCCTTTGACTACTGTAACAGATGGTCTGGATAAAAGTAGCTAAACATGTTAGTGTTTATTACATCACATAACTAGAATGACCTGGTAGGCAATTCCAGGCCTCTTAACTCAATAGATCTTGAGTCCTGCATTCTGGGTTCACTGTTCCAATTTTGTGGGTATTTTCACTACTGGTTATGAAAAGGCTGCCTTCTTTCAGGTATCATATCCTCACTTTCCAACATTCAAGAGAGAAAAGGGATTTTCATCAGGGGAAATCTTTTCCTGGAGCACCCCCTCTTGTTTCAGTGGCCAGAATTGGTACTAGGCCCATTGCTAAATTACCTCCAAATAGGAATGAAACTGTTCTAGTTAATTTTGACCAATCATGACTCATGGTGTCAGCCTGAGCTCAATTTCCCCATGTCAATGGCCAGCAGTGACCAAAACAAAGTCAGGGACCTGTTAATAAAGAAGACAGGGACTGTCATGACTGTTGGGGACACACCTCCCCTGCAGTGTACCCAGAAGCAGGGTCCAGGTCTCCTGGCAACCCAGACAGCCTCCAACACCAGCACCTTCAAGGAGGAAGCTCATACCCATTCAACACTCAGTCGTCTGTGGACTTGATGTTAACATGTGCACGTATCTCCCTAGTTTTGAAATCCGAATGCAGAAGTTCTAATTCCCAAGGTGACAATGTTTGGAGGTGAGGTCTTTGGGAGGAGGTAATCAGGTGTGGATGAATTCACTGAAGGCAGAGGCCCCATGAAGAGCAGGAACCCAGAGCTTGCTTGCTCTGTGCCATGGGAGGATGCACTGGCCTGGCCATCTCTGCACCAGTAGCCAGATCAGCGGGCATTTTGATCTTAGGTGTCCCAGTCACAGAACTGTGAGACTGATTCCTGCTTAAACCATCTGGTCCACAGTATTTCATTATAGCAGCCCAGTCTGACTAAGACAGCCTATTTCTTGGGAACTTGACACTTTAGGAATCATTCTAAGTCATTTGTCCAATATGCAAATAAAAACCCTGTGAATAAATTAAAGGAAAGTCTTTTTATTTTCCTTTGGGACATTCCTGTCACATGCCATGCTTTCCATTCATTTGAGTAAATATCAAGTTAATACAAATATTAAATACAGCTTTAATAAAATACATTAGAAATGTTAAATGTTTAATATAAATTTCATATGAATTGAATTCATATAAATACCACCATTCTGTGAGATCAGCACCAACACCCTTACTTTACAGATTAGGATACTGAGACCCAGAAAGGTCACTCAGTCAGAAGTGACCCACAGTCACTCAGCTCAGAAGTAGGTGACCCCACATTCAAGCAGACACAGTTTACCAGACTGAAGCAGAGATTCCGTCCAAAACACTTCCCATTGTATTCAAATCCTTTACAGATTTAGGGCACTCAAATATCCAGCACAGCCCACTCCTTTGAAGCTCATAGTATTAAAAAAAAAAAAAAAAAGAACCATATTTAGGTCGTTCATTTTATTTTTTGTTTCCCTAGAGTTTTCTCTGAAGTGTTACACTAAAAATATGTCATTCTATTAATGTCGTTTTGATTCCCTTTTCCAACCCTCCAAAGCTTTAAAAGATTTTACCTTTGTCAAGTGCAGAAATTGTCTTGATTTCTTAAAGTGACAAAATATGACTGTACGTTTGACAAGGAGTTCCACCAGCCCCACAGATTTAACCAGCGGGTATTTGAGTCTGAGGCGTCTCTGCAGAGGTCCAGAGAGGGTCCCACAGGTTGATAGACTACTCTCTTGCTTTGGCTCAGAATGCAGTTTTCTCAGTTGTGTCCCCTCAGTGCCCAATGTGACTGGGTCAGGAAATGGAAGTTCCCTTGTATGAACTCAGTCAGAGGCCCTGTGCCCTGTGCCAGCTCCTGGGGTATAAGCCTAGTGACCTTGGGACTAGTCTCTTCACCCCTCTGGACCTCAATGAACCCAGGTATAAATGGGATTCATGGTTGGGTGGACGAGTAGGCTATGGAGCACCACTGTGATGCTTGGTGAATGGTTGATGCTCAGTGACCACAAGCTGTAGTAAATTGCCATTGGTCCCAACTCCATGGCTAAGTCCCTGTGAGGTCTTAGCATCTTTTCAGTCAACTACCTCTCTCTGTTCAGACTAGGAAGTTAAGACAGAGGTAAAATAAGGAGAAGAGGGGTTGAACTTCTCAAACAAAGATGGACTGGAAAACCCGGGGAGAGAAGACTCTGGCTTCAGCTGTTGGAAGAGTTGGCATTGTGCGGAAGAAGGGTAGGGCTTAGTTTAAGTGTCTTCCAAGGAAAACCAGGAACAAGGAGTAGAAACTGAAGGAGGATAGGAATTAGGTGGGGGTCAGAAAGCAGGTTCTCCCCATCAGGTGGCCAGAGATGGGGAGAGCTGTTGGGGAGATAGTGAGTTCTGCCTCCTTGGAGAGATATAAGCAGAAGTGGAATGGCCACTCGAAATCTAGTCTGGATGTTGGGTCCTGCTCCCCGTTCTGAGACCCTGGTCAGAGACTGGTCCGTTCCTTTCTTAAAAACCCAATGATGTCCAGACTCCCACCCATTTTCTTCCTGGGTTCTGATACTCTGGGTCACTACCCACCTGCCTACTCACCCAGGCCAGGTAGTAGAAACAGGAGACAGTCCCTGTGCCCCAGGCCATGCTGAAGTTACTGCAACCAGCCAATCCCAAGCCTGCTTGCCCTGCCCTGCCCTGCCCTGCCCTGCCCTGCCCTGCCCTTTCCTCCCCGCAAAACCATAATGGCAGCTCTTTCCCACAGTTTCCCTCTCCTTGTTTGGTGGCCAACTCTGGCACTTCCAAGTGGCCCTGCAAAGCCGGCTGTGTTGTCCTCAGAGGACCATGGGTGTCATAAAAGCTTTACATCTTCCCAGTCTCCCTCTTGATCCATGTCTACACTTTCCATACCTCCCCAGGGAAACAGGATCAAATGTGACTCCACTAGAATGCTGCCAAGGTTGCCCCTGCTCTGTGACTAGAGGGGTGCCCCTCAGGCCGGGTTCCACATGAACCCCAGGCTCCTGCTCTCCACACCTTTCTCCCAGTAGATCTGGGGTGACCCCAGGGAATCCAAATTTGACAGGCTTTACCTGTTGATTCCATCAAGGCAGCTCATGAACCTGCTCCCCTCTCCACATAAGAATCTGTAATTACTAAGAAGAGAGGAAAATAGAGATTACTAAGGGAATAAAAATAGGCATGCTAATTAGATCCACACACAGTCATAGTTTACAAAGCACTTTCATGGTTTCCCCCTCAGTTAACCCTCACAGCAGTCCTCAGGACTGGATATTTAGGCCACCTGATTTACAGGAGGACCCGGAAGTGATTTTGGCCCCCAGGCTCTGAAGGCCAGTATGTAAAAGGGTAAGACTTGAACTCTGGCAAGTTTATCTTCAAAGCCTTTCTATCTTTCTACCACAGAACAAAGAAACCAAAATTTAGGGAACCTTCATTATTATGGATAAGACACAGAAAAAAAAAAACTGCTAAAAATAAAGCACGCACTTTAAATGTAGCTCTCTCCATCTCTGGCTTGCTTGGATTTATCAAACACTTGGTGATTCCTTATTGATGTGGGGGAGCAGGTGCAGTGGCTCACAGGTGTCAGGTGGGGCCAACCTTAAGGTCGTTTCTGAAACACTGCAGGATCTTTGTACACGATGGTGACCAGAGCTAACCACCGGCCCCTTGGGAGTTCTGAGTTTTTCTTTATTCTGGCAAGTCCAATCCATCAAAGAAGCTGGAGCTTTGAATGAGGACCAATTCCTTCCATGGCAAATTATTCATTTATTCGGGCAGTGATTCAGCAGCAGGCAGCAAATGCTGACTGTGTGCAAAGGGCTTGACTGCCTCGCTCCAGAGGATTAGGAAGGGAGTCAGAAATGCAGGCCCAGGCTCAGGGGAAAGAAGGACAGATGCAAATCCACACACACCCTCCTAGCAGAAGCAAATGCACATGCAGCAAATGAATGTATCACTAAGTTAATAAATTAAATATTATAAGTCAACCTTTGGCTTTTCCGTCGATGCCCCTAATGCATCCTCCCATTGGCAATCTTGAGGAATTGACTTACTGAAGCTTCTGTAGATGATATGTGCCTGCAAAACGTCAGGCACAGTGAGAGGGCTCAGTGGGTGAGCTGGGACTCAGGGAGGTTAAGGGATTTGTCTGATGTCTCCTAGTTTATAAAGGGCAGAGCCCAGGTTCAGGTGAGATCCTGGAAAATAAGCTTTATGAAGGTAAGTGTCAGTCTAGGAACAGTGCCCTGCATGGTATTAGATCAAATTCAGGCAGGACTCTGACTCCCAATCCCTCACAGCTTTTTCCATTGAACTTATAAGACAAGCAGCACCTGGTCCTCCCTGTACAGAATCAGAAGAGCTGGAAGCTGAGGCCTGATTCTGAATCATCATTGCAGATTCCAAACCAAGTAGTAGATGTGCCTCACGAAGGGAAGCCTGGCACCAGGAGCCCCTTGATTGGGTAGGAAATTAAAAATTAGAAGCATCTGAAGATCCCTCAACACTGCCCTGCTGTGGCCCCACAAGAACCCTCTGGCATGATTTTGATTTGCAAGACCCTGACATGACCTAATTTAACTTCTTTCATTTGCATGATAAATGGAAATGCCAGAACGGGGTCCCAAAGGGCTTTCTCCCCTCACTGGTAGGCTTCTTGGTCTCCTGGCTGCCTGAGGGTGGTGGTGGCAGGTGGCACTTCTGCTGAACCTATCCAGGGACACCCTTCATGGGGAGAAGCACTTGCATCAGGACCAGCTGGTGTGTATTTTTCCTGCAATTTGGGGGACATTTTTGCAGGCACATCTTGGAACTTGAGGAAAGGGGAGTCAAGGAGCACTAATCTGAACTGAAGAAATGACATCGCCAAGAGAATAGTGACATCAGAATTACCAGGAAATGTACTAAACCACACAATCCAGAATCCACATTCAGAAATTCAGACTTGGCAGATTTTGTGGAGTCCAGAATCTGGGTTTTTAGCACCACCCCTCCCCCCAGAATAAATGAAGAGATAGGTGGATGAAAGCTGAGCTTTGGCTTCCAATGGTTCCCATTATCTACTATGTGGTCACAAAGAGTTATATGACCTCTGTAAGCCTCCTTCCTTTTTGGGAATAACAATACTTGGGTTAGACTGAAAATGAAGTGATAGAGTGTTTTCCTGGTGTTCAGTCATCAAAGGTTAAAAATTATTAAAAGACTTGTAAACAACTGATTTTTTATTTTGTTCATGTACTTTTTCAAAGAGATGATAATGATTTACTTTTTATTTTCTATTTTTCTTGATTTATTTGCATTCGAGATGGAACCCAGGGCCTTGAGCCTCCTAGACAAGCACTCTGCCCCTGAGCCACCTCCCCAGTCCCCAAACTGAATTTTTAAAAGGGTTGTTTCGCTTTGTGTTTTATGAAGCTTCCCCAAAGACAGTACTTCTAGCGGCAGAAGTTCTGGGTTCAAGGTCCCACACTGGCATCTTCAACTGGTGTCCTCACCTCTCAAAACTTCAGTCTCCTCATCCATAAAATGGGAATCTTGCCAACACCCATCTCCCTGTGTTGTAGTGAGGAGGAAATTAAAAACAGAGTGAGAAAAACACAGTAGAAGTTACAAAGCACTTTGCAGATTCGCTATGACTCGTGTAATAGCAAAAATGATCAGACCGGGTACCACAGTGTCCCCATCAGCAGCGCTGATGGCCTGCTTCCCGGAGCATTACAGTCATTTTCAGCTGAAGCATCCATTTGTATGCAAACAATTATTGTGCAGTAGGCCTTCACGCTGCTCCTGCACCGAAGTCACCAGCTGCAATCTCGTTTACATTATTAATTTGCTTAGTAAACCCTTTCAAGTCAAGTTCGCATAGAGGTGAGCTGGGAAGCAGCCACCGTCCGTGAGCCTGAGAGGTGGGAAGAGAACCTGCAAGAAAAACGTGCAGGAGGCAGGCAGAGGATACATGTTACTTGCATGGAGCTAGAAAGCAACCAAGTTCACTCGTCTCTGGCAATCTTCACCCTGTCTCAAGAGTATAGACTTGTTTTTCCACATCTTTAAAAATTTTGTTGTTTATGTCATTGCTCTGGGTAACAAATATCATCTGCATTAGAGCTACTGTAGAAAAATACCACAACATGAGAGCCTTAAACATAAATTTATTGTCTAACAGTTTTGGAAGCCCAAAATTTGAAAATAAGGTGTGGACAGGCACCTCTGGAGCCTGTAAGGGAGATTCCTTCCTTGTCTCTTCCTCTTCTAGTGGTTGACAGCAATCCTTGGTACCCCTTTGCTGGTAAGCACATCACTCCATTTTCTTCATATGGCCCTCTTACTCCTGCTTATCTGCCCCCTTCTTATAAGGGTGGTGATCATGTGGAATTAAAGACCCATCTGCTGCACTAAAATCTTATCTCAATTTAAGTAATTACATTTGCAACAGTTCTATGTCCAAAGAAGGTCATGTTCTGAGGTACTAGAGGTTAAAACATAAACCTGTCTTTTGAGGGGACATAATTCAAACCATAATCCTACCTCAAATACAATAGTTTTTTTTTTTTTTTTCCTGTTTATTAATGATTGGAATAGAAGCTTTAAGAGAGAAGGGACTAAGATCATTGTTATTCCCTGGTGTCTAGATCAGCATTTGGCACATAAAAGAATTCAATAATAATTTGTTAAATCTAAGTACAATGTAAAATCTACAGCCTGGAATAAATATAGACTTTTAGGGTTTTGGGGTTTAGACAGTCTATTCTTGTGTTGGTTTCTTAACTTCTCTACAACTCTGTTTCTTCATTTCTACGACACAGTAATATTTTACCACAATATCACTTTAATTGAATGAGTCAAGCTTTATCTCCATCTGACATTGAATGCATTTTCTACACCACAGGACATCAATTCTCTATTATCCAGTTTCACCTCTTTTTTCAACTTTTTGACCTGAAACTCAGTGTATTCTTTCTCAGAAACTCCATTTCCCGGTCTGTAAAATGGAACTGAAAATAGTGTCTCCCAACCCACATCATGGAGTTGGAAGTAGATGGAGTCCTGTATGGGGGAAGCCTTCTGGAAACTACACAGAAATGGGGTTGGCATTGTCAATTTAAAGGTGCTGTTAGCCTCATTCAGCATTTATGCTTGTTCTTCATCAGGTTGAAAGAGCTTCATTTCCATTTATGTTTTAGCGATTGCATTTTAGAGTATTTGACTGAAGCCCAGAGAGGTTAAGAAATTTGCATAAGATCACAGAGTTATTTGCATGGCTAACCCAAAGTCATTTGGTTTCCTGCTTTCTTCACCCTGCTCCAGGCTCTCTGCCCATCTTATCCTACAGGGTGGCACAGTAACGAGGCCAGCAGTTTCGTCCATTTATGTAAATTTTTGCTAGGTTCCTGACACCCTCTAATTAGTTCATTTCACCTTCTCCTCCTCGTTTTTCCTGTAAGGTATCTTTTTTTATAAATGGGAAAGTAAAGATTGCATCAAGCAGTCAGAAAATAAGAACAGACCTGGCCCACCAATCATGGAGATTAGGGCTGTAGAATAGGGTTTCCAGGTGTCATCTGTGAGTTCCTGATTCCTGCCCCCTGCAATCGTGCCTATTGCCCATCAGAAGCAGATCAGGAAGTATCCAAGAGGAAAAGGCCCAGCAACCAACAGGTGGAACTGAGGATTTGTCATGTTACTGTGGACCAGGGACACTACTCTAGATGTCTGTCTACCCAGCTGCAATCTCTGCCTAATCTCTGCCTATGTGATTACCTTGACTACAGGCTTGAGAGGAGTTAACGGGTCCTGGAAATCCCTAGGGCTTTGAAATCAAATGAATGTGAAACCCAAGTTGTGTGATCCAGGAGAAATGCTTACTCTTTGAAGTTATTTTCCTCATGTATAAAATGGAGATTAAAAGAGTATAAGATTAAATGAGATAATATGTGAATAGTGCTTCTTTCTCAGCTCTAAGTAGGAATTCAATAAGTGCTTGCTACTCAGCTTCCTGTGCTGTGCTTCAGCCTAATCCTAACCTGCCCTAATCCGCATCCTGTCAAGCAGCTTCATTCCTCACAGGGCACAGTCCTGTTCTCACCCTGTCCTTGCCTCTCATTTTCCCACTGTGCCCTGTCTGGGTCCTGCCCCTGGGAACTACTAGGAGGTTCTGGTGAAATGAAAGGGTTGTTCCTACTGACTTTGAGTATGACTGTCTCCCAGGGACCTCTGTTTCTCTCCTTGCCTCATCCTGTGAATCAGAATCCACCTAATTTGGATCTCGAGTTTAAGAAAAATCCCTAGAGACCTTGTAAAACAGGCTTCTGGCATCTCCTATTACTGTCTTTCCAAAATCAATCTTCTTCCCGAATCATACTTTTTTTTCCTTTCTGGTCATCATTGAACACCAGGAATCGTCATAGTTCAAGCCATGTGGGTTGTGAGACCATCTTCTCCCATCCCAAGGTCAAGTAGGACATTTATTCCTCGTTTATTCATTCTATGAATGCCTCACTCCTAAGTCAACAGATCTTTACAGAGCACATCATACATGCATTAGGTGCAGGGAAGCAAGGTGAACTCCCCGTGGAGGAAAGGCAGGGTCATGAGCAGGTGCAGGGTACTTGGGGCCTCCAGGCTTCTCCTGACAGCAACTCCAGCCTCTGGGCTGCTCTGACCCTACAGAGGATCAGCAGCACAATGAATTCTTGGTGAGTTCCTTCTTTGTGACAAGGGTTTAAGCCACAATGAATATTTATAGGACATGGTTAAGAGATTATCCTAATGTGTATTTCAAGTCCATTGATGTCCACACTTAGAGACAGAGTCTGTTTGTTCAAGAGCAATAATATGCACTCAAAGTGTTAGAGACCCAACTACTGTGTGGATGCTGGGGGTTTGCTCCCCTTTAGGTTTTATTCAGGTCTGAAAATATCTAAAGACTGATACAAACTCAAAGTAGATTCACTAATCCTCACTTATAATAAATATAATCATGTGAAAGTTCCCACTTGCTGAGTAGTTTCTGTACCTTAGCACTAAGCATTTGTAGGAATTGATTCATTTCAGTCCTTACGACAGCCCCGTAAGGCAGGCTGTGCCTGGGTACAGATAGGAAAATTGAGCGGGGAGAATCTCTAACTTGCCTGACATGATATGGCTAGAAAGTAGCAGAGCAAGGATTTGAAGCTAGGCATTCTGTTTTCAGAGACCTCACTCTTAATTAAATTGAGTTTGTGTTAGCATGAGACACCTTACAAAGGTTAGTTTGTACAGACTCACCACAACTCTGAGGGGCCATTTCTGTCTTACAGATGAGGAAAAAAAAAAAAAAAAAAAAAAAAAAGCCCAGCAGTTCATGACTTGTTGAAGATCCCAAGCTAGTCAGTGACAGGATGGGTGTTTTAACTTGAGTGGCCTCTGTATAGTCACATATCTAGTCACCATGTAGCAGAGCATCATCAATGTGGCTTTGGCCAAGCCTCACCCAAGTTGAAGCCTTTTGAACTCTGCTCATGGGCTTTGTCTGCTTAGACCTCTGGGCCCCCAAAATAAGTCATTTCCCCCACCTCATTCCTTTATTGCTAGCAATACTCCTAGCTGCCACCCCTCTCAGGGTTTGTCATGGGCTCTACATTCTTGAAATATAACAACATCGTTTTAGTACTTGAAATTGTATTAACCAAAGCACTTTCTTTGGAAAGTGAGTCCTCCGATGAGGCTATGAAGGACAGAGATTGGCTGCTGTTTCACAGAGGAGGAGTTAAGTGCTGGAGGGGTGGAGCCCTTCCCCACCAGGTCACATTCAGCAGAACTGGCCCTAGAACTCACATCGTCAATTTGGTTTAGCTGTGCTGATTTTCCTGTTTACTTCCTGAACTGAAAAACAACAATGATGTGACCTCAGGTTGCTCCTCCACTTTTGGCTCCATATATTTGGGTAAGAGACATTCCCCCAAGGCCTCTTTCAGTGCAGGAATATTCAGAGGTGAAATGATTGGATTGTGAGAGCCAAAACCTAATTGGTCCATCCTAGTTGAAATGAACCAATAGGGTGGTAACTGTAGGCAGGTGGGTCATGGCTGGAGGAAGTAGGTCACTGGGACCTGCCTTGGAAGTGTTGTTCTTTCTGTGTCCCCTTCCCCACAACTTTTGCTTCCTAACCCCCTTCCCCACCATGAACTGAGCCACTTTTCTCTACTGGGCCCTTCCACCATGATGTGCTGCCTCACATTGGGCCCAGAGCAATGGAGACATCTGCCTATGGACTAAGACCTCTGAAACCATAAGCCCCAAATAAATTTTCCCTCTTCTAAGTTGTTCTTGTCAGGCATTTTCATAAAGTGACGAAAACTGACTGACACAACTTGTGACCAGGTTATTTCCCATCTTTCAATGACTTTATCACCTGAAAAGTTAGGAACAGATACTTGTCATCTTCAAGCCCCACACTCTTTTCTAGGAGGGCTCTGAGCTCAACCTCAACCAGGGTCTTTCTTTTTTAGGAAGAATTACCTCCCTCAAATTCCTAGAGCATTTTGAAACAGAATTTAAAATAACTGTTCTGTGCCATTCCTGTGCATTCTGAGCCCATTTCTCAACTGCTGTGGTACAAGACCATGCTCTATGCAACTTGCATGCAGGGTTTGGACCTCGGTTTTCCCACCTCTAAAATGACTGGAGCAAAGACTGAAATGGCTAGAAAGTCTGCATGGGGACAGAAAGAAAATAAATCCCCACTGTTACATATGCGTGTTACTGGAAACATCTTCTTTATGACAGGGAGCCCAGGTGGGGTGGATTACAGGATTAAGAATCTTCAGATTCTCCTGTTCAATTACTAGAACACATCTTGCTTAGAGAGCATGTCTTGTTCTACATCATCCCTTCTAGATTTATATAGAAACCTCCTCCCCTGTAGTCTGCCCCCCAACTCAAATAAAAGTTTGGGACCTGTAACTAAGATGTTGTGACACAAAATATATAGTTAATTAGCAGATATAACCAAGTCCAATAGCTTATTTTGGAATGGGAATGAAGAGCGGGTCATTTCTAAGTAGAATGTAAAGACATGAAAGAACAGTAATAGCTGGGAAAATGGATTTCATAGCATGCTTGCCAACATTTCTAAATTTCATTGCGAAGTCTGTGTTTGTTATTAAGTATCAACAGTGCTGTGCTGAAATTAGACTCAGAAATCCTACGCTTATGTTCCAAGTACTACCCTTATTAGCACTGTGACCCTGGACACATCCCTCTCTAAATCTCTATGTTTTGAACTTTGAAGAAATCTTTCTCGATGTCTGTGAAAATATTTTAAGAGTAAGAACCATGTCTTTTGCTCTCTCTGAGCCCAGAGCAAGCCCAGCACCGGACTGGAGTCAGGCACTGTAATGACATTGCTGTCCAGCACAGAGCAGTGGCCATTGTATGGATGCGCTCACCTGTGTTGACCCCAGAGACTTTCCCAGAGGTGACAACTGTTGTGTTTATTGTTTATTTTCCATACATGCAGTTACTCTGCATTTTTATTTGCTCTTCAATGAAAGAAAAAGTGCAGACACAGAAAGAAAGGAAGAAGCAAAAGGAAAAAGAATAGACACCAAAGCTTGAAAGCTCCCATGTGAGAGTTTTATGCAAATGTAATCTGGATTCAGCCTGACCCACCTCTGATGTCGTGACTTTGCAGAATGAGGTGAGACCAGGCCCACAAAACACTCTGTTTGACGAATAACCTCATCAGGGAGTTCCTACATTTCAATGTTTTCCATTTTGAAAAGATGTTCTAGAAGCTTTTCAAAAATCAGCTTTAAAATAAATTCAAGAGGAGCCCATCAAAATCTTTGCAGGGTAATGTTTTATTAAAAACCCAATTTATAAGACTGAAACAGCTAGAAAGTCTGCAAGGAAAAAAAAAAAAAAAAAAAAAAACAGGAAGAAAATACCTCCCCATTATTATATGTGTGTGTGACCAGAAACATCTTCCTTATTTAAGAAAACAAGCTTGTTCCAAAAGAGTTTGTAAGAAAGTTAGGTAGAATTCAGAACGTATTTTCCCTGTTAACAAGGTAACCAGAGCTGAGTTTGTTGGTTAGAAAACCACAAAGGCTTGTTGAATTTGTAGTTGAACCTGTATGATGATTGTATCGATGATAAGAACCATACAAATGGGTTAATTTGCTGAGCACTTACCATTCTGGGACTAATCTAAAGGCTTTACACGCCTGGTCCCAGGGAGCTCCCCTAATAACCCACAGGCAGGGCCTGTGTCCACTGTAGGGTCAAAGACACAAAGCTCTGCAAATTCAAGCACCTCTCAGCTGATGGAGCTGCTCAGGGCAGAGTGAGCACTGGGAATCCTGTCTGTCCAACTTGTTTTTAAACACTGATTTGCCCTTCTCAGATTATCAGCTTCTCTGGGATTTTCACCTGCTATGCTCAAACCCGGAAGAGAAGACTCTGTCCCTCTTGGAGGCCTCCCTTCTTCTCTAACTCTGAGCCCCTTTTTCTGTTTCCTTTTTAAATCCACTGCACCAAATAACCCCTCCTCAGTTCTTCCCTTAATTCCTTCCCTCTTTACTGGCTATTTCCTCTCAGTTTATAAACCTACTCAGGTTTTCTCTCATCCTGAACAACAGGAAACCTTCCCTGGAACACCTGCCTCCTTTAACTGCTGTTCCCTCTCCCTCCTTCTCTTCTCACTTAAGATCCTCAACACTGCCCTTTCCTGTTAACTTCTGATTGCTCTTCACACCCTGTCACCTGGTTTCTACCTGCGGGAATACCTGAGTGTCTGCAGCCATGGTTGCTAATGGCCCCCTGTTGCCAGCCTCTGTGAGCATCCTGATCCTCACCCTGCTCTGCTGTGTTTGACTCAAGGCATTCCTTGCCTCCCAAACATTCTGGGTCCCTGGCTTCCATTGACAGCACTGGGCTGGTTGTGGGGCCTCCTCCTTTGTTTTCACTGATTTGGTTCCTGCTCCCCCTCTTACCGCTTTGCAGGGGTGAGAGGGACAATCTGATGGGCCGTCCTAGATACGTGGTCCACAGGCGCTGCACATTCAGAGGAGCAGACCTTAACTCTTTACCCCTATACTCACCTCCTGCCCTGTACCAACCCTCGTCCTGTCATTGTCATCTCTGTCACAATGGCATCATCATCAGAGCCACCTGTACATCCAACCTGGAACCTGGAATCATCCTGGAATCCTTCCTCTTCCTTTCCCCTCTGGCCACACAGAGTCAGCCCCACTCACACCTCATCTCCATTCCTAACATTATGCTGTCTTCATCTATTTCCCAGATTATTGTCACTGACCATTCTTCCCTCTTCCTGTTTCAGCACCTCTAATCCTCTTTCCAGCTTGCCTGTAGGAATGAAACATGAATCTGAATGCTTTCCTGCCCTTTACAGACTCCCTCCAAGCCCTCAATCACGTGCTCATGAGCCAGAAGGACCCAACTGTGACCTGTCCTCTACCGGGTCTCCAGCCTCGTCCTTTACCACATTGCTCCTTAAACATGTCTCCCTTAACAATGAATGGATCAAAGTGTCCTGCACACAACACTCTGATATACAAGGTCATGTCTGCTCACACTCTGTCCTCTACCTGGAATGCCATCCCCTTTCATCTGAAACTCTCATTCATTCCCTGTTCTTTGCTTCACCATCCTTCCAGGAACTATCCACAGACTTCCCCAAATGGTGGATGGGAACCATTCCCTTGTACTCAAATAGCATCAGCTTCCCCCCACCATAGCACCAAGCATGCTACATTACAATTCTTTCTCTCCTTGCCTGTCCTCCTGGACAGGGAGTTCATTGAAAGCAGGGATACTATTGTGTTTATCGATGTCTCTAGTGTGGATGAATGCCTCCAAGTGGGTGCTGAGTGAATTTTGCTCCATAGACTTTGTTAACCTTAGATTTGGATTTCGTAGAATGAAAACTGACTGATAGTGGGAATTTCAGAGGGGTCTTGAAAGAGCTAGTCTAATTCTGGAGCATCCGCAGTGTAGGAAAGAGCTCACCAGACTCCCCCTGGTTATGGCAGGACCCACTGTGAAAACGAAACATGGGAGTGATGCCATTCTATTCCAATTTAATGGAGGAAAGCAGGAGGGAGTGCCTAGGAGGACCTTCCCTCCCTGGAGAGGGAAGTGAGTAGTTGTCTCAAGCATGCTGCATCTTCCTGTGTATCCTTTTGTTTGATGATATGAATGATTTGTTTCAGCTTAGGGAAGTCATTCATTGCTGGTCCAAATCCTGCCTTAAAACAGTACTTCAGCATGTGGTCTCCTGGTTAATAATGAGGAGTGCCTGTTCAAGTCTTGGGGAAAGAAGTTCCTTGCAATCTCTTCTCTGCCACTTTTTACCTATAAATTAATCCATCAAAAAGACGGTGTTCCCTCCCAGCTCTTAAGGGATTCACACTATTATGCAGACTCCTGAAGGCTTGAGTCTGGATTTAGATGACCTAATGAGCTCAGGAACAGAGCTCTTTAAGTAGCAGGCTAGATTTACATAGAGAATGATGTTGGTGCAGGCAGCAGTGGCCTCTCAGGTCTGTCACTCTCCCAAATGGCCCTCATGTCCACCCACAATGAGCGAGACTCTAAAGTGGTTTGTTAGGTTGCCTGAACTTGGTTTGCTAATTCTCCATTTTCACTTTGTAGAAGATACCAATCAATCTGAGTAGGTTCAATCTAACTCTGCCTCCTTGGCCACATCTGATCACTCATTTATTTATCCATCTTCATCATTGTCATGCACCTGCTCTGTGACACAGAACTGGAAATCACAAAAGGGGAGGTATCCAAGGGGGAAGTTAGCATCCAGACTCCACCCCTGCCTTTTCCAGGCAGTGCTCACAGACATGTACCCTCGTGAGATGGTAGGAAAAACAGCCCACGTTTACTGAGCAGTAGAGATCAGGATAGCAAATAGGTAGCACACCTCCTGCCACTTTTTCCTACAGTGCCCATGGAAGGGAGTGGCAGCGGTATGCAACTTAGGACCCATTTTCTATTCCTAGTGCAAAAGGAGAGGTGATAAGGCAGAAGTGCATGGTACAGGGGTGATCACTGCTGACCCTGCCATTTACATAATTTAGGCAAAAAGTCTAATACCTCAAAGATACAGATTCCTCAACTATAAAGTGGGAATAATGGTTATCACATAGGGTTGTTCGTAAAGGTTTTATGACTATGTAAAGTTACCAGTGGTATTTTATGCCCCATTTTAGATCTTTTGAGGCACACAAAGTTGACTAAGACAAGTTACTAAGTTATGCAACACAATTCACAACAGCCAAGTTGTGGAACCAGTCTGGGTGCCCATCAACCGAAGAATGAATAAAAAATGTGGTATATATGCACATGTGGTATATATGCAGATAGCCATAGCAGAGTCTTACTCAGCCATAAAGAAGAATGAAATTATGGCATTTGCTTTTAAATGAATGGAACTGGTGAACACCATGTTAAGTGAAATAAGCCAGACTCAGAAAGTCAAAGCTCGAATGTTTTCTCTTATGTGATGGTGGTCCAAAATAAGCGGGAAATAAAAAGAGTAAGAGGTAGAAGAAATCCCATGAAAATAGAAAGGGGAACAGTGGAATATAGGAGAGGGATTGAGCAGGAGGGAGGAGAGACAAGAATAGGGAGAAACGATAGAATGAGGTTGACCAAGTTACACTAAGTCCATATGTGAATATATCACAGTGAATTCCACCTTCATATATACCTATAAGTCACTAATTTAAAGAAAAACTATAAATAAACAGAAGGAAGACCTGTAGACTAGAGGAAGTGGAAAAGGGATAAGGAGGAGGAGAGAGAAAGAGTACTGAGGACCGAAGTGGAGCAGATTGTATTCCATGATTCTGTGAAAGTGAACCTTAGTGCTATGTGTAACTGTAATGCAGTAATAAAAACATAATTTCATTCTTCCTTAAAACTGAATAATACTCCATTGTGTGTATATGTGTGTATATATATATATATATACTTTTTTTACCCATTCATCTGTTGAAGGACATCTAAGTTGGTTCCATATTTTAGCTATAAGCAAAATAGACCAAACCCAAAAAGCCAAAGGCCAAATGTTTTCTCTGATATACAGATGCTAATTCATAATGGGGTGGGGGGTTTCTAGGGAAGGATAGAGTTCCTTTAGATTAGGTAGAGGGGAGTGAAGAGAGGGGAAGGGGTTTGGGGTTAGGAAGAATAGTAGAGCAAAACAGACATTATTACCTCATGTACATATATGACTGCATGATCAATGTGATCCTACAATATGTACAATCAGAAACATGAGAGATTACACTCCATTTATGTATGATTTATCAAAATGCATAAATGCATTCTACTGTCACGTACAACTAATTAGAACAAATAAAAAATTAAAATAAAAAATATAAAAGAATACTAAGTTATGACTTTCCAACATTGAGTAGATACTTTGACTAATAATAAAGGAAAGTCAACGTTAAGCACCAAGAAAGCAATGTACTTGGGGAATTCAGAAAGACAACTTGAGCAGGAGAAGTAAAGACAGAGTTGTGGAGAGGAACTAGAACAAGAACAAACATGTTATGGGAGGGAGGGAAAGAGGAGCAGATACTTGGTAGATGATAGGCAGATAGATTAACACAGACAGAGAGACAATCAGTTGTTTTAGAAGGACTTCTGGAGTGGGTGGGGTGGTAAGTGGTTTGTCAAAAGACCTAAAGTCCTGAATTATCAGTGGAGGGGAGTGTTTATAGAAGGTCAGCAAGAAATACAGGTGAGCTCCACACTGTGATACATGCCTGTAATCCCAGAGGTTCGGAAGTCTAAGGCAGGAAGATCGCAAGTTCAAAGCCAGCCTCAGGAAAAGCAAGGCACTAACCAACTCAGTGAGACCCTGTCTCTAAATAAAAACCCAAAAAATAGGGCTGGGGATGTGGCTCAGTAATCGAATGCCTCTGAGTTCAATCCCTGGTACCAAAAAAATAAAAAAGGAAGGAAGAAAGAAACACAGGGAAATACAGGTGAAAAGGTGAAACGGTACTTTCACAGAGATGGTGTAAAATCCAGGTATCCTGTGTCAGGGCAACCAACAAGCCCAGTTCCACATCCATATATGCATCTTGTTTATAGCATCTCAGCACTAGTGATCTCACCTCAGAGGAGTTAAGGGCTTCCCGCCTCCCATCAACTACTCTCTAGATGGCCTGTGATAGTAATATAACAGCTCCTGTTTATTGACAGTCTTCTCAGCACCATGCTTGTTCTATATGTGATTGCAAATCCTCTCGAGTGCCCTTGAGGAAGGTAGTATTACTTTCATTTCATACAAGAACAAATTGAGATGCACAGATCCTCCAGCTAATTAGGGGACACAGAATCTGCACCAGGTCTATAGGGCTCCACATCCTAGCCAGCTGTCTCTGCCTCCATCACACATTTCTGTTCACTGAAGAGACAGCTCCTTAGGTGTCAGTCTTGTCCAACCTAAGAACGCTCCTCTCAAAAGACTTTCTTGCCATGGGGAAGGATTGTGCTCACCTCCTAATGACTGCAGAACCTTTATCAGGTTTTTTTCTTTTTTTAATCTGTACTTAGAATCATTCCTTGTAAATCTCATTTCTGTTCAAATTCTGTTTCATAAATTCGCCTTCTTCTTTCTTTACATTAGGAAGAATTATCCAAAGCTAATCGAAATTTTAAAGACTTGTTCTTGCTCTCATCCATGCTGGCCTGAAAAAGGTCTATTATCTGTCCCATCGCACAGTCCAACATCTCCCCTCCAAAAGATGTATTAGCGTCTTTAGCTATTCAAAGGATTCAACTGACTGAGCGTGCTTGGGTCATTGTAATTAGATTTATCAGACCCTTGAAGATTGTCCTTGATGGACTCAGAGCCTGCTGGGCAATGACTAAGGAAGCACTCCAGAAGTCATGCCATCTGACCTTCAGGACTCAAAAGCAGTGGATGATGTCATTGTGTTAGCTCGGCAGTCTCCAGAGAGCAAAATGCCTCTGCCGGAAGAAGTTCCAGAGCTAGGTCCATTCTTCCTAACTTTCCTCACACATCCCTGTTGCTAGGTCCTATGGCTTAACCAAATATTCTAAATTTTTATTGCAAACCTACTATGTGTCAGACATTGTGGAAAGCATTCAAGGTGTGAAGCTAAGACTCACATTCTGCACTGGAGAAATCCACAACTGCAGGCAGCAAAACAGGCTCAGATGGTGAACACAGCCATCGTCACAACTGGGAACCCAGCCAGTGCGGGGATGTTCTTGACAACATCTGCAATACTAAGACTTTATTCTGTCTTCGACTAGCTGCACTAACAAGATCCTCAGAATCAGTCAAAGCAGTCTATGTTTTTAAGAGGCAGCAGAAAATATTGATTCAGAGTTTACACTCTGGAACCTAAATAACCATGTGGACATGTTATTTAAGCTTTCTGTGCCTCAGTTTCCTCAGTAATAAAATGGGGACATTCTCATACCTATCTCCTTGGGTTATTATGATGATTAAGTTAATTAATGAGCATAAGTTATTTAAAATAGAGCCCAGGGCATAATATGAGGTATCTCTTTACATTAGTTAATATTGCTTCCAAGAGGAAATGTTAGGAAAATAATTAAAAAAAAAAAAAAGAAAAAAATGTTAGGAAAACATAGAGTAAGCCTAAGTTTCCTAAGTCTAATACCGTCCACTGAGCCCAATTCCACAGGCTGTGGAGCAAAACCTGCACCAGGTTCAAGCACTGTGTGAAAACAGTCATGTTGCAAAGGCAGGAATTTCCTGTGCTTTTCTCTTCAGAAGAAAATGCAATTGAACCTCCGTCATGTAAGGTAGTGAGTGACTGTATCAACGGTGCTAGTGAAAAGCTGAGAGACCAGAGGTGGGCTTGCATATGATTTTTTGTTTTCTTGGAAGATATTAGATTTCCTAGCTAATGGTATAGATCTTTGTTGAATGAATTCCATATGCAAAGAGCATGTTGGTACAATGGGCATTGAAAAAAAATGACTTCTTGGTGTTAATTTAGAAATTGAATTCTGATATAGGATTTAAACTTAAATTATCAAGACTATAAATTATGAACTTTGCCACCTTCTAGACATGTGAGCTTGTGCAAATAAACTAGCTGAGCTTAATTTAACTTAAATTCCTGATGTATAAATTAGGACGATAATAATGCCTGTTGCAGAGGATGGTTGGGGGAAATGATATTTTTTAAGTTACGTGGCACAGAACTAGAACATAATAAATACCAAGTTAATGTTGGGCAACTATTAATACATATTGTATAGTTTCATAGCCTGGTTGGGGGCATGTAGAGAGATAAAGGCAGATAGTTATAAATAACTATGAATATGTCTTATACATGGATGGACATAGACAATGTGCGAAAAAGAAGAAAGAAATTATGCCTGAGGAAATAATGTTGCATTACAAGGTTGTGGTCAGATAGATAGATATAAAGGTTTTCCCCTCTTGCCTTCTTCCTTCATTCAACTGTGTCTTATATGCCTGCCACTCTCTAGAAGGATAGGGATTTGAGGGGAGATGAAGTCCAAAAAGAGACAACAGCAGAAAGGAAGAGAGTGAACAACATTTTTAAGAAAGAGTAAGAACACTATCAGGGGGCAAGGGCTAGGGACAGGAAAGAAAGGAAAACAGAGAAAGCAGAAGACTGGAATAACAGGAGTTTTTGAGGTCCAGGATGAAGAGTTTAGAGTTCATTCTCTAGACCAGTGCTTCTCGGCCTGGGTGGTTTTGCCCAGCAGGAGATGTTTGGAAATGTCTGGAGACATTTTTGGTTTCAGGACTAGAGGGATACTTCCAAACTCTGGTGGGTAGAGGCCACGGATACTGCTAAGCATCCACCAATGCCCTGGGAGGCTAACCCCACAACAGAGAAGAAGTACAGTAAGTTGGGTGAGAAACTCTCTTTATGCAGAAGGGAGATGAAGCAGATTTTTGAGCTGGAAATTAGAAGATCAGGGAATCATAGGATTCCTAGGAAGCCTGTGTAGCTGTGTAGCTGGAGTCAGGAAGACCATCTGAGAAGGATTTGAATGGTTTAGAGAGAGGCACTAATGGAACATGAAAAGGATAGAACTGATGTGAGGTGTATTTACCTAACAGTGTCATGGCAGGATCAGTTGAGACAATATCAGGAGAATACTGAGCACATAATAGGAACTCAGTAAACAAGGTAATATTTCTCGAGTTGTATTTCCTTCCAGATGTTTTAAAATAAACTTCCTCAATTTGGGGTAATTTTAGAATCACAGAAACATTGTCCAGATAGTACAGAGAATTCCCATACAACATTCACATCACTTCCACAAAAGTCGACACTTTCCAAAACCACAGTGCACTTGTGAAAAGGAAATTCTACACTCCATTTAACTTTCACCAGTTTTCCACTCGTGTACTTTTTCTGTTCTAGAATACAAACCAGAATACCATGTTGCAGTGTCCATATGTTTTTTAATTTGCATATTTGTGGAAAAATAAATGCATTTCCAATAGTTCGAGTCAGCTCCCTCTCTCTGGACTTCTTCTGAACAGATCCGAATGAAGTGAGACTGTTGTGCTTCGGTAACATCAGCTATCGACTTTGCTCCAAATCGCTCCTATCTTGGCAGGAAATCAGTTGTGCAACTGACATTTTATTGCATACATGAAATTACGAAGTTAAGCTGTAGCTTTAAAAGGTTTCTCTTTAAAAGAATTAAATATCTCAAATTTAGTAGTATTTCTAAAGAGATTCAAATTTTAAAAAGCTTCAAATTTCAGGTACTTTTTTGAGAAAAAAAAATGTAACCCAGAATATAGAAGCAGACTGTTGAACCTGTTCAAACAGTCCTCAGTACCCAAAATACATGCTGGATGTTTCTGAGTTGCAACTCCAGTTGGATACCTCTTGTCTATGCCTTCTTGATGTGGCCAGTTCTCCTCCCATGAGCAGAGAAGCCAGGTGTGGGTGACGGTCACCTGGGGTCTTAACCTGGACTGCATTCCCTCCCTCCTGCCCTCTCTCATCATTTCCCACTCGTCTCAGTTCTGGTTCCTCCATTTTCTAGCTCAGCACTCAAAGTCCCGATACCCACTTCATTCCTTTTTTGTTTTATCTTTGTTTTTATTAAAAATATGTACTAGTAATATAATTTTATTACAGAAAATTAGAACCTTCAGGTAAGCATAAAGTAGAACATTTCAATTACCCATAATCCCAGCACTGTTAACACTCCTACATTCTGTTTTCCTCACATTCTCATATATACACTCACATTTATTTTCTCCAAATGGGTCCATACAGTGGTAGGAATGTAATAATATGTAGCATTTGTGCATGTATTGAGCCCATTAAAGCTCAAAATGTCCTGTAAAAGAACATTATAATTATCTTCATTGTGCAGAGGAGGCAATGAAGCCTGAAAAGGTAAGCGCCCTGCATAAGGCCATACAGCTCACAACGCTGACTCCAGGTGACAGCAATCAGGCTTCAGAACCATCACCTTAACCCTGATGCTAATACCACACTGACTTTTTCTCCCAAAATCACCTGATTTTTTCTATTTGAGACGTGTTGAATAGCCTTCTGTGTGGAAACATTATCTTCTCTTTTATATTTATGTGTGTCCAGTCTTATGTACAGTGCTTCAATACACAATCTTAAATGTAAGCCTAAGGACTCATCTTGAATTACCAACTCAATATTTTCCCCCCATGATTCCTTGGGTCACCTTTTGCTTATACTTACCACCTTCTTTGCTCTCCCCATCCCCACACACAGCTTCTACACACACACACACACACCCTTCTGCTCAGCTCTCATCCTCGTCCATTTTGCATGCTTAAGCATCCTGGGTACTCCTGACTACACATCTTCCTGCCTGCTGTGCTCCCACTAGTCATTCCAGTAGAAGGAATGAAGACTTTAAAAGGAAAGCTTTATGCCAGAGTCTTCATCTAGACTTACACAAATATTCATTTCAAAAAACATTTATTGGGCATCGCTTATTTACAGAGTACTTGAGGGGCAGAGGTAGATAGCTCCTGTCTTCCAGAAGTATACATTCCTAGTGAGCGGCTAAGAGACAGGTAGAACCAACCATAATGTAAATTTTAGCAAAATGAAGCCATTAGTCACATTGAGATGGGAACCCAGAGAAGAAGTTATGAACTTTGATTGGAGCACTTGAAGAAGGTTCAGAGGAGGTGACCTGATGACTATCATTCACTTGTCCTGACTTTAGTGTGTGTCTTATGTGATAGGCTGCGTGACAAAGGGTCAGGGTCTTGAGCCCAGCATTTGAAGGGGAACAGCAGTAGATTGAAGGTTCCCAAGACATGAAATTTCCAGTCCTGAGTCCCAGAAAGTTCTAGCCAAAGTGGGACAAATTGATCACCCTAAATAGCAGTGGTGACCAAACTGAATGCCCTTATGGAACTCACAGGAAAAACGGGGTATGATGGCAGGTGGGGTTGTAATAGAGAAGAAGAGGGCTGCAGAGCTGGGCTGGGAGGGTGATCTGTGTTAGGTTGGGCAATCATGGAGGCCTTCTGGTGAGCTGTCACTTAAACAGAGACAGGAATGTAAACATGGGGAGAAACAGAGGCATGTGGACACCTAGGGGGAAACATCCCACGCCAGCCCAGCTCAGGGGAGGGGACAAAGAACCAGAGATGAATCCAGAGAGCTGGCCAGGAGCCTAATCACATAGGACCCTGTGGGTCATGAGAAGAAATTTGGATTTAATTTAAGATAGAATTATTGGAAGGTCTGAGGAACAGTGTGGTATCCTCTGATGTATGTTTCATAAGGACCACTCTGGCTGCTTTGTGGAAACAGAGTCTAGGGTGGAAGAGAGGAGACTAATTAGTAGGCTACCGCAATAATCTAGGAGGACAAAGCATATATCAGAAAGCCCACAGACCTCAGGCAAGTGCAGGCTTAACCCAACACAGCCATCACTAGGGGGAAAGCGCCTTTGCACATTATTTAACTTCTGTTAGCCTTTAATCTTATCTATAAAGTGGGGATTAACAAATTGTGAAGTTAAATGAAATAATGTGTATGAAAGAGATGAGCCTAGTGCCTACAGTTCTATTATGAGAACAGTAGGATGCCATAGGAATTAAATTGTTAAATCGCTAATATGGTTCTTAAGGCCAACGACTGGCCACAAAACCTTCTGTCTGAGTGATTACTCAAACAGAAATGCATGTAGTTCTCTGGTTCTATCAGTGTATGTTCAATGTCTGGTTTTTTTATTACAATCAAAAACATTACAGTTTTCTAAATATGCTTAACAGTTTCATGCTACAATGTCTTTGCTCCTATGGTTTTCACTACTCAGGAATGTCATTCCTTCCACCCCAACGCTCTTCCACCTGGCCCTGATCCAAATTCACCTTCTCTTTCTCTCCGACAGAGTCAATTGCTGCTTTCTTACTATTTTCCTAGGACTTCAGTGTTTAGTTCTAACTCTATTTCATATTACTAGCTTTTATTATAGTTATTTTTATATATTCCATTATAAAAGGCATATCCTTTTCCATCTTTTTAATAAGAAAATAATAAAAATAGAAGGCAGAGACAGCATTGAATTTATCTTGCTATTACAAGGGTCTGCTACTCACTGAATAGCTTAGTCCCAGGCATATGGCAGGAACCTAAGAAAGTACGAATGATTTGGCATGGACAAGATTGTGTCTAGAACTTTGGTCTCTGATATGTCACTAAGGGAAATAGCAGAAACAGCATGATGTAGGGGAAAGAATGGGTTTGAAATTAGACAGACTTGAGAACAAAACTAGTGTCTGACATTGGCTAAGCCTTGTGCTCTTGCCTCAATCACCTCATCTGTCTGAACCTGTTTCCTCATCTTTCAGCAGAGTATTAGTTACCTCTTGCTATGTAGCAAAATTACCAAGAAATTTAACACCATTAAACTGTAATCCTTTATTATTTCAGACAGTTCCTGAAGGTTGGGGATCAGGTAGCAGCACAGCTAGGTTGGTTCTGGTTTAGGGACTTTCAGGTCACATGTCAGCTGAAAGCTTGAGCTGGTGAAAGACTTCCTTCCAAGCTCACTCCCAGGGGTGCTGGTCAAGCTTTTAGCTTCTCTTCACATGACCTCTCTCCAAAGCAGTTCAGGACACGGCAGCTGTCTTCCCCCAGAGCAAGCAGGGATGTTTATAACCTAATCTCAGAAGTGACATACCATTTCTTCTGCCTTCTCCTATTATCACAGAGACCAACCAGCTACTTTGTGAGAGAGGATTCCAGGAGATTGTGAGTACTAAGAGGCAGGCATCACTGGGTCCCTCTTGGAGTCTGGCTAATGTGAGTGAGGATATTTACCCTGTGGCTATTTAAAATGAAAATCTAAGCATCCATAGCTTGTCCTGCTTAGAGAACTCTGATGACTCCTGCTATAGTTTGATCTGGAATGTCCCCAAAAGGCTCATGTGTTGAAGACTTGGTCCCCAAAGTAGCAATGTTGAGATGTGGGGCTTTGGGGAAGTAACTGAATCATGAGGACTCTGATCTCATTAATGCACTGGTCCACTAATGGGTTCATAATTGAATGGACTCTTGGGAGGTGGTGTTGGGGCCTTGCTGGAGGAAGTAGGTCACTGCTGTGGACACTGGTAGGAGCCCCTTTCCTTCTCCCTTCGCTTTGAATCACCTTCCTGGCCCCATGAAGACAGCAGCTTTGCTCAGCTGCACCCTTCCATGCTGATGCACTGCCTCCTCTTAGGTCCAGAAACAGTGGAGTCAGCTGACCACGGACTGAAATCTCTGAAACTCAGCCAAAGTAAACCTTTCCTGCTTTAAGGTTTTTCTCCCAGGTATTTTGTCTCAGTGACAGAAAGCTCATTAACATAGTCCCCCTCCCTCTTCCTCCAAGGTAAACTTAGGGCCCTTCATTATACTTTAACCTCCACCTCTCTGGTCTCTTGGCCTTTGTTCACACTGTTCCTTCTGCTTTCAGTGCCCTTATTGTCACTGTCTTGTTCCATCTAGCAAGCTCCTCACACTTTCAACCTTGTTTGCTTACTGTCCCTACCCCTACCCCAAGATCTCCTTTCCTTACATCTCCAGACAGTGTCCTAGAGTGTGGTCCATGGCAAACCTAGTAACAGATTCCTCTGCATAGTCTCAGAACAAGCCACCCCATCCACATTTTGGGTTCAACTTGGATTTAAACCTTAGCTCTGATGTCTACTAAGTGGCTTCAGGAGGACAGAAAAGAATATATATTAAAGTTCCAGAGAGCCAACTTCTGCAGTAGGAACTTTCTCACTTTATCTTATCTAAGCACATCATTTTTCCATAGGATAAGTGATTGCAACTCCTTGAATCTCAATTACCTCAGTAAAATGGGAATATGTCCCAAATATGCCCCAGATCCTTCCACTTGTCTGTTCTTTGCACTCAAGATCCTTTGCCCTGGCATATGCCTATAATCCCAGCAGCTCAGGAGGCTGAGGCAGGAGAATCACAAGTTCAAAACCAGCCTCAGCAACCTAGGAAGGCCCTAAGCAAGTTAGCAAGACCCTGTTTCTAAATAAAATATGGGGGAAAAAAGGGCTGGAGATGTGGTAAAGTATCCCTGGGTTCAATCCCAGGAGAGAGGAAAAAAAAAAAAGAGAGAGAAACTGTTGCCCTCGGATCTTCTGCTCTATGGCCATGTGTTCACTCTTACACAGTCCCCTAGGTTTAATCCAATTGTGCCGTAGGAGCTGGGCAACATTAGCAAAGTTACTGAATTTCTATGAGGCCGAAAAAATAGCAGGGTAACAACACTGATGCCTTTGGAAACAAGTGAATGAGACTGTGGTTATCAGTAGTACCTGGGATAGTATCTGACGGATAACAGAGGCCAATCAATGCTGATTTCCCTTCTTCCCTTCTTGAAGGACCAAAGCAAACACTCAATGTGAGCCCACACCTTCCACCCCAAACCATTCTATTACATTTTTCTTCTCCCAAGAAAATGTCCATTTTCAAATTTCAAAACTGTAACCACATATTCCCTAAATAGAAATATTGCTGAGGGGAGAGGGTGTGTATCAAGTCCTGCAATCCTGAAGGTACGTCTCACAATAGCCACCCTTGCTATGTGGGCACTATGAAGAAAGATGTGTGGAAACCTCTCTGAACCTCATTTTCTCTATCCACAAAATGGGAAAAATAAAACCTGCTTTTGGGGAATTAGATGAAGTACTACCATGATTTCAAAAAAGAGTCCCTATGCTGGGGTCGGTGTATTGTAGATTTCAACAAATGTGTGAAGCCCTCTCTAGTGCATGCACATTCCACTTATTTTTGTCAACACTTTGGGTCCTAGTTTGCACAGCTACCACCACGACTACTAAAATGTGCCATCCATTTATTAAGGGACACACTCACTAACAGGGCTCTGTGCTGGAAAACTAATTAGTCCTGGGCCTCATCTGCTTGGGCTCACATCAGCCATTCTTCCCCATCACTGCAAGCTTGGGGCTACTCTGTCACTGTGCCCAGGTTTGCCGTGAAGAGAGAATTCTTCTCATTACTCACCTCACGTAGCTTCATTATTTATATACAAGTCAGAGATGATCTTTGGCCCTTTTTAATTACATTTATTTTTATTGTCTTCTGTAATCCTATCATACTTTCAATTACCTACTCATTCATTCAGAAGTAGATTTCTCCCTTTTTGGCAGGAAAAAAAAAAAAAAAACAAGTAATTTTGCAAAGTAGCTCAAAGGTTTCTGTTCCAATCAGAATCATTCAGCTCAGCATTCTGTCCTCTGGTTTCTCAGAGAATTTATAGAAGAAAGGTAATTTCTTACTTAACAAAAGATACCCTTTCTTTTCCTTCCCTTCCTTGTCAGTTACATATGCAGTGACTCAAAATAATTTGAAATCGTATATTATTATTTTTTGCCCGAGTTTTGAATGGTAGCAGGAAATAGTCTCTATGAAATAAGTGCTTGCATCAGCTAGTTTATTCTTTCAGTATTACAATTGAATCCCCCACTTCAAATCTAGAAAAACACCCCCACCCCATTTTAGGTTTTATTTTAAAGCTTTTCAGTGATTCTTATTCATTTGTTTGTTTCTCCAATTCGTCTAATCATCCAAGGCAACAATGGGTGATGGAATGTTCATTCTACAGGATTTTTGAAGAGAATCAGCATTCTGGTCCTTAGTTAGACATCCTCGGTCTACACTAGCTGAGCTGATGCTATGTCTTCCCATGACAGCTCCCTGACAAAGCAGGTGCAGTTCTTGACCATCTGAGAACAGCTGGACTGAAGCCTGAATGACCAACACGGGAGGAGGAAGGCCTTGGAGGTTCTCAAAAGCAGGAAGGGATTTCAGTTCAAATGCTAAGGCTACAAACTTGAAGCAAGTCCTTGGCAAAAGGTCATTTGCACCCTTGCTCCCTGAGTATCCAGAGCACATAGTTCATTGCCTGCCCATGGCAGATACTCCTCAGGCCTTAGTGGCCATAGGGAGAGAGTGACCCTTAAAGAATATCATAGTCATAATGACTCGTTTGCTGGTCTGCCCTATTTGTGTGTTTGTAAATAAGTAAAGTGAGGTCAGAGAGAAGAGGTTGGACTTCTAGTATGGTTTGCTGTCCTCTCTAAAATTCATGTTGAAATTTAACTATCATCATGATGGTACCAAGAGGGGAGACCTTTGAGAGATGATTAGGTGATGAGGGATCTCCCTGTGACTGAGTGGAAGTCATTATCATGGAAGTGGGTTAATTATAGCAGAAGTGGGTTTCTGGTTAAAGGATGAATTTGACCTCCATCCATTCTCTGTCTCATACACTCACTTGCCCTTCTTTCTGCCATGGGATGAGCAGCATGAAGGCCTCACCCACATACACCATTCCATTTTGGATTTCCCAGCCTCCACTATGAGCCAAATCCACTTCTCTTGTGTATAACATATCCAGACTGTGGTATTTGTCATAGCAGCAGAACACAAAATAAAACTACTCCCAAGGCCCTCAGTGGCAGTAATGGGCCTGGAACACAAATCTTCTGACACCTGGCTCAGTGTTCAGGGCATTTAACATGCTGCTCTCTGTTCTTGTGTGCTGAGTAATGAGACTTGGGCTAAAGTAGAGGATGTACCTGAAGATAAATGTAGCTCGAAGCTTTCCTCCTCAATTCTCCTTTCCTACAGCTTGCATTTTTTCACCTTTTGAGATACAGGGGTGGTGTGGAGAGCAGAGTCATGGGGGACTCAGAGTGTCCTCTTCTCACTACAAGGGGGAAAACTCCAGGGAGAGAGAAAGCTGGGAATACCACTGTTCAGGAAAGTTATGTGGGATCAAAGAACAAACAGAATAAAAGCAAGAGGTAGTAATGGGCATCGAGCTAGAAAGGCAAAACTTATGCCAAAATGCCAAACTATGATGGGTGAAGTGAGACCCTCTTCATTTTGCCACACTTCTGAGGCCACTGCTATAGCCAGAAAAGATTTGGTGCCAAAGAGGATGTTCCAGGGAACTCACAGTCTTATGTAGGAGAGGGATGTGGTAGGTACTGGAGTACAACAATAGATTTTATTCCTGGCTGCACCTGAGAATCATCTGAGAACTTTTCAATAAAAAAAATTCCTGAACTCTACTTAGATCAATTAAGTCCAAATCCTGAAAGGTGTAAAATTAATTTTTTTTTTTAGATCTGCACAAGTAAGCCTGTCATGTAGTGAGGGTTGGGCATCACTGCAATAGAGGGAAGCCCAAGGTATCAAGGAGCCCATTGTTTCAAGCTAGGGTAACCACAGCCCTCAAATAATCTGGAGAGCATCATAAAAATAGATTCTGGGACTGAATAAGTACCTACTAATGCAGAATTGCCAGAGAATAGACCTTGCAACCTTTTTATTGAAAAGCTCCCAAGGTGGTGCAGATGAGCAGTCAGGTTGCAGAACCTTCCACTAGAGCAGCTCTATGCAAAAGAAATATCACATAAGCTGCACATGTAATCATTCTGTAATCTCCAGTAGCCATGTTTTTTAAAAATAAAATAAGTAAGTAAAATTAATTTTCATAATATTCTTTAGTTAACACAGCCACATGTTATCATTTCAACATGGAATCAATTTTTTCAAAAATTACTTCTGAGGTTTTTTTTTTTTAATGTGATTACATATTCATACTAGGTCTTTAGAATCCAGTACGGAACTGACACTTGCATCTCCAGAGGACACTGCCCACTTGCCAAAGGTGACTGACTGTGTGTGGTTCATTTCTGCATCCCCAACATTTGTGCCAGCCCAGACATGGTCAAAGTACTGCTTTGGAACTTGGTTTGGTTCTCTGTATTTCCAATGAGAGGAACCATATGAACAGAGGCAGAGAACAAGGTGATGGGGTGGCAGGGGTTGGGGAGAAGTAAAGAGCAGCAAGTGAGGGCGGGGAATGAGGAAGAGGCATCCCCCAGCAGAAGTATTTAGACTGTGTTAAGGAGCTTGAATCTCCTCAAAGGGGTCAAGGGTTCTTCCTATACCCTCTGGCTATCTGGATAATTTTTATGGTTCATAAACCTTCCACCAGGTTTCAGGAGTAAGTGGGAAGGACTTCAGGTTCACTCAGATTTTTTTCTCTGGAATAACAAAGCTCCAGGGTTTCCAGGACATGATATTAGGCTTATTGGTTTATTGAGACACTGCCTCAGGGCAGGTTGACTAAGGGGCCCTTTTTGTTGGGAACCAGAGCAGTAATTAGGGAAGACTTTGCTGACATTGAGAATCTGGTGAGCATATGCTTTTTCAGTTTAATTTCAACTTCAGATTTTGTCAGGGTCCTTAGAAGCCTCACTGTGGGTGCATTAGATACATTTTAAGACAATAATAAAACTGATTCAAATGATCCCATCTGTTAAAATCCTTTTACAGAAATCTGTCCTGCTTTCTTGGCACCAGCTGACTGAAAAAAAAAAATTTTTGTTATGGATTGGTTGAAGGATTTGTCACTGGCTTGCCATCAAGTTCAGAAACCAACTGTTATAATCCAGGGTCTTGGTGATGTGTTTCATGACAGAGTGGGACATGTTGCAGGGCTGGAGCAGAGCAAGAGAGATGGGAATAAGACCACCAACTAGTGTGGAGCTGGTGTTTGGTGATCAAAGGACAAGTCCAGCTGTTTGCAAAGGGAAGTCCAATCTAGAAAGCAGAGTACAGACTGGAGGAAGCAACTACTAAACTACAAGTTTCCAAGCTATCCTTCCTAGGATTCCATAATTTTCAGAAGTATCTAAGGGGGATAAAGGGAAGCTTGAGTCTTCTCATTCTTCAGCGGAGCAGACCAATTTTTATAAGTTTTGTGTTTTGGATCTCATCACTAAATTGCATTTTCAATTAATGAAAGGGTTCCACTAAATCTCAAAAGCTTGAAACAATTGATGTAGACAACAGTTAGCATTATGGTTAAGAGTTAACATCAAAAACATCCAAAAACATATAATAGTAAAATCCTATCAAGACAATAAATTTCACAAATAGCAAATTCAGGCAACAAGGTGGGGGCACCAGGGTTCTAGAACATTATTTCATTCATTCATCATCCATTCATTCCCCAAGTATTTATTTTTCACCTGTTATAACCTAGATCAATCCCATACATTGGGAACACAGCTGTGATTAAGTAGATTATTCCTTTCCCTTGCGTTATTTATGTTATTGTAGGAAAGACAATAAAAAACAGGGACACAAATAGATATGGTACTTTGAGGTAAAAAAAATCAATGCAGTGATGGAATTGATGAGGCAAGAGTACTGTTCCAGAAAGGATGGTCAGGGAAGGTTTTGCTTTGCAGGTGTCATTAAGCTAAACCCTGAAGAATATGAAGTTGCCTCTGCATACAGCTCAGAGACCAGCATTCCAGGTAGATAGCACAATTAATGCATACCACTGTGAAATGTCTTGTATAATTGGAGAAATTGAGAAGACTGTATGTGATGAGAAAGGAGAGAGTTCATAAAAGGTGATTTGGCAGCCCAAGGATAAGCCTGGTCAGGTGAGGCCTGGCAGAGGCCTGGAGGGCCATGTCATATTCTCCAAATACAATGCAGAGGCCCTGGGAAGTTTCAAAAGGGAGTCAAGTTATCTCATTCACATTTTTCAAAGGCTATTTCCATCTGGACATGTAATTAACAAGTGAACAAAGGCAAGAGAGTGTTTTCCTAGAATAGAAGGCAAGTTAATAAACTAGACACTTGAATGAGGAACAGAACAGGACTCCTGTTCTCAGAACCAGGACCCAAAGTGAAACACAGGGGAAAATCCCACTGCTTGAACCTGCACAGATCTTCCAGAAGAGCCAGGAGGGCTTTAGGCCCATGGTCAAATATGGCTGTTGCCTCACAGGGTAATATTGGTCCCACAGTCTGGAGTAAAGCTGAGCTGACAGGTCAACTTGCTTGAAGCCCCAGGGAGACCACATCTGCAGGGAAAGGAAGGGACCAGGCCAGCACATGGAAGGGAGAACTGAACCTGCTTTAATCCATCTTGAGAGCCACTCCATGCTGGAAGTCAACACAGACTCACATCAAAACCACTTTCCCCACAAATTGCATCCACATTTTTGCAATTTGGTGTATATTGATTTTCTCTGAGGGACCTCTTGTTGAGTTATTTAACTGCCACCATTGCAAAGGGCAGCAAGTAATTTTCAGTGTGAACCCCCTTCTCCTGAGAAACTCTAATCCAGACCAGTCCTATAATTTCATTTCAGAGCACTCCGGGATGATTATATTATCCAAATCTGGGCATTATTACAGAATGAATCGTTCAACTATGAGGACAGAAGGAGCATTAGATCTTCTACGTTTCAAAATAATATATCCAGCAGGAGTAAAGTAACAGAAGTATCGGGGAGAAAAGGAAATAAAGATTGAGGCATCCTTTTGAAGCAAAAGTAAACTGGATGGCATTCTTAAGATTTATAATAGAACTGGATCCCCTGATTTTATGTTGATATTCCTCGAATCTTGATATCTCCTAAGGGGTAATGAGAAACACTGAGTTCAAAGCTGATGCTGCATTTGCTCTCGTGTCTTGTTGTGGACAATGATTGTTTCTTCTCTCTCCGCTGTTTATATACAATCTCAACCACTAGAAGATCTATAGGAATTCCTATTCTTCCCCTTTTAAACTGGCAATGAGGAGTTTGCCGTTAGTTATTGTGCATGCATTCCTTTTAACTTTAGCTGCCAGGAAGCTGAAACATATTTGCCACTTCAGGGTCACATGATTGTTGTGGTTCAGTGTATATATGTGTTTGTGTGTGTGTGTGTGTGTGTGTGTGTGTGTGTGTGTAGAAGTTGTCTGTGTCCTGAGACTTTCTGTGAGGCTGATTTTAAAAGCAACGCCCTTCTTAATCTGGTGGAAGAAATGTCTAGGCAGCATAGCATTCAGAGAGTGGCATGGATATTGCTGGCAAGTGTTAGCCAATATTGTGATAATCAGGAGCAGAAAGCAGAGCAGGAAGATTTGGAAAACATGGCCTGAGTGAAGCTGGAGCTAAGGAAGTTGCAGTCGCTACAGATATTACTGACCTAAAGAAATGCTGGAGACTTTGCCTGGAGACAATAAGAAAGATGGCTTGAGGGCATCTCAGGAGTTAGCAAGACCACACCCATCTCAAGCTCTTCTCTTGAGAAGAGACCAGTGGGGCTCTCTTCTTGCACAAGGGGGGCCATGAAAGTTTTTTCAACATGCTCATCCACCCAGACACTCAGAGGCAACTGCAGTCAGGGTCCTTGGAGGCTTGGCTACTACTGGAGATGGTGGCAGACCTTGGTGTCAACCTCACGGTGCTGGGTTTATAGGAATGAAAGCTGCTGAAGTTGGGGGAGCGGATCATGGAGACTTCTACCAAGATTTCCAAAGAAGACCTTGGAGGCCAGGCAAGGTGCAGCAGGGTTGGAGTCCCTGTGGGCACCCCCTGAAAAAGCAAAGTGCATTGATGTGAAGAGGAAGCCGAAGCTGCAGTGGGGACCCCCAAGATTAAGAAATTCCAGTAATGTGGGGACATCATTCTAGGAAAGTTGAAAAAAATGGAGCAGAGATAAGCCAACAGGAAGGCCACTTGGACTGCAACCTACAAGACCACAGAGATGGAGCTACACAAGCCATTTGAACAGAACATCACAAGGCCATGTGCCACAGATGCTGGACATGGAGCTATAGGACTTGTTTGCCCAGCAGGGTTTCCATCTTACTTTGGTTCTGTCCTTTCTTTTTAGGCCCCTAATTTTGTGGATGGAATGTTTACTCTGTACCTTTATATATTGGATACATGTAAATTGCTTTTAGTTTTATAGGAGCTCACAATGTGAGATTGCCTTGAGGCCCTGAGTCTCAAAGAAGACTTTGGACTTGAACTTTGAGCTTTATTTCAGAACTGTTAAGACTCTGGGGACTCTTGGGAATGAACTAAATGTATTTTGCATTGTCAGATGAGCGTGAAGTTTGGGGGCCAGGGGTGGACTATTATGGTTTGGGTGTGAGGTGTCCCCCAAAAGTTCACATGTGAGACGATACAAGAAGGTTCAGAGGAGAAATGTTTAGTTGTGAGCATCTTAACCCAATCAGTGAATTGATCCCCTCATACGAATTAACTGATTGGTACCTGAAGTGGTAAAGTGTGACTGGAGGAGGTGGGAATTGGGGGCATGGCCTTGGGATATATATTTGTATCTGGCAAGTTGAGATTTCTCTCTGCTTTATGATCACAATGATGTAAACTGCTTCCCTCTGCCACACTCTTCCACCATGATGCTCAACTTTCCTTGAACCCCAAGGAATGGACTCTGTTGTCTATGGATTGAAACTTCTGAAACCATGAGCCCTTAAATAAACTTTTTCTCCACTACAATTGTTCTGGTTGAGTCTTTTAGTCACAGCAGGGAAATAGGTGACTAAAATACATTATTTACATTATTTTAAGTCTTACAAATTATTTTGAAAAGCATTAATAAGAAGTAAATAGGGCTGGGGATATAGCTCACTTGGTAGAGTGCTTGCCTCACAAGCACAAGGCCCTGGGTTCAATCCCCAGCACCACCAAAAAAAAAAAAAAAGAGGTAAATAAATACTAGTTAAACTTTCATACCTTCATTTAGAATGTACCATGCCAAGTTTCAGAGAAACACAGGTTATATATAAGAACCCACAGGACCTGAGGCAGAAGCATAGTGAATATGAAGATTTCAATACAAGGAGAGATATCTGGCATTTGAAATATGATTCGAGTCAAAGGGATTGCAGTGTAGATTGGTTAGAGGATGTGGGCACCACCTTGACAAGATACAAACATGTTGGGGAGGGGAAGGAGGTACAGTTATATATGTCGTCATATTATGGGATTTTGTAAGACATTATCCTCTGGAGTGAAAGTATATTGATATGATAAAAGAGAACATGGTTTCTGGAGCCAGAGAACCTGGGTTAGAACCTCAGCTCTGTCCTTTATAAATGGTTTATACAATTTAGGAAATTATTAGAATTCTTATGATCTCAGAAATTGCCTAGTGGTGTTACTGTGAGACTTGAATGAGTTCATACATACAAGGTTGTAATCGTGCTGATTAGTGCATGCTAGACATTCAAGAAATGCTCACTGTGATTGCTGTTACTCTCCTGATAGAAACTTTGCCTGTGTTGTCTTAATTTTTTTCTCACAATGCTATGAAAGGAACATTGTTATTTCCCCTTTAAATGAGGCTCAGTGAAGTTACATGAGTTGCAGGACTCCCAGAGTTGGGAAGCTTGCATTTCAGCTCTTTAACTCCCAAGCTCATACTGGTTTTCACTCTGATGCCTTTATCTCGTTTAACAAGATGGAGTAAATAGAAAATTTCTTACCAATGCATTTCACAGATCTAGTAGTGACTCATTCATTCAAATATTGTCTGAAAATGTTTTACTTTCCATCATTCACATAAGAAAGATAAGGCTCTTTGTGGACTCTGCCCTTAAGTAGCTTATAAACTAATGGGAAACATAAATATAAACAAAATAGGGTACAGTGGGTACAATGTGAAAAATGCCAGATCAAGACGTATGTAGTGACATAGGAAAATAATAGAGGCATCTAATCCAACCAACTGGAGTCAGAATCTAGAAGATAACTGTTGGTTCAAAATGCTTTTCACTATTGTTTTAGTCAGATTTTTTTTTCCTGCTATGACTAAAGACCTGACAAGAACAACTTTAGAAGACGAATAATTTTTTGGGAGTTCACAGTTTCAGAGGTCTCAGTTCATAGACAGTCAACTCCATTCCTCAGGGCTCAAGGTAAGACAGAACATCGTGGCGGAATAGTGTGGTGGAGGGAAGCAGCTCACATGATGATCAGTAAGCAGAGAGAGATTCCGCTCACCAGATACAAAATATATATCCCAAAGGCTCATCCCAAATCACTCACCTTCTCCAGCCATACCTTACCTGCCTTCAGTTACTACCCAGTTAATCCCATCAGGGGATAATTCACCAAATGGGTTAAGACTCTCATAACTCATCATTTGTCCTGTAAACCTTCTTGCATTGTCTCACACATGAGCTTTTGGGGGACACCTCATATCCAAACTATAACAACTATTCTGTGGGATCTTCATTTAAATTGCATTTTATTATAAGACAGAAGAATAATAGCTATTCCCCTTTAAAAGTTTCTACCCCTATACCATGGTCTCTCCCTTTCCCCCAATCCCTTCACCAAATTCAGAGAAGCAAAACTAACCGCTTAAGGGAGGTGTTACCCAGACCCCGCACTGAGATTCAGGTTGAAATCATGGCTTACAAGAGCCCAACTGTTAAATTATTAGGAGTTTCCAAGCCTGTTGTTAAACAGTCATTACTACAAACTAAATTATATGAAACTACACTTACATAAATTACATTGAAAACAAAGGAAATTAATACTCCAAATGTATCGCTTCCTAGCTACTACACTCCTCTCTGTGCACTTGAGATGATTTACATCTATTGCATGGGCCTGGTGGAAATGCTACATAATGGTTTGCCACTGCACATCTCTTTCCAGCTCCACATTTAGCAACATCATGTTGTTGGAGGCACAGAGTCAGCTGTGCTGGAATTATTTACAGCACAGAAATAAGTAAAGGCTACAAATCAGGGTTTTATTCTCACAGAGCTGGTTGTTCAACTTCAGTACCCTACTGGCTCTCATCCTTCCCGGCCCTCCCGGCACACACCCTCCCTGTCCCTCCACCTCATTTAACACTTCATTTCTTGCTCTCTTGGTTTGTTCACACCATGCTCATCCACTCTCTGTTTGATCTATATTTTAGAATCTTAGCCCTGTTTCTCTGATGATGTCCCTACTCCTTTCCTCCTTCTTCACCTAGAACTTCTTTTGGTCTTGAACATTTTCTGCATAGTCCTTGTTTTAATCAACTTTTCCAGGGTTGTCTCCAAAAGACCTAAAAAGAATAAGGTAGAGGAGGAAAAGGTTATTTGGTACTCACTGTTTCAGAGGTCTTGGTCCCCAGATGGCCAACTCCATTGCTCTGGTCCAAGGTGAGGAAGAAAATCAAGGGGGAAGAGTATGGCAGAGAAGAGCAGCTCAGGACATGACAATCAGGGAGTAGTGAGAGAGTGAGAGAGAGAGGTCCACTCACCAGGGACAAAGTATATACCCCAAAGGCACACCCATTGTCACCTATCTCCTCCAGCTACACCCTACCTGCTGTACAGTTACCACCCAGTTAATCCATTCAAGTGGATTAATTCTTCAATTGGGTTAAGGCTCTCAAAATTCAGTGATTTCACCTCTAAACTGTCCTACACCATCTCACACATGAGCATTTGAGGTACACCTCACATCCAAATAATAACACTTCTGGTACTTGATCTGCCAATCTATAACTAACCTTAACTTAAAACCAAGTCCCTTATCACCTAACTTACAAGGTTTGGAGGGATCAATTTGGTGATATTGACAATAACTGCTTTGCTAACTGCATGATGTAAGAGTGTAGTGATAAAGACTGATACCAGTGAAAGGTCCTCTGGGCATCCAGAGATGATAGGAACCTAGGCTAGACCCTGGGCCCTGGGCCTCTGTCCTTGCTGTTTTCTGTTCCCAAAGCATTCTCTACAGAACTCTTTAGTGTTTTTTAATGCCTTCCCTGTATCATTTAATTGGATTGCAGCACACTAAACACTTGAAAAGAATTCAAGCACAAGCTGCCAGGCTCTCTCTTAATGAACATTCTGTGTGTCGTCGTTTGCCAAGAAAGTCATTCATTGGATAGAAATCAAGAGGTTGAATGAAGAAATAAAAATATATTTTTTTCTTTCCCCTCACAATATGACTGCCTCTTTCCCCCAAGTAATACTTCTGTCTCTTTCAAGTCACGTATGGACAGTTTTCCCAGCATAGAACTAGTTAAGTGAATGGCCCTCTATAAATACCATACTTAATTTCATGCCATTACCTTCTTTCATGTATTAATCAGTGCAAAATCCTACTGGGTTCCATTATAAGCTACATTTTCACAAATCCTTTTCCTTAAATGCACAGATGGCATACGTTCTGTCCATAAAATCCATATTGGTTCATGTGCCCAACATGATGATATGCAGCATGGAGCCTAGAGGGAAATGGTCCCCTATATGTCACAATTTACATATCACAACATAGTGAGGGAAGAGAAAAAGGAACAGACTCCCAGTCTCTTCTTTAGCACAAGAGAAAGCTGAGACTCAGAGGCTGACATGTCAAATGTTGCACAGTGAGATCCTTAGAAAGTAAATTTTAATGCATAATAATACCTATAGATTTGTAGGACCCAATATCGAGTTGCTTTCTTAAGATTTTACACCAAAATGCTTCCACAGAGCATTTTGTATAGCATTTTGTATTTATTCTGGATTCTCTGCTAGGCTGTGAATACTGTAACCATAACGAGCTGTGTTAATTGCTTACTTCTTCCCTAGCATCTGGCACAGGGCATGGTATAAAATAGATGCTCTATAAACTCATACACCTAATCAACACTTAATAAATCCATCTTGAATATGTAGATAGTTATGTATCTGCTTCTTAGAAAAAGATATGAGGAAATAGAGTTAAAGATTCAAAAACATTTATTTATAGAACTATTTCTGCATCCCGACTCATGAGCAAGGAAGAGTACAAATTACAATCCCAAATGCAGTTCATGATGCTTTACATGGTGGTTATATTTCACACAGGAGCAGGATATCACTGTCCAGAGTATGAGTTCGCTATTAAGCACATGTGTATTTAAGGTGGTTAGAGTTTCCTGATGAAATATCCTTTTAAAATCATAATACTGTCATGTATGACTAATTAGAACAAATAAAATAAAATAATTAAAAATAAATAAAAATAAACACCCATTCCTTGAACATCTGAAAAAATTATTATTATGAATGCCTCTCATAACCTCTAATACCATTTGTCTTCCAGCCTACTTGATCAGATGTGAACATAGTCACATCAAGTCTCTTAGGTTTACTGTTTGTATTGCATAACTTTCTCCCATTCTTTCACTTTGAACTTGTCTGTACCTTAATATATAAGTAGAATGAACCAGACAGTATTACCCTATGTATATGTATGATTACATGCATGGTGTGAATCTACATTGTGTACATTGTGTACAACCATAGAAATGAAAAGTTAAAAAAAATAAAGTGCATTTTTTTATAAATGACAAAGTTTGGTCTTGCCTCATTATCTAGTCAGATATCTTTGCTCTTTATACTTTCTTTAATTAAGGTGGAGTTTGATTTAAATCTGTTCTTTTAGTATTTGTTTTCTATTATTATCTGTTCTCTGTTCTTCTAGTTCTTCTAGTCTGATTTCCTTTTTGTTAGCCAAGTACTCTTTTTTAACACTTCATTTTATTTCCTCCATTATATTTATCTATACCTATTATGTTAATTTTAGAGCTTGCTATGTAAATTAGTTACATTGATTTATCACATTTTATCTTCAAGTAATATTATACTACTTATGCTACTTTGTGACTGTTGTAAGAACTCTATACCTGAAAAGGTTATGTACATCCCTGTGGTTTTGTGCTCTTTGGACATATATTTACTTCTGCATGTGTTATACAACATGCTTTGCAATATACTTTTATTATTTTTTCTTTAAGATGTCAATAGCCCTTTAAAGAAAAATATGTGTGCATATTTCTAAGATATGTTTTAATATATCTAATATATCTAATATATCTAATATACCCTTCTGAAGGGTATCATTTCCCTTTGACCTGAAGAACTTACTTTAACATTTCTTGTAGAGATTGTGCATCCCCTGAAAATCTTCAATATGAAATGCTACAAAATCCCAAAATTTTTGAATATCATGTTAGCATAAAAACATTATGGATATTGGAGAATTTCAAATTTCTGAAATACCCAATTGGTAAAATTCACACAAATATTCCAAAATGTGAAAAAGTCCCAAAACTGAAATACTTTGTGTCCCAAACATTTCAGATAAGGTTTACTCAACCTGTATTGTGATTCTGCTGACACAAATTGTCTCCATTTTTATTTACCTGAAATCATATTTATTTTGCCTTTATTTTTGAAAAGTAGTCTGTGAAATAGAGAATTTTAGATTCATACTCTCTTTTTGCCTTTAAGCACTTCAAAGTACATCCATTGCCTTCTGTTCTCCCATGATTCCCTTGAAAAGTCTGTGGTTAATCTTATTATATTTCTAATTTATATAATATGAATTTTTCCCTTTTGCTGTTAAGATATTCTCTGTATCTGGTTTTTAGGACATCAGATATGATATCTCTATGGATAATTTTCTTTGTATTCTTCTTGAGGTGAACTGGACTTCTTCTCTTGGACAAGTAGTATGCCTTTTAAAAAATAAAATTTGGAAAATACTTGAGCTAATAATTTGTGTATGTTTGTGTGTACATGCATGTATAGTACTGGAGTTTAAACCCAGGGGTGCTCTACCACTGAGGTACAACCCCAGTCCTTTTTATTTTTCATTTTGAAACAGGTTCTCAATAAATTGCCGAGACTAGCCTCAAACTGGAGATCTTCCTGCCTCAGTCTCATGAGTGTAGCTAATAATTCTTAAAACATTTTATTCTGTCAATTTTCTCTCTCCTTTCATTCTGGGGTTGTATTCATACAAGTATATAAATATGAGTGACTGATTAATTTTGTCTCTTAAGTAAATGAAGCTCTGCTAATTCCTTCCCAAACATTTTTGTCTTTTTTCAGATTTCTATTAGCCTTTTATCAAATTCACTAGTTCTATCCTATTGTTTCTATCCTATAGTTTATCTCTTCCATTGGTTTTTAAATTTTTAATTTTTTAAAATTTTTACATCTTTTGAAATTCCCAATCTCATCACTCATTGTGTCCAAAATTTTCTGTAGATTTAAAAAAATCTATCATAATCTATTTTTTAAAGATTTTATCTGATAAGTCCCACTTCTGTGCCATATATATGCCAAATTTTTGTTTGATTTTCCTCTTGACTATGAATCAAATGCTACCTTTTTATATATTTTTTTGATTCTTTGTTTCATGAGGAATACTGTCTTCAGCAAAATAACTACTGCTCAGAAATGTTTTTTTTTTTTTTTTTTTTTTTTTTTTTTTTTTTTTTTTTGAGATAGTCCAGATTAAAGCCTGACAAGTCAGCCCATAATTATCAAAAGTCTGTCTGGGTCTTCCTCATACATGCAAAGACTGCCTTTGTCTACCAAGTATATTTTTACTCTTCCCTGACTTCTTTCTAAACAGCTAGGTCTAAATATAAGCTTTTTTAAATTAAACTTTATATTCTTCCACTAATTTTCAGGAACCAGCACAGTACAAATTAACCCATTTGCTAAGCTTCAATTTAAATCTAAAAATAGATATATGCAATTTTGTGTATGTATTTGGACATTTGTATATGTAGTAGGTGGCAGAATGATTCAATAGAAAAAAAAATACTAACCTAAAGACTTTGACTTGAAATGGACTGAAAAACTTACTAGCTCTGCCATCTTGAGGAAGTGAGTTTGCAGTGTAAACCTAAGTTCCCTTCTGTTTTGCAAGAATTAAGTATGAAAGTGTATATTGTGTACTTAAGGCATAAAAATGATTATGGTACATAAAATTGATTTTTTAAAATGTAAGAAAGTTTGATCCAATCTGAATTAATAAAAGAGTACTTAAAATTAATCTGATATTATTATTTCCAGATAAGTCATAAATCTTCAAGGAGGGATTATATTGGAGGTAAGAGTTCAACAACTGGATAAGCGATTGCTCTGCAACAGGAGCATCTTGGATTTAGGACAGTAGCACATCATAGGAGTATAAATAAGGTAGACACTTCCAGAGACAAAGTAAGCTTATGTAAAGATTTGAGATCTCCAGTTTAGTGAAAAAGGAACTGAATTTGACTAAAGGAGAAAAAACACTTGTATGTCTTAGTTTTTTTTTTAACTTAGACTATTGAGATCCTAATACTATTTATAAATCTGGGAAGATTATTAAATAGAATCCTGCTTTATTTATTATTAAATGGGGGCCTTGACTTGACAGTGGCATGAGTATTAAATACTCAAAATATAGACACTGTAATTATAATTTACTTAATCGCCTCAAAACATTGTAATAATTCCTATTTATAAAATTTTGGCAAAAAGTAACACTAAATCACATTGAGGAAGTACTTTGTAATCTGCAAAGATTATTTAGGTTCAGGTTTATTATTTTTAGTTAGGTAAATATGTATTTCAGTCAACTTTTTCACTGCTGTGAACAGAAGACATGACAAGGACAGTTAGAGAAGGAAAAGTTTATTTGGAGGCTCACAGTTTCAGTTCATAGACAGCTAGCTCCATTACTCTGCGCCTGAGGTGAGGCAGAACATCATGGCAGAAAGGTGTGGCAGAGGGAAGCAACTCAGGACATGACAACCAGGAAGCAGAGAGAGAGCTCTCACTCACCAGGGACAAAATATAAACCTTAAAGGCAGGTCTCCAATGACCCACCTTCTCCAACTACACCCCACCTGCCTAGAGTTACCATCCAGGGATTAATGCATTGATTAGGTAAGACTCTCATAATCCAGTGATTTCACCTATGAACTTCTTTGCATCGTCTCACACATGAGCTTTTGGGGGACACCTGATATCTAAACCACAACAATATGCGAATGTTCACTAATGCTGTTACAGATATTAGAAGTCAAGTGCCGTAAGGGTACAACTTCCATCTTTCTTCTTTGCCACTATCTTTACAATAGTAGCTAGTCAGCAAACACTTTCTGATCAGCAAATGAAGTTGAGTCACAGAGTTTCTGCCCCCTTGAGCCTTCCTTTGAATTACAGAGTTTTGGATGCTTCCCCAGATTCTTATGGTGAAAACGTCATGCTAAATGTGGTGTAAAAGTTAAATCTAAATAAGTTTGATGATCCATTGACCTTGTTGGATAGATCCTGTTAAGCTCAAGACCTACTTTTCTGTTGAAAAGTCCAATATGATGGTACCCTTTAGTACAATCTTCTCAAATACTCCAGTCTTTGATCTTATAGATTTTTTAAAAATTTTACAAGATAAACACATATCCTAGTTGCCCTTTCTAAATTCATTTAATACAAATAGTACCTACCACACTAGATAATTTTTTTAATGGAGATAGAACACAGGGGCACTTTACCACTGAGCTACATCCCCAGCATGCATGTGTGTATGTATGTATGTATGTATGTATGTATGTATGTATGTATGTATTTTATCTTGAGATAGGTTCTCAGTAAATGGCTTAGGATCTCACTAAGTTGCCAAGGTTGGTCTTAACTAGAGATCCTCCTGCCTCAGCCTCCCTAGTAACTGGGAATACAAGTATGCATTACTATGCCCAGCAATTTTTAATCAATTTAGTGCCATGTCTATGATTCAAAGCAGTCAGCTCTATGAAATAGCTTTTAACCAAATATAGTAGCCTCCATCCCAAGTGTTGGTCTTTCATTGCAACAAATTTTTACTCTTTTCCTTTTTTATCTTCTGGTATATATTTTCATGTACTATAATATAATAATAGCATAACTTAATAATATGCTACTTTTATAGTTTAACCTTTTGGGGATTAGCTATTTATATCTTGTTCTGGTAGTTGAAGTTTTAAGCTTCCTACATCATCATGTGTACCTCCTCTTTGTTATAATCTCAATGAATTTAATTAGAGTCATATCAATAGTTAGTTTGATCTTATTATGATTGAGTTGTAACTATTGTTTAAGGTCCCCATTTGTATAATGCGATCATAATTTCTTTGTCTTACATACATTTTTTTTCCCTAGAATTAATATTTGTTTCCTTTTTCCATTTGCTTAGCTTTCTGTGTCTATTACTCCTTTTTCCAAATGTTTCAATAGCTCTCTCAAGTACTTATTAGTACTTTCCTGGTGATCACATGCAGTTCCAAACTTTCCTTTGGCTCTTTTTGATCTCACTCCTCCAACCCTCCACTCTGCTGCTCAACTTTGAACCAGTTTCATTGGGCTGGGTACAAGACTGTGGGCTCTGGAATTTCCCATTAGTATTCTCCTAGGTTGAAATGTCTGCTTCTTCTATGCTATACATATCTATTTCTTGGTTTACTGTTCTCACTTTGTTGATCACATACTCGAACATCTAAGATTGTGTATACAACAGATAAGATTTTTAGTAGTCTTTGAATGTTTGGAAATATCTTTTTAAATCCTGTTATCCTATCCATTTTCTTATTTATCATCATTCCTGTATTTTCATACAAACGTTTCATAAGGATAGAGCTATAAAAGTGTATCATGTTATTTTGCATACTTACAACCTCTACCTTAACAGTATTGTTGCACACATATTACTTGGCCGAATATTTTGTTGTTATTGTTATTGTTGATTTTCTCTTTTCACATTTTTTAATCGTTGCATTATAGTTGTAAATAATGATGGGATTTATTGTTACATATTCATACATGTACACAATATAGCAGTATAATTTGGTCAATATCATTCCTCAGCACTTCCCACCTTCCTCCCCATCTCGCAGTTCCTTTTCTTTACTGATCTCCATTTGATTTTTATGAGATCCCTGCCCACCTCCCCACTTTTCCCTTTTTTTCTATCTAGCTTCCACATAAGAAAGAAAACATATAACCCTTGACCTTCTGAGTGTGAATTATTTCACTTAACAAAGTTGTCTCAGTTCCATCCATTTTCCTGCAATGACAGAATTCCATTCGCTTTTATGACTGAATAAAACTCCATTTAATATACATACCACATTTTCTTTATCCATTCATCTCTTAATGAACATCTTGGCTGGTTCCACGGTTTGGTTATTGTGAATTATGCTGCTTTTTATAAACATGGGTATGCCTGTATCACTATAGCATGCTGATTTTAATTCTTTATGATAAATACTGAGGAGTGGGATAGCTGGGTCATGATGGTTCCATGCCTCATCTTTTGAGGAATGGAGATATCTTTATTCTAGCTTTACACTTGATTGATCACTTGGCTAGATGTAGAGTTGGGGTTGAAAATCATTTTTTCTAATAGTGTTTCATTGACTCCTAGCTCTTAGGGTTACAAATGCCATTTTTCTCTCTGTACCCTTGGTATATGAGCAGGTTTTGTCTCATTAAATGGTTTATTTTGTTTTGTCTTCTTATCTTTGTAAGTTTTTAGGTTCAACTCTTCATTCCTGCTTTTCTGAAATTTCACAGTGATATGCTTTGGTGTAAACCTTTTTCCCCATTACCAAAGTTATTATATTGGATACTCAGTTGATACTTCTAACTCAGAAACTAATGTTTGTAATTCCTGGGTTGATCATAAATAAATTTGTGGCAGTTTTTTCACTTTTTTGTGCATGTCCTTCCCTCAATATCCCCCAACCAAGATTTTGATCAAATCATTGTTGCCTTCTGAGTTGATCCTCTAATTTTTAACTTTTTCTCTCCTATTGCTATTCCCTCGCCTTTGGGAATTTTTTCTTCTTGTAATAATTGCTAAACCCTTTTGGTGATGTATTATTTAAAGTCTCAATTATCATACTTTTTCATTTCATGGGTCTTTTTTTCTCTAGTTATTTCTTTCTTGTGGATATATCTTCTTATCTATGCAATAATAAGAGTTCTTTTTGAATCATTCTTTTTCTCTGTTCCCTAAACTATCTTTGCTTTCTCTGTGCATGTTTTCTATTTATGGTGAACTGAGAATTTCTTATTGGGGGATTGTCTTAATATCTAGTGATTATTGGCTCTTTGTTCATATATAATGGCAAGTCAATCAAAAACTGATTAGAAACAGTGTGGTTTCAGTTGTGGTGGAAGAGGAAGGACGTTTACCAACAGATTTCACTCTTGCAAGCTGATTTTTTCACTTTCATAATACATGTGAGTGTATGTGTTTGTATGTACATATATGTACATATGCATGTATACAAATATATGTATATGTATTTTTTTCTGGAACCAATTTTTCTCCATAAAATATTCTCTTATCTCCTATTTAGGAAGAGAAAGGCATCTGATTCAAGTATTTAGGCAACGTGGCATGAAGTTAGAGATGGGGTCTAACATTTAGAAGGCCAAAATTCACTTAATTCCTCTCAGTTTAGTAGGACTTATCCCTCCTGCTCCTCACTGTGCCTGGTGCCCCTACATTTAGAGCTTATGAAATACTATCATGAATAGACCTTTGAGCAACGACAAGACTGAGTATCTCACCTGACTACACAGGGAAGGAGAGAGCTCTGGTTGTCTAACTGTCCTATAAACAGTCTAACCCAAAATTTGATGAGGCTCCTTCTAGCTGCCTCTTCCTCTCCTATTCTCCTTTTTCATATGTATGTATTTTTTCAATAGACACTTTGGCTCTCATTTTGGGTTTGTGTGTGGGAAGTAAGTAAAGATAAATGCACCCACATTTGGTCCCTTAAGTTTACATGAACTCCTCTACAAGGGGATGGTCTAAAAGGAAGTTTTGACCCTTGTGTCACTTCCTACTCCAGATCCTTTAGAGGCTGCCCATAACTTTCAGAATGAGATGTGAACACATGGTTTAGCTCAGCAGACAAAAATCTTCATGATCAGACCCCTGCCAGTCTCTCAAGATTATCACCAATTTACCTAGATGAGGCCACTGTGATTGCTTGCCTTTATCTGTCTTTTCTGGAATCTCTCCTTTGTAGAGAGAAGCAATGTTCCCATCAGCATGCTCACCAGTAGATCTGCCTTCTTCCTAAATTAGCTTTGTTCTCCTGGTCACTGCTAAATTTCTTGAGTTGGGGCAGTGAATCCCATCCTTAGATCTTTTGAGAACCTGCATAGCTCAGAAGATGTTCCAGCTCTACATTTTAGGTATCTAAAGAAGCAGATAAAACTTGTTTGGAGAGAGAAAGATGGAAAGACTTTCCCAAAGGTTGTCCAGTTGCTGCATTCTCATTCATTTTGAAAACCTATCTTTGTTCTTGCCCTTTAGTTTTTGGATCTTTGGGTATTCATGTAATAAATTCTCTGCTTAGAGCAGTTTGCAGCACATAGTGACTGCTTTGTGTGTGTTACCATCTCCCACTATTCTTTTTAACCCATTGAATAGGTGTGGTTTTTTTCTAGTTTCTTAAAGACCTTTCATGCTCACGTATATTCTCAGTGTGTTTCCTGCCTGAATGTTCTTCTGTCCTTTTTCTCTTGGAAGATGACTCTGATGTATGTCAAAACTCAGGACAAGGACCTGCTCAAGAAGTTTTCTCTGACTCTCCAACCTGCATGGGCATCCATTTTTGAATATCTTTCTATCATAGCATAGATCATCCAAATCTGTCAAAAGTGTTAACCTACCATTCTCTCATCTTAACTCCTTGTTTAGAGAAGCTATAGTTACTTTGACTTTGTTTCCCCAATATATGTAAAGAGAGAAAAAGTGCATCTAGGTAATATACTTCTGATTCCAGCTGATAGAAATATAACAATATCTAATAAGAATTTTCCCAAATAATATCCTTATTCTGATTTTTTTCCTATATGAGAATTAACCCTAAAAACTGATTTTTATGTCATTTTCATATATTTTTCTAATATTGTAATAAAACTTGAGAAAACACATATAACTTCCTCATATATTTCTGGAATAATGTGCTGATGAGAACTTAGAGAATAAACACCTTCATACTTAAGTCAAGGGAATTAATTTTCCTCTACCAGTTGAGGAACCATCTCGGAATTAGACATGGTAGATTATTGGTGAACATGTTTAGAATAAGAGAAAAGAAATATTCCTTGTCTTTGCTTATTAAAAGAAATATGATATGAAGATTTATGAAAAAAGGAACTAGGAAGAGTGATGAAAATGGGGAATAAGCCCTTTCTGGGGAGTTGTTGGGTTCCAGGGGCCTTGCTGAGTGCCCCAACACTTGACTGCTCTGTGAACTCTCCTGGGTCACCTTGACAGGTGGTTTAATCCAGACAGTATGTTTTCTGCAAAGAAACTAAGACTCCCAGAGGCAAATTCACTTGCTAAAGTCACACAGCTAGTTAGGATCGAATTTTACCTAAAGCCATGTCATGTTGTTAAGAACTGACCTTTCCAACTACTCTATCTTAGTAAAAACTTCTCTAAGAAGTTGTAACTGGAAGATAGGAATTTGAGTTATTCATAGACTTCTTATAGATTTCTCTATTTTCTCCAGTTTGCTGTAGTTAGCATGATTACTGTTACAATAAAAATTTCATTTTTTTTAAAAAAAAAGCAATTCCCCTAGATCAATAGGAATGCCGGGGGATTATATTTCTTTGAACAGCTAAGTGTTAATTATAAGGATCCTTATTTTTTATTAATGTGCAATAGAAGATAGGATTCAGGCAATTTTCCCAGATCTTTACTACTGGTTATCAAACAAGCCTCCTGGATAACTTATGTCTTAGCATAGGCATCTGTTCTCCTGTGCTTCCAATTTCAAGCTTTCAAAGTCCTCCAGGGGCTTTGATGTGGGTAACTGGCCATGTTTAGGGGAACCTTCCATCCCACTGAACAACAGTTTCCTCACCTGCAAATGGGGTCAAGATGCCCACCTGGAAGGCTGTGAGAGAACTGAATGGGATTATTATAGGTCCAGACTCAAGGAAGTGACAAATGGCAAAGCAGCATGCCAGTGGGGAGAGGCAGTCCAGCAGTGTACCTAGGAACATGTGTCAGGTGCCCCCTGCATGCTCATCTCCACTCTGACCCTTGTCATCACTTGCCATGTGACTTTGAGCAAACTACTTCACCTCCTTGGCCCTCAGCTTCCTCATCAGAGATAAGTACGTATTAAGTCAATATAAAGGAAAAAGGAATTAATGCAAATAAATCACTAAGAAAAGTGACACCTGGTTTGCTAGAACTAAAGTAACTGTAATAGGTGTTGTTATAGCAAGAAATACTTAAGAACTTCAGAGTCATTTCTTCATTCTTCAGACAGGCTCCTGTCTGCACCCTGAAAAGATGGTGGGAAGTCAGAGCTACCATTTCAGTAAGAGAAAAAGACACTAAAGAAACTAGCCACTACGTGAAAAAGTCCAATGCTATAGATATTTCAGAAACAGAACAGACTGCTACCCAAAAGTTGGTTCAGATGTTGAAACAGATACCACACCCCCACTCCAACAGGATATAAAAATATTAATTGCTTACATACGAAGGTTTTCTGGAAAGAGCAGGCAGCCTCCCGAGCTGGTGCAAAATTGGCATGACACTGGTTTGGAGAATTTAAAGTAGTTAACGATAGGGATGGGGGAGAGTTCCACTGTGCAGGTAGGACTTATGTGGTATGAACTTCTGCCAGATGCCAAAGAAGGGCACATCTGAACTTCCTATCAGCTCTTCTAGATGTAAGGCAGAAGGGGACAGGGTAAGGTGTAAAAGCTGTCAGCAGCCAAACATGGAAAGTAGAACTGGACCCTTTATCAGACCACACAATTTCAAAGAGTTGTGAGTTTGAGTTTTAACAGCAGAATAATGTGGCAAAGAGTCTGGAGTCTGTGGGGCAGGCAGCAAGGGGGTCCTTCTTTTTCAGCTAATACAGCCAGGCAAGGCATCTCTGGAGAGGTGGCATTTGAGCTGAGACCTGAAAGATAAAATTAAAAGCTGTATATTCAGAAGGAAGTGGCCTGCAAAAGCCATGCAGGTGGAAGTGAACTTGGAGATTCAAGTGGGGAGAAAAAATAGACCAATACTATAAAAGTATGGAGTGACATAGTTGAGTTATTAATAAAGGGTAGAGGTGATGATGGCAACAATGATTGCTATTATATTCAGCACGAAGACTCCAATTGCCATAGTGGAATGTCTGAAGAGCTGTCTGATGAAAGAGAAAAATCTAGTTCAGTTGGGCTCCCGTGGGAGTCAAATTATAAGCAGTCAAATTTCTTGTGCTCTGTAGAAAAGAGGTGTTTTGGCCAATGAGAGCACACTTGAAAAATAATGAGCCCCCTGTCACTGATGGTGTGACAGAGGCTGGATGCCACCATCAAGAAGATCCAGTGGAGGGGCTAGAGAATTGAACCAAGTGTCCTTTAAATCCTTTGAGTTGCTTTCAGCTCTCAGAATCTGTTTCAGGAAAAGAGACTCTAAAAAGATGAGCAGGAAATTTCAGAGAAGAATGTAGAGAATGTGTCTCTTTAGCTGCCCTGGCTGTCGTTGTTACCTGTACTGTCTGAGGCTACCTTCTTGCTATGCACAGGTCTCCCAAGAGCTATGGGAATTTCTGTTTAAACACTGTCGATTGAAGCCCAGTTCTAGTTAGTGGCTTATTTGCATGTCAAATTAGGGTTCAAAGAAATGCAAATATGAAAGCTTATTTGCTCAGATAAATTTGCTTTAGTAACCTGGAGGAAACAGTAGGGTCTAAAACACTCAAAGTGAAATTAATGAGACAACTTTGGCCTATCAGCTTTTCTTCCCCCACACCTTTCACCTTCTCTTTCCCCCATTTCAATTCCCTTACATTTAGCAAACATTTGTGGTTCCTACTGTGTGGTCACAGTGCATAGCGGAAAACAGATGCAGATAAGTCAACAACTCTATCTCTGGCAGAGGAAACAGACTGGAGAAAGAAAGAGATCACGAATGCAGATTGCTAAGTGCAATAATAGTGATACAGACAAATAAGAAAACAAACAAGCACATACATGGATGGCATCTGCTATATGGCTGACCCTGTGCTAGGGACTTTGAAAGCAAAACTTAATTTTGACTGGCTAGAGAAATCAGAGAAATAATTCATCACACTTGGACTGGCTTGCTTCCTCCCACTCCCTCCTCTACCTTAGATTAGGGTTCCAAACTCTTGGAGCAAAAATGCATTTCTCATTCATCTTGCTAGTAGCGATGCATGACACTTAGTAGGATTCTCCATCATCATTCATTAGGGCAAGGTGTCAGGACACTCATTCTGGTAAAAGCTGGTCAGTGAGCAAAGATCAGAGATGAGAAAATAGAAGCTGGCCTTTCAACAGTCCCAGCAGCAGGCCAGTGTGGCACTTCATGAAAGGAGCCATGGGAGAGAAAGTGGAGAGCCAGACTTCAGGAAGGACATGCAGAAGTATGGAGAGGAGTGTGAACTTCACTACCTAGGAAATTGGCAGTTGTCAGAAGTTTCTGAGCCATTGCATGACAACATCAGAGTAAAGAGGCTTTGTTGTTCCTGCTTGTCATTGTATAAGCAATAGCTGTCATTAGGTTTAAACCGCCACCAAGTGAGAGATCAAGCTTAGAGAAAGAGAAATGGCAGTTAGCCTGTGGGGCAGTGAAAACATACTTCTGTAATTGTGACTTTGGGTGCTCACAAGAGTCTCCAGTCTATGCCTTCATAATATCTTCTGCATAATCTTCTTTTACACCTTTTTCTGACTATCATGGCCTGTCATTTCCCTTTTGAGACTCTTAGGTGTCATTGTGTACATTTTAAATGGTCCTGTGACTGAAGACTAAACTCAGATCATACCTGGTAAGAAACCTTCCTCAATGGTCCCAACATCCTGCCTCCAGTGTTTCCCCAAAGCCTCACCTGTATGTAAAACACAATTCTCTGCTACGTGTCCAGCTTACCCGCCAATCCTGCACCAGCATAAACTGCAACACGTGAATGTTTTACTTATTTGTATGGATTCCGTCCATCTTACATTCTTTGCGGAGCAAGACAGAATCCCCATCCATGAAATATTTTACATATTCAGCTCTAATCCCTAGCATCTAGTTGCAGGACCTGGCATGTCATGCTCAGAAAATCTTAAATAAATGGATGGATGAATAATTAGAAGAAGAAAGATAATGATGGAAGTAAAGAAACAACTGTACTTTCTGGTAGAAAATCTATTACGGAAAATCCAGGCCCTTCATTTCAGTCAGTGTGAAGACCTGCTCTGCTGGACTCCAAGGTAGACTCTTTGAAGGCAAGGATCATGTCCTTACCCCTTCTGCATCCCTGGTACTTAGCTGAAGACCTGCCACAAGAAAGGTGACCTATGGATATCTGTCAAAGGAAAGAACAAAGGAATGGTGAATTGCAACAGGTCACCTCTTTCATCTCTAGCTCTCTGGCATGGTAGCCCAGGGGCAGACTTTTCCAGAGACATCTGAATGAGTACCCAGTTCTCCATGCCTTCTAGAAGATGATTATCGAGCTGACTTTCAGAATCCAGTTAGTACAAATAATTTAATTCTGTGGTAAAGCAACACATCATGTGTCATTCTGATTTTTGATCATCAACAATATTCGTCAATCCAAAGAAGTGGAGAGCCATGACAGGGATGAGCTAATAATGCTCTCCTCCCTCCCTAAATAAATCAAAGTATTCCAACATCACTGCATGATGCTTTTTTACCCTTTCAATATTTCAGAGAAAGTCTAAGTTTCCTCATAATCTGTGTCTACGTGTCTGAACATATTGGTATTGGGCTTGAATTTCAACCCAAGACTGAGAGGAAGGCAGTGAATTTGGGGTTTGGTTTTGGTTTTTTTTTCCCCTTCTTTCCTTTCTTCTTTCTTTTCATACCATTTCCTATCCTTTCCCTTCCTTTCTTTTCATTTTATTTCCTTTTTTTCCCTTATTTGATTTCCCAGAATAATTTCAGCATTTGTGAGTGGTTTTCTAGATGCCTAAAGAGATCTATATCTCTGTTTAAGTCTTTCCATGAGAAAATTTTACAGCATTATGCTTCAAGGTAATTGATAGTAACTATATAATGATAACAGAGGCAAATAACCATGAATTACTTATCATGTTCCAGGTATTATTTTAAATAACTGACACATAATAACTCAATCCTTAAACAGCCCTATGAGAAGGATACTTTCAACATAACTATTTTACAAATGAGGGGAATGAGGCATAGAAAGATTAGGGTCCTTGCTCAAGATGACAGGTAATGAGGGTAGTGCTGGTATTTGAGACCAAATAACTGAATTCCACCAAACTCCTTCTACTCAGTATTGCCAGCTCTATCTTATGACTTTTGTTTTCTCGATTTCTTCCCCTCAGAAGCAATGTCTTCATTCTGATGTACTTGGCCTGCTTCTATCCAAAATGTTTGAATGTTGAAATTATTGACTTATTCAATGCCTATTTATTGAATACTAGCTATATGGCAGGTGCTGTTTTAAACTCTCGATACACATCAGTGAACAAAGGACAGCCACCGATTCCATGAAGCTTACATTCTAGTTTAGGACAAAGGTAATAAACAAAAACAACATTAGAAGCACATGCAACATCATCAATCATCAGAGAAATGCAAATTAAAACTACAATGAGAGGTCACCCCCCCCCATCCATTAGAATTGCTACTATCAAGAAGATGAAAGAGCAAGTGTTGAAAGGGAACTCTTGTATATTATTGATGGGAAAGAAAACTAGTGCAGCTACTATGCAAAATAGTATGGAGATTCCTCAAAAGATTAAAAATAGAACTACTACACAATGCAGGAATTCCACCATGAGGTATATATATCCAAAGGAAATAAAATCAGTATGTGATATCTGCACTCCCTTGCTTGCTTTAGCATTATTCATTCTTGTGAATGGACGCTTAGTAGCAAGTGTCCATCAGTGGATGAATGAATAAAGAGAATGTGGTATATGTGCACAATGGAATATATCAAGGTCTTCATCTGGAATGCCCTCCCATAGACTCATGTGTTGAAGACCTGGTCCCCAATGCAGCAATGTTCAGAGGTGGGGTTTGGGGAAATGATTAGATCATGAGAGCTCCAACTTCATCAGTGGATTAATTCATTGATAGTTGAATGAACTATTGGGAGGTGGTGAAAGCTGTAGGAAGTTCAGGTGTGGTTGGAAGAAATAGGAATGTGCCCTGGAAAAAGTAGAAGTGTGTCCTGGAAGGTTATTTCTTATCCCTGAACCCCTCCTTTCTCTCTTTCTCTCCTTTCTCTCTTTCTCTCTGACCCCTTCCCCCCCCACACACACACACTCTCTCTCTCTCTCTCTTTCCTTCCTGGTTGCCATATCCTGAGCAGCCTTCCTCCACCATGGCCTTCCACCATGATTTTCTGCCTCACCCAATGCCCAATGCAATAGCTGACTATGGGCCGAAACCTCTGGAACCATGAACCAAGATAAATAAACTAAAATAAAGATGAAAAAATAAAGATATCATCATCCACTTATCAAGGAAAACATTCAGCCTTTGGTTTTTTGGAATTGGCTTATTTCACTTTGCATGATACTCTCCAATTCCATCCATTTATCTGTAAATGCCATAATATTATTATTCTTTGTGGCTGAATAATATTCCATTTTGTATATATACCATAGTTTCTTTATTCATTCATCTGTTGAAGGGCATCTAGTTTGGTTCCACAATCTAGCTATTGTGAATTCCTATGAACATTGATGTAAGTGGATGATGATATATAATGGTGGTGGGGGGATGGGGGATAAGAGAAGAATGGAGGAACTTTAGATTACATAAAGGGAAATGAGAGAGAGGAGGGGGCAGGGGTATGAAAAATGATGGAATGAGACAGACATCATTACCATATGTACATGTATGATTACACAAATGGTATGAATCTACATCATGTACAACCATAGAAAAGAAAAAATGTACCCCATTTGTGTATAAAGAATCAAAATGCAGTCTGTAAAAATAAAAAAAAGATAAAAAATAAAGAAAAATAAGGATAAACTTTTAAATAATTCATGTCCAGTATTTTGGTCAAGCAATGAAAAGCAGATTAACACAGAATGCCATACAACTATTTAAAAAAAGGAAATCTTGTCATTTGTGAAACATGGATGAAACAAGACATTATGTTAAGTGAAACAAGTCAGGCACAGAAAGATAAATGCCACATACACTTACATGTGAAATCTAAAAATGTCAAAATCACAGAAGTGAAGATTACAAAGGTGGTCATCAGGGGTTGAAGAAGGAGAAAGTTGAAGTGATGTTGGTCACAGTACACAAAATTTCAGTTCAAAAGAATAAGTTCAAGAGAGCCATTGTGGCATATAGTGATGATTATAATTAATAACAATGTGTACTTGAAAATGGCTGAGAGGAGATACTAATTGTTCCCACCACAAATGATTATGTGAAGTAATGCATATTTTAATTATCTTATTTAGTCATTTTCCAATTAAACATATTTCTAAACATCATTTTATACATACTATAAATGTATAAAATCTTTGCTTACCCATTTAAAAATAAATAATAAAAATTGGAAAGGAAGGCAGATCTGTAAGAGGTCAGGAGATAATGTTTGATGGAGGAAATCAAGGAAGAAAGAAGGTAGAGAGTGAGGGGACAGGGCTGCTGGGAAGAGCCCCATTGAGAAAGTGACAGCTGAGGCAGGACTTGAAGGCAGGAATGAGGAGAGGTATACGGAATCTGAGGAGAAAACTAGTCAGGCTAATGGAAGCAGCAAGTAAGAAGGGGCTAGGCGCTGACTGGACTGTCAGAGTGTCAATGAATAGCAAGATGCTAATAGGGCGACAGTGAAGTGGAAACATTGTGGATAATATGGGTAAAAAAAATAAGCATACGATTTATAGTCAGACAAACCAGAACTTAAATTCAAGTTCAGTCACTGTTTTGGTCATCTTGACAAATCATGTGTGCCTTTGAGCTTCAGTTTTCTCCTCTACAAAATGGGAATACCAATTTGTCATCAGGTACAAGCAAGAAAGCATAATAAGCCTGGCACAGAAATGGAAAGCACAGAACCGGTCCATGCTGGCTTTGTGAGTGTCCCAGACAATCCCCAGAGACAGCATCCTTTTGCAATGTCCCTGGAAATGGGTCATGCCCCAGCAGGCAGAAGCCCGCAGGCTCCATTGTCTCCCGATGCCCGCCTAAGCGCCACGTCCCGCAGACCTAAACCAGGCATCTCATTTACCTCCTTATTTGCTTTCAACAGTCCACAGCAAAAGCTGGGGTCCAGGCAATGCTTCCAGCAAGATTGTGCCACTGGCTGCCAAGTGAAGAACAACTTGAGCTGTTGCAAACAAACAAAGCAAAACAGTTTCCAAGATGTAGGCCTTTTGTTTGTGTGAGCAGGGACATGAGCAAACACCGGCATGTTTCAGTTTGAAATAGCTTCTGGAGTAATTGCTGGCACTGTTTTCCCTAATTACATAATGTCTGTCTTCTTTGGCAGTGACCTTGGTATTGTCTTTGGTTTGAAAAACATCAAGTCTGGAACTCTGCAAACTTAGCCTAGTTAGCTATTTTGTGTACCTACTTCTTACAGCCATCCAACCCAATTTCTTTGTTCTTTTCCTTTCTGGCTGAAAATATTTATTAATAGGTTTATAAAATGTTCAGATATACTTGTGAGTGACTGATTTATTTGTTCCACAAATATTTCTTAAGTACCATTTCTGTGCCCAGGAGGGTTCTAGACCCTGCGTATATGCAGAGCTATATAAAACCCCTGCCCTCAAGAGGTTTGGGAGATACAGATAGGTAAGATACTGCTCTGTCCTAAAAAGCCTGATTTGGGGAATTAGATACATTTGCATTTAAATCCCAGCTTCCATCTTATTTTGTGGCAATGGGCAAGTTTCTTAAATTCTCTAGGACTTAGTTTGGTCAGCTGTAAAATAAAGGACATAATTTCTATCTCCTGGTGTGGGTTAAGTTAGACAATAATTATTGAAGACTCAACATTGCACATGACACAGAGAAAATGCTAAAAAAGTCAGTGATTGCTATTTTTATTAATGCTGTGATAGAGGGGGCTGCAACCAACCATGAGTTACCAATTTCCGGGGCACACAAACAGAGGAATTTCTGTGTAGGCTGGATTCAGATGACAAACAAGACTTTGCCAGATAGTCAGAGAGGGATCCCATTCCAAATAAACGAAACAGTGGGTAGAGAGATGGAGCTGGGGACACACCACTAGTTCACTCAACAAACATGTATTGATTGAGCTTTTGCCGTGTGCTAGGCATTGCACTAAGGTTTGAGGATACAGAGTGAAGAATACAAGGTCTTGCTCTCACACACCTTACCTTCCTCAGGAGACAACTGACCATAAACTAGAAAAACATAAAAAAGAAAATGAAGAAACAGGGAAATTTTGTTGCAATTATGTCTTTGAAAGAAATAAGCAGTGATTTAAAGTAGAGTAACTGAGCCCTTCTGGAGGTGATACTACTTTTGGCAAGGTAGTCAAGAAAGATCTCTTTGAGAAAGGTATGATTAAGCCTTGATCGGAACCTTAAAAGATAGGTCAGTTGCAGAAAGAGCTAATGAAGAGAATTTCAAGCAAATACAAGGGTCCAGAGGCGGGAAATGGCCACCTGGGTTTAATCCACGGAGAGTGAGTCCATGCCAATGCAGCATCATGAACCAGAAGAGTTAGGTAGCGATGTTGAGCCAGGGAGGTAGGCTGGGGCTTGTTTTTGTTTTGCTTTGTTATTTTTTTGGGACATGTGGGAAGGGTTTCGAAAATGGAAGGAGCACAATCAGATTTATATTTACTGACTGGTCTCTGTGGCTGCAGTTTGAAACATAGGTTGTAGGAGGTCTAGGATTCCTGTGATCATGCAGATGAGAGGTGGCCTTCATGTTGCTTCTAAGAGGGGAGGCCTGCAAGCATGGTTGTTGGCGATGGTGATGAGCTCATAGAGAATGAAGAGGAACACTGCCTCATTCTGTTCTTTAGGGTTCAGCTTAATCAGACCTCCTTCATACAGACCCCCCAAGACCACTTAACTTGAAATAATATTGCCTCCATAAATGCCCCATTCATCTGTTTTACATCAATCATACTGTTTATTTCATTCATGCACATAATTCCCTTGTTTATTTTTTTCTAGTTCATCATCTGTCTTCCCCTCTGACAGATCTTGATGATATAAGAGGAAAAGGTATGTCCAAAGGGACTCAAGTGGAGATAGATTTGGGAAGTTTAACCAACAGGGCTTGATAATAGATGAAATTTCATCAAAGAGAGTGTGATAAAGGGGAGAGATAGAGGATGGCTCGAGGTGTTCTGTTTAAGTGAGAAAGTACCGCTTAATGAGATGAGGAAGAAAGGGAGAAGAGGCTTCTTAGGTGTCTGTGGAGAGATTCGCTGAAGACCTGTTAAATTTGAGACCCCCTAATTGGAAAAAATCAATGACAACTAGAGCTCAGGGTGTTGTTGGTCTGTTCTGGAATATAAACTTGGGACTCATTAACATTTATGGTACTTAAAACTGTGCTGAGCTTACTCAGGGAGAATGTGTAGATAGAGAAAACACAGTGCCCAGAGGCCGAGGGTTTAGGAGAAATGGAAAAGTCAGCCAAGGAGACAGGGAAAGAGGCCAGTGAAGTAAGAGGGAAACCAGGAGGAAGGAAATTGTGTAAGGCAAGAGAAGAGAGCAATTTGAAAAGGAGGCAGTGGTCAGCGTTGGCATCCCACTGAGAGGTAAAATGAGGGCAGAAATGCATCTGTTGGATTGGGCAACCTGGAAGGCCACTGGAGTGGTGCTGAGGAAAACCAGCTTGGGATGGGTGGCAATGAATGGGAGAGGGAATCACAGGTGGGTGTGTAGGGCTTTACTTTAGTTTAAAAATCTGAAACTAAAATATAAAACATTATCCTTTATGAATTATGGAGGTAGGTATATGAATGTCTGTCTCTTTACATTGTGTTTTTTTTTTTACTTTTCTGAAAATAAAGAAGCAATGGAAGTAAAAAATGTGACAATAATAACAATTTCTACCACACTTGGAGAAATCTGGCTGTAGAGTTGCAGTGACATGGGGTAATACCTGGGATTTAGATGCGTGGGAAACAGGAGAGGATTTTGTTTGCTGTTTTGCTTTTAAGTGAGAGCTGGGAGAGCATGGTCAGTAGATAACTGAAGGTGTAAAGAGAAGTGAAGTGTAAAGGGCTAAAATCTGTGGCAAGAAGGGAGGGGCCCAGAAGGCCGTGGTGGCACTGCATCCATAGAATCAGCAGGAAAGGCAGGGAGCTCTGGTATGGAGTCGAGAGAAGTTTTGAAGAATTGGTGTGGGAAAGGGCCAGAATGCTGTTACAATTCCCATTTTCCCGGAAGTTTTAGGGGAGGTTGCCTGCTCAGAGGGCAGGGATGTGAGCAGAGGTTGTGGAAGGTGTGAGAAGAATGAAGAAGAAGAGGGGAAGGGTTTTCTCCCAGAGTGAGACAGCTGGGGTCCTGGGGAAGCAGGAGTGGAGTCGAGACTAGATCATGCCTCCCTGACTCCTGATCTAGCATGGTTTCCATCCAGCCACATTCTTCCAGCCACTTTAAAACATCACTGAGGTCCTTTCTACCATAGGTGTCTGCCAAGTGCCTCGTATGGGGTAGCAGTGCTGTTTAAAGCAAAGAGACGGAAAAAAATGAGACTTATTGAGTATTGCTATAGATCAGGCACCATGCCAGCCCCTTCATCTAAGTCTCTTGTAAGGACATTTTAGCAACGCGAAAACTGAGGACCAAAGTGTCTAAATAATTTGTTCACAATCACTCAGTGTGTATATAAATGTGTACGTGGGTGTGTGTGTTTTATATATGTATGCACCGGACATGTACAAATGTGCTTTACACATGTACATACATATAGAAGTGCACATATACATATATAAATATTCATATACACATTTATACTTTAATAGGATTCCATCCCTCTCTCAAGGAATTTATAACCTAGCAATCTAGCCAAGGAGACAAATTTCATATGCAAAAGAATGGAGAAGAGGTCAGCACACTATGGCCTGTGAGTAAAGCCCAGCCCCGCTACCTGCTCATTTTTTTGGTAAGTAATGTTTTCCTGGGACTCTGCCAGGCCCATTTGTTCCCATATTGTTTTTGGCTGCCTTTGCATTACAGCAGCAGAGTTTAGTAGCTGCACTGGAGTCTATATGTCCCACAAAGCCTAAAATATTTATCTGGCCCCTTTATAAGGCTAAGCCATGGCTAAAGGAGCGAAGACCATGGAGGTGGGGGTATTTCTCTTGGTAGAGGCTCAAGACTGTTTCAAGGGCCAGTGACACCTGAATTCCCTCTTGTCACACTCATTCTTTCATTCCACAGATATGCTTTAGCATCTCTAGGATATTGCATATTATTCTAGGTGCTGGGGGTACAAGAGAAAATGACATGGCCAGAAGTCTCTGTCTCATGAAGAACATGTTCATGTGAGTGGGTAGGGTTTCTAGGGATAGAGATGGCCAAAAAAGCATTGCTGTTGAAGCAGAGCGTAAGCCAAGGCCCAAAGGTTGGAAATTTCAGGGAAAGTTTCAGAAACAAAAAACAATGCTGGTTGTCCCACAGGATGCAAGCAAGGGAGTAATGAAGGACAAGACAATAAATGAGTGATTCTGCAAGTGTTGTCCTCAGATCATCCTCAGAATCACCCAGACAGCTTGTTAAATGTACAAATTCTGTGTGGCTGAGTAAAACTCTATTGTGTATGTATTGTGTATAGACCATATTTTTCACCCATGCCTCTATTGATAGGAATCTGGGCTGATTCCATAACTTGGCTATTGTGATTTGTATTGCTATAAAAACATTGATGTGGCTGTATCATTATAGTATGCTGATTTTAGTTCTTTTGGATAAATATCAAGGAGTGGTATAGCTGGGTCGCATGGTAGGTGCATTCCTAGTTTGTTAAGAAATCTCTATACTGCTTTCAGAGTGGTTGTACTAATTTGCAGTCCCACCAAAAATGTATGAGTGTACTTTTGTCCCACATCCTCACCAGTATTTATTTATATTCTCTATAATTGCCATTTTGACTAGAGTGACATAAAATCTCAGTGTAGTTTTGATTTTCATTTTTCTGATTGCTAGGGATGTTGAACAATTTTTTCATAGTTTTGGACCATTTGTGTTTCTTCTTTTAAGAAGTGTCTATTTAGTTCTTTTGCCCATTTATTAATTTTTTTGTTTTGTTTTGGTTTTGGTAGTTAAGTTTTTGAGTTCTTTATATATTCTGAATATTAATCCCTTGTCTGAGGAGCAGGTAGCAAAGATCAGCTCCCATTATAAACTGTCCTACATATATATATATATTAATGTACTACAATGAATTTTACCTTTATTTATATCTATAAAGCACTAATTTAAAAAGAAAACTATAAATAAACAGAAGGATGACCTGTAGAGAAGAGGAAAGGGAACAAAGGGAGGGAAAGGGGAAATACTGGGACTGAATTAGAGCAAATTATCATCCATACTTGTGCAATTATGTCAAAATGAATTGCAATATTATGTATGACTATAATGCACTATTAAAAAAAATACAAATTCTTGGGTCACGGTCTAGACTTACTGATTCTGACTCTGGGGTGGAACACAGTAATCACATATTTGACAACTTACTCAGATGATTCTTATGCTCACTCTGTTTTTGAGTCATGTTAGAAGTTCATTGGCAACAGGTTCTTGGGGGGCTGGGTATTTGGAAAATGGGAAGAGGTGTCTGCAGAGAAGAAGGAGGCTGGGAAGTGGGGTAAAATTCCTTCTCTTATTTTAAAACAACTTGGACTTCACCACTGGAACTTGTACTTCTCTGGGCACATCTGTGAAAACAATAGGTAAGTGATGTCACTTGTAAGTGCAGAAAATCACTTACCAAAGAGACAATGGGATCTCTTAAAAGAAAGTTTAACCTTAAAGACAAGAGAAAGACGGGGTGGGGAAGACCTGTGCCTGTCAGAGGAAAAGGGTGGTGTGAGTGGGTGTGGGGAGAGCTGTCTATTTGACTCACAGCTCTGGCCCCATGTCCTCATTTCCAAGGGAAGACTAATACAGTCAGTCCACTAACCTTGTGAGCCCTGTGCTGTCTTCGAGAGCTCCCTAGTCAAGATAGTTGAGGTGAAAAGAGAATATGATCTGAAATGGTGAAAATAAAGGCAAAATCAACAGTAGAGTTGGGGGTGGGGTGGGTGATCTGGAATAACCTGTGGGAAGGTGGGACATTACTTTTAATGGCAAGCAGAGACCCAGAAACAGAGATGGCACTTGTGTGCAGTCACAGGTGGACCAACTTGGCTGAAAGAGGAAACTCACATGGTGTGATAATAGGTAGTATGTCTGGAACCATTGTTCAGGGCCAGATGGTGCAGGGCCTTGAATGCCAAGCTAAGGACCTTGGCATTTATCCTGGAGGCTGTGGGGAGCCATTAAATTTTTTTAACAGTGGGATTATATGATTAAAGCTGCATTTGAGGAACATTAAACCAGTGGAAGAATGGAAGCTAGATTTTAGATGGAGAGACTGGAGGTGAGGGAGACTCATTAGGAGATCATTGAAAAGGCCCTGGTGGGACATAATGAGGACTTGAGTAAGGCAGAAGCCATGGGATGGAGAGAAGAGGGAAGGGGGTTTTGAGAAAAAAGCAGACAGAATCTCCAGGATTTGGCAATTAAATAGAGAAATAAAGAGAAATGGAGTATTTCAAGGGACTGAGTCCAAGACAGAGCTCGAGTTTCCCACCTGGTTAACCACAGAGACATTGGAGCAGCTTACAGAAACTAGAACAGGGAGGGATTAGTCAGCAAAGGTGTGGAGACTGTTGGTTTGAAATGCCCAAGGGAGCTGAGCAGGCAGTTAAGGTGAGAGGAATCAGGTAGAGGTCAATTATGGCAAAATAGGCATGCACAGGAGTCCCCCTTCCTTGAGGCCGATGGCAAGGCCATGAGACCACTGATTGGACCCAGCAGAGTAATTCAGATGCTTCTATCTTTATACACAGAACCATATACTGATTTAATAACTACATGCTGAACAAAATCTTGGGGTACATGTGCATTTGAGACTAGGTTTGTTTATATCACTCCATGTGGTATAAGTCATGTCAAAAATCCTGAAAATACAAAAGGGGGAAAAAAGTCTAAGCAGTGCAAGTCTCTAAGAAAATAAGGAACAAAACTGATAAGGAAACGAATTTCCTTTCCAAAGTTTCATTTTTATATATCTTTAAAAAACCAATCAATGCTTTAATGAAGAATATAAATGAAATTGGATATTGTTGTAAAAATATTTTCTCCTTGCTTTCTCTTTTCATCTTTTACTCTTAACAGTGCAATGTAAAAATCGAACAATCTCAACAGCACTGCTGGGTCTGGACCACTCTGGCAAGAAGGGCCTCCCCAGAAGCCAGAGTTACTAAGCCCAATATGCCTCCAACAACCCCCCTCAGCAAAAGCAGAGTGGAAAATGGAATGTCATTCTAAAACTTATTTCTTAAAGAAATTAAGTAGTCAATCAAAGGCATAGCATTGAAATCAGGGCATGAGTTAGTCAAGAAACATAGGTGTACAAGAGCCACAGGAGGAAATAAGAAGGATTTGAAGACCTGTGATGTGCTCAACAGCTACAGCCTCCGCCTGCATCTTCCACCAGGACCACCAACAGCCTCCTCTCACTGCTTGTCCTCCTCAGGGAGACTCCTACTTGTCCTGGAGTTGCAATATAGTGGCATCACATGATCTCACATTTTGAAGGAAGGTACTCTTGGGTTTGAATCCTGCTTTTGCAATATATTAGCTGTGTGACTTTAGGCAAATCTCTTAATTTCTTTGAGACTCAATATTCTCATTTGTTGTTATGAGAATAAAATAAGCTAATGAGTGAAGAGCACCCTGCAGGGTGCCTGGCACGTAAAGGATACTTTCTTTTCTAATAAACTTTATATTTCACAGTAGTTGTGTATCTGCAGAACAATTGCAAAGATTTTGCAGTGAGTCTCCATGTAACTCATCCCCAGTTTTCCCTTATACAACTCTTTTACCTCAGTGTGGTACATTCATGGCAACGCACCAATGTTGGTACATTTTTATTAACTGAAGTCCACACCTTATTCAGATTTCCTTAGCTTTTATCTAATGTCCTTGTTCTGTCCCAGGCTCTCATCCAGGACACCACATCACATTTAAACACATGCCTCCTTGGGCCCTTCTTGGTCATGAAAGTTCCTCCTACATTCCTTGTTTCTGATGGCCTTCACAGTGGAGAGGAGTTCCGGTCAGGTAGTTTATAGGATATCATCTCAATTGGGATTTGTCTCATGTTTTTATCAGGATTCAGTTGGAGATATAGGTTTTAAGGAGGAAGGACACAAGGTGAACTGCAGTTTTCTTTTTTTTTAATGTTTTATTTTATCTTATATTTTTATTTATAAAGGGATACAATATCTTTATCTTATTTATTATTGTTTATGTGGTGTAAGAATCAAACCCAGTGCCTCACATGTGCTAGGCAAGTACTCTACCACTAAGCTAAAAAATAACCCCAGACTGTGGTTTTCTTGACCCCTCACTGTCTCTGTTGACGTGACGAGACCCTATTTGTCGGGCTTTCCCACTCTACAGTCACTGTGTTCACCAGCTGTCCGTGTTGTGTGCTTTAAAGGAAAGCTACCATGCCCGGCCCAGAGTAAGGACTATGGAGCTTGCTCCACCTCTCCAAGAGGAAAGTATGTATGAAAATTGTTTGACATTCTTCTGCACTAGTGATTTGTCAATTCTCTCTCTTTAATTTATGTATTTAATCAATTATTAATCTCATGGCTATTTCTTTTATGCTTTGTGTTATAATCCAATCCTATTTTATTTATTTTACTTCCAGATTGTTGGAACCTTTTTCACTTGGCTTCTGTGCAATATCCCTTTGATGTACTCCATCCGTGTGTGTTGGGCAGGGGGCGGGTGGCACTTTGTTTTAGCTCTGCCTCACATTTTGGCACCATAAGATGCTCCAGCCTTATCTTGTATAATGCATACCCCAGACCTAGAATTAGCCATTTTTTTAAGGAATCCTGGTTCCTTTTATTGAAATAGATACTTTTGTAACGTCATTTTTGCCCCTTACCTCAAGGACACAGAGTGAAGACACTAAGAATTCATTATGGAATTTTTAAACAATGTTGACAGTATAGACAATTGGGTGCCTCAAAATATGCAAATATTTATTTTCATGCCTTTTAAGTACCAGATGTGGTGCAAGCTCTACATTGAGATAACACAGAATACATATTGAGAGCTACTCCATGCATTATTTCAATCAATCACCCTACATTAACTTATTTAATCCTTCTAACAACCCCATAGTCATTTTGTGGACAACTATGAGATGATTCCCCTGCAACTTGAGGGCTGACCTTTCGATAGACATAATAGATAAGCAGAGGGTGCCTAGAGCAGGAAAGAGGCACCCAGTTCAGCTGTGGGATCAGAGAGGACTTCCTGGATGAGGCAATACCCAAGCTGAGTCCTGATGGGAGAAAAGAATTGAGGTAGTGAGCCAACAAGAAAGACCTGAGTAAGCACACCAGAATCTCTCCACTACATTTGCATCAGAGGTTTGCTAAACATGAAGCTAGTCCCTATTTAGTTACTTTGCTTAAGCATTTTATAAAGAGTTAAAGTGCTATTCTATGGCAAACATTATATATGTTCAGAATATCAGAAATCAGACATAGCTCCCATTGCATGGACTTAACATTCTAGTTAGATAGCAGTACAAACAAACATAAAACATGGTATCAGAGATGACCAGATGCCATGGAGGAAAGAAAAACCTAATAGGCCTAACCTGCAAAATGGTCTTTATCAACCCTGCTTCAACTACCTTGTCCAAATTGGAATTTTGTAAATGACTTTCATATTGTAGTGGGTGTCTTTCATTTTGACACCTACGTTCTCCACCAGTACCATGGAGAAGGAAGAGCTGAGAGATAGGAAGTGAGGCAAACAGTCAAAATGTTGGCATCAGTATTTTCCTAAAAGCATTAGCAAACCATCCACCTCAATTTGGGGTCCCCACGTTTTAACCACCTTTTGTGATTGTTGGTTTGGGTTGAAGTTGGAGGCCAAAATGCAACTATAAAGAACAAACTAAGGGGAAAACAAGTTCAAAGATATAACTGATTCCACTACGAATAGTCTTCAAAATGTTTTAATGTCCTTTTTCCATTTTCTAGGACATTTAATGAGAACTTATTTCAAATAAAAATTTTCAAACTGCTTTCACTGAGCATTATAATAGAAGCATTCTCATGTCTCCAAAATCTTTCTTCAAACAGAATTGGTAATGCTTGCACCATATTCTGTTGTTGGCTATAGCATCATTTCTCAGTCAGGCTACCATTGTTTCCAATCTTTTGGTTTATCCAGTATCTATTGCTGGGTATCTATTATATCCTTGGGGTGTACCATCCCCCAAAGAGAAATACCCAAAGCAGCATTTAGTATTATTGCTCATGCTTATGTTGATGGCTGGGAGATTCTGCTGGTTAAACCTGGGCTCACTCAGCCCCTGTTCTGAGGTAAAGGGTCAGTTATGTTGGAAGGTCCAAGAACACAACAGCATCAGCACCTGGCAGCTGTGTGACTGAATGTGGGTGTGCCTCTACTCTCCATGAATCCATAAGTTAAACTGAGTCTTCCATGGTGGTCCAGGAGAGCATTTCCAGAGGATTGACAACACAATGAAGACCTCTTGAGATCTAGTCTTGGCAACTAATAAAATATCCCTTCTCTCATTCTTCTCTGGTCATAATAAGTCACAAAACCCATCCTCAATCAAGAAATGAAAAATAGACTCACTCCATCCCTGGATAGCAGGAGTGTCAAAGTCCCATTACGAAAGGCACATAAACCAGGATGTAAGGGACTTGTAGTTGTTAGTCTATCTCACAGGATTACTACACAATATACTAAAATCAACATTTTTGTAAGTTAAACTTTATAATTTTGCAGCCTAAAACTTTATTTTCCTTAAGTCAACCCTTAGAATTTGGCTGACCAGGTAAAAGGATAAGATGCATTTTTAAAGCTCTAGATTCAAAGGGTTGTGATTTTCAGAATGCATTTAGATGACCCCTCACTATCTCTGTTTTCTAAGACATAGGGAATTTAATTGATCAACTTCAAAGAAAAAGGCTAATTCTAATATCCTATTAGAATTAAATGCAGGATTTCTTTCTGAAGAAATAAAGCAATGAGTTGAATTTTTCTATGTCTGATTAAGAATAACGTTTTTCCTGGCATAAATGAAATCTTGGGTGAGGAGTTGGAGACAGACCAGATTTCAGATCCATCTACCAAACAAATCCCTTGTGATTTGAATGTATGAATTTGTTGAGATTTCCTGATGGCTAACAATATGCCTTCATGTTAGTAATGACAAAAAAACTAATAGCTGGGCACAGTATTAAAAAAAAAAAAAGCTTCTTTTTCATGTAATTGAATTCTTCAATCTTGCACTGCATTCATTGAGAAGAACTCTTGGGATGAATTTCTTTGAAATCTCTGCTACTGATTTTATTTTCTGATATGTTGACCTTCTTCATCTTGAGACATGTTGCAAGATTGGCAGGCTTCGTTTTCCATGCATCAGATACAGTGAAAGCTGTGTTAAGGCTCCTGCCGTTGAAATTTATTCAGTGTAGATGCTAATGAAGAATTTTAAAGCCATCTAGTCTGGTTCATCCCTATTTTCCTCATCTCTCTGTAAGGGGGAGAAATAGCATTTCTTTAGCAAAGAGAACTAAAAAAATAATGACCACATCTCTCATTTAGAACTTAGTCTGGTTTTCAGCTCACTCTGTTCTATTTTGAGAAGCCAAATTTTAATCTGTATCAGGGATGGAGGTAATCATTATTTTTATTAGTATTGATGGAATGGATAAATGTCTTACTGGTAATCATCCTGATTAAATGTCTTCCACATTCATCAGTTTGTGTATTATATACATTTACCATTTATCAAGTATCTACAGTATGAAAAGCACCACACCAGGAATGGATTAGTTATGGCCCCTTCCTTCAAAGTAGTCCACCATCCATACATTGACCCAGGTAATATAAATTTCTAATATCTCACCAGGAAAAGTACTTGAAATATGTAATAAGTACTCCAGAAATAAGAAATGAAGGGAAAAATATCTTCCATCCTACAGTAAGCATAATGAGCAATACATTCTGTATTCAATGCTCTGCCTGTAAATTGGACTAGAAGCACCCCAGGGCTTCATTTTAGTTAACACATTTGCTGCAGTCCTTGCCTCCCTGTATTTTTTTTTTATTATTATTATAAGCATGTGGATGAACACCAGTCCTGAATTAACTTAACCCATATTTTACTTGATGTTAGACCTGCACAGGTAACCACAGGGTCACCTCCATGTGTAAACTGGACCACCAGCCTCAAAAGCCCTCGCATCCCACCCAGCCTCTGTTCAAATTATGGTCTCACTCTATAGTAAATATTTTCAATTACCTCCACTTTCCTCAAACCCTCAATTCTGTTACTTCTGACTCAGCAAATGATTCTGTCTCCTATTTTACATATAAAGTAAATCCTTGAAATGAGACCCTCCCTGCCCCCACCACCTTCCTAGCACTAACCATACAAAGCTAACAATTTCTCCCTCCTGCCTCATTCCTTCCTATTAGCACACAGGAAGGTGATCCTGGTTCCATTGCTAAGGCCAGTTCCCTCACGTAGGGTCTGAAAGGTGGTAGACGGAATGAGGCTCCTTCCCCTTCAGCATCTAAACATGCTCCAGTCCCTTCAGTCTTTTTTTTTTTCTTTTATTGTAAACAAATGGGATACATGTTGTTTCTCTATTTGTACATGGCGTAAAGGCATACCATTTGTGTAATCATAAATTTACATAGGGTAATGTTGTTTGATTCATTCTGCCATTTTTTCCCTTCCCCCCCTCCCCTCCCACCCTTCCCCTCCATCTATACAGTCCTTCCTTCCTCCATTCCTGCCCCCCTCCCTAAACCCAACTCCAACCCCAACACTAACCCTTCCCACCCCCATTATGTGTCATCATCCACTTATTAGCGATATCATTCTTCCTTTGGTTTTTTGAGATTGGCTTATCTCACTTAGCATGATATTCTCCAGTTTCATCCATTTGCCTGCAAATGCCATAATTTTATCATTCTTTATGGCTGAGTAATATTCCATTGTATATATATACCACATTTTCTTTATCCATTCATCAATTGAAGGACATCTAGGTTGGTTCCACAATCTGGCTATTGTGAACTGAGCAGCTATGAACATTGATGTGGCTGTATCTCTGTAATATGCTGATTTTAAGTCCTTTGGGTATAGGCCGAGGAGTGGGATAGCCGGGTCAAATGGTGGTTCCATTCCAAGTTTTCTAAGGAGTCTCCACACTGCTTTCCAGAGTGGCTGCACTAATTTGCAACCCCACCAGCAATGTATGAGTGTACCTTTCTCCCCACATCCTCTTCTAGTTCATTCTCCATATGGCAGCCAAAGTGATCATTTTAAAATATAGGACTTATTGATCACCACTAGGATTAAAATCCTCAACTGTTTCCTGTGGCCTCTAGGATAAAGGTCAAAATATTAAACATATCCTAAAAAAAGTTCATGATCTGACTTCTGCCCACTTCTGCATCCCTCTGATTCCTGCCCTCTACCATCGCTCCTTCTAGAGGAACGGAGGATAGTGTTTCCTCTATTGTAGCACTCATATTCCTCTTTACCTGGTTACACCCTCAAGTCCATCAGAGTGCACACAGAAAGTTACTTCTCTGGGGGAACCTCCCAGAATCTCAAGACTAGTTTGCTTCTCCTGATTGTATGGTCTATCTCACCATATGCTTCTGTAATAACTTGATCAATGTCTGCATCCATCACTAGACTAGAACCCCCATGAGGGTAGGGTGGAATGTCTTTTTGGCTCACTGTTGTTTTCCTAGTGTCTGTCACTGAGCTTGGATCATATTGAACATTTAACAAGTGTTTTAACTGGACACTTAACTACATGCCAGGCACTGTTCTTGTGGTGATACTATTGTGAACAAAAACAAACTCAGTCACTGCCTTCATGAAACCTGCATTATAGTGAAAGAGACATCAGATTAAACAAGTAAATATAGAATATCAGGAAGCAATAATTTCTATAAAAATTGTAGAAAAAGGGTATTGAGAATGGTAGTCAATGGCAGTAGATGGGGATCTTTTATTTAGGATCTAAAAGGTTGCTTTGGATAGAGAAGATCTTTCTAGGGTGACATTTGAGCAGAGACTTGAATTAAGTGAGAAAGAATACAGGGAGAGAATTGGGAGAAGAGCTTTCTGGAAGTACATAGGGAAATGAGCCTGGCATGTTTGAGGGCTAGAAAACTGGTCCATGAGGGATGAGAGGAGTCAGGAGAGCTATAGGTGAGACTGGAGAGAAGATCAGGCAAGTCACATAACCAAGTGATGATTCATACTTCAAAGCTGGACACCCAGTTGGGTGAAATATTGGAGCAAGCATTTTTTTTTTCAGACTCCAGTTCTCAGAGCTCCAATCCCATTTCTTTCACCAACATCTGAGTGGTGCTGAATGCAAATCACTATTTCACTCTGTTTCTTTATGTTGATAAATAAAAGTTGAAACTAAATGATCTCCTATGTTCTCTCCAGATCTAAAACTCATTCTTCCTGAAGGCACTTCAATAAGAAGAACTAGATTAATGGTCCTAGTCTGCCACTGTGATTTTGTGCAGACAACATGTTCTTTCTGAGTCTATTTTAGTGTTTGGAAAACAGGAATAGAAGAGTTTCCTCTCAGGATGGGCCTGGACAAGACAGGATGACTGTGGAAACTGCTTGTGAATCACAGCATGCTTTATACACCTACAACTAAAACTAATGGAAAATTTATAGCATAGCAGGCACTGTTTTGGGTTCCATATATGTGCCAGTTCGTCCTCGCAGCATCTCAGGAGGTGGTTCTATTTATCTGAGAGACCAAAAGAGATTAAATACCTTAAGTTCCCTCACAGAGTCAAATGACAGAATTAATTTTGCATCCAGACTGGTTGGCTTCAAGACTTGAAGACTCATTATTAGCACATAGGGTCCATCTTATGTCTGAGTGCAGCATTGGGTTGTAGAGATAAGGAGCTGTTTGAAATCCCAATTCCAAGGTCATTGTTGATAAAGAAATGACCCTAACAATGCTAACCATATTTTCCTATCAGTAATAAAATGATTTGACCATCAACTACATCATAATGATGTTTTTGCAAATTCTTTTTAATGACAGAAAACTCTGATGGGACCCAGAGTTTATCATAGTGCAATAGTCATTTCTTCTTACCACCTGCTCCCTCATCTATTAAACACCTACTATGTGTCAGGTCCCACTCTAATTACCTAATGGGACAAGAACAAAGATTCCTTTGACCTCAGAGGAATAATGAACACTTCAAATACTTTAAATGTTCAAATCACGAACATTTTAAAGTAAACGTGGGAACAAAAGTGATATTTCCCTATGACAGTTGATGTAAGCAGAGCCATATGATGTTGAGTGAGAAGCAGGGAAACTGTTCGCAAGAAAGGGCACTCAGAGCTCAGATTCATACAAGCAATATGTACTCTTCCGCACTAAGGAAAAGAGGGTTTTCATTTCCCTGCACCATATTTCAAAAACTCTAATATGCACATTTATTCCACATTTTAATATCTGGGAAATGAGGATTCATCCCAGATTGCTGACATCTTATAATTGTTGCTGGCCAGCAGTCAGCCAGTATCCCCTGTTCTCACTCTTGGTCAGAGCTGCTCATGCCACCTTGGCTTGAACTGAGTCACCCACGCTGCTGCTACTACATGTGCAGAGTTTGACTGGGTGTTAAAGGATCTTCAGAAAGATTACACTGTGATCCTGCTTTGAAAAAAGTCATTTGTACTCAGAAAAGCACAGAAACAGAGCAGCACAATAGAGGGTACAGACACATCTAAGAGATTTCTCACTGAGTATAAAATAAAAATTCTAAGTGACAAGAAAGTATTGTCATAACTTTTAATTGGCAGCATCTTTCTTTTTCCTAGTGGCATATAAAATAATAGTACACCTTGCCTCTTAGGCTGGGAAAGATGCTGAATTTTAATTAATCTAGGCAAATCTTATATTTTTAGAAGCTGTTTGAACTCATATTGAGTTTTGGGCTCACTTTACTTGATATAATTCAAGCTGGTTTTCTAAATGCCTGCCATCCCCTCCTTATGCAATGGAGTTTTTGAAACTACTTTCGGAAGTTTTTCTTTCCTAGCACGTTGGCACCATGTTAAGCAGCTCCATGATGCAGACTGTTGAGAATGACTCAAGTTGAGATTCAGTTACTCCATAGATTAGCCACCGTTTGTGTCATCCATGTTGACTGTTCCTGGTCATCCAAGGATGAGCTTATTATCTGAGCATGTTATTTATAAAGAATTTCACAGTTGAAATGAGGTACAGAATGACCTACTCTAAAACAAGAGCGATTAACAAGTTTGGAGCATAGCCAAACTCGAGAACAAGGTTGTTATTGGCATGATTTTAATCATGATAGACAATTAGCCAAGCTTAATTATATTGAGACGGAAAACCAGAGTGAGTGGCAGTAATGAATTTCTCCGGGAATTCTCCTGTGTCTCCAACTCAAGCTGGCTGACCTATAAAGGGTGTAAAATGATAAAAGATGTTTGCCCACATGTACAAGCTGTGTTTACCTCGAGGAGCAGCCTGTGTGGGAAGGGGTCTGAAGGACTCTCTCTTCTGTGGGGACTCATCAGAGGACACAAATGGGATTCTCCAGTTCCACTGGTTTTTACCTTCAGGAAGGAGATGCAAAAGAGAGAGAAACATCTTTTAGCTGAACTTGGGCACATTAAATGTTAATGTGATTATGTAGCTGGGGATTCTTGAAATGTCGCCTGTGGCTGAAGTATGACTACAGTTGTGTGTTAGCACATTTTGGTGTTATAAAGGCTTAATATTTTCACTGACTGTGTCAAGCCCAAATAAAACACCCGGAACTTCAATAGAATCAGAGAGTGATTAAAATGTAAAAAAAAAAAAAAAAAAAAAAATTTAACAATATGACAGTCCTTGCCTCTAGGTTTAGAAATGGAATTTAAAAGGAAATTCTCTTTAAGTCTCTAGTCTCTTTTTTCCATTATGGATTTTTAATTGACTTATTATAATTGAAACAGAAGAAAGAAAAATTTTGCAGAATGATTAAAATATCTATAGTTTATATAGTTCTTTAGAGTTCACAGTTACTGATATTTAGTCTTCACATCAGAAACACACACACACACACACAACACCTGGGAAGACTACACTTGTTAAAGATTAAAGATGAAGATGCTGAGGTTCAGGGTTTGTGACTGCTCTAAGTCAAACAGCAGAAATACACACAAGGCCTGATTGCAAGACCAAGTTCTTGCTGATTGAACACCCAAACAGCTAACTCAATCAATAAGGATGTCTTCAAGGTGAAGCTTGAGATTGGCTCCAGTGTGATGGACTCTCTCAGTGGGAAAGTGAAGTCAATCAATGACCCTTCAGCCTGCCTCCCTGCCCTCCCACTCTCTCTTCCCTCCTTTTCTCCCTTCCTCCCTGTATTTTGGTAAGTTGCACTTGATGTTGGGAATGCAGAGAAAATACAATGCACCATTCAATTCTGACTCACGTTCAAAGCAGTTTTCTTCACAATAGCCCAAAAATAGGGAAGCAAAGTAAATGTTCCTGGCTGGGTGAATGGACAAACAGTGGTACACGTATACAATGCAGTATCACCTTACCTCTAAAAAGAAGGGCATTCTGACACCCACTCAACATGGATGAACCTTGAAGACATTATGCTAAGTGAAATAAGCCAGGCACAAAAGTATGAATCAACTATGATTCTACTTGTATGAGGTTCCTAGAATAGTCAAATTCATAGAGATGGAAGTTTAGAATGATGATTTCCAGGGATTGAGGGGAGGGAGAGGGAGAGGCTAGTGTTTAATAAGTACAAAATTTCAGTTCAGAAAGATGAGAAAGTTCTGGAACTGGAAGGTGATGATGGTTGTACAACATTGTGAACTAAACACAATAGTGAAAATGATCATTTTTGTTATATAAGTTTTAACACAATAAAAAGATTTGATCCCTGCCCTTTTGTGAGTGTCCACTCTATACCAACAGCCTCTTAGGTGAGCAGGCTACAGTGTGGCAGGTGCTCTGCCAGAGGCATCACAGGGCAGCACAGGGACATGCGGAAGGACTCACAGCCCAGTCCGAGGATCAGCAAGGAAACCAGAACCAGCTCTGAGTTGGAAAGAAACTTGTATTTCTCCAGGTAAAGTTGAGGGCACAAAAGGATGATCATTCCATACAAAAGCTGCAAGGTAGACACATGGCAGGCACAAGAAAGCCAGATGTGGTCAAGGAGAGGTGAGAAGTCCCCTCTGACCACAATCCAGAGTTCAAAGAATCCAGCCACTATGATAAGTTACTCCTCTTCTTCCTGCCAGACAGATACAGTGGCTCTCGCAGTAGGGCCAAAGCCATGTTTGAAACTTGGGTCTTTTGTTTTAAAATTCCATTCTCTTTCCACCAGGCTCTAGAACTCTGCTGTCAATTACAGTGGTTACTTAAGTCATTAAAATTATATAAAATCAATAATTCAGTTCCTCAGTCACACTAGTCACATTTCAAGTGTGACTTGTGACTATCAACATGGACAGCTCAAATACAGAATGTTTCTATCAGCACTGCAAGTTCTATTGACTAGGCCTCTTTTAGAGTTTACAGAGTAATTCTTTTTCCTATTAAGTTATTTGCGTATTTGAGCATCACATGAAATCCTGCCATTATTTTCCCATTTTGTAGTAAAGGAAACGGCAGCTTTGAAAAGCTGAGTAATTTGCTGATGGCTTCACAGCTATTAAGCAGTGATGCTGGAACATAAATCCCAAAGCCCTGGATCCAGATCCAGTGTGCTCTTCATTAGTTCATAGCCTCCCACTGCCTTCAGCTGCTTCTTTGCGCCTGCTCCACATTCGGAATATTCTTCCTAAAAGTCTACTTTTCAGCAGATCATGAATGTGGCTTTTCTTTGACACCTGGAGAAAACACAGATCCCTTAGTTTGACAACCAGTCTTCCACAAATTGGAATAAATGCATGTTGCAGTTTCTTCTTCTTCCTGTATCTCTGTTCAAGCATTCATTCTTTGCCCCTGGGGCAGGATATGTCAGTCACGTCCCAGCCCTTGATACTTTCCTGTTCCTGGTGCCCCTTTATGGACTAATGTAACCCTCCTCCCTGCCTACTAGAATCCTATTTAAACTTCAAGTTCTGCTTCCTGACCCACCTCTGTAGAAAGTCTTCCTTGACCAATATAGTATACAAAGAGTTCTTTTCCCCTCTTCTCTGGAAGCCAGCACGCAACTCATGTAATATCACATGGGAAACTACTGCTCTGCTTCCAACCACTCTTTCTTCTCTACTGGTAATAACCCTTGTGTTGCCCAAGTGGAATCACACCTTGCTCATGTTAGGGAACCATTGGTGCCTGTATAGACCCTCCTTGGTAGCTGTATTTAGCTCTGCTATTATTTCCTGTTGAGTTCATTTTATGTACATTTTGCTTCACTTTGGCTCCTCCTGCTGTGTGACAGCCTGTTATGGTTTAGATAGGAGGTGTCCCCCAAAAGCTCACGTGTGAGACAATGCAAGAAAGATTAAAGGTAAAATAAGTGGGTTATGAGAGCCTTAACCTAATCAATGCATTAATCCACTTGAATGGATTGACTGAGTGATAACTGTAGGCAGGTAGGGTGTGGCTAGAGGGGCTGGGTCACTGAGGGTGTGCCTTTGGTTTTTATATTTTGTCCATAGTAAGGGCTACCTGGTGCCATTTCCTGAACCACTTCCCTCCACCTTATTCTTCTGCCATGATGTTCTTCCTCACCTTGGGCCCCAAAGAACAGAGTCATCCATCTGTGGACTGAGACATCTGAAACCATGAGCACCAAATAAACTTCCTCCTCTAAGATTGTTCTTGTCAGGTCTTTTGGCCACAACAATTGAAAAACTGGTTAGAACACAGTTACTGCACTGGTATGTTACATATTGTTTCATATGTAGACCTCCAAGACACTGTTATCCTGGTGAGCCAAATGGTAACCATGACTCAGTGAGGTTAAGTGAGTTACAAATTCAGAAAGCTGTGAAGTAACACAGGTAGAAACCAGCTGGATTTAAAGTCTGCAGCTGGCTCCTTGCTGCAATACAAGCCTTTCCAGCATGTGGTGAGATGTTTCCAGCTATTTTAGTGAGCGTGTGGAAGCTGCATCCCTCTCAGCATTGAAAAAAATGTCTGCTTGCATTTCACACTCAGCACACACCAGATAAAAATCTACAGCACATGTTGCTCCAAGATTCTGCAAGCTCCATTTCTATCAATTGTCCACCTTGGAGCTGGCATCAGGTTTCAGATAATGGGGGAGGTGGAAGGAGCACATGATTCAAAGCCCTGGCCTTGTTTTGAAATTCCATAACTCATTGTTTAGACACCATCCAAATAGCGGTAGAAATGGATTTTGACTTTTTGTTAAAGGAATAACATTTTCTATCAGAAACTTGGTGACTCCTCCAGTTATTATTAATGGATTCTCTAGTCTGTAAGTTACAACTGAAACAAAATGTTCTGCTATAAAACATGAGGTTTAGGAGAGAACAATTACTTGACAAGTTTATGGCTTGAGATTTTTTAAAATTTCAGAATACTAGAGAACTAAAAAGTTCAAGAAGCCTACACATTTCTAGATAGTCTATATATTGAAATGTTATTGTAGAAAACTAAGGTGTATAGAATTAGGATCACCAGATTATAATCATTGCTGCAATGTGGCAAACAATAACATGAGCATAAATGTCAGAAAGTCTAGGTCCTGTTTCCAGATCTTCCAGTGATTGAACCAGAAATGAAGTTAACTTGTCTGAGGCCTAGTTCCTCCTCTGAAACACAGCAATGTTAGCTCAGCAAATTAATAAATAAAAGTATTATGTCTTAGCCCATTCAGGCAGTTGTACCAAAATACTATAGACATGAATAACAGAAATTTATTTCTCATAGTTCTGGAGGCAAAATCAAGGCACAGGTGGCTTGATGTCTGCTGAGGGCCTATTTCCTGGTTCACAGACCATGCCTCTTGCTGCATCCTCAGCTCTCCTGGGGCTCTTTATAAGTGCACTAATTCCATCCATGAGGGCTCCGCCCTCACAGCTCACTCACCGCCAGAATGAAGGCCCCTTCTCCTAATTGCATCACGTTGCTGACAAGTTTCAACCTGTGAATTTTGGCGGTAGGACCCAAGCATTCAGACCACAGCATGTTAGGTGGATGATAGTCTCCTAACGGTTCATGAGTCCTACCTTCAATTTTGCTGCCTATAGGAAGAAAGTATTCTGAGTAAAATAGAAGACTTCTATTATTACAGTATTTAACTAGTTAACCTACATAAAGCAATTGCATAATTCTGTTCCATTCAGCAAGTTTCTTAGGTTTCTGCTAGAGAAAAGATAGGTCCTGGACCAGGCGTTCTGGGATGCAGCAATCAGAAACAAGGACTGAAGTCAAATGTAGACACATGTCATTGGACTACAGCACAGACCGAGCAGTCGTTGTCAGTGAAGGTTTGTGAGCATGGTGAGGAGCAATGGCTTCTGCTTGGGGAATGGAGATTTGGTCTTGTGAGAGAGCTTTAGAGACCATCTCCACAGAGATATTGTTAATGCCCCTCTTTGTAATGAGACAGTTGGAGAACCTAGTGGACACATTGTACCAACTAAGGTCTTTCAACAGCTGAGACTAGAGGTGTGCTTACTATAGGAACCGACTGTATTTCTTACCCACATATTTAAGGACCTGGCTTGGAATGTTTGTTGTTTATTTTGTAGTCTCTCCTCTGTCTCAGTGAATAATCTGTGCAGATCTGAAAGGCCGGTAACTCCTCCCCAATAATGCCCTAGAAATAAAGCAAGCAATGTCAGAATTCATGGAACTTCAAAAGAACCAAGAGGCAGTTTATTCTGACTCCTCCTTTCAACAGCTGTAGATTTTGAGGTCAGAGATTCAAAAAGATTTGACCAAAATGATACCAAATAATGGGAGAAATGGGATGACACATGGATCTTCCATTTATGTGACCTTGTTTTCACTTTTTTCTGCTAATAGTTTATGATTTGCCTTTTAATGGGAGCAGAAAAATAAAAAAGAATTAACTTACTAAGTTTCTGTTTGTACCAGATGGCATGTATTTATTACCTTTATGCTTCAAAGTAGATATATTCTATTCTGTACATGAAGAAATAGAAGATTGGAAACTTAAATAAACTTGCTCAGAGTTAACAACTATTGAGTGGCAAATGAGTCCAGTTGTAAATTTTATCCTCATGTAATTTGGCAGGGTAACACCTTGAAAATCCTCAATGTGCTACCGGTTGACTAGTGATTCCATTTTAAGTCAGTCCAATTATATTCATGTGCCACAGGTCCATAAATATATTCAATATGTATTATTAATATATTCAATAACAATGAAATATTTATCTTGTGAGTGTGTATAAGGATGCTTATGGACTTGTTGTAACATTAATCATAATGGAGAAGTAAAAGTTGCACCTTCAATTCTCACCAGTATATTAATGGTCAACTACACTATGGCAACACTTAGTTAGATATTATTATGGAAAATTATTGAGTTTTTAAAAGGATGTGTTGATTCTGTGTATGTGTATGCAGGTATGTACATATGTGTGTATATGTATTATATATATATTACATATACATATACAATATATATGTATGTATATATAATGTATATTATATACATATATATTAGAGAGAGAGAGAGAGAGAGAAATGTTCATAATAAACTGTTAAAATGGGGTTGGGGAAACCAAGCTGCATAGTATTGAATGTTACTCTCCCTTTATTCTTATGTGTGTGTGTGTGTATGTGTGTGTGTGTGTACACTCATCTGTATGAGCAAGGATAAATGAAGACTTGAGAGTGTCAACAGCAGGTTGTTACCATTGTTCACACAGACAGTAGGATAAGATGAGAGAGAATATGGTCAAGCCGAATGCTTGAGCAGATAACCAGGAGTTGAGTGCCAGAAAGGGGCAAAACTAAAGCAGATTTTATCCCAAGACAGAGGCAAGGTCTGGAGCCAGATGGTGGACAGTGCGGAGCAAGAGCAGGACTGAAGTGGAGTGGGGATCTGGAGTGGTTGCTATGGTCCCAGTAATTCCCAGCTAGCTGTTCTCACGGGCCAGAGAGTGCCTGAGTATCAATCACATTTTCTGGAATGTGCAAGGTGGAGATTGACATCAAAGTTGAGGGCTACTTGGACCTAGAGACTGTTAGTAAGGGTGTACAGTGAACCTCCATGCTGTCCAGGGAGGAGTAGAGAGAACCTCCATCCACACTCCATCCATGGTCTTTTTGCTTTCAAAGTCTGGGTCCATTCCATCATCCCTGAAAGCTGAATGTCTGGCCTTGTTCTTGGCCACTGTCCAGCCAGCTTATCTAAACAACCCTTCTGTGCTCTTCCCAGGAGATCCCTGTTTGACCTCTTGGAACCTTCTGACTGCTTAGTCCTCTGTGCACCTTCTGAGAAACCTATTGCTGTCGTTTATGGAACCTCAGGTGCAAAGGTTCCAGACTTCTCATTTTTTTCCTCCTTTTCATGAGTGACTAGGACTCAGACTATCATGTTTCTACTCCATGCTATGACATGAGGATTTCTCATTTCTGGCCCCTGGACTCTTCCCTTCCCTGCTGGCTGAGGTATGGACACTCTCCTCCATCATGCTCCATGGGCCCAGCCCACCAACTCATTCTGCTGGAGAGTTTTAGCTTCATTTGATTTGAGCAGTAACACTGGAAACAAAGAAGAGAAACACCTCTGAAATCCTTATCTTCATTCTAAGTTTCACAATCCTTTGCTTTTGTGACTCAAATTCTCCTGGAACCATTCTTTGAATACAGTTCCATTCCAGGAGTTCACACCTCCATCACAGAGAGGCAATTAAGACAGTGCAACGGTTAGGAACCACACTGCATGTCAAAATTCAGATTGGCAGCCCACCTGGCTCTGCGTCTCGCGAGGTCAGCCCTTTGGATCTTTCTTCTCTGAAGGTAATAGAAATTAAAGTCAGGGTCCTTTCCTTTGGGAACTTAATATTAAATTCTAGAAGAGGCAAAGCTAACTCTGAAGACTAGCAAAGCAAGTTTAGCACATGTGCACTCAAATAGACTGAACCAAAGCTGAGCCTCAATTTGGACGATATTGATGTCCCAGAGCCCCTGAGCGTTAATCAAATGTTTGTAAATTGCATGTGGCTTAACTGTGCTTTGAGAGTGCATGATTTAAGGCAATTGTAAGGGATCCTCTGGTGCTGTAACCAATTAACCCTAATTCATGTGTTTTGTAAATCTGCATTTACTCCCAAGAATCCAGTGTTTGGAGAATAAAAGAGTAGACAAAGAACAATTATTAGGGAAACCTTCCTGGAGGGGGTGAGTCAAGGTCAAACCTTAGAGGAGATGGTGAGCCCTGATCCGGTAAAGGACTGAGAGGAGAAGAACAGCAAGCTTCAGAGAAGGGCAGCCTCCTGTCTGGGAAGCAGTGCATCTCCCTGTGAGTGACAACTGAAACATCTCTGTGGGGGCACAGAGGTTTACTATGCACAAAGGTCTTCCTGTACATCAGCATGATGGTGACAACAACAAGGGCTTATTAGTGTCCTCTGTGCACAGTACTAAGTGCTCAGGCACATATTCTGTTAATCACTAACAACCCATTGGGTTTGGGATTAGTATCCCCTTTTTACAGAGGGGGAAACAAAGGCCAGGGTGTTTAAAGCCACATATATTTTGCCAAAGTTAGTTGGTACACAGTAGAGTGAACATCTGAATTTTGGTCTATTGTGCAGTTCTATTCACATCAAGCTCCTGGGGCTCAGAGAAGGACTGAGAGTTTAGGCAGAGGATCATGGAAGGAATCAGCACAAATACCAATGATTTATTTCACATTATTGGGTGCCAAGTACTATGCTAAGCACTTTATATGAATTATCTCATTCATTCATCCCAATAACCTTCTGACACTGGTGACAAGTCCTTTTTTAATGATCAGAAGGCCAAGGATCAGAGAGGGCAATACACTCAGCTTACACAGTTGGTAAACATACAGAATAAGTAAGCTCTTGACTACTTTGTCTTAGGCACCAACCCTTTTGCTCAGACACCTGGGGTACGTGCAATGGTGTCGTCATCCTCACAGGCTTCACAACCTAGAGGTGGAGTCAGAGACCTGCACCCCACACATTTCACTGCACAGTACCATAGGAAGAACACTCACAGGCCCAGCAGGAGTACAAAGAAGGGGAGTTTCTAGGGCTGTAGATTTCCAGGTTGTCCCTGTGTTACAGGTGACAAAGACAAGTTACCTGAAGCCTTTGATGTGTTCAAGTTGACACAAGTTGTAAGAGGCAGTTCCAGGATGTTAGGCCAAGTTCAGTGTCTCTGCCCCCGTCGTCTCTCTCTTAGACTCTTCTAGTGATTTTCCAGAAAATGTTGAACCTTTTTTTTTTAGGCAATTTGTTCACTAGCATATGTACATTTTCAACATGTGACATCAAGTCTAGAACATTATTCTGTTTTTTTTCTCTCTTCCATTCTCAAATAGAGCTTAGAATTAAACTCCCAGTTCTGAGCCCTGTTTTCTGACTACTTTCTTCCTGAGTAATCTTAGCCAGCTGCACCACTTTAAAGGTCGTTTGGATGCCTGTGTCTCCAGCTCTAAACTCCCTCTTTGCTCCAGACAACATACTCTGCACCTCCACAGGGAAGTCAGCCTGCCAATTGGCTCTGAAGAGTTGGTCCAAACTTGCTCAACCCCAGCCTTGCCCTCATAGTCAACAGTACTGTCATCTGCCACCAGGGGGAAAAAAATAAACAACCTGAATCAAATTATTTTTCACCGTCTCTGATCATTAAAACAGGACTTGTCACCAGTGTCAGAAGGTTATTGGGATGAATGAATGAGATAATTCATATAAAGTGCTTAGCATAGTACTTGGCACCCAATAATGTGAAATAAATCATTGGTATTTGTGCTGATTCCTACACACACTAAGCCACTGTCTTTTCTTCCTTGGACTAGACCATATAGCCCACTGCCATCAGCATCTATCTGGTCTCTGATTCTTCTCCTGCTCCATCCAAGCTGTTTTCTACAGAGCAACCATATGTGAATAAAGCCCAGGTCACTTACATGTCCCCCAAAGCCCAACCCAATGTGCGCCCTCACCACCTGCTTCTCTGTCCTTGTCACCCCTCTACTCCATGATGCTGCCTGGTGGACTGTGCCTCCAGAACTTGAAGCTATTCCCACCTTAGGCTTTTATCCTGGATGTTTCCTGCCTGGAGATGCTTTCTGAGATTGGGCAGTATGCCATTTTCTATCCTTCAGATTCATGCTTAAGTTAGCTCAGCTTGCTCCCACCTCTACCCTGTGCATATATTTCACCTCATTACACAAATGACAGTGTGAAATACTTTTGTGGATTGATCCATTGGTGGATTTTCCCATTTATTGTCCATATCACCTCTAAAAAGTATGCTGCATAAGGTCAGGGATATCACCTGTATCCTTCAGTGTACACACAACCCGTCTGAACAACTCATGGCATCTCATAGGATATGCTCAATTCAAAAGTGATGTAATGAGCTGTTCCAATCAACTACTGAAACAGGACATGGCTATAACAGGAAACTGTGAAATAATAGTATAAAAAAATTGCACGTAGGGGCTGAGGTTGTGGCTCATTGGTAGAGTGCTTGCCTGAGTCACTGGGTTCAATTCTCAGCACCACATATAAATAAATGAATAAAATAAAGGTCTATCAACATCGAAAAAATATTTTTTAAATGTACATGTAGATATATTTCTCTCCCATCTTTTTTCTGTGTCTATTTTTAAATAGAGATTATTCAGTACATTTAATTTATATCCCACTTTTTATATTTAACATCCATAAGCAATTCTCCAAACTGTGTCCAATATTTCACATAATATACACTCAGACATTAATTTCCTTCTTCTATCTCGATTTCCTTCCTGAAAAACATTTTTACAGGTGCCCTCTGTGTGCTGTGTTTTGTTTAAGTAAGACAGTGTGTGCATCTGGAAGACCATAAACATGAGCAAGTTATTAACCTTTCCAGACCTCAATGTCTTTATCTACAAAATGGGGACAGTAAAGCCTGCCTTGCTTAATTTACAGGACCATGTAAGGATCTAATGAGGTATTAAAGCAAACATCTCATTAGATATCAAGATATCTCATTAGATATCGGGGTGAATGTCATTTTTAAACCATAGCATTGTACAAGCAGAATAAGATTTACAGGAAGGAATATGACAACAAGTAATTTGTAAAGCAATTCAAAATTTGTGAATAAAAAGCTTATTGGCAATTTTCTGTGCTGAGTGCGACACGTCTTAATGTTTGTGTTTAATATGCTAAACAGTTGCCAATGCCTGATTCTAGGTTCATACCCTGCAATAGAGATTTTTTTTTTTTTTTTTTTTTTTACAACTTTCAGCTGGAAAGCCAGGGTCAATTATTTTTAGCCATTTCTTCAGCCTGTCTCATTAGCAAAGTACTTTGAGGTAATGACTTGGGCATATTTGATGATTGTTCATTTTGAAAGATGTCATTTTAAGACTTTTCTGGAAATTTCAAATCCGCCTGTGGGAGATCTGTTTTATGCCAAAATGTCATTTCAAATTCAAGCCTACATACTGCCTTACACTCAGCCCTTATAAATGTTTCACAGCACCTGCATTTTTTATCATGGTCCTTTCATGTGAACTTGGATTTCTTGTGGCTCACCTCCACACTGTGTCTGAAGGGGAGAAAGTGATATTTTTAAATGGCCCTTTTCCCCCTTTGTCATAGAAGATAAAATTCCCCAATTATTTCCCCCTCGTGCATAGATATTTATATTAATATTTTAAAGAATGGGTTCTGTATAGTGTTATTCATGAACTCATGTATTAAATTTAAAATAAATCTATCCTAAAAATGAATATCTAATCTGTGTTTAATACCTGAAGCCAGATTCATGTTGACTTAACTTCTTTGGTCATAAAAGAAATTTATGAAATGGTTCAGATTCTTTCATTCACTCAACAAATATTATGACAAGCTTATTGAGAACCTCCTACATTATCTCTTTTAATCCTTATAATAACATGACAATACTGGTATCATTATTATTGTCCTCATCATTATCACTATTATAGAAGAGAAGACTGAGTGTCAGAACATTAAAGAACCCCATTAAATGGCCCTACAGTTTAGGGACTGAGATTTGGGTAGAAGAACCTCTGTGAGTCTAATCCTTGGGATCTCCAGTTTGTAGTAAACCTAGAAAAGTCAAGGAGAGGGTGAATGACTAGAAGAAATTGATATACATAGAGAGATTAGACTGGAGGGAGTTGAGATCATAGCTCCCTAACTGTGCTTCACCTTTGCTTCACCTGGGTAACTTTATAAAAGATAGATTTTTGCCCCCCACAGACTACCAGACATTGTTATGTGATTGATAAAGATTGAGACCTGGGCATCAGGACTTTTTTCAACTCTTTTTTTCTGGTTATTCTAGGAAGCCACATCTGCATGATACCTCACTAGCATGCATAACAGAACTGAAATACTGGTTTGACCGTCATGGGTTTTGACATTACAGTGCTTCGTTCTGGTTTATAGACCATGCATTGGAATACACACCACAGAAATAGAAGGTAAACATCCCAACTCATTCTGAGAAGAAGGCAGCAGTGTGCTTTAAGGGTAAAAGAGCAGTAATTAGTCATTACTTCTCCGAGCCCAGCTTCCTTGTCTCTTGGTTATGATGCCTATCAAGTAGGTTTGTTGTAAGAAGTAAATTAGGTCCAATTCCTCTTATTCAATAATGTCAAAATCTTTAGTCAACGAATTGGAATAAGTCCAAGTAAGTGTAGTAGATAGGATTTTCCAAAAATGATCAAAAATACCCCATCCCACAAGCTACTGTAAAACATGGCACAGGCACTTACCCATCCCAGTTAGAGTCCAAGTTTCTTTCTCTTAAACCTGGTGCTCTTCCATAAATGCACCATCAATAGATTGTGGTGGAAAGGACACTATGTAGCTTAGGAGTTCAGATCATACTTCCACCTGGCACTTCCTCTTGCACCATGTGCCTTGGGACCTCTGAGTTGACATGTGTGGAGTCTGGTTACCCTGAAGCTGTCATGCTGGAAAGATCATGTGGAGAAGCCACATGGTGATGGCCCCCGACCCTTAGAGTCTTCTCAAAATCATCTGCAGCCATCAGACAATGCCAGCCCCAAACTTTCCAGCTGCACAAGTTAGCATGAAATACAGCTGAAAGGAACTATATCCACTCAGCATTGTCCAAAATACAGCTTCAGGAGCAGAAAGAATCTAACTGCTACTCTGAGACACTGACTTTTGGGCACTTTGATATGCTGCCTTGGATACCCAGAACAACAAGGGAATGAAACGTAGTAATGTAGATAGACATTAAATACCTTATTTCAAACTAAAACATATAATAATTCTTGTATTTAGTCACCTTATAATTTAGAGCCAAGTCCTTTTCTTGGAGATGTTGGAAAACTGGCAAGAAACTGGGCATAAACCATACCCAGGAAGAGTGTGTGTTTGTGTGTGTGTGTGTGGGTGTGTGTGTGTGTGTGTGTGCATAAAATTCACAGTGTCCTTTTCTTTAAGCTAGGATGAGTGCTGTGAAACAAAACACCTAAGAAAATTTTATCCTTTATTATTGTCTTATTCCAATGTAATTCAATATTTTATTTGCCATTTCATTTATTTTATCAAGTCTTTGGAAAGATTTTAACTTAGAGTTCACAGAATTTTTTTTGTAACTATATTGCAGCAGTGTACATGTTACTCATCTCAGGATAAAAATGACAAGTACAATTTGAATAAGCAAATGTATGGTCAGCTGATGTGGGCAAAAGGGTACAGGTTTCTTAATGAGAAGTCTACTAATTTCATGTTACTTAAAGTTGTGGATACTACTCAAAAGAATTATCAATCAAAGGATTGGGAACCTGTTAGTCTATCAAAGGTAGTTAAATGAAGGTCAGTAATGAGAACATTATCATAATGGGTAAAAAATCACTTGAATGTTGTAAGTACTCATTAGCCATTAGTTTCTCTAACCACTAAATTCTATTTTGCCAAAAATACCTGCTTGCAAATAGTCCCTCCCACCAAATACCAGCAGAGTTTTATTAACAAAGTCATCTTAGATGGCCACCTAAATTTCATACTATTTCAGAAAATGCATTACATTCCTATTTATGGAAAATCATTTCTCATGATTAAAGTTCAGATCAGGTGCATAATATTTTCAAAGCACTTGTTAAAAATAAAATACTGGAACTACTGAATGCACTTAGAGTTAGAAAGAAAATCTACTAGTGTGACCCTGAGATTTCTCTCGCTCCCAGCCAAATCTTTGTACAACCATAAATAGGACAGAGTCCAACGTCTGGGAAAAGTGCTACATTTTAGGATGAGGTGTATAATTTACTGTAAAGTTTATCACAATAGAATCTAGCAGTTATTCACAGCTTTCATCAAAGCATAACTCTTTGCCACCCCTGTAGTTCTGGCCTCTACTGAGCCATCCTGCACATCACCAGCAGAATGATCATCCTGGCCCTGAAAACCAAACCACTGGAATTCTGCAGTGGTTCCTTGCCACCTGCAGGATCGTGTCTGGCCTCTATAAGTGGTTTATGAGGGTCTTTATGAGGAAGGTCCTGAATTTTTTTTTCAACTTCATCTGTAATCACTCATGTTAGGACCCAGGACCCAGCACAGTGTATAGCAGACTCAGTTACTGTCCCCTTTTATGCCCGCACTGCAGCTATATGTAAAATACAGCACTTACAGTGTCCTAAAATAAATGTTTTTCAAACTGTGGGCCTTACCCCACTCAGAGTCATGAAATCAACTTAGTGGGCCTCAACAAACATTACTTTTTAATTGTAAAAGAATGGAATGGAATAGAACAGAAGAGTAGAATAGATTGGAGTATATTGCACATGGTAAATGTTGTTTTATTAAACTTTGTGTGTAGGTGTGTGTGTGTGTGAACTGAATTATGATGTAAAGTATATATTTTTTACACAGTGGGTCATAAAATTAAAATATCAAAACCTCCCATCACTCAATCATTTTACATGCTGAGCATTCCTCCTGTAAGGCCTTGTGTTCAGGATGCCTTCCTTTGATGAATTCCAACTTAGTCCAAGACATGGCTTCTTCTGTGAAACCTTGCTCAGGCTTTGCTTCAGATGTTATAGGCCATTCTCTTCTTCAGAACAAACTTCCCAGGTGGAAACTATTATTACCCCTATTTTATTGACAGGAAGGTGGAAGGTGGCAGATGCATGATGGTTGCCTAAGGTCACAGAGCCGATAAGTGGTCAAGGGAGGATTTGAACCCAGGGCTTCTGAGCGCAGACTCTGCTCTTAATAGTAAATTGGACAGTTCCTTTCTCATTCCCCTGGCTGGGCTCAAGGCTTTTCCTTCTGTTCTCCCTTGTCACAGAGTTAGTCTTCAGGAGGACACTATGCACAACGTATGGAAATTTTCCGTTCACATGCCCGTTTCCCATGCTGTTATAAGAAGTTATAATGACCATGAGGATAAGAACCATGTTCTGTGCCTGTCTTTTGTTGTAGGATCATGTGCATCTATGTGTACAACACAAAAGCTCTAGATAAATATTAAATGTTACTCTCATAGACCTCACCTAGGGCGCCAGTATGAGGAATTATCACCAATTACAGGTGAAGAAACAGAATTTCCAATAGGTTTGACCTTTACTTCTTTTGACTTATTTCTGCGATAATAAACTTATTAACAAAGCTTAAGAGAAAAAGTGATCATTCCAGAAGGTCATGGAGAGTCAGAGATCTTCACAGAGGCATGATACATTTTATGGATAGATAACGGCACTATGAGAAATGTCACACAAAATGTAAAATATGCATTGTTCTCATTTTTCATACATACTGTTGATAAGCATGCCTGAGACCCGAGTTCATTCTTCCCTTAGACATCATTTCATTTGGTCCACTGACTTGCTCGTTCTTTCATTCAACCAATATTTTTGAGCCAAGCACCATGGTTTGTCCTGGAATGTAAGGGTGGCAAGGCACAGTTCCTCACCTCACAGAGCTCACAGTCTGTGATGGAGCCTGGCAAATAAAGCATGTGTGGCCCAAGGTCATATAGCATTGAAGGGCCCAGACAGAGGAGCCAGTCGGCCTGCGCTTCAGGCTGACTCCCCCACAGAGGACCTGTCATACCTCCAGCACTTAGAGGAACTTCTGAAGACCTGTTTCCTCATCTCCTGGCACTGTCATTAGAGAATCTGCATAGAGCACTTTGCAGAGAGCCTGGCACGTGGCAACAGTAACTTGTCTGGATGCACGTGTGACCTCTGGCGTGTTGCTTGACGCTCCTCTTCTTGCTATGATTTTCTGATCCAGATAGGAGGTCTCTGAGTGTGAGTGCTAATCACTACTCACTGGTCACCCTCCAGGTACCCCTTGGTCCAGGCAGGCACTGTGCTAAGCCCTCTCCATAGAGGTTCTCACTGAACACTTGCCGCAGGCTGGTGAGAGTTCAGTTCTGACACCTTGGGGTGCTGAAACACTCCCTGGATCTGGGATCTGGGCTGAGGTCCTTCTTACTTATCTTTCATCTTTTCTCTGAACACAGGCTCCCACCTCTTCTGCTAGACCTGGTGTGTCTTCTCTCAGTGCCCAGCACTGTCAGGGTCCCACTGTGTATTTGTTCAGAGCATCTAACATCACTCTAATACATATTTATGTCATCATACCTGTCACTGGACACCCTCCAAAGACACCCATAGCTCCCATGTTTTATCTACCTCAAAAACTAACATTTCTGAAATTTTTTATCTTGGACTATGGACATTCTTCTTATAAGGAGTACCCTTATGTTGTCCAACCATGGAATTTCTTTATAAACATAATATTGACACACTTATCTCTTATAATAGGACAATTCCTTTTTGGCTAAATATTATACTACAGAGCTGTGAAGCTGAACCACTCCTCCCCAACACCCAGAATGGGCTTCTAATGCTTTCTGGAACAAATTACGGGAAATGTAAGTTCATACTTCCTAATGGAAGCAAAAATTGAACCCATAGTCATCAAATTAATTCACTGTGATTTCCTCTTTTTGAATTAAATAAATTGGTCTATTTAGCAGATATAAATGGGGGAGGGCAGTAGAATGAGAGGAATCGGGCTTGTTTTCATAGCTGTGAAAATGGAAGCAACTAGAAGCAGCCCTCATTTTCCTAGCAGAAGTATTCAATGAGTCATGACACCTGAATCCTCAAGTGTCAGCTTCCTGTTTAATTTCAGTATGTTTTTACAATAGCCTTGCTGTCTGCAAGTAAAAGTTCACCAGCTATTTGAATTCCTCAGATTACAGACTCAATAGTATGATTACGCCAGTATTTAAAGAGAAAAAAGAAAAGCAAGTAACTACTTTATTAATGTGGTTATGTATAAACCATCAACATATAAGCAGTCTAATAGTTTATTTTCTAAATACTTCCTGAAATCTGATGATATGCATTTTTCTTTGTAATTTTAAATTACAATTACATTGTAATCCGAGAATGTATTTATATTTCTTGAGAATGGAGGCTGTATTTTTTTTTTTTTTTCTCTTCACTCTGGGCACCATGTCATTAGGAACACAATAGACATTTTTGTGGTTATCATGGTTAAAGGAAAATACGTAGAAATGGGTCAAGGCAGATGCGTTACTAGAAGGAGACGACAGTGATGAGGTAGCTGCAGGCACCCCAGGGTATTCCAGAGAGGCAGACCCCATGCCTAGACGACAAGATATGATTTTGTGTAGTTTCACTTGGTTCCATTTATTGAGCAGCTCTAGGTGCTAGAAATCATTCTCAAGTTTCCAGCTATGTGGCCAAAAATATAATAAATAGCCACCATTTGGCAATGTTTCATGTATGCCAGGCAATATACAAACTGAGTCATCATTTAATCTTCACAGCTCTACCTTATGTGGCTCCCCTAGAATCAGAGGGGATTCTGAGGCAAACGATGTATTGGATTGTGGTAACTGAGGGAAGCAGGGTGGGATCAGGGACAGGAGTAAGTCAGGCTTGTACTGTGAATTGGCCTTACCTTGAGTTAGTGGTGCAGGGGAGAATCCCAGGGAAGGACCTCCCAGCAGAGCAAAAAAAAAAATAGTGTTGGTGTCAGCACCCAACACTCAGGACAACTGAGAGGGCGTTCATTCCAGACAGCAGCATATACTGCCCCATCTTTTAAATGAGGAACTAAAGCTCCATGAGTTGAAGTTACCCAAAGTCACTCTTAGTAGGTTGGAATCTGAACCCAAATCTAACTATTCGACTGCAAGCTCTTGATCACACTGCCTCCACTATATACACAATCACACAATCACAGTGATGGTTTCTAAGCCAAATTCATGTACAGAGTCCAGAAGTAATGCAGAGGATTGGGTGGTGAACTTTCCAGAGGGCAAAGAGTTCAGTCTCATCTGCAGAAATAAAGCAAAACTTCCTGACTCTATGTATTAAATGGGAGATGATCGTGTCCTTAAAATTCAAAGTCATAAAGTCAAGGAAGAAAGCTTTCACAGTATTTTCTGTGCAGTATCCAATTCCATTGTGCACCATAAATATAAAGGTCTGAACATGCTAAGCAAAATGGTAAGGGTATCATTTCAAAGTAAAAATATATCTCTAATTAAATCAAGCTGGTAACAGCATAGCTTCTCTTCTTCTGAAACAACCTTCTATGACACTCAGAATTTAACATGTCTAGCGTCTTTGCTCCTATTAGTGGCCAGCTCTAAACTGCAGAGGCCGGAACCTGGCTAGGGAACCAAAAAATTGTGTAGGAAGTAACTGGTCTAGAGTTCATTCCTAGGTTGTCCTCCTGTTTCTGTTATCCACTAGCTAACGGACAATATGTATCTCTGGGCTTTAGTTTTCTTGTTTGCAAAAAGGAAGTAATATTTTCCCTCATCTCCTGCTTCCTCTGGTTTTAACTGAGATCAACTTCTCCCACACCCCACACCCAATCCCATTTTCTATTCTCCATGACTTGATTTCTGTAGCCTACACTCAAGGCCACTTTCAGCCCCATTATACTTCTCACATGTTAACCTTGATAAACACCATATTTACACTAAACTCATTCAAAGTGATTTCTAGCTATGTTTGAAGTGGTATACTGCATAGATATGCAATGATTTGGAGGAGATCAGACAGCATGTGCATTATATTCTAATTCCCAACATTTTCCAACAAGAAAGTGCACTGGACATTTTGTCTAGCACATTAAGGAAGTTTTAACTTCACTTTTGGTTAAGATACTTTTTCTTTAGTTACCCAGAAAACAGACATTTCAGGAGTGCCTCCCTTCCTTTGTCCCGGTTTGGAAGGGGCAGGTCAATCTTATAAGTAATTTTAGCTGTCATCTCAGATAGTTTTGAGGTTGGGGGGTAGATCTTATTACCAGGTAGTATTAGGCTATCTTGTTGGTCTTCATTTGGAATTTGGCTCATTGCTCTCTCCTGAAATATCTGGGGTAAAAAAAATAAAATACAAGAAAGTAGGAATTGGATGCCAACTATCTGCTCCTTTGATTCGACTCCAGTGTGGTGATTAAATGAGTGTTTGCCTTGCCGCAGATCAATTATTTTGAGAACTCAGAATTTCTTGCTGTGTCTTGAATTGTGCTGATGGTTTTTAAGTAGGCCATAAAAATTCCTGCGAATGATTTGTTTAATTATTGTCTTGCTCCTCATTTACATTTTTATCTAAAACTCTAAGAACTGAAATCTGTATTCAATTCCATTTCCTGTGAGCTACAATTTGCCTTGTTGGGAGAAATATCTAGACTGTGCTTTATGTATGGAATAATATCAGACAGGCAGTTAAAATGTCCGTGATGTTACTCTGGTGACCATAGACATTTTTCTTTTTGCTGATTTTTCTAGGATTTAGGACAACATTTGGTGGCATTCAATGGCCTTGACCTCATTTGAACAATCATTAAGGTCTTGATATGTTTGGATTTTGTATTTTCTAGATTAGGTCTTTGGAAAATGGAGAATTCGGGCCCATTACACTACACGACAGTTTTTTCTTACTTTTGGAGAGGTTTCTCTTCCATGATACATAAATAAAGATGTGAAAAACAGTGAACTCCATCCATCATAAAGCCCTGGAATTGGAGATACCTGCATACTATCATTTTACTACAGCAGGAACCATAATGTGCTCTGGTAGAAAAAACATTTTTAAAAATGATAGGATTTTGCTATACAAACATTTCTGTGAGGTTCAACACAAGTGTTTTTGAGATTCTGGAGTCTTGACTGAAATACAAACTGCAAAGAAACAAAATTCTGGGGGTGAAAAGCTTCAGTTGCAAAAGAAACAAAGCAAAACATTCCTGAGATACTTGTACCCCAACTGCCAAGATTGCTCATGTTGATGGAAGTCTTAGAGTATGTGTTGCATTGAGATTTCAAGGAGTGAGACAGACCACGTGTCCAGCTCCCCGCGAGACTGATGTGAGTGGGTTAGATGTCCGCCCAAGGTCTTCCATGAGTTAGTGGCACATTCAGGAAGAGAAGTAGCAAATCTTGAGTCCAAGTCCAATGTTCTTTTGCCCTCGAACTGCTGTAAATGTGACAAATTATCTTATTAGTTTAGCCTAGTTCAGCATTTCCTCAAGTGTGGGATGTTAATAGGTGTTACATGAAATAATAGTTTCATGGTCAAATGAGTATAGAAAACGATGTTAAATAAAATTAAATACATTTCTTCATTTCAGGCTTCTCTGAACCTTTAATATTTTAATATATATGGTGACTTTCCAAGAGGGAAATCAAATACACAGCATTCCCCAAATAATTTGACCATAGAAACCTGTTTATCCCAGAATAACTCGTCAATTATATTTTGAGAAGTTCTGGTTTTGCTGGCACAAGATAACCTCTTTGTACCAGAATAGGTACTCTCAGGAACAGTAATTCAATTTAGCCTGAATAATGAGACTAACAAAGGGACTACATTCAGAGATCTGTGCAGTGTCAGGGAATCTAAAAAAGAACAATGAGGCATCCATGGATAAGCAATGGGAGAAACATTACCCGCTAACTAAAGGAACTAGGAGAGGTCCCAGCACACTATCTGAGTGGAACTGGGGCTGTTGGTGGTACCTAGCACCTCAGAGAGATGAGGCTTCTGCCAACAGCACAGTAACAAAGGAGGGAAGGAGAAGGGAAGAAATGAGATGGAAATATCCCAGCATCTTTCTCTATCTCCTTGGCATAGGCTGTCAGCCAAATGTCACCAGAGCCGGCCAACCTTGGGACCCCAGTGATGAAATTTCCAGACTCTGAAACAGAGGTGCTCCTGTGCTCTTTCCATGTGCTTTGCATATGTTAATCGTTTCCTGAAATTTCACCACAGTCCTTTAGCATAGGAATCATGCCCATTTACAAATGAAACAGACACAAGCTCACATAGCTCCTCAGAGATGGATTGAGCCCCAGGTTTATCTGTCTGCCTTGAATTTTACCACATTGCTGAGCCAGAAAATATCAGACTTTCAACAAAAACGTAAAGCACTTGCAGAAGGTTTTCATATTCGGTTTTGAGCAATTTCATCTTATCATGAACATGATTAACTTTCCGACAGTGAATAAGTTTGATTTGGAGGAGTCACTCCCACTGCACAGCAAGAGACCGTATTACATCCATCTTTGCGGCCCCCAACCTCAGTAGAGTGAATTAATATTTGTTGAATGGAAAAAAAATTGTTGAATGAATGAATTAATTAATTAATGATGCAGGAATAAATACTTGAGTGAGGGAACTGTAAATCAGCATGCCAAGGAGGTTTTCTCTGAGCTCTGTTGGGACAGAGTTGGCTTATCAATCTATTTTTAAATGTTCTGGCATGTTTGAAATGGGAACTTTACCATATTGAGCATCTGCTCTTGATTATTTTTTCTTGGATGGCTATGATACCTCTCTCCCTGCACCCCCATATATACACATTAAACACACACGACTGTGCACATGCCCACATGTTGTCTTTATGGCTCCATCTCTGCTGTACCAAATCTTCCTGCCCCTAGCTCTATAAGATTCATCTTCCTAGGGTACCGAAGATCACCCCATGATAGGCCAGACCGTGTCTATTACCTTCAGAATCCCAATTGCTCATTAGCTTAACACATATCTCTTGAATTTAGTTGAAGATGAAGCATTCTATCCTAAAATTTCAAAATTTTTAGACTCTTTATTCTATTAAACCTTACTCTACCAACTGTTCCAGAAGAAATCCTCACATCAGATCAGGCTGAAATTCACTCTGAAAGCCACTCTTCTTGTCCGTCCCTCCACTTCTTTATGCATGCACATTCCCCACATGGCAGTGGCCTCTCCTTCTCCCATTCATTCATGTATTCATTCATTCAGGCATTCACTGAGCTGTTAGCATATGCCAAGCACTATCATGCTGAAGCAAATAACACGAATATTGCAGCTTGGTCCCTGAGCAATGTACAGTCTGTCATGTTAACCTGAAGTAATCAGCAAGAAAATATAATGCTGTGTGCTACCTATTGCAAATAAAAGATAAGGTTAAGAGAGGCAGTCAGGAATTTAGGAACAGCACTTATTCCAAGTGCCCAGCACATAGTGGGAACTCAATAAATATTTATTGAATGACTGACTGAATGAGGTAACATTTGAACCAGATTTTAAAGACTATTTGCCTATCTCCCTTTAAGACCAAATCAAGTTCTTCTCTCTTCTTTATTCTGAAATAAAATACTCTTACAGTTCTCTAAGTATTCTGTTAAGCATGCTGCCTTGAATCATCTCTATTCAGTAATAGTAAGAACGTCTAGTAAACCCAAATTATTACTCACAAATTTTTCCCCATACACCATCTAGCATGGCACTGGATATATAATAAATGTGAGGAAATGGGTTGGGATTCAGTTTAGCGAATCTAAAAGAATTGAAATATTTTGTAGATACGAGTATTTGGATGAGTTGTAATAGGACTTTAGAGTTGATTCTATAGGTCCATTCTGGGAGAACTTTCTAAAGCAGCAATTGTAAAACTTTAGTGTTATAAATGACCTGAAGTTCTTCTCATAGTACACACTTCACCCCTATGGAGTGGTACATGAGATTCTGTTTCCCAGATGTTCCTAACTAGTGATGATATTGCTGACCCATGGACCACAGTTTGAGTAACAAGGTGCTAGAGGAAAGAAAGACAAAAAAAAAAAAAAAAAAAAAAAAAAAAATTATATGCAATGAGTTTATATTATATATCAGGAACCGTATAAGGATCTTTTAATACATTAATTTTTTTTAGTTTTCACACCAGATTCATAGTTTTACATTTAGGTTATCTAAGTTAATTTTTAAATATACAAATCCTCAGAACCTGCTCCTACAGATGCTGATTCAGAGGATCTAAGGTTGAGAAAGAAAAGCTTTGCTTCTTTTTCTTTTTTCAGTACTGGGGATTGAACCCAGAGGCCCTCTACTGCTGAGCTATATGCCCAGACCTTTTTATTTATTTATTTTTTTTTTTCATTTTGAGACAGGATCTTGCTAAGTTGTCAAGGCTAAATATCCTCCTTCAACATTCTCCCAAGTTCCTGGGATTACAGGCATGTACCACCACACTTGGCCCACAAATATCATTTTTTTTAAAGCTCCAAGGTGAGTCTGATACATTGTAATTGGAATTCTGAGAATGATCCTTGCCTTTGGGTAATTTCCTCCCTTATAGGCAGAGCCTGTGGCTATGAATTCTCAGTCTGTTGATTATATCATGTTATGTGGCAAATGGGAGATTATTTGGGTGAGTCTAATCTGATAACAGAATCAGAATTTAAAATCAGAATTTTCTCTGTATTGTGACAGAAAAAAAAGTTGGAGAGATTTTGAGTGTGAGAGGGAGTCCATGCAACTGATGCTGGCTTGAATGAGGAGGGGTCAAGTAAGGGGCCGCCCAGGGCCCTAGGACTGAAAGTAGTCCCTGGCTGGTGGCGGCAAGGGGATAGGACCTCAGTCCTACCACTGGGTAGGCTGAATCCTGCCAACATTGTGAATGAGTTTGACAGTTAATTCTTCCTCAGAGCCTCCAGATAAAAGCCCAGCCCAGTCTAGAGGACTCCTTGGCCTTACCCTTGGCCGTGGTCTGATGAAACCCTAAGCAGAGAACTCAGTCAGGTCTGCTCAGACTTCTCACTTGCAGAACTATGAAACAATAAATAGCTTTTGTATCAAGTTGATTAATTTGAGGAAATTTGTTATGCAGCAATTGAAAACTTAAGCTTATACACTTAGGTTTGGAAACAACTATACTAAGTAATACACTCCTCCCTCAAGCTCTGATTCATAGTCATTATTATCATCCCATTATAGATGGCCAGGTGGAACTCAGAGTGCTTAGAGCTTTTTCTCAGACTCACACTGAATGGCAAAATGATCATTTGAATTTAGATTTTTTTCTTCAAAATTTCCTAACTCAAAAAAATATTTTTAAAAAGGAAAAAGATGGAGCATATAGGAAATAGGAAGACTACATAAAACTGAAGAAGAAAGATTATAGTCAGTAGACATTGAGAAAATGAGTCCTGTTTCTTTGATGTGACTGCAGAAATTCTAAATTCTGATCTATTCTTTGTATAAAATAGTTGAATGGTCTGAACAGATAAGGAAAGCTTGAAATATTGTCTCTGGCTTAATGTGGCCATGAGTCTCAGGCTGGAGATGACTGTATGGCCAGATGCTGCTGATGGTGGCCCTGCGGGTTGGCAATGTAATCATGTCAGGAGGCCTGGGACAAATGGCCAGGCTTGCTCTTCAGCCACAGTCACATGTGCACTGGTTCACAAGAGATAAAGAGAGCATTTAGGTCAGATTTTGACAGTGTTTAGAAGCCACCAAGAACAGGCCTTAAGGCAGGGTGATACTGGCTGGAATACTGGCTGAGACTCAATGGAACTGTTGAATGAGGAGTAGCCAGGTCTGCAGAATGTACAAAGGGTGATGTGTATTTGCTTCCACCTGATCTTTTCATTCTGTTTGATCTCTCTTGTCTCAGAGAATGATTAAAGCAAGCTGAGACATAGGAAGACCCACCTTTCCATCCATTCATCCATTTATTCATTCATCCATCCATCCTTTCTATGTGGGAATAAAGCTCATGCCGGTGTGCACAATAGGATATGGGACCATGGGTTTCATAAGACCAGACTTGTCAAAAATAAAAATCATCTTCTCTTAAGAAAGAGTAAAAATAAAAGTCTATCCCCAATCCAATTCCATCTTTGAAAAGGGGTTTAAACTATATTAAGCTATTGCACAGGCAAGTTCCAAAAGTAGGTAAAAGAAACTACAGAAATCCATCCAAGAATAATTTAATGAGCTCTTTGAAGCAGGGCTGCATTGACATCACTCACTGCTATTCATTCATGTCGCTCCTTCTTTGCTCAGGGACTATACATTGAGAAACTTCCAGGTACTACTGAGGGAGGCAAAGGTACAAAGGTGAATGAAACAAGTACTTACTCTCAGAGTCTAGCGCAGGTGATCAAATTGCATTAAGAATAATAACATTTAGTGTGAAGAATCTACTGTTAGAGGACAACCTGTGTCCCCAGCCATAAACTCCTGTTTTGGGAGATAGAACCTGAAAGCCAGAGAACTGTGCAAATAGATGTTACTACGGGGTTGAGATTTTTCTTATTTAATCTGTTTGGAGAACCCTCACGTTCCATCTCTACAGCTGCGCCTTGAGGAATTTTGATGAACTGGAGGACAGAGAGCCTATCTGTATGTCAAAAGCTGCGGTATTGCACAGTGCCTCTTGGATTTTTCCTCTGACAAGTGGTTGGCATCTGCTAACAACACTTCTTTTCTTGAGCTTTGTAACATTGCCAGACTGAGAACTGAGCTTTGAAAAAGGAGATGGAGCTGTTAACAAATGCCTTTGTTATCTCTGGAATTGATTATTGTACAGTGGTTCACAGAAAGAAAAAAAAAAAAAACTTGATGCGTATCTTGTCTCAATATTTACCTGCTCCTCCCAGGAAATATTGTGCTAAGAGAAATTCCCCGCAGTGCAACAAATGTCAACTTGCCTAAGATAACTGGTGCAATTCACCCGTTGACTGCCCTTTTCCCATCTGGGAAAGCAGTATGATAAGACCCCAGGGGAAAAAAAATGCTTATTAAGTGCTTGGAGATCTCCTGAATTTGATGGTCTTTTGAAGCATTTAATATTCCTTTCTCTCCCTTCTTTCATTTGAGAAGTAGATATGGAAACCTTCTACATGCCAAGTCCTTTGTTGGCCTCTTAGAATTGACTCATTAATGAATCAAGCCCAAGTTTGAATGGCTGGAGATTACATCTGGGGAGGGAGAGGAAGACTCTGCAAGCAATGAGATGTATCAAGATTTCAGCGGGCATATGCTAATGAGAGGTAGTATAGTAGGACAGCAGAGATGGCAATTTTGAGAAAGTGATTTTTAAACTAGGATTGGAAGGGTAGGTGGGAGTTAGGAATTATCTAGGCCTGGGAGGAGGTCAGGAAGAATAGGGATGAATCATGTTCTAAGGAGAAAGGATAGTACATTATATTAAAAAGAAGAAGAAGAAGAAGAAGAAGAAGAAGAAGAAGAAGAAGAAGAAGAAGAAGAAGAAGAAAAAGAAGAAGATTCAAAGGGAAAACTGCTTAGCTTCTTTTTTAATTAATTTTAAAATTTATTCTAATTAGTTGTACATGTATTTGTACCAATGTATTTGTAGAATGTATTTATACATTTTGATAGATCATACATAAATGGAGTATAATTTCTCATTTTTCTGATTGTACATATTATCAGATCACATGGGTCATGCAGTCATATAAGTGCATGAGGTAATAATGTCTGTTTCACTCTACTATCATTCCTACCCCCTACCCCTTCCCCTCCCTTCACTCCCCTCTACCTAATTTAAAGTAACTCTATTCTTCCCTAGCACTCCCCACACCTTAGGGTGAATTAACATCCTCATATCAGAGAAAACATTCAGCCTTTGGTTTTTTGAGTTTGGTTTAGTTCACTTAGTATATTCTCCAACTTCATCCATTTACCAGCAAATTCCATAAGTTCATTCTTCTTTAAAACTGAGTAACATTCCACATACATACATATATATATTCATATCTATATCTATATCTATATCTATATATATATGTATGACATTTTCTTTATCCATTCATCTGTCAAAGAGTACCTAGGTTGGTTCCATAGTTTAGCTATTAGCATTATGGAGATTCCTCAGAAAACAAGGAATGGAACCACCATTTGACCCAGTTATCCCACTCTTCGGTTTGTACCCAAAGGACTTAAAATCAGCATACTACAGTGACACAGCCACGTCAATGCTTAGCTTCTTAATGCCTCATATTTCTCATCCCTGAAATGGGAATGATGATAAATCTTATATGATAGTGTTTTAGAAATTTGTTGAATAGTTCATGTAAAACATTTAATTCAGTATTTATAAGTGCTCATGAAATATTAGCTAGTATTCATGCATTTAGAAGATTTAAGAAAAATTCCAGATCCATATGACTGAACTTCCTCATATTTTCTCCCAACTTTGTATGCCAAGCTTCTTTTACAACTGGCATGTAGGCTATGCTGTACCTGAGGAACTTTAAAATGTACAGAAGTAGCAAATATGTGTTGTCTATAGATCTATGTCTGACTCAACAGTCATCTGGTCTTTGTGGACAACCACAGTGTCTTATTTGTTTCAAAGTCCACTCAGAGAATGGCACAAAATAGCTCCTCAATAAATATTTCATGGATGAATGAATGAAGGAGAATAGAAAAAAGACTACAGTAGAATAGAATAAAATGGAATCCCTTTGAATTTTGATGCTGACATAACTGCTGCAGGAAATTCAAAGAAGAGAAGCTCTTTAATTCAGTTACTAAGATACTCACTGTACAAAGATTGAGAGGAAGCTCTGCTGCCCTAGGTCGCCAAATGCTGGGAACAGCAGGACAGTAAAAGGCATGCTCACCCTATGCATCTTTCTTCTTGCCTCAGAGAATAAATTTGGGGCATTGGATATGCATCCCTGGAAGCAAAAGAAGCAGTTGAACTGTGCTATATGGTAATAAACACCTAAGACTCCCAAAGTACAAACCTCATTATATTGTTATTTTGAAACTATGTTTTACAATGTGGGTACATTTTTTTACAATATGGGTATTAAAAATATTTTAGATACACCCAAACAGCAATAATCTTGGTGCTGTTACACTTTATTCTAAACTCTACAGTCTATCAAATATAATTTACTATCATTAATCTTGTTCTAAAGATGGGGAGACGGAAGCTCAACAAAATCACAGGAACTGTTTAGGGCAGTTTTAAGTGGTGCAGCTGATACTCAAATCCTGACCAGGGTCCTGGGGCCTAGTATATGTCAGAACAAGAGAGAATGATGCTTTTTAAAGATAAAACATGGGTCCCTTGCTATTTTGGGGCAAGCATACTCACTTTATATTGAATAGAATAGAATAGGATGGTATGGGATGGGGTAGGATGGGGATGGGGTCGGATGGAGGGGAATGGGGATGAGGTGGGCCTGGGATAGGATAGAATAGGGTAGGACTGAATTTTATCAGATTCTCTTTCTCCTAGATCTAATGGTTCTCCCCCCTCATGCAGTTACCTGGGACCCACTGTTCTTTGGAAGTTCAGCTTAAGTTTAACTCCTCCAAGGAGCTATCTTAAAAGTGCCCAGGCAGAGTGACTGCAGCCTCCTCTGGACGCTGCCCTTAGACATCCTGTTTGCATCGCTGGTTCATTGCTTTTCAAACACTTCTCTACATACATAGTTATTTTTAAATTGTATATAAATCCTGAGTTCAATGATAAAACCACCAAATTTCAGACCTGAAGATCTCTTAGTTCAAATCTTAACTCTTCTTTTTAAATGGGAATAATACCATCACAGAGTTGTTTTAAGGAGGAAATGAGTTAACTAACATATGCAAGGCACCTAGGTGCTTTCATTTAGCTGTTAGCTATTTTCTTAGGCCAGTGGTTAAAGATCTAGAACTCATTGCTCAAACAAGGCTGGGTCGGAGGAAATAAGATACTAAAGTTCTGTCTTTTTAATCAACCTCCTTGTGGGCATACTTTACCCCACCAGAAACCCTGGAGTTCCAAAGAACACAACTTAAAGGCCACTGATTTTCCTAGTATTCTTTATACACTGAGTATATAACTAACCTAGTACCTGCATTTGTGAAGCTCATACCATGGGATGGGGAGGGGGATAGAAAAATATCTGATAACTCTGCTGGAAGAAAATTGAAGCAATGATAGAGATATGCACAGGGACGTGGCTAAGGGATAATTCATCCAGTCTTGCAAACCATAATAGGATAGTAGGAGGTTAAAAGGCAAACAGACCAGTTGAAGGCACTGCTGGAAGAGGGCATGACTTGGGCAAACATGTGGGTCAGGGAATAGCATAACATCTTCCAGGAACAGCAATATCCTTTTCCTACTAAAGCATGAGTAAATGACAGAATGTGGGGAGAGGTGGGACTGAAAAGTCAGGGGTCACGAGCCAAGGGTAGAATTCCATGAAGGAAAGGGGTTATACATATATACTATGGTGGGCATCAGTGGCTTCATTTTGCCTTCTAGAGCTACATACTTGAATTTCATGCTGAGCAGATTTATATTTGAGGGGAAAAGAGAAACAACCAATGTGTTTGCAGAGGCATTAAAACAGAACAACACCAAATGTATGTTTGTATCTTTTAAAGTGATAGAGTAGAGAAAATTCCCCCAACAGTAGGCCAGTGCAGAAGTGCTGAGAGTCAACAGAATTAAGACATTGACCAATGGCTCTGTGTGTGTCTGTGGTACAGATCCGCTTTGATAAATGGAGATTCAGTCATGAGGAGAGTCACCGGATCCTGCACAGAGCTACCTTACTTAGTTAGCAACCCTTGTTTTCCATTCTATGTAAGAACAAATTTTTCAAGTCAGATAAGGTGAAAATTCTGCAGAGCTTGAGAAAAGACAATGAATGAATATGTTTAACTGCAGCCAGATGTAGCAACTGACAGTTTAAGATACGCCAGTCCTGAATTGTGCAGGTCTTTCCCCAGTGTGGCCAAGGCCTGAGGAGCAGACATGGAGAGAAGGGGCCTCTCTGTCTGTGACAAAGAGTATTGGCAGCTAAAGTCTATTTATTAGTGTCTCTGCTCCTCCCCTGCTGTTATATTAATATAATGAATTGTTCACAGGTGCATCAAATGAGGTTTAGATGATCACTGGGAGCTTTGTTACCCAAACAGGCCAAATTAGCAAGAGCAGATGCAGCAGGCAAACAACAGTCCCGTAGCAGCAGTACAAAACTTGAGTTAGTGAAGGTCAGAGCTTGCATTCAACCTCCATGGCTTTCTCAGCAGTGGGACTTGACCCCTGTTTAACTCTTCCTTGCCAAGAAGTACTCTCTGCCTTCACTTTTGTGGGAACAGGACAGATGGGGTAAGTGTTTCATGGAAAGGTCTTCTCAACCCTACTCCATACAATGAGAGTAAGAACAATGGCGGCCATGGATTGGGCCTTGCTATATAGTTGTGCAGATTTTTCCCAGCATGCAAAGGCTGTCAAACAAAGGAATGAGTGAGGGCCAACATCCACCCTGTGTTACTCTTGCCAAACTGTGTCTTGCACGGATCCCTGGAGGAAGAAACACCCCCCCTTTAAGTGGCATATGTGGGACTCTCTAACCTTTCTAAAAGGGAAGTACTTTTGCTAACCCTCACAATGGTGCCCTGTGGGATACGGGTGTCCCCACAGATATTCTCTCTCTTTCCTAAAAGAACCCTGTGAGGTGGTCATAGTGTTAAGACCCCTGTTTAACAGATTTAAAAGCTGAGGACCAGAAAGATTATGCCACACAGTAAGACTTATTCATAGCAGAACAAGCACTTGCTAGAATGCTGTAGTAAAGTCCACTCCCTCTGCTGACTTAAAATAAGCATGGTTTTCTTCCTTCAGCTCTAGCTCCAGGAAGAAGAATGATAAAGGAGAGGATAGTTTGGCATGGTAGCCTGAAAAGAGCACTGGCTTAGTAGTCAAAAGATCTAAGTTTAGTCTTCTGTATGCAGTAATTTGCTTTGGATCCTAAGGCCAGTGATAACCCTGAGTCTCTGTTTCCTTCTCTGTAAAATTAGTTATGCTAGATGAATATTCTCCAAGGTGCCTTCTAGTTTAATGCCCAGGAAGCCCAATGGGCTTTTCCTTTATTTCAATCTTTGTTCCTGTAAGAGAATATTAACATTACATAAACTCCATATATTTTGGAGGATGATCTGGCAACAAATACCCAAAACCATAAAAATGTTGATATATACCCTTAAGTACAATAATTACAATTCTGAAGAACATCCCGAGGGAATTATAAAGAAGAAGAAAAGAACTCTGAGTACAAAGTTGTGATATATGATATTATGACAAACTGCCAACTCCTAAATGCCCCCAAATAGGAGAACAGTTATGTAAGTCATAACACATTGTGTGTGCATGCACACACATACACAGACACACACACAGACACACACACACACACACACACACACACACGTGATGGGATGATTTACCATTGGAACATACCAAATGTGATACCTCTCCATGGAGGAATATACATAAATTAAATGGAAAACATAGAGTTTAAAATTGCATTTAAACTGTAGCACAAGTATAAAAACCATTTACACATCGTTGAAAAGAGAACACAACATAAAACAGTTTATTTTGATCATAGGCATGAGTAGTTTAGAAAAATTTTATAATACTTAAGTCACATCATTTTGATCATCAAAATCTGGATTTAAAGGTTTTCATTAAAACTTTATGACTAATATTTTTTCTCTTGTGATTATAAAAATGATGCTTTTTACATAAGGTTAAAAAAATCCAAAGAAGGAAAAAAAATTCAAATTTCGCTTCTTACAGGGGATCTTGTTTAAGCTTGTGGTCTTTTTCAAGCCTATACACATTGATTTTCATTTTATATAGTGGATGCTTTTGAGTATATTAATTTTATACCCTCTTAGCTTATTGACTTTTTGTTTTTATGTATTTTTCTAAATAATTAAAAATGTTATAAAAAGAAACCCATCACTTAATTTCAACTTAAATCTGTGAGATATTTAAACTAAATATTTTGCTAAATATTTGTAACACAATCTTTTTTTTTTTTGTAGATATACATGAGAGTAGAGTGTATTTTGACATATAATACATACATGGAGTATAATTTATTCTAAGTAGGATCCCATTTATGTGGTTGTACATGATGTGTAGTCTCACTGGATTCCCAACATGGTCTTTAAAATGTATGGACACTTGTACAAATTTTAGATTATTTGCTTTTAATAGAGTTCTAGAACAGGAGTACAAATGCCTTTTCTTTTAAACCAAAGCTTCTCATTACTCAATCTTACATTGTATGAAATTTGAAGTTAATAAGGATTACTCTTCCAGGAATTTGCCTTTCCTCAAATAGGGGTAAATGGTGACATGTATTGGAGCTCTTGTACATCTTCCTGTGAGCTTCACCCATTAAGAACTGTTTAACAGAACTGGGGGTGTAGTTCAGTGGTAGAACACATGCTTATTATGCACATGGTCCTGGGTTCAATTCCCAGCACCCAAGAAAATAAAAGACAGTTTAGTTAGGCACAAAAATTCTCAAGTTGCAACTTTTTATCCTGAAAATTCTGTAGGTTTTACATCATTATTCTGGCTTGAAGTGTTGAAAAGAAGTCTGAGGTCAACCTGCAGATGCATGCCTTGAAGGATACCTGAAATTTTCTGTTTGGTCAGGCAACACTTAAGGACTTAAAATTTATCTTTTTAATTCAAAATTTTCTGTATTATTTAATCCAATAAATTTGACTCATAAGAATAAACAGATCCTGTTGTTTATAGAAAACTTTACAACACAGTTACATTCATAATTATTAAAAATATTTCAATGACCAACAATAAAGCATTAAATAAGTCTAAAAATGTTCTAAACTGCTTAACAACACTAAAACATTCCAGGCCACATTATTAATTGTAAAAGGAAAATTACAAAAGAATATTTGTACTATATGTAATATATATGCTAAATATAAATGTATGCAAATACATGTATATAAAAATATTTTACTGGAAGGAGAATATACACAGAGAGACCCAGACACCAGTAAATCACAATTTATTGGTGATACTATGAAAACCAACACTCCTTCTAGGCTCTATTCTACATGTAAGTCTGTTGTCACTCATTGTACCTAAAGTGCAACTGGCTTTTCTAATTCATAGGCTCAAACTGATTGTCATTATGTTTTTCATTCTTCTCTTAGTAAAATTTTCCTTAATTTTATTTTTGATTATGGCTTTTATTTCAATAGTTCTCATTGGTCCTCAGTAGTCCTATGATTCTTAGATTAGACTTTTGTCTACTGTCTTCTATCTTTACATCTTCTTATTTTGAACTGTTTTTGACCTTTCTCTTCCTGTGGAGTTTTCCAAATCTTTTCTCTCCATCACAAATTCAATTTTTCTGACTGTCAGTTCTCCTCTCTGCTATTTCCAATACAGACCTGCATTTCACTGTCCCATTTTTCTATTTACTTCATTCTTCTTCTCTTCTTGTGACTTTTGTCTCCAATTTCATGGCGATAATGCCTTTTTGTGTACATTGAGGATGCCAAATAGGCCGCCAAAATTGTTTGCTCTAGAGTTTCTCAAACAGGGTGTTTTCAAGTCTTCCAAATATATAACCCTTTTCCTTTTTTCTATAGCACTTTTTCACCCCCATGTTGGCTATGTCTTCCCACATACTCATCTGTGCCCAGAAGAGAATATTTAGACTTGGTGTTTGCCAACAAATGAGGTATGTGGATTGCTTTTGATCCCACTTTATGTTCACTGACATGCTGACCCAATTCCTTTAACAGGTTTATTACTGAATGGCAGATGGATACACAGAATTTGGAGTCCAGTTCTCATATCTACTACATATTTGTTGAGTCCTGAACTGGTACAGCCTTATCCTATTCTTCCTCCCCACAAGGATCAGATGAAGTGCATGTAAACAGCAATCCTGAGGACTCGTGCTTCAGGATTCCCAATTTTTTCCTCTGTCATCTCAGGAAATTCTATAATTTTACTTGCAGAAATCATGAGCCCTCTAAGGATGCATGGAATTGTCACTACCATTTGTTTTCTTCCTAATTCCAATCTTGTTGGCTCATCTCTAATTTTTGGAGTTATGGGTTGGAGAGGTTATAAAAGTGAATTCTTACGTAGAAGGTTAGGAATGGCACTCTAGGTTCTAGTTTCCTCTTTCAAAAGTGGAATCCATTTGGAAGAGGGATGTCTGCCCAGTTTTCAGATTGAAACAGATCCAACATTTTGGAATCATAGTGGAGATAGCTGGGAAGAGCTGAAGAAACATCCTTCAGCTTCCTTCATCCTTCATCATCTAGAATCAGAAGGGCATCACACAGATGGAGCATTGATTATGTTTTCAAATATTTCAAAGCTTACAGTTAATGAACAATATTTGAATCATCTGTCACTGTCTTGACACTGATTATTGGTTTACTTTATGAGAATGCTTCCCTTTAACCTAAGAAGAAATTCTGAACTCTCATGGAATGATTAAGAAACACAACTCTAGAATCAGATTTTAACAGTTTAGATTTTGATGCTATTGATTCCCAACTGTGTAACATCGGATAGCCAGGATATATCTGTTTCCTCATCTGTAGATTTTGAATAATAAATGTTACTTTTTATCTAAATTTTATGAGAACTAATTACATGTATCAAGTAAACCACCTGATATTTGCCAAGAAAAATTGGCTACTTCATGAACTGACCCATCTTTTCCTAGTCTCATCACTTCTACTACTTAGTGAACTATGTACATGCTAACCATAACTACTTAACTGTCGGGTCTTCTGGACATGCCAAGCAATGATCCCTAGCTTTGAACATGCTTTTCCCTCAACTTGAAATCCCCTTGGCTCCACCTCTGCATTGTGATCCCTTTCATCTTTTAAGTCCTAACTCTCTTCTTTCCCTAATTTTCTCTCCCTACTCAAAGTTGTTCACTCTTTTTTTTTTTTTTGCACCAATTGCTGTTCTTTTCACAAATCTTTATTAGAGCACTTGCAACACACATTGATATAATTTTGCTATATTCTTCCTTTTCTATCAGACTGATCTCTCTTTGAAGGCAGACATTTTCTCATTTATTTTTTGCATAATTTCCAGGGCTCAGCTTAACTTTGGGCACATGTTAAGCCTACAGGAAAAAAATCCATCTGGTGAATGAAAGGATGAACAGGGAATCATATTCCAGGGTCCTTACCCACAAAAGCATCTTTCCTTCCCATCTAGTCATGTTCAATGACTTGTCATCTTAGTTTATGGGGATTTACCTCATTCACCCCTTCCAAGATGGTCGGGTATTGGCTCTGTAACTGTTTGATAAGAAGAAGAGAAGTCACATTCTCTGTCAGTCATATGAGGGTCTGGAGAACACAAGACCCAGTTTGGCAAACCCAGCCCCCATGCAGCTTGCAGTAAGGAAGGCAAGAGCCTCACAGGCATTCTCCCTTCCAGCCTGCAAGGAAGATTAGACAGAGGGGAACACCCATGGCAGGGTCTTGGGGGAGCTGCTATAGGAAGGACCCAAGAACCCCGAGAGTTAAAGAGATTATCTTCTTCCAAAGGACCATTTCATAAACTAATCAGTAGGATTTTGTTTTTCTTCTTTTGGGTATTTAGAGAAATAAAGAAGTCATGTCTACCATAAGCAGCTATAACATTTTTATGAGATAAACTAAAAATACATACAATACCACATAATGCACTTACATCTTAGATTGTAATTAATGCAAATTATGCAAGATTCATATACAATGTGATTAGACTCCTCTAGCACATAATTTATGGTTGAATTAACAAAGAAGCTGATTAAATGAGAAAATTGATTTCTGTCATTATCCTTTTTTTGGTTATGTTTTTATTAAGTACATATCTGAGGACTCAAAAAATTAGATTACATAGTCAGAGTTGAAGTTCAAGGGGTTTGTTCCACCCTTTGACCTTCTTCTTACAGATAAGCAAACCTACAGAACTGTAGTGGGCCTTCTGATAAGACACTGTGGGACAAGTTTCAGCAGAACTGTGGGACTCTTGCAGCTCCAAAATACAAACACATGGATGATTCACCGACCATCCAAAATAGATTTTTTTCCCATAGTGTATTGACCAGGAGTGTTTTCTTGAATCTTATTTAAAACATTTCAGCAGGTTTGCTCAGACCTGTTTGTGTAGCTAAATCTCCTTGCTTGTCATTTGAATGGTGGAACTGAATGTAAACTTTGGAATAGAAAAATAATTGGAACACTTTCTCATTCAGTAAAAGCACACGCCCTGTAAAATGATGATAAATATTCACAGACATAACTTTTATGTCCTAGACCATAAGATGCTTGATGATCCATGTCTGCATCCTCTGAGTCTCTCTTCTTTCTCTTGACCCTCTTTCCATGTTAACAATTCCTAAATTCCACCAGTTTGTTTTGGCAATATTTGTTTCTTTCATTCCCTCCCTCCTTCCTTCTTTTCCTCCCTTTCTCCTTCCTTTGTTTTTCCTTGTCCCATTGTTATTGAGTTCCTGCTCCCAGCCAGTCACTGAAAACAGTGGTGCATAGAATAGGCAAGGTCTACTCTCTATTCACAAGATGCCTGTTATAACTTCCTTTAAATTTTGTATTTTCTTCAGAAATGCAACGTGCTGTTCATGTTGTTCCAGGTATTGCGTGGCACATGAGATAGTGAGAATCTAAGAGAAACAGAGATGGGTATATGAATGTACCCTTTCTAACCATCATAGGAGCTGTGGTTGTCCGAACATGGACATGAACAAGTCAAATAAGCTAATTCAAGGGAGGGTGTGGCTGCTGGAGTCTGGGAGGAGGTCATTGTAGCCCTGAAGATTTAGTTCCAATACTTACAAGCTGTATGACTCTAGTTGTGTTAACTTTTATAGACTTCGGTTTCCTCATCTGTAGGGAAACAATAGCGCTCACCCTGCAAGCTTGCTGAAAAGATCATGGGGATTGTGTGTTGCTTGGCCCTTAAGAAACCCAAGATAAATTCCACCCTGACCCTCTTTTCCCTTCCTCTTTCTGGAAGTCGACTCTTTCTGGATCAGGGACAAAGCTATTCTGGTTTCTTATATTAACATTAACTGGCCGTACTGGCTCAGGAACTGTTGGCTCCTTACTGTGGCCAGGAGTAATTGAATTAAGGACTTCATGGGAATGGCATGCAAAAAGAAACATTCAGAAATTCTTTGTTGAAATGTTTTCACATTGTTTGCTAAAGACACATTATCCTGCGTTTGAAAGTCTGGTTCAATGATAAGAGTTCAAGTCTTCATATCTAGGGAAGTAAAGCCTTGGGAGGAGGAGATTGGGTGGAGGGGAGGAGACATGAATTCAGTGACTTTTGCATCCTGGGAGCAACCATGCCATGCCAGGCGCACATGCCAGATCAGTGTTCGAATCCTAATTGTCCTCTCCAAGCTCAGTAGTGCTGTGGGTGTTATTTCACTTGCTGAGTTAATAATAACCACTGCACTGGATGGATGTGAGAATTACAGAGAGCAGGTTTTCATCTTCTCCATGTTTACAATCCTTAGATTCAAACTTTTCTACCTTCTCAATGTGGCCCAATCCCCAAGTCACAAATCTCAGTGTCTCAGATCTTTCAACTATACTGTTAGGTGAGTCATTGGTAAGAGTGATTATCTGCAATTTTAGGAGCTAGAAAATCTTTCTGTAAGCCAGACAGAGGCCCAAGTACTGAAATGTTAGCACTGGTTAATAAATGAGGAAAGGATATTTGGCTAAGTCATGTACAGTATTTAGAACAGAGTCTACCACATAGCCAGGTCTCAGTGAATATTAGGATTCTAGTTTTCCATGGGCACTGATAGAGCAGCAGCACAGGACCTGAAGCCTACAGTGTGGCTTCAAGTCTGGCAATGCTGCTTATATCTCTATGTCCTTGCCAGAGTGATATATGTTTTCTGAGTCTCCAGTTTCTTGTATAAAAAATGGAGATAATACCTGCCACTCCACCTGCTAGAAAAGTCATGTCCTGGTAAGCAGAACTGACTGCAAGTTGTCATCTAAGTCCAGGAAGGAAAGTTGCAGTCTGAGGGTCCAACTCTAAGCCTAAACAGGTCATATTAGAGCAGAGCTATGCAAAGTCACTGTAGTGTAACAGGGTCTCCTGTACAAACCAGCAACACATGACTGTGTACGAATGAAGCTGAAGAACCATCTTCTTACCCAAAAGAGTGGAGGCAGCAAAGAAAGACAGTGAAGAGAGAGACACAGGGTACATGTCCATGTTGCCCCGCAAGCACTGGACAAAAGGGGAGGGAACCAAGCTCAAGGACCAACCCCATCCCACCCTGCCACCCCAGTCCAGGAAACAGAATGTTCAGGTATGTGCTCCTCTCACTAGCTGGGGGACTTGTGGCAAGTTCTTTCTTCTCTCTGAGCTTCAGTTGTCTCATGTTAAAAATCAAGCAGACTTCTGGTAATGTGGACATTCTGGAACAAAATGCCCTGGTCATGCTAGTTTAACCAGTGTCACTGATGGACAGTTCCATTTCTCATCCTAAATCTGAACCTGGAATTCTAGTGTATTTATCCATCTCTCGCAAGGTTTGTTAATGTGTGTCAATATTCTAATTCTGCTTGCTTCTAAGATAGGACATGATTGATTTTATGGCTGTATGTCTCGGGGTCAGGTATTGACTTAGGATGATTTATCCAAGGTAAGTGTCACTACATGAGGCCTGTTGACAGTGGTCAGTCTCTGTTTGGATGATGTCCTGGAAAAATGTGCTGTCTTTCAAATTTCTGCAGGTGGCTCTGAGGGTCACCTGTAGTAGTGAGTGAAAGGGTTTTTTTAAGTTATAAAGTGCTTTGTATATAGGAAGTAGGGGCGGCTGTGATGGGACATCACAGTCTGCAGGTAGGAGTCTCAGCCTCAGGATGCAGAATGGGCTGAGTAACTGACAGGAAGGGAGGGGACAGTGAAAGCACGGGAAGAGTTCCAGTTGACAGTTTCACTCCCCACAAAGATTTTCCCTCCCCACAAAAAAGAGAAAAAAAACCTCATTTTTAATATCAAATCCTCCCTGCTGTTTCCATGAAGGCCTGAAAACAGCAGGTAACAATATGTAAGTGACTTTGAATTAAGACTGAACTCTCTGTGTCCTTCGCTTCTCCCACAAATGTGGAATGATTTTCTAAGAATTTAATTATCTAAGAACACAGCATCAAAGCTGTTAGACCCTTGTTAGTGTTAATTCAAACTTAATGTGCATGAGATTTAGAGATCTTGGATACTAGGAAAATGATTTCAATTTAAATAGCTCTCTTTGTCCTACACATCACAAAACATCCTTTAACATAGGTAATTTTTTAAAAATAGAATACTATAGCCCAGGTCTCTCCCTCTGAAAGGGTGTCTCGCAGTGGAGAAATCAGATGCTCTATAAATCAGCAGGATGTAGTCAAAAGAACAAACATGGACTTTGGTGCCTCAGAAACCTAAGTTTAAATTAGAGTTTCACCTTTCCCAGGTGTCTGTGGACAGAAGCTTAACTTCTTAGAAATGCAGTGAATTAAAATCCCAGCAAGGCCTCATACAAAAGGCAAGAGGGCAGGTGAGGAGAGGTACTGGGACTGAAGCAGGACCATTACAGGGGTGTGTCTGGAAGTTGGTGGTCCTGGTGGAGACTGTGACTTCAAATTAGCTGACCTATCCCAAGACAAGGAGTACATAGGGATGTGAGGATTTAGTAAACCCACTGGGTTTCATCACTGCAACTAAGTCACAGTTAATAAAATGCAAGAAACAGCCCTTCTTTGGAAAATGTAACTGTTTAAAAAGCACAATGGTGTTTCATATGAAGCACATATGCATTATACATTTGGACTGTGGGATAAACAGGTAACAGTAACCAACCAATCCCACTGATTCCACTGGATTATAGTTAGTTCAAAAGTTCCAGATAGGACACAGTGATTCTTTCAAAGGATGTGAAGGAATCTTGTGTTCATTATAATCTGAAAGCAGGATTTTAAGTAAATTGATGTTCATTGTTTTAAAAGTTTGAAATTAGAACATTTTGTAATTGAACCAACAAAGAAGATTGATATTGTTTAGAATTAATTTTAAAGCAATCTTCCAGATGGCTTGTTCCATTCATGGTTTTAGGATGCTTCAAGGTACCCACCACATCGCACAGGTGGCCCTCCCCTTTTTGACACCTTCATCTTACAACCATACTCAGAACTATCTCATTAATCTCAGAGGTCAGGGGGCAAATGTTGTTCCTTTTTATAAATAAGCAATATAAGTCTCTCTTTAAGAGAGTAGGTGCCTTGTACAGACTTGTACAGTAAAGGAGGAGAGCCCAAAGGAGAACCCAGTATTTTGATTCCAAACTTATTATTCTTTTCAGCAAATAATATTACAAAGGGCCCACAATAAGCTAAAATGTTTGGTAGGCAATTTCTCCCTTCATAACACCTAGTTTATTTCCACCATTATTCCTTCATTTTAGAATCTAGTGTATCTCTTCTTTGGTCCTCTGTTATCAAGAATTTTATTCATAAAATAATATCCCATATTAGTCATTTACTCATCAGTGTGAATTCAAGTCAATGTAGTCTCTCAGACTAAGGAGAAGATAAGTGTATTATTAGCTACCTTATCACCAATAGGTACATTCATAGCCTTCCATGTATTTAGTGCTTCAAATAATTCTAGAAACAATAAAACCAACTTACCAGACATAGCAAGGGATGTCAATATATACTGTGTTTTCATAAGATAGGTTAAAATAATATACTTAATGATATTAAAAATTGATTTCCTTGCTATTGGTAAGATTGGTAATGTGTCTCTTATCCACCATTATTCATTCACTGGGAATGACTTATAAAATCAGGTCAAAACAAGGCTAAAATTGTAAAGAAGGAAATAAGAACACCAGTTGATATGGCAGCAATATGGTTTGGAGGTTGTTTACGTTATTATTTTAATAATATGTGTGTGTTAATAATACTACAGAATAAGCAGCATCCTGACTTGTATTTCGTGTCTTGTAATATGTATTATGTGTTGCCTTTCTTCTTTAAAATGTGGGGTTCTTATGCTGGGTTGTTAGATGGAACTGTGTTATAGTGTGGTGAACAGAGGAAAGTTGTCTTCCTCTCTGTAATATATTGCCTCTGGCCCCCAGATCAAATGGGACAATGTATATGCAAGACAAGTTGAAATGGTGTTACATCGGAGGAATCAAAATCCAGGTCAAATGTTGAGCACAGACACAAAAAAGTATAACTACAGAAAAATGAACCTGAAGTTCAGAATTGGGAAGATGAAGATCTAGCCAACATTTAGAGCATAAAACAGATTAAGTTAGGTGATTCAGGACTAAGTCAACAACAATGTGAGGCTTATTTTTACTCAGAGTTGTCCATGTAGCGGGGAGAGGGGCATTGGCTTGATAGTACGAAGGAATAGGACACACCAAATGTGTGTATTGGTTTTTATTTAATACTAACAAAGCCTCAAAAAAGTGGAAATACTCTGCTCTTTGAAGGCAAGGACAATGTCATGGTCAACACTTTCTTTGTTGCCTAACAGAATAGATGCTCAGTAAGTACCTATTAAATTAACAAATCCACCAAAGGAGACAAATCTGATGTAGTTTGTTCAGAATAATAATACAACACTCAAATGTTATTAGTTACAGATTGGATTATTGTGGTCCTTAATTCTCCAAGTCGCTAGAGGTTTGTTTTTTGTTTCTGATTTTTTTTTTTCATATAGCAATATTGCCTAATGGAGAAGAGTAGTTTGATCACTGCTTACTTGGTTTAAAATTTTTCTCAGTTTTTTTTTTTTCCTACAAAGTACACATAAAGTCAACATCTGAAATCAAGGCACACTTGATAAATTGGTGCAGAAAAGTATGACAACTGAGCACTTATGTAATATTCAGTTTATAGTCTTGAGAACTACTGTATATATGCCACTGGCTGAGACATACAGTGTGTTATTTTCACACACTGTTGGGTTACTGGGCAATATAGGATTTGTCAGAATTCCCAGATATCTGAGAATCCTCAATGGACTGTCACTGGGATGACTCAGGGAGGCTGGTTGTAAACATTTGTGTTGACATTGACAAAAGTTAATAGTAAACATGGTGGTGATAGATATCCTTTGCAGTTATGTGGTTAGAAAAAGGTTATATAAACTTCTTAAAACTATATTCTTCACTTTTTACTTTAGAGTTGAGGGCCTGCCTTATTCAAAAAGGGTTTTGAAGAAGTTCAGTTATGTATGGATTGTTCAGTAGAGGTGAATCACTCAGGGAATTGGAACATGCTTTTCAAAATGTAGAGCAAATCTTATCACCTCTCCACTAAGAGCCCTTCAGTGATTTCTCTGCCTACAACCTTAAGAAATTTTGCCTCGCTAGCAACTAGCATGTGGGGAAATCTCAATAAGAAACCCTACTACAGAGTGGGCAAGGGCTTGCCATAGGAGTTCTGAATGACAGACTAAGGAGACTCCATTTTATGCTGTAGACACTGGGAGTCATGAAGTGACTTTAAATAAGAGCATGTATAATCAGATTTGGGTTTCATATTATGTAACTATCATACAATATTTTTCTCCAGGAATCTGGTTCTTTGCTGACCTCTCTGAAAATAAAGCCCACAGAAGGAGCAAATCTTCCTCTAAAAACTAATGACTGCATTGAGGCAGTAACAAATGGAGTGTACATTTGACCTCAAGTAAAGGTGCAAGGATGTGCATTTAGAGCACTCTGTAACTGTCTCTGTCAATGATACTCAAGGCACTGCTTTATGAAATGGTTTGACTTTCTCTCCTGTTGCTTCATGCAGGACTTTGGAATAGAGTTGGTCTTTCCTCTATCACCAGTGCCTGCTGCAGAGAGTCATTCACATGAAAGGTGAATTCCATTCACTCAGGAAAGGTTTTGGATAAATGAACTTATGAATGATAAAAATATGCACTTTGTAACTGGAACAAGACATAGTTGCTCAGAGCAAAAAATTCTAGGGAAAGGTTTTGAAGGCTCTAATCCCAAGGGTACTTTAGAGTACAATGAATAAGCCTCCATAGGTGTGGGGAAATTAAGGATAGATCTGCATCTCAGAACCTTCTGGATTTCCCCCAGCTCCAACTAGATTCTCCAGATTTAGTCACATTTAATAACACCAAAGGAAACAGTATGTCCAATTCTAGCAATCACTCTACAGTTCATTTTATAGACTAGTATTAACATAGATTAATGATGTATCTACACTGAAGATGAAACTATTGAGGACACAATGACAAAAAAAAACATGAATTTTGTAACCAAGTGATAAGGGTTGAAATTAATATTTATTAAATTCATGCCAGAATGACTGGAAAGGTAGATGGATGAGCAATAGCATAATAGTATACATGTGAAATAAATAAAGATATTCTGACTCCCAGGACTAAATGGTTTGTTTCCATACAGAAAAAGAAGAAGGAAAGAAAGATCAATTCAAGACATGCCTTTCGTATTGACAGAAATGGACACAGACTTTTCTGTCATGCACCATGTAATATGCATTAAACTGAAACCAAAATTATTAGAGACTCCTCAAGTGGAGTGATCCCTAAGTCAGAAATTAAATGGGAAAGGCCTTAGTTCCAAAGTGAATTAGTTTATTTTATGCATTTTAATGTATTTTGGGATGCATTCTTAAATGAAGAGATAATGCCTGATAAGCTGCTTAAATATTTAAATACTAGAAATGAAATCATAATTAAATCAAGTAAAATGTAATAGTAAATATCTCATGTTGATATTCCTTCTTGGATTCCTTGGAATTTGGGTGGATAAAATTTTTATCTTACAATTCTTGGAATCTGGCTCAATATTTATTTCATTATCAGTGTGGACCTACACATACTAATTAGTTTCATAACAATGAATGGCTGGTATCTTTGACAATAGATAGCAGCAACATACTTAGGTAATTTAATTAGAATTATGTGATTGTATTTAGAGAAGATACCATAGTAGATGGTGATAGGAGAATTACATAAACAAATGCAAGTTCTCTCAGTCTGAAGTTGCTTTGTGACCTTGGGTTAGTCAGATCACCTTTTTCAATTCTATTCTCATTTATAAAAGATGGAATTTGCCTAGTTTAATCTTTAAGTTTCCTTTGCATAAGTAAGCTCCAAAAACGTAATAGGCCTATATTTTTTGTAAAAAGAGTTCCAATTCAATACAAGTTAATGAATAAATTGGACACTACTGATTTTTATTCACTGTGGTAAGTTCAGGTACATAATGATGAATGCATGTGAATTTTCTTTGATGAATGCTCATTTGTCTGTTCATCTGAGCACAAAGTTACTGGCCAGGACTAGGAATATACAGATAACAGAATGTATTAAATTCTTAGGGCTGCTCTACCAAATTACCACAAATTTGTTAACTTAAAGAGGTTCTCTCATAGTTCTACAGGACAGAATCCCAAGCCGAGATGTTGGCACAGCTGTGCTCCTTCTGAAATCTTCTTGTGGCTGCAGCTGCTCCTTGGCTTATGGCCACATCACTCCATCTCTCCCTCTGTGGTCACATTGCTTCCTCTTCCATGTGACTCCTCTGTGTTGTGTGTGTGTGTGTGTGTGTGTGTGTGTGTGTGTGTGTTTGAGTACATTTGTAATTGAACTAAGAGCCTATCTGAAGACTCCAAGAGACCTCCTCATCTTCACATTGTAGCTTCATTAGGTGAGCAAACAGTCCTTCTCCAAACAAGGGAACATTCATCCACAGATTCCAGGAATTTAGACATGGATATATTCTGGGTCCCCACCGTTCAACCCACAATAGTGACCAAACAAACAGAAAAACAACAAGCAAACAGAAATATTTCTTTATTTTTATAGAGCTTTTGGTCTCCTGGGGGACAAGATATTAAGTGAAGACATAATTATAAAATAAAACTATATCATGTATATTGCTATGTATTACTTATGAACTATTCATTAGGTCCATGAAGGTTTGAAAGATGTTAACAAAGGGAACCCATCAAGGGCGAGGAGCAGGTCAGAACTATCTGAACAGATGATACTTAAGTTGATCATCAGTAAAAATGTAGCAGTTGGAACTTCAGGAGAACCTGTTACAGAGGTGGGTGACACTATTCCAAGCAAACAGAATGTTACTTGGGAAAGCCTTGACTTACATGAGTGAGTGACCAAAGGCCACTGTGGCCAGAACATATGGTGCAGGGGAGGGGAGAGTAGAGCACACTGCTACTGGGTCAGGTGATGATGGACTTTGAAATGCAAGCTTTTCTCAAGATTCTGGAAACTTAAGAGGAACCATTGATGTGTTTTAAACACAGGATCATCAAGATCTGAGTTATGTTTTAAAGATGTTATTATGGCTAGTATTTGGAACATGAATCACACAGAAGCAAGAGTGAAACAGGGAAAATAAAGTGTCTAGGAAATAGACTATAAGGAGTATGTAATGCCATTGGCTCGGTCTGGGGTGATGGTAAGAGAGATGGTGGAAGTGAACTGAGGTAGAATTGGCAGGATTTGGCAAAGGACTGGCTAGAGGACGGTGAGGCAGGAGGAAGCTTCAGGGATGCTTTCTAGTCTGTTGAAGGAACAAGCATTAAACAAAAGACCGTAACAGGGGAATCCATAAGATGATGAAGTAATACAGATGAGAGAGAAGTGATAGCACCTGAGACAGAGTTGGGGGAGGGCTGGTGGAGGGTCAAGGGAGCTACACTTGGGTTGGACTTCAAAGAACTAGGCAGGTAAAACAGCTGGGAAGTGCTGTTCCACCAATGTTTGTATTCTCAATAGCATCTCTTTTAAGTGACCCTGTTTGTCATGGTCCATATCTCAACCCTTCCTATGACCTGGGTGTTCCTACTACAAACACATTTGAACAGGATGTGACCATCCAATCAGGTCACATAATCAAACTCAGATCCTGTACAAGCCTTATGATTGAGTAGATTCAGATATGGAAGGTTCCCAATGACTAAGTACCCTTTTTTTAGAATTTGGAAGGAAATATTAACTTTTTTTGGAAATGGCATTACATACTCCTTATAGACTTGCTGAGTGGCATTTGTAAATGAATACCACATATTTCAAGCTCCCCTGTTCACAGGGTTCATAGTCGTGGGTCAGACTGTGCTACCATGGGTAGTGGGGGAAGAAGCAGGGTGTACCTGAAGTAAGGGTGACATTACTCAGCTTTGTTACTAAAACTAGGTGACCCTATCCTTCAGTTTTTCAAAACCCTGTGATAGATTCCAACCACCAGAATTAGCAGTTTCCAAGATAGTTCCCATTGATTCACATGCTTCAATTTTTATAGGGCAGCCCTCTGCCATCGAACATGCCCAGGGCCACTGGTGCTTCTGGGCATACCAGTGGCATCTCTGCCCTTTTTCTCTCACTTAGGAAAAGGTGAGAATGCAAAGCCTGAGAGCAGCATTTTCATAGTATGGCTGACCTTGAATCTGATCTGCTGTAATAGGCCACCCAAGTAAATGTGTGCCAACTCTCACGGTTTTCTAATCAGTGATTATTTATTGGTTTTAGGTGATAGAAGCATAATCAAGTAATAAAATAAATGTAAATTTCTTCATGCTTAGCTGGCAGGGCTAAGATCCTTGTTTTAGGAAGTTTGAGCACCAGGCTTGGCTGCAGTGTTGCCACGGTCTCTCTGGAATTCAGGTGCTTATTATCCCCAGGGTAACTCAGATAGAGACAGCTAAGTGAATCAAAGAAAAAAAATCCACGTCCAAACTAATGATTACTACTGCAATCTCTGTTCCTGACAGCCACTGATTTACTAAGCAATCATATCCCAAGGACTATGACAAACTTTTAAAAGTATTATTCTATTTAATAATTAAAATAGGCACTAGAGTTAGCTATTATTGTCCCCACTTTACAGCTATTATTATTCCCATTGTTGTGTCAGATAAATGAAGCTGAGAATTACAAAAACTCACCCAAATTCCTGTCCTGAGAATGTCAGAACTAAGATTAGAAATGAGGCTATGGTATCACATTATATACTCTTACTCATTATTCATGTTTTATTCTATATTTACAAACATATAGTAATACTGCTAACTGGGATACATCCAGGAGAGACTCTACTTATAATTACCATAGCAATACCCCAAGGAGAATAGCATACCTATCAGGACCATCTGACCATGTCTTATCTCCCTAAGACATAGGAAGACAGACAAGAGCTATGGAGAATTTTGCTTTAGCATCCTTTAATAACATTCCCTAAGCCATTCCCCTCCCCCCTTCTCTCCCTTCCCCCCTTCCTTCTTCATTCTATCATCTGCTCTCCTGTCCTTCTTCACAAGCTCTAATTGGATTGTGGCATCGGCATTCCTAATTGGAAGAAGTTTCCATCTCTTCCTAAGGTGCTCCTCTTGTGCTTTTGGTTGATGATGTTCAGCAGTGGACTTATGGTCACATGGGCTGGATCATCCTGGATGTTAATGCAGTGGCAGATGTTGCATACAGTTCTTTCTATCTGCAGTTTATAAGGAGCTTAGCATCTACTTTAAGAGATTACAATTTCAGTGGGGGTGTCAGACACGTGGAAAGCGACTGGGATCTGGGATGGAGATGATAGGTGAGTACAACATGTAAAGGGAACAAAGAAGAGAACAAACAGAGGAGGCTTCATTTAAATTAGGTTTTGCAGATTGGGAAGGTTTTCAAACAAATAGGAATTGCAAAGGTAAGAGGAGGAAAAAGCATGAGCAGAGGAACGGAGAGAAAGAAGTAGAAGGTGTGGTCAGGAAAGATCCCGTCATCAGGCAGGGTCTGATGGGGTTCACAGGAGTGAGCTGCTGAGGATGACAGGAAGATGAAGTGAGGAAACACAGAGGACTGGACCATTTCTTCTGATCCACGAGACGTTGCAGCCCCACGTTTGTTGAAAAGCACTCCTTGCTCCTTTACTTCTTCATCGTGGTCACTGTTCTAATGCCATTGTAATCTTATGCCTGGGAAGCCTTTTACAACTTCACCTTCATGACTTCATTTCTTTACCCAGTCAATGGTATGGTTTTGGAAGAAAGTAAGAGAAGTTGCAACTAATGCAGGTTTAGATGATAAAAATAATAGATTGACTCAGATGATGTTAAGGTACTGGTGGCTTCCTACAGGGACTCAGATGCCACAGGAATGGGATTTCTTTCCATCTCTTTGACCTCTTGGGGGGCAACTTCATCCTAAGTCTGTTCCCTTTAGGATGTTAAACTGGTGCCCCCCCCCCCACCGCAGCCATTACATTCTTCCTCCTTCATTTGGCAAAGATGAAGGAATTTTCGCCCCAGTGTTTTGAATCAATCTGATGGGACAGAGTTAAATTCTCTGTCAGTCCCTGCATCAATCACTCTGGCCAAGACATTGGAAAATACTGTGTGACTTAAACTTGAGATGTGTACTCTAACCCAGAGTTGAAGGTGGAGTCAGCCTCCAAAAAATTGGATCCTTCCCCTAATGGGAATGGAGATTTATTTTGTTTGTTTGTTTTAGGAAGGAGGAAATGGGCAGGGTATAAGTGGGCTACTGCTCAGTAAAGAGAGAATTGATGCATATCCTTTGTGGATAGTGTTACTTTTATTTCCATTCTTTTAAAATTATTTTTTGTTTGTTCTAATTTGTTGTACGTGACAGTAGAATGCATTTGCTAGTGGAGGTTCATAGTTGCACAAAGATGAAACAGTTCCCTTTTCCTAAGAAGATCATTTATGTCAAAAGGAAGAATTAACTACACATGTTATCATGGGAACCTAGAAGACAAGGATTCAATTCTCCCCTGCTGGATAAACAGCACAGACAACATCACAGACTGGGACCCTGAGGAAGTTACTTAACTTCTCTTCTGTTTTTTCCAGAGACAAATAAAGATAATAACAGGACTTACTTCTTGGGGTGGTTGAAGTGAAACATTTATAAATATGGGGACCAAATATCTTTCTGTTCAGTATGTTCAGTCCTCACAACATCCAAGGAGGTAGCTGAGGGCATCCCAGCTAAGAGGTGATTTTCTAGGGCCTAGGGAGGTTATTAGCCATGGGAAACACCAAACCCAAGTCTCCTGATTCTAAACCTTGCCCACTCCCTTCCACTGCCCTGTGTACTTAATGAGATCCCAGCTCTGTGTATCAACGCCTTGCAGTTAATGGGATCTACACTGAGGGAACTACACATGCAAATTATTATTAGCATGAAAATGGGTAATTATTATTTTTTACATTTGCATCATCACAGATTATCTTTGTGTTAGACATTCTTTAGCAATGAATGACTGAACTAAAGGGCTTGCGGTTCATTCAGACAGTCATTAATTCTAAATAAGAAATTCATTTCCTGTCGCTCATGTTGCTTAAACAATGCAAAAGAGGAGGGTGACTGCAGACTAGACTGTAAGGGCTGGCATGGAAGCTGGAAATCACCTGGTCCAACCTTTCAATTCACAGACAGGGAAACAAGGACCAGAAGGGCAAGGTCACACAATTCATTAGCGGCAGAACTGGGACTAGAACCCTTTTTCTTTACTTCTATGTCAGTCTTGCCACTGAAAAGTGAATGCTGATCATCTGACTCCTATTTGCTTAGGGACTCCCTTGTTGTTCAGAATATTGAGGGCACAGGACAGAGAGACACTTAAGGTGATAAAGTTTCCCAAATGAATATATATTAAGATTCCTTCTCAAATTTCCTTGTGCTGTGTTAATTTATCTTGATTTTTTTTTTCCTGCAATGCACTTGTGGGGTGGGGGTGGGGGACAGGTATCTATCTATATTGAATGGTCTCAATTGAGCCCTTCCAATGTAAAGGTATGAACTAGAAACATTTTACATTAAAGCAGAGCAAATTGCTTATGGTAACCATTGCATAATGAAGGAACACAATGAAGAATTACAGTTCAAATTACTTATCAGGTCTCTTCCATTTTCTAAGTTTTTAAAGTAGAAAATTGCACAGTATAATTACAGTAAGTTAATTTGCATTCATATTACAATTCAATGAGCAATTACATTCTTTTTTATTTTAAAAAATATTTTATAAAGTGTGATTTGCATCAGTATGTTTCCAAGAAAGAGTGGTGACTTTTTCCTTGTGAGGATTTCATGTGAATTCTACCTGCAGTTTTATCTTTCACTATAGAGTTGTGACCTCTTCATCATTTATTTTTTGGGACGGAGGAGAAGAGAACCCATTTTAAGTGTGACTGTGGCTTGAAAGCTTAGGAACAAGAACTCTCCGATAATCATAGAATATCAGGATTTGGAAAGAGAGACTGAAGGTTTTATTGTACCCAATCCCTTTCCCCATTCACTTCACCTCTGAAACTTGAATTTCTCTGTGGAATTCCTGCTGAGCCATCATCTAGTCTATAATCAATCCTAAGCAGAACCTTCTGGTGACATCTGCTTCATCAATGGACAGTGCTTCCTTTTTATGGAGTGTGTGTCCATTTTCTATCCAACCATTTCTTCTCTAATGTAATTTAAGGGGCAATTTTTATACATCTATTTCTGAGGCAGTGCCATGCATGGAAGCACACTTTTTAAATTGGGAATGTAGTATTTTTTAAGTACTTGCCCTATTAGTACTTGAGTTGGGCCATGATAGAGTAGTGTACACAGCAGTTATAGGGGCCTGTTTGTTGCTCCATTTTCTCTATGTCCGCTCTTTATAATAATCTTAAAACTGAGATAAAAATAGATGTATATCAAAGTGCAAAGGTATTGAGAGTAGTTTAGTGAGTTCTGAAAAATGTGCTTGCCTGTATAACCAACTCTACATTAAAGATATAATATATTCTGTTATTCCAGAAATTTCCTTATACCCCTCTGTGGGCAAGACTTCTCTGAGCAAATAGTATTCCAGTTTTTCTTGTTGTAGATTTATTTTGCCCAGTGTAGATTATATAGATGGAATCATGGGTCTGGTTTCTCTTCTTTCACTCAACATGTTTTTAAGATTTGTCCATATTGCTACCTATGTCAGCAGAGTATTTTATTCTTGCTAGTAGTATTTCACTGTATGAGTATTTTACAATTTGTTTAGCCATTCTGCTGTGCATAAGCATTTGGATTGTTTCCAGTTTGACCTATTATGAATAAAGCTGCTATAAACTTTGAAATGTGTATGCATGTGTGCATGTTTTATTTCTCTTGGGTAAATACCTAGGAGAAATAAATACCTAAATACTTTCAAGGACTCATGAAGGGGGTATGTGTGTAACTGGATAAGAAAGTGCCAGGTAGTTTTTCAAAAGGGAAATCTGTTTTATGCTTTTACCAAGAATATATGAGAGTCCCACAACCTCTCCAGTTATTTAAAGTTGTCAGACTTTAAAATTGTTGCCATTTTAGTGGGTATGAAGTGGTATCATTAAGGTTTTATTTGGATATTTTCATGATCGATAGCACTGAACACCTTTTCATGTGCTATTTTCTTTTGTAATGTGTCTGTTAATGTCTTCTATCTCTTTTAATTAGGTTGTTTGTCTTTTCCTTATTAATTAATAAGATATTTTATGGATTAAGTCTTTGTCAGATACATGTATTATGACTCTTATCTCCAAAGTTTAGAGTTTACAATTTAATTTTCTTAACTTTGTCTTTTTAAACTTTTTTATTAGTGCATTATAGTTATGCATAATATTAGAGTTTATTTTGGCATAATTATGCAAGTATGGAATATGCTTTGCTCCAAGTTGTCCCCAGTACTGCTAAGTTCTCACCCCTCTTCAGTTCCCCCTTTTCCCTTCCTTTACTCTACTGATTTTTCTTTTATTTATTTATTTATTAATGTTTCTTTCAATCAACAGAAGTTTTAAATTTTGATTGAGTCTGATTTTATGGTTAGTGGGTTTTGTGTACTAAGAAAATTGAGCATACCTCCAAATCCTGAAGATGCTGTTTAAGGCTCTTCTATAATTTTAAATAGTTAAATGAAAACACTTTAGCCATTGCTTTTTGCTTCATATACAATGTGAAGAAAAGATTGAGATTTGTTTTTCTGTTTGTCTATTTGTCTCCATAGCAGGTTTTAAAGACTTTCCGTTCCTCTTGAACTGCATTAGCACCTGTGGGGAAAAATCAAGTGACTGGAAAGTGTGTTTATCTACTTCTAGGTTCTCTGTTAATATATCTATATTTATTGTCATTACTATAGTGTCTTGATTACTATAGTTCAGAGTAAGTCTTAAGTTGGAGTAGGATGCACCCTCAAATTTTACTCTTTGTTCCCAGGATTGTTTTGGTGATTCTACATCACTTTGCACTCTTATACACATTTTAGAATTAGCTTGCCTATTTCTTAAAAAAATAGGCTGGAATTGTTATTGTAATTGTGCTTAATGTGTATTTCACTTTGGGGAAAACTGACATTTTACCAATATTGGGTATTCCAAACCATGAACATGGTATACCAGTCCACTTAGTTGGGTCTGCTTTACTTGTTTTTCATTAAAGCTTTGTAAGTTTTGGTGAAGAAACCTTGTATAACTTGTGCTTAATTTATTCCTAAGTATTTTGTGTTGGACTATTGTAAATAACATTTTAAATTTTGTTTTTTAACACTGACTAGCTGTGCAACTTCAGGTAAAATATTGAACCTCTCTGATTTTATGCCCAATCTGTAAAATGTGAGTTCTTGTTCTTAGAACAAGGCCAAATATAATATATCCAAAATTATGCAAGAATAATAAATGCCTTTCTGGGGTGCTCTAAGTATTAAATTGAATAATGTATAGGAATTGAATATTATAATAATTAGAATATTAGATAGAAATATTTTGATTGAAAGTAAAAATAAAGTCCAACAATTCATGTTGCCTCAAGTAATACAGGGAGCACGTTTACTCATCTAACAGAAAGTTGTAGGGGAAAAGAGTAGTTTGTTTTATGTAATACTAACCCCGAATTCTTCAATGATGTCCTCATTATTGTCTATTTTCCCATCTCTTTCTCCTCTTTTCTTGTCTGTTAGCTTTACTCTCTGAAGGTTACTGTCATAGAATAGGTTCTTTATTCTGTAGACTTAATATCTTACCAGTTTCTAGTACAATAGTAAGGAGAATGCATTTTCCTCAACTGGTCAGTCAAAAGCACACAGTTCATCACAGTTCATAGAGATCATCCCTTTAATCCTCTCCAAATTATGTCCAAGAAGTACGTTGCACTGAGTCACCTGTCTATCCTTAACAGACTAAATGTAAAAAAGAAAAAAAAAATCCTTGGGTGGGGAAATGGTTCATCAATGAAATCTAGGTGTTGTTGCAGAAGACAGAAGAATGCCCCAGAGAGGGAAATAATACAAACCTGTCATTCCTTTAACACAGAAGCCACATGTGGTAAACATGTGGTAGCTGTATGTTGTGCTATGCTGACTTTTCTCAGTTGCTTCTTATAGTTGACCAGCAGCACTAGTTCAGTCATTTTCTGGTATCTTTTAGTTTACTTCTATTTTCAAGACTAATATTACCTTAAGCTTCACTTTATAAGTGAAAAAATTGGGGGTTTGTATTAGAACAGAAGAGTCCTTTGACAATCACTTAAACTCTCCACTTTGTTTCTAGTGTACGTTTAGCTAAAAAGAGCAGATTGGAGATATAAATATGATTCCCTGTGTTGCTGCTCTCCTCCACCTCTTCCTTAGAAAAATAAAAGGAATGCTATTTATAGCTACTGTAAACCAGAGTCAAGTTTTATAATACTGCCACACAACCTTTCTTGGAATTAAGCAAGGCCAGTATCACAAAATAAGGGATCTTCTGTGTTCTTGAAGCCCAATAGAAATATTTTTTCACTGCCTTTTTGACCTCACAAGAGAAATAGCAACTATATGTTTTACTTGTGTCCAAGGCATACAGAAAAGTATCTCAAATGTGGTTAACATAAGGATTGCAAAATATTTGTTTCTTCTTCTTTTAAAAAGTGTATCCCTTTATATTCACACTAAATCCCACAATCCTAAGTATGGCAAATAAGACCTTTTATAATTTGTTCATGCTTGCTGCTCTACTGCTCTAGAATTAATTATAGCTTCCTTGATCTCTTCTGACCCTCTCTCTCTATTTCTTCCCCTGCCCCCTGCTTGGCCCGAAATGTCTTTCCCTGCTTCACCTGGCTATCCAGTTATCTTTCAAAATGATGTTAGTTGCTTCATGAAGTCCTGATAACATCCTATCAGGGGTGAGTGCCCTATTTGGCATTCTTTTAGTCTCCTGTTCTTGGCTATATCTCAATACAATGTGGCATTTATCTCAATACAATATGATGATGTGTTTAAGGGCAAGTTTTTGAATGGTTTTTGTTTTCTTTCGCTGTCAATACCTATTATTGTGCTGTAGGGTAAGCAGTCAGTAAACATTTTTTTTTTTTTTTATTAAAGGAGAACTTTCTTCTCAAAACACAGAATGTGCAGATGAAATTAAATAAAAGGAACAGGGAGAAGTTTGTACACCTTTTGCTTTTAACCTTTGAAATGTTGTGAATTCTGTATGTAGTATGCTTTGAACACTTGATGGCTCTAATAAGCATGGTAGGGATGTTCCTATTAAACATTATTAAAATGTATTAATTTGAGAGTTTTATGTGTGTATAAACATTACCATTTTCCTGGCATATGCAACCATTACAGACTATTTAATAACTAGTGGCTATGTTATAATTTATTTTTCCAAACTCCAGAGCTAAGGACACAATTCCATTTACAACAGCATAAAAAGAATGAAATAACTTATGAATAAATTTAACCACACAGGTGAATTATTTCAATGCTGAAAATTACAAAACACTGAATAAAGAAATTAAAGAGGCTACAAATTAGTGAAAAAAAGTCCTGAGTTCATCATAAATTGGAAGATTTAGAATTGTTAAAATGCCCATACTACCTAAAGCAATCTATAGATTAAACATAATCCCTTTCAAAATTCTTTTATTTCACAAAAACAAAAACAAAATCTAAAATACATATGGAATCACAAAAGACCTTGAATAACTAAAATAATCTTGACAAGAACAAATCTGGAGGCATTATAGGATTTGATTTGGTTTGGTTTCAAAGCATATTAGAAAGTTACAGCAATTAAAATCGCACCATACCATCATCAGAACTGATTGTAGCGCTTGCCCATAATCCCAGTGGCTTGTGAAGTGAGGCAGGAGGATCGCAAGGACAAAGTCAATCTCTGCAATTTAAGGAAGCCCTTATCAATTTAGAGAGACTCTGACTCAAAATTTAAAAAAAAGAAAGAAAGAAGGAAGGAAGGGAGGGAGGGAGGGAAGAAAGGAAAGAAGGAAGGAAGGAAGGAAGGAAGAAAGGAAGGAAGGATGGACGGACTGGGGATGTGGCTCAGTGGCTAAGCACTTCTGGGTTCAATCCCTGGTACCAAAAAAAAAAAAAAAAAGAAAAACCAAACAAATAAACGAACACAAAGAAAATAAACTGATAAAGACCAATGGAACAAAAAAGAGAATCCAGAAATAGCCCACATGTACACAGTCAACTAATCCTCAACCAAGGTGCCAAGAATATATGAAGGGGAAAGGATAATATCCACAAAAAAATGATGCTAGGAATGGAATATTTTCTTGCAGAAGAATGAAATTGATCTCTTAAACATTGCTTGTGTTGATTTTTGTAAATCAACTCAAAATAGGTTGAAAACTTAAATGTAAGATTGGAAACCATTAAAAATCCTGGAAGAAAATATGATATTGGTCTTACCAATGATGTTTTTGGATACAACACCAAAAGCCTAGGAAACAAAAACAAAGTAAACAAGTGGGACTATATTAAATTAGAAAGCTTCTGCACAAGAAAAGTAACCCGTGGAATGGGAAATGAATATTTAAATAAGAAATCCATACAACTCAATGGCACAAATAACTTGATTTTAAAAATTGGGCAAAGAACCCAAATATATCTTTTCCCAAGAAGACATACAAAAGACCAGCAGGTATATGAAGAGTTCCTTGGAAGCATAATCAAAACCACAATGAGAATGAATCAGATGTAACTTTTCTATGCTCATATATGAATACATGACCAGTGAAACTCCAAATCTTGTACAACCACAAGAACGGAAAGTTATACTCCATGTATGTATAATATGTCAAAATATATTCTACTGTCATGTTTGTCTAAAAATAACAAATTTTTAAAAAGCATAAAAACCCCACAATGAGATAAAACCCCACACCTTTTTTATTTATCAAAAAATTAAAATAATAACAAGAATTGGCAAGGATGCAGAAAAAAGCAAACCCCTGCACCCTGTTGGTGGGATGATAAATTGATATGCTTACCTTGGAAAACAGTATGGGAGTCCTTCAGAAAAGCAACAGTGTACCAAAAAGCAAAAATGTAGCAATATCCATTCTAGCAATCTCAGACCTGGGAATATTTCCATAGGAAATGGTATTGATGCCTCAAGGAGATACTTGCAGCATTATTCCCTGTAGAAGCAACAGAGTATCTGATGACAGGTGTATGGATAAAAAAAAAAAAATTGGGCCATATATCTCCACTGGAGTGTTAGCCTATATAAGAAGGAAGTTCTATCATTTGTGACAACATAGATGAACCTAGAGGACATCATGTTAAGTGAAAAGGTCAGACATGAAATACAAATTCTGCATCATCTCACATACATGTGGAATCTAAAGAAGTCAGAGTCATAAAAACAGAGAAAAGAAAGGTGGTTGCCAGGGGCTAGAGTTTGGAGGAAATGGGTGGATTTGGGTCAAAGGCTACAAAAACTTTCAGTTATGAGACAAATAAATCCTGGAAATCTAATATGCAGCATGGCAAGCATATTTAATAATAAGATACTGCATACTTGAAGTCTGCTAAGGAGTAGATCTTCAGTTCTCTCATCACACATAAAAAATAGTAACAATACACTCTGAGGTGATTCATGTTATTAGCTTGATTGTGGTAATCATTTAATTATGTATACGTATGTCAAAACATCACATTGTACATCTTAAATACATACAATGCTTATTTGTCAATGTACCTCAATAAAACTGTAAGAAATAAAACCTGTAGTGCAAATTCATTTTATTATAATTCATCCAATAAAAAGAATATTGAAACAATTATAGGAATAAATGAAAATTTAAATAATATATAATATAATGAATGGTTCATTTTGCATTCATTCCTTTGGAGGAGTTGGAAGTAAGATTTATGTTTTCTTTCAATCATTGGTCAGTTTCAACCAGTAGTTAGGTAGCCTGCCCCTTTGAGAATCATGTGCAGAGGGTTCACCATGTGAAGTTCAAAAACATGCCCTTTGGATATATGTATGCTTTCCATGCCCATGACTCTGAACTCTGCTCAAAGTCAGGTTCTGTTTCTAATTTATCTTCATTATTCCCAGTGGCTCGCACAGTGCTTGATATATAGAACGAACTCCATCAATGCTTGGATTAAAACGAACTAGTTTGGAATACTTCTGGGAAGAGAACCAATATTTACTGGATGACTTATTTGGTGCCAGTCATGTCCAACATATTATCTCCTTTAAGGTGCACAGCAGTATCATGAAGGATATATTATCCATCACCACTACAAGTGTGAGAATTTGGAAATACAGAGAGATAACCTATGAGAGAAGAAGCCAGCCCATCAGATCCCAAAGTTCATGCTCTATGTTTTACAGTAAGACATTCACTGACATTGGGTGTATTATATGGGAAACACCCCAAAATGTGCCTAGCACATAAATAACATGCATCTTTGCTATTATTATTACTTGCTATTTTTCAGAATAGATGATAAAAGAAAAATGTTCATAGCTTTTCCCCACGATGCCATACTTACAATATTGGCAATAAAGAAAAGCAACACCTTAACTTTAGATAAGTTATTTTTTTGACATGTTTAGTATAATAACAAAATATTCCTTTAAGAGTGGGTTTAGTTTAACCCAGAAGACCATTGGATCCTTGATGTACAGCTAGTGTGCAATATGAAGCTACATAGCATGCTTTCTTTCAGCCTGAACTAGGGAGCAGCTATTTATTGCCCATGTTGAATTTCATGGGAATTTGCCCAGATTCCTTGGTGAACTTTTTACATCCTCTTACATTTCCATTACTTGACTAACTCAGTGCCTTGAATTCCCTGCAATGTCTGTAACCATAATGTCAAAAGAAAACAGATCGTGGTGGAAGACGGACCAAGGCCACATCTCTTATATGCAGGGTCTTAAGATGCATGTAAATGGCTTTGGTGATCCTCAGGTGCTCTTAAAGCATTGAGGACATTCAAGTGTTTTAGACAGAGGCAAGGAAAAAGCTGGACCTATGTGCCATCATTCCAGGTTTGACATTTGTCCAGCCACCTAAAGTGAAGAACATGTCAGTTATGGCTTCTCAGATTCCTTCCTGTTCTCCTAGTCTTGACTGCAAGGGTATGTCTTTATAGATAAAGAAATTCAAATGTCCTATTGATATTAATGAAGTTGCTGACCAGCCTGAATGTCCTACACAGTGCAGAAGAGTTCCTGGTGGCAACTCATCCTACTTCTTACAACTCTGGAAAAGTTGAAGAAACTTGAACCTATTGAACTGGTCCCCACCATTAGATTTGCTGTTCACCCCATAGGTAGTGAAAAACGGAATGTTATCAGGGATAGGACCTCCTTCCTACCTTGTTGGGAGTTTCCTTTGATCAACTATTCTCCCAAGATTGCATCCTGTCAATGACCTCACAAATTTTTCTTGTCTCTATGTAAATTGCTATCTTTTCAGGAGGTGCCTGACAGTCAAGTTTGCCAGGGCCTACATTTGTCCAGAAGCTGTTATTATGGGATAAGTTTAATGGGTCGTGAATTTTGTGGAAAAAGGGAGGGTCTCTTGATGACTTTGTATGTACCAGTCATGGACCTATTGACTCCACAAGGAGTGCATTAGGGTAAATATTTTTAGCCCATTGACTCTGGAGGTAATAACCGAAAATGCTTCATTAAATTTTCATGGGTGACAGAAGCTACTAGGGGGAAAAAAACACCAAAAAACAAAACAAAAAACAAAAAACAAAAAACAAAAAAAACAACCACAAGTCCACCACATTAGCTTTATTATTACACAGCTGGAAGACAGGAGTGTGACCCCCTGAAAAGAACAAAATATACTTTTTAAAGGAACCCTTGTTTGCTTCTTCCTTTCCTCATCCCCACCCCACTCCCAGTAGACAGGTATGCCCTGACAGGCATTGACCAAAGTTGAATTCAGTCTCAGGGAGGAAGAGTTTTCAGGCTGATCCAATATTTTCTGCGATTTGGTGTTCCTAGGATCTTTATAAGTTAGGACCAGAAGAAGGGAGCAGTGGATTGTACACTCTCTGGAGTCTTCTCCGCGCAGGTTCTGACCCGAAGGTGGTCTACTTCCGGGCATTCTAAGAATGGAGTGTGGGCGGGTGGCAGGCACTGGGGAAGACGGAAGTAACTGGGACCAGCATACCGGGAGACAGGGGTCTCTCACTAGGACTGATGATAACGTGACAATTGAGAACCTTCTCCCTTCCCCAACTTTGTCCGCGAAGCTTCAATTAAGACCACAGCCGCCCAGCCACCGTTGGCCGCTGGGAGCGAGCGCCCTCTCCTGCCAAGGGACGTGGGGGCAAGAGGGGAAACCAACCCTCCTGTCTTCGCCCACTGGCACTCTTTAAGCTGGGGCATGAGTATGTTTAGAGGCTTGGATAAAAGTAGACCCCAGAGGAAAATGAGAGGCCGGGCGGGCGCTGTTGCTGTTGCTGTTAATGGTGGCGCAAACACTGGATACTTTGTGAACCCCTCCTTTCCCTCCTCCTCCTCGCTGGCGCAGCTGGGGCGGGGACCCCATGCTCTCCGCTCGGCTCTCGGCTCTCCACGCTGGGATGGGGAGTGAGCGTAGGGGCTCTAGAGACGCGACAGCAAGCCGTGGCGCCGCCGCTCGCTTGCTCGCTTCCTCCTTCTCGGCGCCACCGCGACTCTCCTAAGCTCTCGGAGCGCACTCGGGCAGCGCAGAGAGCGACCCGGAGGGAGCGGGTGCTGCGAGGCTAGGGCGAGGGCGCGCTGCGGACTGCCAACCGGCGGCGGCCAAAGAGCGGGCAGGTGAGCGGCGCCGCGGGGCGCCGGGCGGGCGCGGGGCGACAGGACGGCGGGGCGGGGGCCGCGGGAGGAGGCGGGTCTGCGCGGGGCCGGTCTCCTCCCCCTGCTCTGACGCTGGGCCCGAGGCTCCCGGGGAGGATGGACTCAGCTCCGCGCTCGCCGGGGCTTCCCCGGCCTGGAGAGCGCGCCTGAGTGCCGCCGCCCGCCGGGCATGGGGAGCCGCTTCCTGGGCGGCTGCGGCAGAGGAGGAGGATGCTCTGGGCTAGCCGAGGTGAGGCGCGGAGGGGACACGGGGCAGCCCTGGAGTTCAGCGCGAGCAGGTGCCTGGCGGGGACTCTGCGCCAGCGGGCCCGGGTGGTTCCGCTGCACCCTCTGAGCCCGGTTGCGAAGGAGGGCTGTCGGGGCGCGCCTCTTGGGAGTTTGGCTGGAGGTTCTGCGGGATGGCGACTGCAGCAGTTTTCCGCCCCCTCCCTCCACTTGCTGGAGGAAAGGGGCGACCTCTGCTCACCCCCAACCCCCATCTCATTTGCCTACTTCTGACCACGGACGATCCCCTTTATAGTCTCAAGACACTTGTCTTTCTCCGGTACCCCGTGCACCCTCTTCCTTCCTGCGGTCCCGGCTCTATCCGCCCCAAGCTTTCTTGCTCCTCAAACCACTTCCTTCCCTCGCTAGCGGCGCCCGGGGGCCGGACCCTCTTCCCGACTTGTCCGAACCGGGTTCCTCACTCCTCTACTTCCTGGCAGCCCTGCGGTTCTGCCTCGACCCCTGGGAAAACCGGATCTTTCCCAATGACTCCAACCCTTTCACAAACACTGTCAGAGCTGGATCTCGCGTCCTTCGGACCCCAGCTCTTCTTGGGGTTCTCCATAGCCTCATTTTCTGCCGCTTGTCTTGCTCCATTCCATCCCCCAGTCCCTTGCCATCCCGCTGATCCCCTTCCCTCGCCAGCCCACCCCGGTTCTCTCTGGGCTCCTGCCTCGCATGTAGAGCTATTTTTTTTCTCTCTCCTACTGGGGAAAGTTTAAATCCCTGTGATTCGACTCATAAAGGAATCATAAAAGGGGATCTAGATAACCTGGAGCCAGGGAGTCCGAGAAGCGGGGAGTCGTGTCGTGACTTTGGGAAGGGGCATTGGTTGTACGTACAAAGTAAATTTCCAAACCCTGGCTGGTTGCTGCCTCCGCTGGCTGCGTCCCGCGGAGTATTGTGATCCCTGGCGGGAGGGCGCTTCTTTTCTCTGCACTTTTTAAGGCACTTTTTTCCGACCTTTCCCTTTCTTTGGTGGTGCTGGTGGATCGGTCAGGGGCGATGGGCACATGGGAAAACTGCCTGGCGAGGCCAATGCAACTTGGCTAATGCTTTGCCTCCTCCCTGACCCGCCAGACTGTGTACGTTTCACTCCCTGTAAACTATCCCCAACCCCCAACTGCATCACACAAGTCCTCATTGTTGGGGGTCTGCTGGGGCACTTCCGCTTAGGCTGGGAGAGTCTGAAGGAATGGGGTGGGGGCGGGGAAGCCTGGGGCGATTGGAGACCGCCGGGCTTTCGGCGGCAGCCGGAGGAGTAGAGAGCGCCGCGGCGCGGGCATCGGCGCGCTCAATGTTTGTAGCGGAGGCTCGGTGCGTGTCCGCGTTGGGTGGTTGTCTTCGTGTGCGTTTGGATGTCGGCGCACGCCTGTGTTGAGCTAGGTTAGCAAGAGGGGCGAGTCGAGAGCTTGCAGAGGGAGAGCGCCTTTCTCTGCTCCCGGCTGGATGCGGGGGCGAGGCCTCCTCCGAGGCGAAGGCTACAATGCTTCCCCTGCGGAGCCCGCGGGGACCGGAGCGAGAATCCTCGCTGCCGCTTCTCCCGCCCGCCCCCTCCTGCTGGCCGGTGAGACTCACTTTCACAATGTTGATGGCTTTGAATAAAGGCCTTGTGGGGGTTCCGCTGACGCTTCACAACACTTAACATGTTTTCAAGTAATCATATAAATTAAAGGTGGCTTACGTTCGGAACCTCCTAATTACCCGGTTCACGTTTGTACGTTTATGTGCCAATTATAGGTCTTCGGGAAATCCATAAAATTATAAACTATCCCCACCCCCTGAATTAGCACCCATTGTTTTTATTATCTCAGCGATGAGTGATTTGGGATGGAACCCTGAATTGCACAGGTAAAAAGATACAGGGAGTAGGGGTAGAGGTTAGTTGGAGTACTAACGCTGGACTCCCCCTTCCCCATCTCTTTCGCTCCCTGTCCCGACAAGGCTTGGTAACAATTCTGGAAACTGAAAGGGATCAAAGATTTTCTTGATTTCCCATTGAGAAGGGCGACCTAATCAAAGCTGCATAAAAGTCAACTTCTAAGCAATCAGAAATTGTCTGCTGATGTCCTTGATTGAAACCCTAGCATTCAAATGGAGTATTGAAGAACTCGCAGAAATGGCTTTTGAAGCGCTATTGTTCTTTTCCATACACAGAGGCCCTCTTAAAGGTTTAGGAAGTTCAAAATGCAGTGATTTGAAAGGACTGATGTTGTAACTATTTGGCAACGCAGGCAGGATTGGCGGGGGTGAGGGAAGAGGCCAGGTGGGAAGTGCAAACGTGTTGTTACTATCTTCTTGGGAGCAGTGGCTCTCAAGTGGGGTTCAGTTCTGCACATCAACTTGGCAATTAAATCTCTTCCTAAAGCAGATTTAGGAGATGATTTTTAGTGTTTTTTTTTTTTTTTTTTATGGTTTGCTTAAGGTCTGAATAGGCGTATCTGAAACATTTAATCATGTTCATTGTATTCAACAATAAAATCTGAATAAAAATTACTTATTGTTGATGAAGCTCATCTCCCAAGCTGTTTCACAGTATGTCTCATTTGCAAGACACACCATTGTGTGAGGCTGCAGGGAAGAGATTGTATCACTTATTGTTCATTTTCTCCTCCCAGAGCCAGAAAGGAATATGATTCCTCACTCCCCTTTGCCCTCTAAAGTAATTTTTCTTAAATGGGCGGGTGTTTGGCTCTGTACCTGATAGTACCCATCTAAAAATTGCATTTGTTGGATTTCTGAGGCTTGGAGCCACCCTGCAGGCAGATGAAGAATCTATTTGAGGCAGCATTTCATTTTGATATTTCACTCAAGTCAAACATGTTGTTTTTGCTGGGATTTAATCCTTTCAAACTAATAAAGCAAACAAAGCAAGAAAATCACAGTTTATGTCTCTTAGATGGCACTTTAAAAAATAGCATACATTAAAGGGTGTTTTCAGGAATGTTAGGTGTTATTTAGGACTTACTGTGAAAAAGGATGTTCACCAGTTAAGCAATTGAGGATAAATCACACTTCTCAGAACCTCAGTTTCATCTTCTGCAAAACAGGGACAATTATTACCTACCTTGTGAGCCTTTGAACAATATTATGGGGGAAAATCCTCTCTAGTGCACATGGCAGGATTGCAAGAGAATGGTAATTTTTAGTAATGGTATGGGATTCTATTGGGGAAAGGGGATGGCATTTGGAATTGGAAGATCAGGATTGAATCGGACTGTCTTTGTGATGTTTGGCAAGTCATCTCACATATTAATAAAAATAAGAATAACTAATCTTTGTGGAACCCTTAGACTACTTTGCACACCCCACTTAATCTTTAAATAACTCTGGGAAGTAGATACTTGCAGTCTCATTCCCATTTGATAACTTTGGGAACTGGGCATAGGGAGATTTGATAATTGGCTTGAGATTAACTAGTAAGGAAGGGATGGAACTAGAATGTAAACCCACCCATTTTGGTTCCAGAATGTACCTAATCACATGTCAGGCTGCATTGTGTGGGGAGGTGATAGCAGCTATCTCCCAGGTTGGTTGTAAAATTAGTGAGTAATGAAATACTCCATACTAGTCTGGCTAGTAAGAAGGGAGCTGCAGAGTTCTCTCATTTTATATGCTAACACAAAATGGGTGGGACTTGATGATGGTGGGCATTTTGAACATGTGTGACTTGTGGCAGTTTCTCACAGGTACTCGTTGGTATTTGTTCACATTTATCTATATATGTGGGAAAATATTTATTAATTAGGTAATTAATTAGTAAATAACTGATTTGGCAATTAATTGGTAATGCAGAAACTGCATTATTGCTATCTTCTGTTAAGAGCCACAGTAAGCAGAAATTCTCCAACTAGGAGGTGGTATTAGTCAGTGGTGAGAAGTCTGGACTTGGGTGCTGGATCTTTTGGCATCAGACTTCTACTCTCCCAGCCCTGTAAGGTGTGTGACCTTGGCCAGCTCTTGAAATTTCTCTGTGCTTTGTTTTTCTTTATAGTAAACTAACAGCCCCTACTTGTAAGAGTTCTGTAAAGACTATAGGAATGAACAGAGTGCTTAGAACAATACCTAGCATGTGATGGTACTATTACTTTGCTATAATAATATCCTTCAAATGAGATAAGAATCTTTCCATCTTGTGCCTTGTGCCATCTTACTACAACTTGTAGTAAGAAAGTTATTTGCCTTTTTTTTTTTTTTTTTTTTTTTAATTGGTGTGTGTTTGTTTTGCTAGCCAGGGTTGCAGAGGAAGAGATAACATTTCAGGATTACAGGAAAACATTTTCTTTGGTTCTATTTGAAATATTTCCCTGGACATTCCCACTCTGAAAAGGAATTGTGCAAGTGCCCATCATGCTAAGCTCTCTATGCCATTGTCCTTTTCAGTGATAGTTTTGAGGAAAATGAAATGACATTGATTGACTGGTTGAATTCTGGAGGTGGATTAGTCAACTTTGCCAGTTTATAGATGGGAAAAATCAGGCTTGAGGAGCTACATAAATTTGCAATTGAGAGGCACCAGTGCAACCCAGAATTCTTGGACTCCTTGTCCAGTGCTCCTACTAGGCCAGATTGTCTCCTGTACCAGATAGAGAAGTGGCTTGAAAATATAAATAAAACTTGGCAGAGAAGGTGTTGTCAGGCTAAGACATGAGCCAGCCAGACATTCTGTACTGAAAAGAGTGTCAGTAGGAAATGCGTGTTCATATCCATGAAAACTAGCACTGCGTTCGGTCTTCGAAATGTGTGTCAGGATATGAACGCCTGTAAATATAAAATAAAACAACCCATTATGCCAATTAATCACCTGAACATTTCCCTGAGGTTGGAGAGCAGATGTTCAGGTTTCTTTTTCTGTGACATTCTCTTTGTGTCGTCGTTCCATTTGCTCCCCAGATACGAGAAGGTTTTGGTTCAGGAATCATAAAACTCCTCTGGCTTCTATTTCATGAAATATGCAGCATATTCTATTGGAAAGAAATTGCCAGCTTGCTTTTATTATTATTATTTTACTTTATTTGAACCCGTCATATAGCCTATCTACAATGCCAGTGGGGGATTCTCATAAAGAGAACAGAAAACAGAAATAAAATTCTGCTGAATAGAAGAGCTCATAGCTAAAATTATGAAAGTTTGTTGGTGGTGAAAGTGGGCTGCTTAGCTTAGGGGGTAAAAATGAGGGTGGGTCTTCTCAGACAGCAGTGACTCCTACAGAGTAATCCCAAGCCAGCAGGTTGACCACATACAGTGAGTCTTGGAAAACTCTCAGTCCGCCATGTTCCAGCATCATACCCATTTCTGATTCTGTTGGTCAGTCTTTCCATCTCCTGTCAAGATCATGATCTGTTGCTTTACTGTCCGTCAGTTCAGTCAGTACCTTCTTTCCTTTGTATCTCAGTTCCTCTTTGTTTCTATCTCAGTCTTTGTCTCAGTGTTTATATCTATTTTTTTCCTTACTGTTAGAATTGAAAAATTACAATGATGCTTTGAGAGTGTATGGTTTGGGGTATGGGTTGCGTGTCCCACAAGGCTCCGTGGGTTGAGATTTGATCTCCAATTGTGAGGTATTAAGAGGTTGGAAGCTTAAATCTGAATGTGATATTTAGAGGTGAGGTCTCTGGGAGTTCATTAGGATTAGAGAATGTTACTAGGATGGAGGTCCCAGGATTGAACCCTGGTGACTTCATATGAAGAGGGAGAGAGAGCAGAGAGACACACTTCCCGACTCTTGCCCTGTGCCACTTCAGGACTTTGACAGCAAGAAGACAATCACAAAATGTGGCCCCTAGACCATGAACCCCCAGACCTGTGAGCCAAAATGAACCTTTTTTCACTAAAACTTAGTCTGTGGCATTATGTTATTAACAGCAGAAAATGGATTAGTACAGAGACTATCTAGGAAATGAAGGAAGAAATGTCTGGTCATTAATATAAACAGCACTTCTATGTCCACTCATGTTTATTGAGCACCTACTTTATCCTGGTCTGACTTTATGCTAATATTTGAATAGTACTAAGATGTAAAGGTACAGTCTGCTATCTAGGGACTTGGCCACATGCAGGAATAACTGCTACAACTTCAGTGAGTGCAGAAAATATCTGTATAGCCTTGAAGCTTCTGAAGAGCAATCTACCTAGAGAAAGGAAAGGAAGGGAAGACTGCACAGAAGAGACTGCCTTTCCTTAAAAGTTGACTGGGAGTTTCTCAGGGTTTAAAAGGAGTTCAGACCGAAAGAACTGCATGAACAAAGACATTTGGGCATGAAAGTTTGTTATTGGTTTAGAGATGGGCTTAGTTGGCTGCAATCATAATGTAAAATATGTGGGGTAAATGTTTTTTTAATAGAACATTTTTCAAGCAGAGTCCCAGGTAACACTAATTTCTCTCAAGTTTGTATGGGTATTTTAAAAGGAAGAGTGCTCAGAGGGGAAACATATGCCACATGTAATAATTTTTGGAAGGTACTGAGTTATGTATTCTGCTTAGTATATCATGGCATTTACTGACATGTTAAAAGATTCAGAAATTTTCTGCAGTAAAGAAACTCATTTAACTCATTAAGAAGTTGCTAAACTCATCTGCCATATGAATTAGTCAGTTTTCTGTTGCTATGACAAAATACCTGAGAAAATCTACTTTAAAAGAGGAAAGATTTATTATGGCTCATAGTGTCAGAGGTTTCTGTCCATGGGTCTGTTGTTTGGGGGCCTTTGGTGAGCCAGAATATCAGGGGCAGGGAACACGATTGTAAAACAAAGCTGCTTGCTCATGAAGACTAAGAAGCAGGGGGAAAGAGGGAGAGGAGGGATGAGTCCCAATATGCCCTTCAAGGACAAACCCCAGTGACCTCACTTCTTTCTACAAGGTCCACCTCCCAAAGTTTCTTCCACCTCCCAATATCATCACAGGTTGACCACAGGCCTTTAATATGTGGACCTTGATTTCAAAAAGCACCTCTTAGTGTCTTATGAGGTAGTTTGGGAAAAAATGTAAGGAACTACTAGAGATTTGTAAACATTTTTTTACTGTGAAAGTAATGTGAGTTTGAAATATAGAATAGACTATTTGGGAAATACAAAATAAAAAATCTGTGCCTACCACTCAGCTAATGAAATAAAGCCATAAAAATACTGTTGAAGCCTCCTAGTTATTTTTTCCAGATCATTATCACCCTCCCTCCTGCCAGATGTAATCACTATCCTAAATTTGATGTTCATCACTCCATATGATTCTTTTGAATATGCTTCTCAGAAGAATAGACCTAAATAAAGATCCATTGAATTCTCATTCAATTTTAAACTAGCCACTAAAAGATAATAAAAAGAAATATTATCTTGTCCAATAATTGTCCTCGAATAATAGACATTTGTAAAATGCTTAGAGGAAAGAAGTATGGCTTCAGCTTTTAGCTCTAGTGTCTGGAATGCAGTAGATGCTCAGTAAATTTCTGCTGAATTGAATTGAATTAAATGTGTGTGGTGTCAGATGGTTCATCAAGTTAATGTGGGTAAAAATGACTAGAAATAAAAAAATTTAAAAATGACTACAGTAAATTAATTGTTTTCCAAAGACAATATTAAATACTTTGTGGTCAGTGAACTTGAAAACCATTTTCTTTCCCATTGTTTATTTTGTAATATGGATTTGAAAGTGAATAGTAACAATCACTTATTGAAGGTCACATCTGTGTCTTGTTAACATCTCTTAAATAATTAACAGCAACTATTTACTCAAATCTGTCCTGTTAAGATAGCTGATTCAGTAGAGCTACCTACTGCTGTTACAGGAAAGATTATAAATAGAAATGCTTTCCATCCAAAAGGAAGTTTATAAATTACAATGCTAATTAATTACTCAGTACCCTGACTCTAAATACTTTGAAGGTTTACAAGGGTCCTATCCTTGGAGTCCTCAAGAAATAACTTTCTATCAGTAACAGAAGGTCACAGTTAGGCAGTATGCTGCCAGTATCAGCATTCCTTTTGATATATATGAGGGACAACCTCTTGAAAAGGCTCATATCATCTAAAGCACAAGTCATATTTGGGTGACATTTTTCCTTTTTATTTCCTAGCCTATACTTGTATATATAACTGTACACATATCAGCTTGTGGGGTGAGTGGCAGAATATTGGTGTAGAACGTGTGGTAGAAAGAATGAGAGGTGGAGGTAGAAGACTCACTGGCTCACCAGGGCAGCTTTTGGTACTAATTCATGGCTGTGTGGGAGATGGTAGATTGACTTCTCCCATGGGGTTAAAAGATAATCATGCTGAGGATCACTCCTGGGGTTCTCTGTCTTTTCTTTTTTGCTGGTAGAAGTTTCTTCTGGCAGTTTTGGGAGTGGTGGACACATCCCAGTAGTTAGCACAATAAGAGTGAATTTTTCTATGTGAATGATCATAAGTAAAATTAAAAAGTGTGCAGGGGGTGAGGGAGAGACTCTGCACAGGGTCCTTCCCCAGTGGTTGCTTGGTGGTGCCTGTGCACCTTGGCGTGGCATGTAGTGGATATTGGCTTGATGTGAATAAAGGCCACGTTACTCTCGGCAGTGTTATTTGATACTCACAAATGTCCAGTGTAAACCACAGCCACAGGTATACTTAGATGAAACCAGAAGTGCCAGCCATCCAGGTGTAGACAAAGTGAGAGATCGACGGCCATGTGCTGAATCTGAGCTTGGGCATGCGTTATTAGAACAGAGCCCCAGTGAATGCAAAAAGGTTACTGTAATTTATTCCTTTGGGAAGCTGATTAGATTTATAGACCACATAGAAGTTGAATTCTTGCCAACCTTCTGCTATTTAACTTCTTAATTTTAATGTAGTTGAATTTATCAATCTCTTCTTTTATGGTTGGCACTTTTTATGTCTTGTTTAAGAAAGCCTTTTATTTTTTAACCCTGATGTCATGAAGATATTCTTCTTTATTATCTTCTAAAACTTTACTCTTTTGCCTTTCACATTTGGGTTCTGTACTCCTCAGGGGTGTGTGTGTGTGTGTGTGTGTGTGTGTGTGTGACATTTGGGTTATGTACTCCTCAGGGGTGTGTGTGTGTGTGTGTGTGTGTGTGTGTGTGTGTGGTGTGAGGTAGGAATTTATTCAGTGCTCTTCCATATGGAAAAATAATATTTTGGCACTTAGAGTGAGTTTCTAGGTGTATGTTTTGTCCATTCATTTGCACAGACCAAACTTTATTGTTATTGTTTTGTACAAGGCCTTTGTATTTGGCAGGTCAAGTCTTCAAATGTGTCTTGGTTTTTCTTGGCCCTTTGTCTTCCATACATATTCCATAATCAGCTTTTAAGGTTTCAGAAAAATACTCTTGAGATTTGATTTGCATTACATTGAATTTATAGACTGATTTAAGGAGAATGACATCATTATGATATTGTATCTTTTCTACCCATAAATATAGCAACTCTTCATTTCTTTAGTTCTTGCTTAATGCCTTTACATAGAGTTTATAGTTTTCTCCACAAAGGCAAACACCATTTTGTTAGATTTATTTTTATGTGCTTTATATTTTAGTTATTGTGAATGCTACCTTTTGAAAATTAAATTTTCTGCCTATTTATTAGTCTTTCATCATGTAGAGTGCCTTTCTTATTCTGAATGGGGCTAGTCAGAAGAGGAGGACAGGCTCCAGGGTTCGTGAGTGTTTTCTAATGCTAGCTAGGTGCTTCATCTGCTCTCACTTGCTACCCAGATGGCCTTAGGAAAGGGCTGTGGGTAGCTGAGCACCTTGGACAGCGTCACCATCCTCCTTTGCGGACTGATGACGCAGGGGTCATAAAAGAACATCAGTGGTCCAGACTGTGGCAGTGTGTGCAAAGTGAGGAATGGCTGAGTGGGAGGTCACCTTGTGCAGCAGCCAGTCTCATTCAATGGCAGAAGAATTAAAAAAAAATTATTGGTGCATTTTAATTATATATAATAGTGGGATTTGTTGTTACATGTTCATACGTGAACATAGCATAATTTGGTCAATTTCATTCTCAAGTACCTCCCTGTTTTGTCCCCTCTCTCCTTCTTTCTCCTGGTTCTCTTCCTCTATTCTACTGGCCTCCTTCTAGTTTCATGAGGTTCCCCCTACACACACTTTTTTCTTTTTCCTTTTTTTTTTTTTGAACCCAGGGGTGCTCAACCACTAAGCCACATCCCCAGCCCTTTTTTATTTTTTATTTTGAGACAGGGTCTTCTTAAGTTGCTTTGGTCCTTGCTAAATGGCTGAGGCTGGCATTGAATTTGGAATCCTTCTGCCTCAGCCTCCCAAGCTGCTGGGATTACCCCCTTTTTTTCCCCCCCTCCCTCTTTAGCTTCTACATATGAGGGAAAACATAAGATGCTTGATTTTTTTGAGTTAAACTTATTTCTCTTAATATTCTTAAGTTCTATTCATTTTCCAGCAGATGACATGATTTCATTCTTTTTATGCTACATAAAACTCCATTGTGTATATACCACATTTTCTTTATCCATTTATCTGTTGACAGACACCTAGGCTGGCTTTTAATTTGGTTATTATGAATTGTGCTGTTATAAACATGGGTACGCATATATCGCTATACTATACTGATTTTAAATCTTTAGGATAAATATCAAGGAGTGGTATAGCTGGGTCATATGGCGGTTTTATGACTAGTCTTTTGAGGAACCTCCACACTGATTTCCATAGTGGTTGTACTAATTTACAGTTCTACCAACATAGTAAAAACATTCTTCTTTCCCCACATCCTTTCCAGCATTTATTATTATTTACATTCTCGATGACTGCCATTCTAACTGGTGTGAGATGAAATCTTAGTGTAGTTTTGGTTTGCATTTATCTGATTGCCAAGATGTTTGACATTTGAAAGACATCTCTCGTTTCCCATGGAGAGTGGGAGGATGGGTGAAGGAGGATAGAGGTTCCTTCTATTAGACATCTTAGGTGGCATGAGTGTTGGGAGCTGAGTCCTGGGGACCTGAGTCTGTCTCCTCACATTGCTCTGGCATTTCAGGCAGACCATAATGACCTGTTGCCTGCCTGGGGGTCTAGTTTTGGTGGGGAAGCCCAGTCCTAGCTGAGCTCTTTAGGCATATCTCAGATGACTGGGCCTTATTCCTGCTGTCAGATAAGGAGACACAGGTCGAGCAAAGTGAAAACAGGTGTCCAGGTCATCAAGCTGGGCTGGAATAGAGACCCCGGTCTCATTGTTCTCAGACCAGGGCCCTTTTCCCTGCAACCCCATTGACTTAAGATTTTCAAGTGCTTATGCTGATATGTAGTGAAATGCTACTGGAATTGTGATTGAGTGTGGAATTGTAACATACACCTCATATACACCTGCAAAGAAGGGTGGATAATGGTGGTGATTATTACCTGGCAATTAATTCTCTCTCTCTCTCTCTCTCTCTCTCTCTCTCTCTCTCTCTCTCTCTCTCTGTGTGTGTGTGTGTGTGTGTGTGTGTTATCCCTTGTGCTATTAATCTTTTTGTAAATCTACTTATATTCTTTTCTCCCCATTCCAATAATATTTCTACTTTGAGATTCAGGGCAGATATCCATTTCTTTCTAAAGGCTACACCTTACAATATCAGGATTGATACAATTTCACTTTTCTCCTCTCCACTTGCTGGGTGCCTTGCCTTCAGTCCTTCCCCGCACCCATTATCAGCACAGGTTACCCTGTGTTTTCTGAGATGAAAATAATATGTGCAGTACTAGTTTAGGTTGCTATAAAAGAGGTCATGTTGTATCAGACAAGGTTATGGAAAAGAACAGCTGACTACTTGGTTAGCCCCTGACACCATATATTTTCTGTTTGCTATCTGTGGGTTCATGTGAGTAAGGCCAGATATTGTTCTGCATACTCTGACTGTTCCCAATGTCTTGGTGGAGAATGAAGTCTTGACTTGCTTCGTAGCCATAAATCAGCATGACTGGGAGTACGAGGGGCTGGGAGGGAGGACGTGGGAGAATGGGGCCAGCGTTGCCCTCTTAAAAAATAAAGGTCATACAGCGTAGGCTCAGCCTGAGCTGGACACCTCCCTCTGCCTGCCTGTCCAAGGTATGCATGTCTTTCTTTGGCATCTAGAACACTGGAATCTGTTACAGTCCCTCCCCCCCCCACTCCATTATGTCCTCCTTTGTCTGATCCAGGTTTGTTCATCTGAATTTTTCTAAAGATTGAAATTCCTGATGGGCACTGTCTTTCATGCTCCTTATGCTTGACTTTTTGGGAAAGTGCACCATAAATTATTGTTATCTTTAATTTTTTAAAGTCTAACATAGTTGCTTTGCAGTAAAGGGGAAATTGTCCCTGTGGTAAACTGCTTTGGGTTTATGAAAACAAAATAAGTGCGTTCTTTAAACATGTCCCTGTGAGGTCTGTTTTAGACTCCTCATTCCCAAATGCTGCCTGCTCTTCCCTGCCATCCCTCCCATCCAAAGCCTCTCCTCCTTCTCTCTGTCCTTCTCTTTTTTCCTTCTGTCCTCCCCTAACCCCAAGTTTTTTTCAAATTCAAGAAATTGCATGAAATCAACAACAAAAGCCTTCTCCACCTGAAGGTTTCAGGGGTGATTTTACAGTTAGTAGAATGTGTTTGCTCTCTCTTTAGGTACATTTTTTTTCACCAGGGAAGGAGGTATTTGGGAAATAGTGCAGAAGAGACTTTCTAGTTTCTTGTCAAATCCCATAGGAGCCTAAGTATTGTACAGCTGCACAGGTGTAATGGCTGGCTCTGTGGCTTTTCTGCATCTGGTTTAAAATCTGAGACTTTTTCAACCAGTTTGTCTCAGGGATGACAATACCTCGCTGTGCTGCCCCTGAACATACTCAAAGCAGCCTCTGGCCACTGTCATGACCCCCAGGGAGAATTTCATAATTTTAATAACATCCACTGTGTCAGGAGGTCCACATCAGGAGTTTAGTAGAAATGATTTAATTCAGGAAACTAGTTACAAAGGTGTTGCGAGGGCAAAAGGATGACAAGCCAAAGAAGAGATTAGCAGTAGCAGGAAGCCAGTCTCCATCTAGATCTGCAGGTACTAAGGATGTGGGTGTGATATTACGTGAACCCAGGACATGGGTTCCCAGGTGGCTGGTGGAATCTGGAGGACAAGCCACACCGGGAAGGCTAGGAGCTGGGGCTGTGGGAAGCGTAGCAGAGGCTGAGTTGTGGGAGTGGGCACCACACAAGAACTGTCTGGAACCAGAGAGGAGACTTGGCCACTTCTGGAGATGCCACCTTATAGCAGAAAGAGAGAAAGGAAGGGAATACCCTGGCTCCTCTCCGCTCCTCCTGTCTCCTGCCAGTCTTTCCCATTGTGTGAACCTAACTGGAAGTCTCTTGGCAAATGAGCCTGAGAAATGTAGTTGAGATCAACTTCTTGTAACACCCAACAGAGCAGGGCAAGGGGCCAGAAGTGGATCCGAGAGAAACAGGCAAAGGACTTGTTCATACACCAGGAAAGGAGAGTCACACGTTGCTTCCCAACAGAGATATGTGCTGAGCAATATGTCTTAGGCAACTTCTTTGTGCAATGGTAGATTGTACTTACACAAACTAGATGGTACCAGTCAATCAAAATGTCCTGCATGACCATAAATCTATTTCAGAAATGTTTATTAATATCGTGGCGTTAAAGGAAAATAGTGAAGTGAAACACTTCGTTTGGGCTAGCTCCTTATTCCTTTCCCTGTCCTCCTATGCCCTCCCTTCCATCCTCCCTGGCAAGAAATTGAGAGGACTCTGCCCCCAAAGGATGGTCTGTCTCACCAGACAGTCTCTGTGAGTGCTGGGTACCCTGGTGGGAAGGACTGCAGTAGTTGGACTCCATGGTCCCTTCTCTTCCATTCCAGAACCTGAAAGACTCTGATGACCCAGAAGCCTTTTGGTAACTTTGTTAGTGGCAAACCTGACGTGACCCTAACCGGCAGGAGGCTGCTCATAATCTGTATCTGACCCTCTTGGTTGTGTTGGCCACACATCTTGCTCCACAGCAGTCATGGGTTTGATTACAGGGTGTCTTCCCAAACCTGGGTAGGGATATTACACAAAGGTAAGTATTTGCTGCCTTTCTAAAACCTAAACTAAAATCAGCCTTCTGAACACCTCAGGTACCAGGGAGTCTGGGTGAGGGGTTGTGAACCTGTATTCCAGTGTGATGAGAAAGAATGAATGGACAGGTGGTCAGTCACACAGGGTCACAGCATGGTGCTTGTACACATCAGGTCCCTTTGAAATCAGGAACTTCTGGTGCCAGGTGGGCCACTGTACTGCAGAATAGCCCACTGCATCTGTACATGAGGAGACCACTGAGCCAGGAGCCACAGAACGCACCTTCCCAGACTGCCAAGGGGCTTAGAGGAGTCAGAACTGTTTATTTCCTGTTTGCAGTGAATGACCTTTTAGGTCTGAACTTCTGATCACGTATATCCAAACATGTGAGTGCTGGATGGAATGAAGGCAGCCAGCAGGCAAACATTTCGGGAAACCCAGTGACATACCTCTGTGGGCTGTTTCCTACGTCTTCATGGGCACAGATAACCTCTTTGATCTTCAGAACCTTCCGATGGTCAGGATTGGCTCTACTGGCCCCATTTTACTAACTGTCCATCCAAAGTCTGGCTGAAAACTAGCTCTGGCAGCTCTCTGGGCCTCGATTGAACAATGAGTCTTTATAAAATTGAATTTTATAAAAATTGGATTGTTTGCAAAACAACATGGGCAGCACAATCAGAGCCATACCTGATGTGACATACCACAAATGGTGGTTCCTCTCCCCTCCCTGTCTACCTCCAGACCAGTCACATCCATGCACAAAGTCACACAGCTCCTCCCTTGCAAAGGACAGAGAGGATTCAGTAGTTGAAGATGATGATGGTGGGCTCTGTGACTTTGTTTTTTTCACTCTTAAGAGGGCAGGCTTGAACTATGACCTCCCTGTGCTGACTTTCTCTTTGTCCCTTTGAACACCGGGTCATGGTATGCTGTGGCCTTAATAATCCCTGTTGCCTTCATGGGTTAGGAGACAGTGTGATGTTTTGTTTACTCCAGATGCGACTGGGGAGGGGAAACAAGTACCACCTCACGCAATCTGCAGCGGAGAGCAACTTTATTTCTTGTCAGCACGCACGGGACTTTGTAGACTGTAACTCACTTTAGATGGGAATAAGAAAATATTTTCTTTTTCCGAATATTTTGCAAGATTAATAAAGCTGCATTCTTAGGGAAAGTTTATTAATCCATAACTTACAGAAAACTCCAGAGGAAGGAAATATGAGATATGTTCTGGAGGTAAAGACATCAGGCATGTCACTGCTAGAATTGAATTCTGCATTCATTGTTCAGCTGGCTGTCTTCTGGGTGCAGTACAGGGTGCTGCTATGACGATGCCTTTGTCTCGTACATGACTGAAACATGCAGGTTTTCCATTTTTTATTTAAATTGGGAGGGTGTGAGGAGTGGATGGAAATGTGCAGAATAATCACAGTACACAGGATTCTTACCCTGTTCACCCCCGTGGTGGCCTTTCATCTGCATTGGACAGGAAGGCCTGCTTGGACTCTGGCCTTCAGATGTGCAAACTTCAGGCACTGGATCTCTAGGATCTGCCAAATGGAGATGCTGTTGCTCATGGCAGTGGTGGTGATAATGGGGATGACGGTGATGAGGAGCATAGGGGCTGCGTCAGTGTCCATTACAAGAAGTAAAAATCTATGCTAAAGGACTGTGACTCTATCAGTTCATCCACTCACCCAGTTGTTGAGCTGTAGGATCCTGGGCACAATGGTGGGCTCTATAGATACAGCCATTTAAAAGACACAAACTTTCTCCCTCAAGACCCTGGAATAGTCAAGAAAGAACAAACAGGAAATAATGTGGTGGCTAATGACCACCAAAAAGGTATTCTCTGGGTGAAAAGACAGAGGAAGGGTTTTGCCAGGTAAGCATCTAAGCTTCAATATTTCAAGGGTCACTTGGAATTTGCTTGTGAGTCTATCATGCATGGTACTGTTCTGGACTCTGGGCTGACAGGGTGAGTATGACAGAAGCTATAGCAGTCCTCAGGGTATGAACAGTCACCTGAGGAAGGCACAAAATTTATACTCTAGGTCAGGGGACCCATAGTAAAGTGGAGGCCTCCACCATGCCTGTGTGGGGAATGTGAGGTGATGTGGTACAGGCAGATCCTACAGTGGTGGGGTGTGAGGAGCCAGGGCAAGCGACAGGAAAAGGTTTGCAGGGCTCAGTTGTGGTGAAGGTAAGTGCTGGTGAACTTGCCTTTCCTGATTCCCCTGTTGCCTGGTGTCACAGAGCACTCTAAGGAGAATGTCAGTCATGTTTGTTTGGGTCAAACAAGGCTGTGTGCATATCAGGTGTGGTATATTTTAATGGTCTTGAAGGTATAAGAATTGCAGACTTGGGTGCCAACAGGGGCCAGGACTTTGTGGTGAGTGACACAGACTAGGTGGGGACTCGGTGAGCCACAGGTGTACTACAATCAGTGGTCACCAGAAGGGAAGGCTGGACTGATGTGGCCAGGCCTTTCTTGTCTTTTCTTTCTTTTTCTTTTTCTTTTTTTTTTTTTTTTTTTGTGTGTGTATATGAAAATTCCTCTGCTTAAAAATTTGGCATTAAATCAATTAAAACAAATCACAAACAGAAAACATCTTGTGGGCTGAAGATAACTGGCCTGTGAACTGTTTTTATCTTCTGTACTACCCACTGGTGAATTCTGGCTTATTCTTCACACTTAGTATGCTGTGCCTACAAAAATTATCATGAAGTAGACGTTTGGTCAATATGCCAAAGGGTAAACTGGGTCATTTTTGGTAAAGGACAGCGTTTCTACAAGGTAGTTGAATGGTGGAAATTGTTCCTTATTTGTTTTGTGTTTCCTCAATCATCTGGTTTTCCGGGTCCAACGTTATCTGCTACATGATAAAAGCTTCAGTGGAACCTGTGTCCAGGGTAATTCTGGCATGTTCTTTGCTGTTTACTAAGTAGTACTGAAGCTTATATCTGTCAAAGGCTGCAAGCAGCCTTAATTAAGCTCGTTATGTACTGCTACCAAGGGCATATCCTTGTGGTGAGTCAAATGAGTAGTTTTAGGGTCTGTAATGACAGTGTTCGGTGGCTTTCTCATTTAGGGTTGAGACTCCCAGCCACTGAAATATGCACATTTCAATCCAGAGTGAGAACATGAGCAACTTAGCTGTTACTGTGGAATTGAGTGAATGTCATAAATATTTATTTATCTTTTTCATAGCTGGCATAAAATGTTAGGATATAAAAAAGTTGTTCAGTATAAAAACAACAGAAAATTCATTGGCTATACATCTCCTGGATGCGTGTGTCTCTTTGGGTTTTCATTAGTGTCTAGCAATATACTTTGAGAAATTAGATTTGAACAGAGCTCCAGCAGAATATGAAAGCTCCTAGCGCTCATAATTAACCCGTTTTAAGCAAGGATCCATGGCTCACCGCAGCCTCCTTTTAACCAGCTGGTGGCTACAGCTGAGTGGAATGACTTTTCTTGCAAAGTTTTTGAAATAAAATAGTCCCTTTTGTATTGAATTGGAAAACTTTGAAACAGTATGAGAGAGGGGAAAAGTCCCTTGCATTGTTTCTACCCAGAGGCAATTACTATTCACATATCAGACAATGAAGATGAAGGTTTGAGGTCAGAACAGCGTGGATTCAGACCTAGTCTTCCAGGTTCTTACTCTAAGTCTTATTTTCTTCATCTGTGAAATGGAAATAAAGCTGTTATCTATTTTATTTGCTCTTTTGATTACTAAGCCAGATAATGCATTTGAGCATTTAGCATATTACTTGGCACATAGAAAACACTAGAAAAATTAGCTATTCTGGTTATTTTGCTATTGTTTTTTGCAACAAATGTTTTACTTTATGGAGTTCATGCTGTCGATAAACTATTTTTCTTTTGTTTAGAAAATTCTACTTTCCTTTTCTCTAAAAGAAAAGAACATGTTCTATCTTTTAATAGGTATAGAATATTTTTATGCCTTCATCACAGTTTAACCCCTCTCTTGGTTCATTTGAATTGTTGCTAATTCTTTTTTATTAAAAACAATGCTTTGATGAATATCTTAAAATTGATTAACATCTTCATTAATCTGTTGTGGTATCTTGATTTTCTGGCTGGTGTAGTAATTACATTTCACACATGGAGTGGGCAGAGCTACTGCCAGCGTTCTCCACTGGAATTTTTGGCAGTGGTAGAGATGTCCTGTACCTGTACTGTCCAGTGTGGCAGTCACAAGTCACCTGTGGCTGCTGAGCACTTGCCATAGAGCTAGTGTGACTGAGAAACTGACATTTTAAAAAATTCATTTTATTTAATTTTGGTTTAAGTAGCCCTGTATAGCCTAATGGCTGCCATATTGAATAGCAAGGACCTATAACTGTACTGGTTCAAAGAGTAAATCATACACTTGGGCTGAGATTTTGGTTTCATATAGACATTTCATAAAGCATTTGATGTTTCTCTTCTGGTCTTTACCCTGATATAGTATGAGAATATTGACTTTTGCCTTTGGTTATGTTTTTAAAATTTTGACATAAGGTAGATACAGGGTGCCTCACATGCTTGCTACCATTTTAAATTAGAAGTCTGCATTTAGAATATTGCCTATATGTGGCCCCTTGAGGTTGTTAATGACCAAGATCTAGCTTAGACTGACTTCAGTCTGGAAGGGAACTTCTTTACTCTCACAACATATACCAGGTACAGTTTAGCTATAGGCATGGCTAGAGTCAGGGTTCTATCAGCTCAGTTCTCATGTGTCAGCTTTACTTTGTGTTGGCTTTGTTAGTAGGCAGTTCCCAAGCAGTGCACAGATGGCCACCAACAATCCAGGCTTGTATCCTACTAGCTTAGCAACTCCTACCCTCCCACCCCCGAGAGGGCTTCTTCCCTTCCCAGAGTGGCCTAGGGCTGAATCTTGACAGACTTGGTCTCATTCTTGAACCAGTCACTGTGGTCAGAATTGACAACATAGAATTCATGCTCACTGGCCAGGACTGGACCTTAAGACCACCTCTGAGCCAGAAGATTAGGTCAGCCCTACCAAATTGCATGGACTAAAATTGGGATTAAGAGGATGAGTCCCTAAAGGAAAATCAGAGTGAGATATGCATGCTTGGCAGACAGGCAAGTACACAATACACAACCCATGTGTACTGCATTGTGCGCTCACTGGTAGAAAACAGCTGCAATCATCTGCTCTATCTCTGTAGCATTTTTGGTTCTCCAGTTATTTTCTTTGGAACGCTAGTCTGTTGGGCAGGAAGTGGGGAGGAGAAAGGACAGGTAGTTTTTTGTCCTATAAATTGCTGTAGTCTTTTATCATTTAATAGGCCCATTCCCTTATCCAGAGGGAGGTTCCTGAGATGTATCTTACAATCATCAGAGCTTGGGATGTTTGGATTCTACCTAGTCTTTCTCTGTTTATGACAGTATACCCAGAAGCTAATTTCTCCTTTCTAGGGAGATGGTAACTGTGCCTTAGAGACTTAACCATGTAAGTAAATTGATGCATCTATTGTGATTATTTTTCTTTATGAATTAGGCAAAAGATATATTGCATAAGCCCTTTCTTAGAAGTATCTGAATCAAAGCTGATGGGATTTACATGTCAGACTCCAGATAATCTAGGCATCAGGTAGAGAGGGGGCACTTCAGTCCCAGCTGGTGTATTGCAGCAGTATCTTGGGACTTACCCATGTAATTAAACCATCCTTATTAGTAATTACAAAAAGGGACTCACTGCCCTTAAACGTGACTGTATCATATCAGATCTTCATAAAACCATGAAACTATTTATTTAATCAGCCAAGTCCATGCAGGAAATATTTTATTAATATTCCAATTTTCTGATTCAGCCCTTCGCGTAATAAAATATGGTGACTAAAACAGTTTCCTTTTTACTGTTCTTGCTCAGTCTTATGAGAGGTTGAAATTTTGTAGCACCATTTATGCCAGTCTTCCTTTAATTCTTCAGCATAAAGCATATCAGCAAATTAATATTTCCAAACTACAAGATGAGATTGACCTCACAGGTATAAGTTCATTTCTTGTCCTGACATCTACTACATTGTGAAATTAGGCATCTTTTCTTTATCTCAATTTTTTTTACTTCATTTTCATTGTGGAAAGAGTGCTGATAGATTATCAACTTGTAACTGGCCACTCACTATTGTATAAGGATGTCATCATACAAGGTCAGTGTTGTTTTATTTTAATTTGGATCCCAAACAGGCTCTCTGTATTTAAAAAGGTCCTAGATGATGGCACTCAATCTTAGCAAATTTGTTGTCTCCTCTACTGAGTCACTTATGCTGGATTTTATCTATGTGCAGGTAAAGAAATGAAGCCCCAATGAGCTGTATTGCAGAGTGTCCTAGTATAGGGCAGAAGATTCAGTTCTAGTCTCAGTTGGATCAGAAGATATGAGTGTCTTAGACTGCTTACTTGACCTCTCTGGACCTCCATGTTCTCACCTGAGGATGTAGGATTTGGATGAGTGATCCCCAAGATCCTTGCCTGCTGCAATGATCTGTGGTTTTATGCACATGGATGTTTTCTTCATATCTGCAGTAATGCCTGATGATTAGTATGTAGTTTAGGACTGCATATACACACTATCTCTCAAAAGACCTTCCCAGATTCCCCTGACCTGAGCACTTTCTTTCTCTGTTCTTTCTGTACTTGTCACAAATAGCATTGTATATCAGAGTGGGCATATTTTTCACTTTATTTACTTATTTTTCCATTTCTTATTGGTGCATTATAATTGCTCATCAATGTGGGATTTGTTGTTACATATTCATACATGCAGAGTGGACGTCTTTATGCATCTTGTCTTCCACCAGGCTGTGAGCTCCTTGTAGGTTGGAACCTTTTCACATGTTGGCATATTTGAAAAGCATTTTGATTTAGACACTCAATTTTTTGGGGGCAACATGAGTAAGCTATATTACATTTTTGAAATCTTACAGGGAAAGATAAAACAAAACCAGATCAAATATGGTGGGCAAGAGGACTTCTATATAGTTATGGTGAAATTGCTTAGGAACTTATACCATATAATGTAAATTCAATAGTTTCTCTGGGAGATTTCATTTTAATGTATATGAAATGCCAAATTTTTGCAGTTGAGTGGAGAGGTAAATCATTTCATGCACATAATGGAATCCTTTTATACATTTCTGATTATTCAGCATCTTAGGGTAGGACTATGCTGTGTTACTTTCCATCATGTCAAAATGTGGCCTTTTTGGTGGGAAGGTCAGTGCTTTTATAAAAGCAAAGAGAGCTTCACCATCCTCACTGATGTTTTGATGTTTAGAGATTGTTTTTACATGGACTTTGGGAGAGCTAGTCTGCAAAGCAAGACAGTGTGCATATATCTCTCCAAATCAATGAGAATTGTGCTGTCCTCTAGAAAATTAGGTTTGAGCTGCGTCAACGTCAGTGCCTGCGACTGAATAAATCCCATTTCATGATTGCGTCGTGTGAGTCGTGTAACACGTCTAGATGGGCACCAGCTATGATTGCTTCTCCTTCCTCGGCATCTCTAAATGGTAATGCAGTGGATTCATGTGAGAAGTGTCTCAAGCAAACAGCCCAGGCCACATCAGATAATCAAGGGCCTGCACTTGGGAAGTCTCCATAGAACAACACAAGATGTGCTATTAACCAGAGACAATGTGAAAAACACTTTTTTTGGCTTGTTAAAAGAAAAAAAAAAGAAAGACTGATATTGGCACAAAGTACCTGAACAACCTTACTTCATGCAGTATCGTTACAGATCTTCATGATACAGTTGAGGAAAGAAGCTACGCCTGCACTCATTGCCAGGAGTTTATGGGCAGGTCAGGTAAACTTCCATAATCTTTGTTCATTCAGCCCCTTGAAAGAAAGGCCTACAATGTGCCAAATACTGTTTAATGAGTAAAGAATGTTGGAGGTGTTTAGACAGAAACAACTTCATGATGGAGCCTAGTGTTTTTTCTGTTTCTCTCCATCTTGGTCTTAAATATGAACCTTAAAAAGCAGCAACAAAACCCTGCAGTCCTGATGTGCTGTACATTTTTGCATGCACCTGCAGACATTCAGCCACGGTGTTTCACCTCTCTAGAAGTTCATCATATTGGAGGTGAGCACTCTCAGAGAGGAGCTTTTGGAGCTGTCAAACACTAGTGCTGTGACAAGTTTGAAATCATTTCAGTGTCAATCCAAAAGGCCTTCTTATCTCCTAATCCTAATTATGGAAACTAACCATAATTTCAGTGTGCTAGGCATAGGCAGCCACTCAGTGAGCAAGCACCCCACACTTCAGGAAGGAAGGATGGGCTGTTATAATCCAGCACTGTCCATTTAGTGCAATAATCTCTAACTCATCTCTGGTTCCCAGTGTCTTTGACTTGCTGGGTCTTCATTGCAAGGCAGAAGCCTTGGAGTTTATGAGAGCTATTATGACTCAGATGAGACATATAATTATTGTTTTTACCTCAAATATGAAGGATCTGTTTTCCATGGGAAAACAACAATAAATTCACTCCTAGCAATGTAGCTTACTAGCTATGTGACCTTGGGCAAGTAACTTTGCTTCTCCCACCTTCATTGTTCTTCCCTGTAAAATGAAAGCTTTTTACATTTAACAGTCTACGAGACACAGATAGGATTCTGTCCTTCGTGCTGTGTTTAGTGAGCAGGGAGCTGAGTAGAGTCATGTGGGTTATGTGCATTTCACAGCGTATACTAGGGTCCTCAGACTCACCTACCTTCTGAAGCATATGCACATTACAAAAGCAAATATGCTTGCTAATCTCCTAATTCATTTAAAAAAATGGCATAAGCCTAAAACCACAGGCTTGTATTAATATTAACAGTTTACTTAATTAGGACAATACCATTTTGAGATTAGAATATGATGTCATTCACCCATCTATCCATCATGTTAGCCTCTTATTCACTACTTATTAATATTAAGCACCTGCTGTATGCTTGGTGCTGTGCACAGTGCTGAGAAAACAAAGAAGAATAGATCCAGTCCCTGTCCCCATATCTCTTCTCCCCCTCCACAAAAGATCAGACTCTGGATCAAGGCAGTTGCTCTTAAGTGTGTAGCCTTTGGTTCTGTGCGGCAGGAATGATGTTGTGACTTGGTAACATCCAATGGAAAAAGAAGAAAAAAAAAATAGTTCCTCAACTCTGGTTCCTGCAAGCGTCTTTAATCATTTCAAGCTTCAACTGGAGACTGAATTGGAAGGAGAAGCTGTGAAAAGCCCATTTATAAAACAAAAGCCCGGCCAGGAGTCAGGCTGCTTTTCCCCAGTGCGGGACTTTAGTATCAGAGGAACACGTGTTCAGAACCCCATCCCAGCCTTCAAGTCTGCTTTCAAAGGAAGGAAAGGCCACACAGAAAATGGAACATAATTGGGGGCACCCTGGAGGAAGGGGACAAAACCCAGGAAGCATTGTGAAGCCTCCATGTGGGCCCAGAGCCAGCATCTCCAGACTTTCAGAGTGGCAAGCACACGTGTTGTGCAGATGTTCCCAGAGTCACGAAACAGGCTAGAAGAGTTGCCTCCAGCTTGTAAACATGGGGTGCTTTGGCTTTGCTATTTTTTGGTACCAGGGATTCAACCCAGGGTGCTTACCCACTGAGCCACATGCCCAGCCCTTCTTATGTTTTATTTTGAGACAGGGTATCGTCAAGTTGTTTAGGGTTCACTGTACTGATGACGCTGGTCTCAAACTTGCAATCCTTCTGCCTTGCCTTCCCAAGTCACTGGGATTATAGGCCTGCACCACTATACTGGGCTGCTTTGTATTTTAAGATAGAAAAGAAATAAATTTTATTATCAACTCCCAAACCAAAGGATGGAAGTAGAATGAACCATTCCTGGCTAAAGATAGGTCTGTGACATGACTATGAACACTGTCTACTTCTCAGCAAAGTTCCCAGAATGGAGAAGAATGCTCTCAAACAAACAAAAAATGTTACTTGCCCTGTTTCTGCAGGTTTCCGTCATATCTGTTTTCAGGTCTGCTGAGCGCCCCCTTATCTGTCAGTGCCTGGCTGTGCCCTGCCCCATCTCAGCCTCCTGGAGTCCTCTGGCTCTGCCTTCGTGAGGTTTGACCATGGCCCTGCCTGGCTGTTATGCACAGAGTCCTCAGCCTCCTCCCTAAGACTGTGAGCATCCCAAGCACAGTGGCCAAGCCTCTCTTACTGAGAATCCACTCCCCTGCCTGTGGGACTGCTCAAAGAGTGCACATGATAGAGTTGACTGAAGGAGAGAGCAGGTGCACCCGCGGAAAGCCCGCAGTGTCTAGTACCTCTGGTGAACTTGGGCAGTCATGGGGAAGTTGTTTTCAGTGTCAGGAAGTTGCTCTAGTTTGTTAGGAATGGGAGAGAAGGAACAAAGTATGCCTGCCTGATAGGCAGAAAGCAGAGACCGGAGAGCAACACAGCAAGCTAAGCGACCCAGTGACTGAGGCAAACAAGGTGAAACTTTAAAGGGCTAAGTACAGAGCCTTGTTCTTTGATGCAAATCATTAACATTAACAGTAAAATAGAATGTAGTGAATTACCTGGCCATTCTTATGAAGGAAAGGGGAGGTAGTTGATTTAAATCAACATGTTACCAATAGTCTATACAAGATGCCTAATCACTCTTGGGGTAAATTAATAGGAATCTGGTACATAAGACATGGATTCCAGTCTGCCCTCTGGAGATTCAGTGCAAGTTCAGCTCTGTGTGGACACATCTGCCTCCTGTGCCTGGCAGTGCTAGGTGGATGTGACTCTCTGACTCAGTTGCTTTTTCAGAACCTAGCATGGGTCTGGCCGGTAATAAGTTTGGATGGAAGTTAGTGCAAGAGGAATGGATCAAGCTACGGTGTATCCAGAAGTAGCAACAGCAAAAGATGAAGAAGAGGAGAAGGAAGGAGAAAGAGAAAGAGGAGGAGGAGGAGGATGGGAGGGGGAGGGGGAGTGGAAGGGGAAGGAGAAGAGATTGTATCTTGAGAACTAATAGAAGCAACTGGAAATGTTTATACTTTGAAATGTACTTATTGTGAGGGATGAGTGTATGGGGGGCATGGAACATGACCACCACCTTCAAATATTTTTTTTTATTGTAAACAAATGGGATACATGTTGTTCTCTGTTTGTACATGGAGTAAAGGTATACCATTTGTGTAATCATAAATTTACATAGGGTAATGTTATTTGATTCATTCTGTTATTTTTTCCCTTCCCCCCACCCCTCAAAGGTCTTAAAATCAGCATACTACGGAGATACAGCCATATCAATGTTCATAGCTGCTCAATTCACCTTCAAATATTTTAAAAATACTGCTATGTGGAAATGTGAAATATGAATTAGGATTCTTCTGTTTACCACCAAAGCAGTGGAGTAGAGGAGGCAGACTTTGGCTCAAGTGATTATTTAAAGGCGAGGCGATTTATGTGACAGGCCCCTTTCCCAGATCTCACAAATTCAAAAAAACTCAGAGAAAAAGTCCTGTAGAGATCCCTGAATTGGATTTGGGGGTTGGATAAATAATTTCTATGGATCCTGATAATTCTAGTATTTCATGATCTCTTCTTAGGCCCCAGGAAAAACATATGTTAATATTAAATATTATTGTACTGCTTTGTGCTCTGAAAGCATGCTGTGTGAATTATCTCAAGTGAACCCCATAAGGAATGTACACATATATAGGGAAACATTGCTTTTGTCCTATATAATAAAAACACACTGACTTAGTATGAACAATGACTTGAGCAGTCTCTTTAGAGGAGCTGAGTTCTTGAGTTAACAAGTGCTTCAGGCTTGCTCTATGTTAGAATATGAGAACATGTAGAAAAGGTAGGTTTCATTCTTGTGTCCATTTTACAGATCAGGAAACTGAGGCATAGAGAGATGAAGCACTAGTATATGGTCAAGATCACATAACCCTGATGTGTCAGAACCAGTGTTTGAAATAAACGGTATGATTTTCAAACTCTCATTCTTAACCTTTGTGCTGTCATGCTCTTCTGTGCTCAGTTTATCTCTGATGATGCATTGCTAAAACCTGTAAAATCAAAGACAACCCACAATTGACTTTTGCCATCAACTGTTCAAATTATCATGATGTAAATTAAAATACCAAACTTGCTCCCTCCCTGCTCCCCAGTTGTGGAGTTCTGGAATCTGTGTCAAACGATAACAAGAACAGTTGGAAAGCAACTTGTAGGAGGGTCCCAGAAAATTTGGCATCTTACACTTAAAAGTACTTCATTGCAGTCATGTCTCACTCTTCCAGAATGTTCAACACAGAGATGCTAGGTTAAATGGATGTTCCCCAAACCTGCAGTCTAACATTTTGAGTAGAGCATTCAAACTTTCCATGTGCTTCGATGATAGTAAATAGAATAAGGGAACTATAGCATGTTGCTTTAGAGTCCCTTAAAGTGCATTCATTATCTTTCAAATGACCCCAGGCCTGTGGGCGCTTTTGCTCTTTCTGTGTGTTTCCATATCCTGTAGTTTATTAAAATGGTTCAGGTCATTGGCCCTGCAAGAAACATTCCTGTGCTACCATGCTCCTTAGATAGAAGTACTGTCTTATTTACATTATCTGCTTTTGCTTCTCCATACTATATTTGCCAGTCCTTGAATCTGTTGGCTCCTTCATTAGTAAAGAAGTACAACTGAAGCTGATAATGGAAAACTGATAACTTGGTGTTTCAGTATAATCAGGTCAACTAGTCTCAGTACTTCAAAAGAAATGCCGTGAAGCTGTGCTCTCCGATATGGTAGTCATGGCTGAGCTGTTCTAGTTAAACTTAAATTAATTAAAATTAAAAAATCTAGCTCCTCAGTCCACTAGCCACATGTCAGCTGCCCAGTAGCCTCATGTGGCTAGTGGCTATCATGACAGAGCTGGTGGGCAACATGAACCCTCATCATTTCCATCATTGCTGAGAGCTCTGTTGAACAGCACTATTGCAATTCTTGGAGTAACTTTACAGCATTGAACCAGAGAGACATGGGCTCAGTGCTGGTGATTTTGTAGTTGGGAAAGTTATTATCTGGTCCTGAGTTTCTTCATCTGCAAATGGGAATAATAAGTAACTCCTCTCCAGGATTGTTCTGAAGATTAAATGGGATGTCATATGTAAAGCACTTCTTGGTAATAGTAGCTCAAAAGTATTCATTCCTTCTTTAAGTTTCCTGTGTTAGGTGACATTAAACTTGATAGCTCGGGCCAGTTTGTAAGACTGAGGTTTGCAAAGCCTGGCCTCTGCAAAAGTTGTCTCTCCAGGTGCCAAGTGACAATAAAGACTTAGTACATATATTAGTAATTGCTCCTTTATGGACAGAAAGTCAAAAATGAATAAACAAACCAGCAAAAAAAAAAAAAAAAAAATTTTTTTAAACCAGGGATTGAACCCACAAACAGTTAACCACTGAACCACATCCCTAGCCCTTTTTTGTATTTTATTTAGAGACAGGATCTCACTGAGTTGCTTAGGTCATCGCTAAGTTGCTGAGGCTGGCTTTGAACTCCTGATCCTCCTGCCTCAGTCTCCTGAGCTGCTAGGGTTACAGGTGTGTACACTATGCCTGGCACAAGCGAAAAAATATTTGTGAGTAGATTCTTTCTGAAAGAGTAGCTTGTGTCCATAAGGAAATATTTTTACTATCTAAAGGGTATATTTCCCAAACCACATTCCAAGGAAAATCAGATCCACAAAAGTTTTCTTTGTTCAAATAAATTTGGATATCTCTGGATGCACAATGCACAAGTTTGACTCTGAAGTGTCCTTCTAGAAAGAAATATGTTTAACATTTCTTAACATGGTGTTTCCAGTTTTATGGGCACAGAACCGCTCTCTGTTCTAATAGAATACCTGCTAAAATAGTGTTCACAGAAACATACTGCTCAAAAAGCACTATTTTTCAGAGACTTTTGCAGGGAAGGTTCATTGAAAAGCATTTTCTTCTGCACTAACCCCTAATTCCCATATAACAAAAGGGATGCAGGGCATCCAGCTCAGTCACTTTGTAGTTCCTTAAGGAAAGGATAAATCTGCAGTTGGTTCAGGACCTGAGAGTAACCCATTTTGTCAAGGTTTAAGGTTCAGTAAACAGCGATTGAGATCTCTTGTATTTCAGATAACCACAAAGGCACTTTTTGTGCTTCGAGACTAGAGGCTAATGTAACTGTGTTTCCATTGGAAAGCAAGCAGTTTTCCAGGCTTTCTGCCTTCAGTGGTTTGTCTTTGCAGCACAATGCCCATTGGGTCTGACGTTGGTCTGACAGAAGAAGGGGAATGTAATTCGACCTGGATAAGGGAAAAGATTTCTTTGAATAAAGTACTACTTGTGTTAGCTCTAATAATCTGGTAAGATCTAAGGTAATGGTCCCACCTTTGTTCTCTCAGAGCATCACAGATGATAAAGGTTGGCAGACAAACCCACACACATCAACAATCACAGTGTGATGCTACATTGAGAACTACTAGTCCAAAGGTAATGACCAATGCAGGAAAGGTTAATGAGAAAATTCACCAATCAAGACTCTGGATTCCAGGTACACATATGTATCCATCTGTATGTGTGTCATTTGTCTTGCTCTTTATCAGTCATCTATCTCAGGGGTCAGCAAACTTTTTCTGAAAAGGACCAGATGGTAAATATTTTTGGTCAGTCAGGCCATATGGTCTCTGTTGTAACTCAGCTCTGCTCTTATAGTACACAAGCAACCACAGACAATACAAGGTTGAGTAGATGCTTTCTAAGAGAGTAGGTTGCATTCATTAGGAAACATTGCTACCATCTAAAGACTATATTTCCCAAACCACATTCCAAGGAAAATCAGACCCAGGAAGGCTTTCTTTGGTCAAATAAGTTTGGACAGCTCTGGATGCACAATGCACAAGTTTAAAAATTTACTTACCAAAACAAACATGGGACTGGACCTGGCTTATTAGCCATAGTTTGCTGATCTCTGATCTATTTTTTGATAATAATTAAAATCAATGGTTATGTGTAGTTTCTGAAATGCTTACCTGAATCAGATTGCTGTACCAATATAGGACTTTGGGAAAACCAAAAATTTGCATGTGTCACCAGTAGTAAGGACTTTGCAAAAAGCAGATCATTGTTGCTAACAACTAATGCTCAGGTATTATTCTAAATGCTCATTTAGCTGTCCCAACAACCCTAAGAGTTAGGGACTCTTATGATCATCGCCCTTCTGCAAAAGAAAACAGCCAAGGAGCTAGCTTTCCGAAGGCCCCATTGTGAGGAAATAGGTTGAGTGAGCCATTCCATAGTGTGTATATCAATGAAACCAGCATATTGTATGCTAGAAATATTAAAAAAAATGTTTTGTCAATTTAAAAAAAATAAATTTAGTACAAGAGAAAAAGATTATACAATGAGGGGGTGGTTGATCCTGAATGGGGAGCCCAGGTGATCTGGCACCAGGGCTTACACTTTCCCCCCAACACCAAACTGTCTCCCAAGGGATATTTGGTAAAAGTAATTCTTCCTTGGCTTAATCGATAGCAGAAGCTACTCCCTCCCAGTGCTTTGTGACTTCACAAGCATCCATGGTCTGTTTCCATCTGACCAGTCCCACCCGCAGTTCAACTTGGGCTACATTGATATGATAGTCTGGCTACTTTCTGAACATGCCCATCCTCTTCAAAAACATGGTTTGGAAATGCTGTTCCATATAATGATTCCATTTTCCATAAACTCTTCACCTGGACAACTTTAACTCATCTTTGAAGACCACCAGTAAAATCTGCTCTTCAGTTTCTCAGACTCCTCTATAAGAATCAGTTGCTCTCTTTGTCTTGTTCCAGCTGCATATGCTGGAGTTGAATTTGTTGGTTTAAGTTTCTTCCCCAAAACAACTGAGCTTTGTCTCACTCAGCGCCTAGCACAGCGCTTGGCATCAACCTAGCAATTGTTCAACAACTAGGTTTTGAATGCAGGAATGTGAGGGAATGAATTCAGCATTAAGCCCAACAGCTAGGAGTGTTCATTACCTGTTTTGCTAAATGACTAGGGAAGTTTCGGTTGGCTTTTGCGTGAGTGTTCCTAAAATCTACCTGAAAGTCTATTCTGGCTTATTAAAGGTCATTAAGAAATTACTGGAGCCTGATCCAAACTAAACTCTCTAGGGGAGGCAAAAGAAGGATAAGAACTGTACTCAGAGGCACTCTTGGTATGAACCCTGTATTTTACTTTAAAAATTATAACTTTCCAGCAACATGAAATTGCATCCTGTGTTTGTGTGTGTGTTCTTCTACCTTAAATGTGTAGAATACACAGCTTTATTAATGCTTCAGAAATGTGTTATATAGTTATTTTCATCCGGCTCCCTCCCATGTACCAAGCAGGGAGCTAGATCATTGAGGAATACAGAGGCTAGCAACGGGCTCTACTGATCTTCTTGATCATTGAATGTGATGGCCTCTGATGTAAAGAGTTGTGAGTTCCTGTGATCCTTAGTGCAACATCTTTGTGGCAAAATAAATCTTTTTTTTTTTTTTACTGTTTATAAACATTTGGAATTTTATTTAAAAAAAAATCACAACCATGAACACTGTTATAGTTAGGGTCTTTTTGGTTCTCCACATTGATACTGAGCATGCTCACAGGGGTTCCCTTTGTTAAACAACCATTTTTAAAAGAAAAAAAGAACTCAGCACACTACCATTTAATTTGTTTAATGTTTCTTGCAAAATATATCTTGAAGAAGGAACAGGTGCTTCTGCTCAGCCTCTTCTTTGTACATCTCTCTCATGGTGTTTTGTATCTCTCTGACTTCTAAGATTGAGTTTCTTGAGTGTTGCAGTGTTATACATAGTATGGAGTTATTAAATACAGTGCTTGTGAATGAATGAAGATTCTCAGAACCACAAACATGGAACTCAAGTGACATGTTATGCTGGAATGAGGTTTGGTTTTGGCAGGGGAGTTGGGCTGAAATCCCAGCTCTGCCCCTAGCTAGCTGTGGTGAGGATCAATTCAGCTTCTCCTGTTCAGTTGGGGGAACAGCATGGCCACCAGAACAAGGTTGAAGGACTTGAACTGTGTACAGGAAACACGGTGTGGGTCAGCAGGTTAAAAGGATTTGTTTACAATGAATCAAAATAAATAAATTATTTAAAAAAAGGATGCAGTGAGATGCTCATGTGAGCTACAGGGCAGACAGATGTAACTGGAGGAGGGTTGGAGGCTGCAGTTTAAGTATGGCTCACATTTGTGAACAGGAAGTTGAGAGAAGAGGCAAAATAGGAAAAAAAGAAATCTCTGAAGATCATAACAGTTTGGAAAATGAAGGGAAAAGGTGCCAATGCTGGCCTTTCTTTCTCTTTCTCCTTGATTTCTCCTTGCCTCATCCTTTGGGGAAACTGAACTCATCTCTGCAGGCCCTCTTCAAGGGAAGATTTGAAAGGAGGAGGAACTTAATACAGGATAAGAGTTGTTGTCCAAGAAGGGTTGTCTTCTGGGGCCCTGATTATTTATGCCACTAGGATAAATTTAGGGCACATGGCTTGCAGAATTTTAGTTTCCATGAATTGAGGAGCTCCAGGTAATCTTTCTATCAAGAGAATAATCACAGTTATTTTGGTATCTAACTAGAATTGCTAGAATCAAAATGATCCCTTCTGCAAAATATTTTCATAGACATTATCTCATTTATACTTTAGAGCATCCCTCTGAGAGTAGGTCTTAATATCTCCATTATAGGCAGAAATTGAGGTCCAAGTTAAATGATTTGCCTAAGGCCACACCGCTAATGAGTACCAGATAGAGCTTGAATCCCATCAGGTCTTCTGAATCAAACTCCATATCCTATGCACTATGATGGGCTTCTGAAAGAACCTTAAAGAGTCTGCGTCAAAGGGCCATGCAGGACCAAGTTTTGATTGTCTGTAATAAGACAATGGGCATGGGAGATATTGAGAGCTTGCTTATGTTTGGTAGGTGTTAATAGCACCAATTCAAATAGCAAACCTTGGGCTCACTCTTGGGGGAGGTGACTAATAGCATAGACTGTTGATTTGGGGACCAGAGGATGTGGGTTTGCACTCTGGCTGTCTACAAAACACCTGTGTGGCTTTGAGCAAATTACTTAACATGTTTATTTTAACTTGCATTTACTGAAGAATAAATGAGAATATAGCTCAAGAACTCAGATATTTTCTGCAGGATGGTTTATTAGCTATTATTTTTATTGTTATTAAGCTGGTTTGTATTGAGGCATCTGACTATCCAAATGGACTACATCAGAGGAAGGAGAGGGCTAGTTACATTCAGACACCCTTTATCTGGGGAACAATTTAGTTATAGTTGATATAGGAATAGTAATTGGTCAAGAAATTGCCCCAGTTTTCTATGCGGTTGCATGTTCCTACCTTCTCCCATATTTGAGGCATGCCCACATGAAATACCACAGTGTGTTTTTCTTAGTTGTACCCACATGGGTACAAAATGCTTCCATGTAACCATCCCCAGTAAACTTGGATGATACTGAGCAGGGTGGAGCTGCAGCGAGTGCTAGTCACTGGCCGGATTGCCAAGTGCCTTGGATACCATGTTGGAGTTTTGACTTCATACTCAAAGTAATGGGGAGCCCGTCCAGTGGTGGTAATTAATGGATCAATTCTGCTTTTTGGAGCCTGTCTGGAGTAGAGGGTGTGAAGGGCAGATGGAAATTGACAAGGAATGAGTGTGGAATGTGGGTTTAGGGGAGTAGGAGAGAAATGACTAGGACCAAAGCCAAGAGAGTGACAACAGGAAAGGTGAATAACGTGTGTGTAGTTGGGGTTCCCGCTATGCCTGCTCCTTCAAATAAGCGGGGGGGTGGGGTGGGGTTGAGGCATGAATTGTCTGTATCCTGTGGTGTGAAAGAGCACGTCTTTTAATTTTTTTTTCCTAAAAGAGTAACATAAAAAAATAAAGGAGGTCAGGCTCAGCAGGAGCAGCTTCCAGGTTCCTGAATGAAAAAGCAGCAGGACAGAGCCATGCCGTCCTGTATGTCCCGCATGGAGAGCCACGCTGGAACTTCAGAGTGGGCAGGAGAAGCAGATGTTGTGAGAGGGAGCAGATGAGAGTTTGCGTCACACAGAAGGAAAGTGATCAAGCAATGCGGGCTAAACAAGAGGTCTCAGAAGAAAACCAGAGGGCCAAGGAGCTGTGAGACCAGGAGGCTGAGCTCACTTCAGAAAGGTGTCTCTCTGCAGTGCACAGAGTCGGGTGGATCCCAGACAGACCTGGAGCCTAGGAAGGCAGGAGGCCAGCTGCAGCTGGAACCCCTGTTGCAGGAGGTGGAGGGAAACAGGAGGAGAGGACACAGGGCTTGTGATAAAGCTGGCAAGCAGTCTGAGGAGGCTGCGGAGAGAAGCCCGGGCACAGCGGAGCCTTGAGGACTTTGATGAGATCCCATCAATATGGGACTGAGCAACCTACACAAGAATGGGAAGCACAAATAGCATCGAATGCCAAAGGCGTGCGGGCTCTAGGGGAGGAGAAGCCTGTTATAATTTTAGCACAAGAAACAAAGCTGTCTAGGATGATGGAAATGTTCTGCGTGAGTTGGGACTGCAGGGCCAGTCAATAGGAGAAGAATCACATAAGGACAGGATTCTTGTTTAACAAACATCGGGTGGATGCATGAAAGGAAATCTTTGTGGAAAGATGTATGATCTCCATGCTTATTTATTTGGAAGGGGAAATAATCACATTTAGGCATGAATATACCCCGCAAGGAGAATTGCATAAGGGGAAAAGTATGCAAAGAGATGAGGCCGTAAGTGCTGGAGGAGCGGGGCAGTGATGAGGACAGCAGTTCAGCAGTTGGGCAGTGCGCTTGGGGTGGAGAGAAGTACGCCTTTGGAGCTTTTACTCAGAATCAGTTGTAGGACACAGAGCAAGACAGTGCAGGTGGACCATGGGTTTAGAAAAAGAAGTCTAATTTCAAGTATGCTTCTTGACTTTATCGTGGAGTGACCTGCCATCTAGCATTTTAGCAACTAAACTTCAGTTTCTCCTGGCCTTAGCAGGTTATTCTAACTAGAGGAGGGTTGGGGGAAAGTGTGTGCACACATACAGAACATGTCACTTGTCACTAAGACATTTTATCACTAAATGCAAAAAGTATGAAGTTCAAAAGTTGAAGAAGGACCCCGAGAATTTCCTTTGGCTGTTTTGGAAAAGATGTAATTCTGACACCATGGGTAAGGCTGATAATAATTCTAATCTCCTCCCCCTCCTCCTTGTTGCTGTTATTGAGGGTTTATCCTTCCCCAGCCCTGTGCTGATTTTACAGATACATGTTCATCTTCAGGAGAATTTATAGATGGGAGTGGTATTGTACCCATTTTCCACCTGAAGAAACTGAGGCTTGGAGAGGTTTAGTGACTTGCCTGAGATCTCTCACCCAGTTAGTGGAGGAGCCGGATTCTAACCCTTATATGACTAAATCGGGTCTTAAACCTTCAATGTCTCTGTGGAGAAAGAGTAGGTTTGGATATCTTTAGAAATAGGATTCACCTGATCATGCAGATCCCTTGTCCAAGTTTCCTGTGAATTAGCTCCATGTCCTCCTCAGCAGCACACAGGAAGATGGGAGGTTTTTTTATGGTCTTGTGAGTGGAAGGCACCCACAGGCCTGTCCCTGAAGGAAGACATAGCAAATTGTTCTACAGCTTGATGCTCTATGGGCTTCTGATTTGAAAAGATGAAAGAAGTGGAATCCATAGACAGTTTTTGATATTTTTACATTTGATTTCCCCTCCCCTTCTGACAGATCTGGTGTAAAGAACATGCCTTGCCATGGGAAAGGTAACAAACACACACACAGAAGATGACGGGCACAAGGCTGCAGTATGTGCGGAGGGGACAGAGGGCTGATGTAGGAGCAGGAACTCAGATTCAGGGAGTGAACTTAGGTGACACTTTTGACCCTTTAAGTCGCAGTTTATTCAGGTGCAAAGTGAAACATCTAGTTGATCGAGGGCCCTTTCTAATCCAGCAGGTTCCATCTTAGGGTACAGAGCCGGTAAGGAGTTCTGTTCTTGCTGTTTTGTTACCAGTTTTCCAGGACCATCCTTAAGTTCCTGTGGCTCCATTAAAGATCAGAGGGTAATAGGTGTTGGTGAGGATGTGGGGAAAAGGCACACTCGTACATTGCTGGTGGAGCTGCAGATTGGTGCAGCCACTCTGGAAAGCAGTGTGGAGACTCCTCAGAACACTTAGAATGGACCCACCTTTTGATCGAGTTATCCCACTCCCTGGCCTATACCCAAAGGACTTAAAATCAGCATACTACAGTGACACAGCCACATCAGTGTTTATAGCAGCTCAATTCACAATAGCTAGATTGTGGAACCAACCTAGATGCCCTTCAATAGACGAATGGATAAAGAAACTGTGGTATATATATGCAATGAAATATTGCTCAGCCTTAAAGAAGAATAATATTATGGCATTTGCAAATAAATGGATGGAATTGGAGAATATCATACTAAGTGAAATAAGCTAATCCCAAAAAAGCCAAATGTTTTCCCTGATAAGTGGATGATGATATATAATGGGGGTGTGGGGTTGGGGGATAAGAGAAGAATGCAGGAACTTTAGATTATGTAGAGGGAAATGAGAGGGAGGGGGGTATGAAAAATGGTGGAATGAGACAGACATCATTACCCTATGTACATGTATGATTACACGAGTTGTTTGAATCTACATCATGTATAATTATAGAAACAAAACAATGTACCCCATTTGTGCACAATGTATCAAAATGCAATCTGTAAAAAATAAACAAACAAATAAATAAATATTTAAAGAAAAAAAATTAGAAGGATTTTGTCCCTTACTTCTTGTGGAGATCAGCAAGACAAGTCCCTTCTTTTAGAAGGTCTGAATTGGAATGGGAGAGGGGAGAAAACAAATTGACCTTATTTTGTTCCATTATATAACTATATTCATCTGACCACCAGCCTGGAGGTTTCTTGAGGGATAACGTTCTGTCTTAATGTTATTTATTTATTTATTTATTTGATGCTGGAGATGGAACTCAAGGCCTTATACAGGCTAGGCAAGTATTCTATCACTGAGCTACACCCCCAACCTCTGCCTTATTTGTATTTCAATCTCTAGGGTCTTCAACAGTGCCTATCAAATATCTGGTGAAGGAATGAATACTTGGTGAATACCATACATACAACTACAAAGTCCTTCCCTATGCTGAGCACTTGACAGCCATCACCTCGTTGGACCCCACAGCCACCCACTGAGGCGGGACCCTTTCTGTTACCCATGCTATACTTCAGGGGAAGGTGTTTGGCAACTCAGTTGTTCACCAGGGACTTCACAGCTAAAGAGTGAAAGTTTGGATCAAAACCTTTGCTGTTGCGAACTCTGTAACCCATGCTCTTAACTAACTGGGCTGTGTCTCTTTCAAGAGGTGGCTAAGGACACATTTAAAAACCTCCCTAGGGGAGCGATCAGTGAACCATCCATTCCTTTGTAAGCAAAAAGAGAATCAGTGATGAAGTGAAGCACCATTTGGTAGTCTCCATGGCCCCTTGCCATCTCGGGGACAACTTTAATGGAAAACATTACCATATGGCTAGAGTTAAATTGTGTTTTGTTCTAACCCAGTAATTTTTTAGCTGCTTCTCTTTCTAGTTCACTGCCTTGAAGCCTGTATTCCACCCTCACTGAACTATTTACTCTTTCTATGAGTGTGTCATGCTGTCTCTTGCCTCTGGATTCTGCACATCCTGAAATGTAATCACAGGTTTTCTTCTCTGATTCCTCAACTCAACCATGTCTCCCAGAAGGCAGGGACTGTACTTCCTTTTCTTGCACCAAGGTCTGGCCACAGGCAAGCATATGGCAGTTGCTAAGTAAATGTTTGCTGATAGAATGTGTTATAGATAATCCAAGGTGTGATTCTCTCATGCGTAGAACCTACACAGAAACTGCAAGGCGCTAGCTTCTGCCACACATCTTGTTTAACCCATGCCTGTGGCATGAATTTCTCTGACTCTTTGTTGCACTTGCTGATCTTGTTTCTTGAATAGCACAAGATTCCAGGGGGAAGAACCCATGAACCCATGGCAGCTGTGAGGTCCAGGTCTCCCAGCCAGTGGTTTGCAGAGCTGGATCTCTGCACTCTTGCTGTGCTACAAAGTCTGATTCATCCTGGGTCAAGGTACCCCAACCTGAGAATCAGAGGAGCAGACTTTAATAGGTTCACTTACATGGGGAAAAAAAAAATCAGTGCTGTTAGAAAGAAAAAAAGAACAAGTATGTGCTAGGTCCTCCCAACATTCACATCTGCCGTGACATAACACAGCTAAGGGGGCCCTCACCAGATCCTTGTCATTCACAAGAATTAAGAGCCTTGTCATTCACAGTAGCAGCAGCCCTTTCATAATCTCAATCCCATGCATTCCACCTTCTCTGTAATACACATGCTCCATTAGTATTACAGCCACACCTGACACTACTATTCCCTTTACTTTCCTCTATATTTTTCCCCATAGGACTTATACCTCCTAACATACTGTAACTTTGTTTATTGTTGAAGTATATTGTTTACTGTCTGCCCCTACTCACATATGTGTTAGCTCCAAGGTGGGGGGGTCTTCCTTTGGCTCACTGAAGTAAAGAGTGTGCACCTGTGGAAGGCAGGAGAATGGCCCCTCAATAGGTCTATACCTTAATTCTCGGAAACTCTGAAGATTTATATGGCAAATAAGACTGTAGATAGGATTAGAGTCATGGATCTTGAGATGAGGGATCATCTCGGATTATTCAGGTGGGCCCATTTTAACTGACTGAGTCTTCAAAAGCTGAGAACCTTTCCTAACTACAGAGAACCAGAGGGTCAGCAGCCTGAGAAAGGCTCAGTCTATCAGTGCTGACTTTGTAGATGTAAAAATGGGCTGCAAGCTGAGGAATCAGTGGCTTTTAGAAGCTGGGAAGGAAATGAATTCTGCTTTAGAGAATTGAGAATAGAATGACCCTCCTGATATTTCAATTTCAGTCCAGTGAGGCCTTTACTGGACTTCTTACCTATAGCAATGAAAATAATAAAATTTCGTTTCTTTTTGGGGGGGAGGTGGGTAACATGGATTGAACTCAGGGGCACTCAACCAGAGTGCCATATCCCCAACCCTATGTTGTATTGTATTTAGAGACAGGGTCTCACTGAGTTGCTTAGCACCTTACTTTATCTAAGGCTGGCTTTGAACTTGAGATCCTCCTGCCCCAAGCTACTGGGATTATAGGCATGTGCCACTGCACCTGGCTATAAAATTGTGTTTCTTTAAGTCACCATATTAGTCTGTTTCATTAATATAACAGAGTAACTAAGGCAAACTAATTTTGTAAAGTAAAGAGCTAACTTTATTTAACTCAGTTTTGGAGGCTAAAAGTTCAAACAGGGTGGTGCAGGCTGTGATGAGGGCCTCCTTAACTGTGTTACCTCATGGCAGATGTGAATGTTGTGTGTGAGAGGGAGGAAGAAATCACATTGCAAAACGGGAACCAGAAAGAGACTAGAAGCCCATGATCCCTCCTGAGTGCATGTCCCCAACTGACATACAGACCTCCCACTAGGCCACAATACCACCGTGCGGGGGACCAAGCCTCCAATATATGAACCCTTATTAAGGGGTCACTCTTAAAATATATCCAAACCACAGCAGCCCTAAGTTTGTGATATTTGGTATGTCAGCAATGGAAAATTCTTTAGTGCTCTACACTAAATAAATATTTGTTGTAAAATGAATGAGCCTCAAATCAACTTTGGTAGGTCAGAATTTGTCCCCATTCAGAAAATGGGCTCAGCAAGTTGAAGCAACTTGCGCAGTGCATCACAGTAAGGAATTCGCAGGGCAGGAGTTCTGATCCATCCTACTCCCAGCCATTTCTGTTTTCCTCCTTACTGTTGAGCATAAGGGCATTGGCTTGGTATTGAACTTTCCAACCACACACAGCAATTCTTGGTTCATACACAGATAAAGTGGGTGTGTCTCCATGGAGATTGGTGGGAGGAGAGTAAAAACATCATTACCCTCATGCAATTTAGAGCTGTAATTAACAATCTCAACCCCAGAGCACATGCTCTGTGCTTATATACAAACAGTCCACCAACTAACAACTAAAATACCATCCAGCAACTTCTTTGACCAACAGGAAGCAGCCACATCTGCTTTCAGCACCTAGACTCCCAAGCCAGGTTTGGGAAGCTCCTCTAGTTAGTTGTTCTGGGCCAGGGTCTATCTTAGATCTGGGAAGGCAGTGAGCTTGAAGTTTAATTTCACACCATCAGTTCCTTGGTATATCATGAAACCAATGCCCAATTGTTAATAATAAGGGAGGGCTGTGGGCAGAGGATCTATAAAGTCACACTCTTAGAGAATGGATTGTACAGACACCACAGATTTATTTCAGTGGATTTTGGAGACTCTGTGCATGGAAGGCTAGCCAAAGCAGATGGTGTGTGCAAGAGAAAATGGTGGGAGGACTGGTTTGCTCAGAAAAATTTTCCATTGAAAGTTTTGCTAGAATGTGATGGGGATGCTTCCTGGTCCTGAACAGCATATAGAGACCAACCATATGAAGAGAGAAAACACAGAGGGCAATCTGTATGAGTGATGCACACAACTCTGCGATACAAAGCAGTGTTTAATCTGGAGACATTGACATATTAGTATGTTAAGAGCAACATCCACATAAAAGTACTCAGGAGTCTTATGCTTTATGCTCTGAACTCCAAAATGATTGCACTATCTCTGTGACTAGATGGAGAAAACCTGGATTGATTACCCAGGGCTAGTTTCTTGCGTTTCTGTTTCCCTCTCATTTGACAGGTACCAGTATCCATTTGTTCTCTACTACGTTTGAATTGTAAAAATAAGCTAAATCAGAGCAATCTTTCTTGAGTTATAAAACCAACCATGTGAAGATGCTTTGAATGCTGTTCTGCTTGTACATAACTAAGAACCAGCTCCTGGTGGTAATTTTGCAGGTGATTAGCCTGTCGTGTAGAAGCATCCCTTTGGGAATGACAAAGGAACATGAGGTTGTAATTTCTCTACAATAAGTAGATTATTCCAGAGACTTTCTTTCCTCTCACCCCTTCGCTATTACAAAGACTTTAAGAGATTTATGTCTTAAGGATATTTTAAGAGAGGAATGAGACATAAGCTGGAGGAGTTGTAGGGGACCCGTGATCATCAACTCTTATATCCACATGTAATCAGCAACGGGACCTAGGGTGCTGTGCTCGGTCTGGGGTTTTAAGGACTTAGGCACAACCTCTCCATTGGGCTTTTATTTGTTCAACAAACTCTTCTTCATCTTGCATATTAAAAACAAAGACAGTCTCTTCTGTGAGGCTTTTCTTGATTCCTTTTGGACAACCAGTTCTTAGCTCCTGCTGTCACATGTTCCCCTGTGTGTTTGGCACTGCTCTGTCAATCTCGCTGTTAGACCCAACTCTGTAAGAGCAGAGACCTGTGCCCTTTCACCTTTGTCTTCCAAGAGATGATGTACAATAACAACAACAATAAAGTCCTTATTACTATTACAACTGTCATTGCAGTTGACACTCCATATCCATGGGCTACACACTCACAATAGAAAAAAAAAATTTAATTGTATCTGTAATGACAATGTGCAGACGTTTTTGTTGTTGTTTTTGGTCTTTATTCCCTAAGCAATACAGAATAACAGTGGTTGGAAGAGCATGTATATTCTCTTAGGTGTTATAAGTAATCTACAGATGATTTAAAGTACATGGGAGGATGAACATGGGTCTTGTTCAAAGACTACACTATTTTATGTAAGTGACTTGAACATCCACAAATTTTGATATCTTCTGCGGCTCCTGGAACTAACTGATCCCCCAGAGACACCAAGGCACGGCCATCACCATTCTTATCATTATCATTGTCATTCTCATTATCACTACATTGCAGGCTTTATGCCAAATAATTTATGCAAATTGTCTACAATGGCTGGTCACTTTAAGAAGTATTCTTTGGTAAGTAAAGGCACAGGTATTAGAAATGGTAGAAAGTACAAAGGAGGAAACTGCTTGACCAGTGTTTGGGAAACTGTAATAAAAGATGTAACATAAACGATTAAGTTAATGACGGTAGCCAGTATTTATTAGAACCGATTTTGTGCTAAGTGCCTTTTTTACATAATACCATATCAGCTTTACAGTCACCTCAGGGAAAGATAAAGCTTAGAAGCTTTGGATCAGACAGTTTTACTTTTCAGTTTATTGTAATTTATTTCTCTAAGTCTCTCTTTTCCTTTCTATACAAAGGAGATAATAATAACCTACTTCAAAGGGTTGTTGTGGGACTAAAGGAAATAGTGGCTGGCACCTCATAGGGGCTCAATAAACATTTGTTGAATGTTACATTAAAACTTTGCAGCTTTCTTGGCACATATTAGAAACAACAACCAGTATTAATCATTTATTGTGTGCCAAACACTTTTCTCAGAGACTCACATGGATTCCCATGTGAACTGGTATCACCATTAACACTTGGCAAGTGGAAAGTAGGTATCAAAATGATAAAATAGGGTTGGGGTGTAGCTTAATGCTAGATTGCTTTCCTATCATGTTTGAGGCCCTGGGTTTGAGCTCTTGCATTGCAGAAAAAGAAGAAGTGAAATAATCTGTTTGAAGTCATGTTGTCAGTAGGTGGTGAAGTTTCAGTGCAAATCCTTGGCCATCTATATGAAGGCTTGATTTCTTTCTACTACATCTCTGCAAAATGTTGAAGTAGTAAATCATATTCTGTATGTGGTTTGGAGGTCAGATCTTATCCAACCAGTGATTTTGAATCAGATCTCATTTGTGTCATTTGGGATGAAGTTTCTCCATCTGGTGAGGGAGCAGCTGCACTGTTTGTGTCCCCCTGGGCACTTGCTTGGTTGGGTTGAGGGTTTGTGTCCCCCTGGGCACTTGCTTGGTTGGGTCGAGGAACCCTGCTCGCCTGGCTCCAACCACAGACAGTTGTTAACAAGGAGTGATCAAGTGGCTAAACTGCTCCTGGGAGGAAAAGACCCCTTCTCCCTTTGTTCTAACAGATATTCACAGCAGGCCTGCCTGGGAGCCACAGTATTCTTTTCCCTCTAGGCAGGTCCTTCGTACTTTGTAGCTTCCTTAGATAGGTTGGTTTAGGCTTTGGGACTGGAAAGTGGACTTGGGCAAATACTCTTGGCTTCACAGTTCCAAATGGAATGGGATGGAATTCAATTTATAAAACATTCTTGTGTTACATTTTAAGGAATCATAGAGATCATCTAGTTCAGAGTATTTTTTGTTTATTTTTTGAGCAATGGGAAGCTGCCCATAATTCCACTGTATAAAATATGAAAAGACTGCAGAGGAGTTTCTTAGCTGATAGCCATTCCTCCTACCACCTCCTTCCTGAGTCCTCATGTTAGACCTGAGACAACTGTTAGGCATAGTCCTAAGGCTACCCACAACGCAGTTTGGGAACTTTCAGGTTCCCTTCAACCCTGATTCTTAGGACATTTGTTCCAATGCTTTTTCACTTCATTACAATTAATTTACTCTAGAAGACAGGCTAATCCAAGGTAGGAAATGCTTGAAGTAGCTGATTTAAGTAAGCAATGACTCCTCACTATTTTCCTTTTGGGTTCATGAAAAAGGCTGTTAGACATATGTTGTGAACCCACCTCCAAGTCGCTGAGGCATTCTGTGCTGTATTGCCAAATTATGTACATTCCAGGGACTCCTTCCTCTCCCTGATGCATTGCTAAAAATAAGAGAACTCACACAAAAGCATATGTTGTGATTTGCCTTTGGTTTGGGCACAGATCATCCAAGTGTGAAAACAAAATTGGTCGCTCCATCCTCCTAATGCACAGATTGGCACATCTGTACTGTACTTACCAAAGAATTATGACTTACATTTTATAGGGCTTGGCAGTTTCACAAAGACACTGAATATCCAATATCTCATGTGATGATTGTGGGAGATGTATCAAGGTAGGCGAAGCAGGTGACTTTACTTATACCCACTTCATAGGTGAGAAAGAAATTCAAATTTGAGGTTCAAGTTCCACAGAATTTAAAACCATTCCAGAACACCTGTTATTTCTTTATTGATTGCCTGCCATTTTAGTTAAAGGCAGAATATTTATGCTTCTCAACTTCCCATGGGATTACATCCCAATAGACAACTGCAAGGAATCACACCGGGGCCAACCACAGTCAAGTTTGGGAACCCATCATACTTTGAAAATATCATAAATCAAAAATGTGTTTAATACACCTAACCCAGAAATCATCAAAATTTAGTCTAGCATGTCATAAACATGCTCAGAACACTTATTTTAGCTTACAGTTGTGAAAAATCCTCCAAACACAGAGCCTATTTTATAATGAAGTGTTGAATATCACATGGAATTTTTTGAACACTGTAAGGGAAAGTAAAAAAAAAAAAAAAACAGAATGGTTATATGAGTACACTTGTGCACCATCTTTAAATTAAAAAATTAAAAGTCGAACCATTGTAAATTGGGTATGGCCTGTTATCAGCAGGTTTTATCATTATTGATAAACTCTGGGACAGAGGATGATAATACAAAAGTATTCCAGTAGTTAAAGTTGAAAACATAGGTAAAGCAGTCACAAATGCAGAGTGTCAGGATTGAATTATCGATAGGGATTTGAAGGTTTATAGTGGACATTTTCCATTTGTCCCTCCAGATCCTACCTTAACCTTCTCTGTGCCTGGGGATACTTAGCTTTGGACTCCATTAGACCTTCTGGTTTGTGGTTCATTTGACCAATGGGAGCATTTGCAGGAGACTCATGGGAGGGCAGAAGTGAAGGAGGGGAGTTTATTCAGTCTTACACCTCAAATGAACACAGCCTGGCTGCCTTTCTCCACCAGAGGTCATAGTCCTGGAGAATGGTCCTGATTTAGTCAGTTTTTTTGCTGCCGTGACTAAAAGATCTGACCAGAACAACTGAAGAGAAGCACAAGTGTATTTGAGGGCTCACAGTTTCAGAGGTCTCATCCATAGAAGATTGGCTCCATTCCTCGGGGCTCAAGGTGAGGCAGAACATCATGGCAGAAGAGTGTGGCAGAGAGAAGCAACTCACATGATGATCAGAAGCAGAGAAAGAGAGACTCCAATTGCCAGGTACAAATATATACCTCAAGGTCATGCTCCCAAAGCCCCACCTGCTCCAGCCATACCCTACCAGCCTTCAGTTACTGCTCAACTAATCCCATCAGGAGACTAATTCTCTGATTGGGTTAAAACTCTTATAACCCAATCATTTCTCCTCTAAATCTTCTTGCATTGTCTCACACATGAGCTTTTGGGGGACACTTCACATCCAAACCATAGCTGGATTCTTGAATGATAGAAATTTCTTAAGTAATGCATAGTGTATTATAATACCTACATTTCAAGTCTTCCAGGCAGTTAGGGTAAAGACTTATTAGAAAAGTCCTCTGTTTTACCTAAGTGGTAGTTCTGACTTTCATGTAGACTCTTGACTATAGCATCTGACAGTGTGTGCCTATGTGTGTTACAAGGGGAATTTTGTTGAAAGAACCATTAAGCAAATAATACTGTTTCTTACCTCAGAAAATAAGCTGAAATTAGTAATTTTTCAATAGGCTCTATGTTTTGATGAATCTCTGTATCTTCCAACAGTTTTCTATTTCTTCATCCATCTGTTGATTCATCCACTCATTCATGAAACATTTATTAAGCATCTACTGTATTCCAAGCCCTTTAACTAGAGATGGCACAAAACCATCCCTTTTGCTAGGAAGCTCACAAGTAGCTAGAGGCAAACATGTAAGCAAATTGATGTTTGTTTATTTGCTCACCAAATATTTGTTGTGCACCCAGTATTTGCCAGGGACTGTTCTAGACATTGGGGATTGGGGACACAGTGATGAATAAAGCAGCCAGATATCCCTGTATTCATAGCAGTTCCAGTCCTTACATTGTTAATCTTCTAGTGGTGAATAGCATTGTAGGAAACAAAGAATAGCCTTCTTACTTTCTGTGAGCATGGTGGAAGTTATTTCACAGGGTAGCACCAGCTTCATCGGGATAGTTCACAGTAGTGTGTAAGATTAGGTCTAGACTGAATGGCCCAGTCCCAGCTGTCAAGACGATCAGGATAAATATACATAGGCAGATTCGAGAAACCAGGATCCGGAGTGGAAATGTTCAACTGTGGGCTGCATATCTCAAAACTGCAGTATTTTGGAGCCAGTCTGGCAGAGCAGTTGGTTTGGAGAAAGATTTTAAGAAAAGTACCCAGACTGATGGGTGTATATGGAAGACAAGAGACCGAAGCTGTAATAAAAGGAAACTAGGGGCTTTCTGTGTCACGACTGAATCCCTAGCAGCATGTGCTAGCACTCTGTTCGTACCTCCATTGGTGTACTCATGAAATATTACAGTTAGCTCTGCCCATGTCTCTACAGTTCTATCCTAAGCCCCAAGTCAGGGACCGTGCTCAGTTTATCTTTCTGTCTCTGGAAATTCACAGGAAACAATACACTAGATGTTTGTTGAATGAAGGAATGAATACACAGTTGAGTAGCTCTTTATTAAATACTGACTGTATGCCAAGTACTGTATTAAATTCTAAGGAGGTGGACATGAGAAGACTCATCCATATATTCAGGTAGTTTCAGGCTGTAGAGAAGCAGACACTCACTAGGCCACCATGCTGGGTGCTGAGGAGTGGCAGAGAGTCATGGCAGTCACTTTCCCTAGGTTCCCTGCATGGCTGTTGAAAATAAAATGGAGCCAAGGTTCAGAGTTTGGGCTGTATATCCAGTCTGCCTGAATTCAAGTGCTGGCTATAACATTTACTAGCTCTATGACCTTGGGGACATTACATGTCTTTCTGTGCCCTAGTTTCCTTGTCTGAATGACCTCATAGGAGTTTGGTAGAATTAAATATGTCAACCTACATAAAGGGCTTCCAGCAGCACCAGGAACACAGCAAACACTGTATAACTCTTGTGTCTGTGGTGGTAAATCAACAGAGGGTGGTTTGAAGGAGGACCACTGTCACCAGAGTTGGAGTCAAAGCCTACCATGCTACTTCCAAGCTCCCTGACCTGAGGCCAATGACCTCACATCAGTTTGTGTCACCACATATTTGTTGTGGTCTACGAATAATAATAAGTGGTCTACGAATGTGGCTAATCCCTGAGGACTGCTGTAAGGGTTCAGTGAGATCCTGAAGACAGCACTTAGTAGGATCCTAGGGCTCCTTGTCGCCAGATGCTTGGCGGCGGTGGAGAACATAAGCTCCTGTGCAGAGATCCTTCTAGGATGAGCTTGGGACTACACAAGCAGAGGCCCTTTGTCCACACCAGTCCCAACATTTGCCATTCTGGGACACAGTCAGGGACAGGACAAGTTGGCACCTGTCTGTCAGGGTGACATAATGAGCACTAAATAAAGTAATTCTCTTAGGATTAGTGTCTCAAACTAGGTGGAAGCCTGTGTCCTGGGACAGTTGACAGCCATAATAGGACCAGCCACGAGAGATGGGATGCCTAAGCTCCTGAGGGTTTAAACTTCCTGCTTGAAAGCAGGTGTTTAAACCACATTCCCAGGTGAATGGGAACACACACACACACACACACACACACACGTACACACACTAATTAAGTTGCCTTTAAAAAACACTGATGCCCAGCCAGTTCCGGATCAGTTACACCACTGTCTCTCTGTAGGTGCAACCAGGTATTTCATAAAAGATCTCTCAGTGATCGTAATGTGCAGCCAGGATTTGAGAGCTACCCAGGCAGAACCAAGTGGTCCCATTTGTGAAGAGGGAAAAGTGATGAAGGAGGTTGGAGGATAGGGAAAAAATTGACGAGGGCATTGGAGAGAATGAGGCTCTTTGCAATTTAAACACTTCACTTTTATATCTAAATGATGAACCTCTGCATTTATTTAGCATAATTGGTAAGGTCATTTACCCTGGATAAACTTCTTTTTATGTCAAACATTAATAGGATAGTAATAATTTGAAAGATCATTCACTTCTATTCCTTTCTGGCCAAAAAATAATACTTTGCTTAATATAGAAGTTTAAAAGAAATTAATGAAGGTTTACAGGTTCTTGATTTATGAGTGAATAAAGCGTCGAAATTACAAAACTTGGTACTATTAGGTGATTTATCTTCTAATGGCTCTGCCAACAATGCTGTCTATTCTTAGGACTTTTTTTGTTTATTCATTTATTGTATTCTTTATTGCCAAAACATTTAGACTTATCATCAATCATAAAAATACCCATTTGTTCAACAAATTTTTACTGTTAAAAACATAAAAGTTCTTTTAGTTTGTTTATTTGAATTTATCCCAGGTACACTTAGCAGACCTGTGTCAGTGAATTCAAATTCCAGCAAAGAAATTGTCTCCCTGCATGTACCATTCTTGTAATCAACAATTTTACTGGTTTCAAAAAGATGAACCTACTTCTTTATCCCCTCTGGGATGTGCTTCCTGGAGGGGTCTGAAATAAGGCTGGAGAAATTGTATCTGATTCTTTAATAATCCTTTAAGTATTTTCTGATACATGTTTCAGAATGGTGTCACAGATATATAATTTGCAATAGGAAAAATGAACTTGAATTTTATAAGAACCTGGTGATTATGTTCTTGAAATAGGATCATGACTATGTCAGTGGCGGGGGACCCACCCTCCCAGATTTATTCCACATGGACTAGAATTTGTGACTGCTGATTTCTTTTCATCCACTTCTGCTAATAGATTCAGGAAGTAATTTTCAGATGTGGAAACAATAGATCATAGATAATAAAAGTAGAGCGTAGGCAATTTGGGAGGCAGATAAACTTACATAGTTGAGATCTCTTTATGCCACTCTACCGTGTTTTGTGCTTGTAACTCTTGTGCATTATTCTCTTATTTTCTCTTAAATACAGGTGCTGTCAAACCAAGTCTTGGTGGATGGGTAGTTAGCAGGTTGAACCAGGACTGCTTCTGCAAAGCACCACCCTGACACAGGGCACACTTTTCTCTCTTCCCAAAACTTTATTTTCTCTTAACTGCTCACTTGGCTCATAAGACTAGTTCTGCATTGTTAAAATTTAATTACTGTTGACACTAATTAAAAGGTCATAGAAGCTGGTCAGAGGTGGCACAGGGATGGAGCAAACAGACCAGTGGCTAATATTACAGTCAGTTGACATCTTGATTTATTTCTTTAAGGTAGGCATGGCACCGGAGCAAGGCTGTGTTTTGCTTGTAAAGGGGATGCTCCAAGAAGTTTATTATACATGCATCTTAAAGGTCACATGTACAAGCAGAGAGAGTTCTTGAGGACAATCTCATATTATTACAAGATAATCTACTGTACATATTGTGTATGTAGGCACTCTGAAAGCCAAATGATATATATGTTTTTCTCAGAGCGCTTCAGTCTTGATAGAGAAAACAGGAGCTTAGATGTGTTTTCTTGAAGCCAGAGCCTGTGAAAAATCCTTTTATGGAACTCATGTGCCAAAGCATGCTGTGTAAAGTCAGCCCGAGGTCATTACTGTTTTTATTAGGTGATTATATTATAAATACGAGTTGGACCTCAATCATAAGCAGATCCTTTATGTGTGTTTCTGAACATTCTCACTCCAAAGTGCTAAATTCCAAATTGGAATATTGATTGTCTGATGTCTGAGTTACAGCCTTCCTCAAATCTTGAACTAGGCCTCAGGGCCCATGTGTCTTTCTGGAGATAAGTTCTTCTTGTAACTGGGAGATGTAAGGTCTTAAATAGTGGGCCCCACAAGGTTGAGAACCAAAGGCTGACTTGGGTACTATTCTCCCCCTTGTGAGTCAGGAGGTATTAAACACATCATTTTACAGCATACATAAAGAAATTGTCATAATTTGTAAATGTCCCTGAGTTTCCTCTCGGGTAAGTCAAACGTTAATGTGTTACTGTGAATGTTTATTTTCCATGCAAATGCAACTGAATAGTTTTTCCTTGATTCTTTAGCTTCTTTTTTCCCTTAAGCTAAACCACAGACCTCTTTCCTAAAATTTCTAATTCTGTAAATATCCCTGGATTTTAAAGTTTCATCCTGATATCTTTTAGAATGGTGAAATACGCCTTAAGCAGGATTTCTCAGTCTCTGTATTCTTGACACTTTGTGCCAGTGCCAGCTAATTCTTTTTTATAAACATTTTTTTATTTTGTTTTATTGTTCTAAAAAATTTACTGCTTCATTATAGTTACACATGGTAGTGGGATTCATTATGCCATATTTTACATGCACATAACATAGTTTGATCAATCTCATTTGCCAGTACCTTCCCTTTCCCTCCCCTCCTCCCTCCCCTTGATCTGCTTTCTCTACTCTACTAATCTACTTCTATTATTATTATTTCAATTAATGCATTATAATTATGTACATATAATTGATGCATTATATATATATATGTACGCATGTGTGTGTGTGTATGATTCATTATTTGTACATGGCCATAGCATAATTTGGCAGAATTCTTTCCCCTATCACACCTCAGATTATTCTTTACTGTGCATTGCAGGAGTCTAGAACTGTCCCTGGCCTTCACTGGTAGGTGTCAGTAGCCTCTCCCACCACCACTGTGACAACCACAAATGTCTTCAAACACTGACCCCTTGGGGGTAAAACAGCCCCCAGTTGAAAATTGGTGCCTTAAGGTGGCGTCCAATCAGAGGCCCTTAGTATTCTACATGCAGAATTAAGTGAATCTGAGAATTTAAAAAAAGATGAGCACGTGCCGACCTCAGCAAGGCACATATTTGTCACACATTGACTTCCCTCTGGGATCGAGTCCTGAGGGTAGGGTTTTCTGTGTTCCCATGTAATGGACCCCCAGTAAATATTGGCTGGATGAATTTAAAAAATTAATTGCCAGTCTCTTGATGTTTCCAAAAATGCATGTTTTGTGTGTATGCATGTACATGTATATGATGTATGTATTTACGTCTTTCCACTAAAAACTCACCCAGTTCTTATTACTCTTTACTATCTCAGCATCTGAGCAGCAAAAGGTACATAGCAACCATGCAGGAGTTGCTATGTGCCTGGTGAGTGACTACCTGGCACATAAAAAGTACATTAAAATGATGAATTAACTGAACATCCATGACCATATGCCACCAGACATAGGGTTCATGGCAATTGCAGCGGTCTTGTGTCCTTGGATGTGGGATTCTCACCATGGCCTCTCTACAGCTTGGTTTATTTTGCCTTCTCCAAAGTCCACACTTGATGCTTCTGGTGTCTGGGTCCAGAGTCCTGCCTGGTCTCTTCTTGAATCCATGCTGGCAAAAGGGAGAGCATTCTGGATCAGTAGGCGATGAATTGTTTTATAATCCAGCTCATCACAGCAGTGCAGGTGGCTCCTGCTTCCTCCCTGAGCTCCTTGGCTGCCCTGGCAGGGCTGTGACCCATCTCAGGGTGATGGCTCCATTTTGAAGGCCTGCGTTTAAAGTGATGAAAAAGTCAGAGGACAGCAGCCTTTCCCAAGATTTATGCTGAAACTGCATAAAAGTTTAGTGTTATTGGAAAGTATTTGAAATCACTTTCTAAACTAGATTTAAATTCATTCTCTCGTCTTTGACCACGACAATGGTGTGAATTTTAAAACGGCCGTAAAAAACATTTACAAGGTACAGTGGATTTCTAGGTCAGGACTGAAGGCATGAGGAGGGAAGTGGAATTAAAAGGCACTTCACTTCAGTTCAGACTAGAAAGGATGGGAGAGATGACCTGGCTCCACCTTCTCCCCAACAGAGAAGGAAACTATAAGTCACTGGGAGATGAAATGACTTGTCCAAGGTTATGCATTTTTTTTTCTCTTTGTCTTTTTGATGTTTCTCTTTCTCCTTTCCCCCTGCATTTTAATGAAAGAAAGTATCAGATTCATATACAAAATAAATAATCGTTTTCCTAGACTGTAAATGTGATAACATATCCTAGTAATTATGGTAACTTTGAGATAGTCAGGTGCACCTCTTGTTTGAGTTTATGAATTAACACTGGTCCAGAGAATGGGATTTTTGATGACTGGAAAAAAAGAAAAGAAAAAAGAAAAAAAGCCCGTGATTGGCAGAGTGTTGAGTTGAACCCAGGCCTCTTCTCTGTTCAGTTGCCATTTTACAAAAATGCATGGTTCCTTTATTTTATTTTGGGATGGGGGCTTTCAGTCAAGGTTGCTGATGGAAGGGACCAGAATGTGAGGGTTATTGCAGGCAGGATGTTGTTTATCACAAGGGCTGTGAAGAAACTGATTCAAGAAAAAGTATGGAAAGAAAGCCTCATGGAAGCCAGAGCTTAGACCCTGATTTAAGTCCAGGTGCCTTAACTTTTTAGCTGGCTGACGTTGGGTGAGTTCAATACCACGATCCTAACACAGTGAAGTCAGGATGATCACTTTCGCTGCTCTTTTTTAAGCACTAGGTCTCTGGCCCTGTGTTAAGTGCTTGATATTAACATGACCCCCATGCTCCAGAGAAGAAGGTTTGCTAGTAGGTTCTGAGCAGAGCCTGGGTTTCACCCCAAGCCTAAATCCAGAGCCCATGCTTAGAAGTGGTGCCATCTCTGAGTATATAAGACTCTCAAAGACTCAATGAACTGATTAATAATGAAGGATACTCTAACTGAATTCTTTGTCCTATACAACAAAATTTTGTCCATGTCCACTCTGTAGGCCCATGCAAGTGGTATGTGTGACTCACTCAGATTTCTTACCTACTACGTTCCCATTTGAGACAGATAGGTAAAATATGAAAAAGAAAATTGCTTATTAATAATTATCAGACACTGGGCCTATGGAGGAAAAGATAGTTTTCTGATGCTTTAATTTCTTAACTTAGATAAATTCTTGAATTTATATCATTTTGACTACATGGACATCAACCCCTGAAGAAGGATTGGTTCTCCTGCCTGCCCCTCCTTCTGTGGTTAACTGGATTAGACTCTCATGGATTAGACTCTTGCTGTGTGCTGGCCATTGTGATGTTCCTCACAGAACCCATGGGAGGAACAAGGAACCAAAGTCTGGTGAGCTTGCCTAATTTGCTGCTGGCAAGTGGAGGAGGCAGGTGCAGCTCCAGGTGTGCCCAGCTCCAACATCCAAAGTTCAACCTTTAAGCTTCCTTGCCTGTCACCTTGATTTAATTATCTTGGCCTTTTTCTGGCACCATGATGGCCCAAGCACAATGGTGACTTACCTAGACTCCTCAGCTATCTCCTTTCAGTCCCACCCAACCCTCTCCTACCCGATTTTGTGACCTTTTTTTTAAACATGTTTCCATTATGAGCCTTTCACAAGTTCTGTAGGTCAGAATTGAGAAAACCTCTCTGCAAAGTTGACTCATGTTCAGTGGGAGGAGGCCTGCTTGCTTTGATGGTTACACTTGAAATTGTGTAGTTTCTTTCAGTAGCTACTACTTGGTTTCTTTTGGTGGCTGCCATAGACATTTACTGATTTGATTCTCAGTGTAATTTGCTGAGGTGGATGTTTCTGTCTTCATACTACAGAGAAAGCCATGAAAACACAGCTGACACCAATCCTAAACTCTTCAAGTAACTGAACCCCTCATAGGTCTCTGGTCCTGTGTTGTATTGCTCTGGTGCCCAAACAAGTCAGGATGATCACTTTCACTGCTCTTTTTTAAGCACTAGGTCTCTGGCCCTGTGTTAAGTGCTTGATATGAACATGACCCCCATGCTCCAAAGAAGGAGGTTTGCTAAGTAGGTTCTGAGCAGAACCTGGGTTTCACCCCAAGCCTAAATTCAGAGCCCATGCACCCAGCTCTGATTGCAACTCCTTCAGACTTCAAAGCTCTTGCTTTTTTCCAAAGTTTATTTTATGTGATTTTTAGATCGTCGAGTTACACTCCTGGGCTTTATTCTTCTCATCTCTGCTAAGAGAAGTTCAGAATGGTTTGAGAATTGAGGGCACCGATGCTGCCCCTGGATACCTGCATCACAACTCTGTTGCTGGTCAACTGTGTGACATGGGGCAAGTTCCATCATCATTTTGAGCCTCAGTTTCCTTGTCATTAAGATGAGGAAAAATAATACCATGCTTTAGAGGTAAAGGTAAATATTATGTGAGTTAATTCATGTAGGCATAATGCTTAGAATAGAATCTGACATGTATGAGCTTTTCCTATATGTATTGGCTGCTATAATTATGAGCTATAATTATTTACCTTTCAGACATTTATGGTGTACCATGTGCCAAACACTGTGCTAGATAGTAGGGTGCATTCCTGTGTCCCTTTCAACTCCTGACATTCAGGATGGATATAAACAACCAAACCCTCCATCTCTAGGGGGAGGCTTTGCATGGTTAGCTCCAGGGAACTTACAAATCGTTATGTGGAAAATGAAAAATGCATTTAGCTATTACTTTCTTTTACTCATCTTGTTCATGTAGGTGGGTTGCATTTTACTACCTAATTGAGAATAAGGGCGGAAAAATGGAAGAAAGGATATTTGTAGTTTTTGTGTGGGTTGAAATTTCCTGAGATGGGAAACAAATTCATAAACAAGAAAGACAATGATGCTATTTAAATTGGAAAATCCATGGATGTGGGAATATGGAGCAAAGCCATTTTGCTATTTTGGTCAGGGAGGAGGATGGCACAAACAATTTGCACATACTGTCCTTGGCCAAAACTGGTCCTGTAGAGAGCAGGACACATTTGGGTATGAAAATCATATTCAGACCCCCGATTTACATGGTCCTATCTTCCTGCCCACCTTTCCACTGCTGCACATATTAGGAGATAAAGTCCTCGATCTCATGCAAATCAGATTGAAAGGGGATAAACTGGAAAGGCTTAGTGTATTTCCTGTCTTTCAGAATGGCATGTAAATACCAGTTTCTCCTTGCCTGCGGTTTACGGGATTTAGCGATACACACTGGCAGGATCCTGGGCTTTCCAGTCAGGTTATCTACTTCTGCCCTTATGAATCCCAGGGCAGCCTGGATAAAGACATGACATTGTTCTGAGACTTTGCCTTCCTTTGTAGCACGGGGAGACTAATTATTCTTGCACTGTTTAGCAAAAACTGAGTACAGTGGGTAGCCCACAGACTTGGCATCAGAGAGAATCTTGCCTCAACTGTGGCCCCTCCACTTGACTGGCTACTCATACCTGCATTTCCTCATGTTCAACTTGAGGACAGTGTTACCAGTGTTGCTAAGCTTCTGTGGGGGTCAGCGATGTGTTATAATTTGGTTGGAGTGTAGTGGTCCTTTTTTTAAAAAAATCTATTTATTACTTTTAATTTTTTTCTAGTACAGTCATCCCTGGGTATTCAGGGGAGATTGGTCCAAAGACCTCACTCAGATAAATCTTCAGATGCTTAAGTCTCTTTTATAATATGGTGCAGCATCTGTATGTAGCCTATGCATATCCTCCTGTATACTTTAAATCATCTCTAGGTTACTTATAATGCCTAATACAATGTCAATGCTATGTAAATCATTGTTATCCTGTATTGTTTGGGGAATAATGACAAGAAAAAGTCTGAATACGTTCAGTACGCATTTTTGTTCTTGAGTGTTTTCCACTTGGATTTGGTCGAATCGGAACCCACAGACACAGAGGGTTAGCTGTATAACCTGTTCTCTAATTGTGAAACACAGAATATATATGTGGGGCCAGTAACCTAGGTCTTGTCCCAGGTTGGCTCACCTGGGTGATTAGCCCATGTCTGGTAGTTTAGTGTTTAAGCAGTCTCCCATGCTGTTGATACTATAATTCTAGAGTTTCATTTGGATTAGCTGTTCTTCCCCATAAATACACTTCACACTTGATGCTGATAGGATTTTCTCCATCTCCAAAGATGAGACCTGTTCCATTAGTGACAGCCTAGGCCTACCTCATGGCAATGGGCCTGTCCACAGGCTTCTCGCCTACAGCAGTGAGACATGCTTCTATCAGGGGAGAAATCAAAATAGACCCCACACGGCCAAGAGGAAAACTGCTGAGAAAAGAGGATCTGAATCCTTACAAGGCACTTTCTTAGGAAATATCCCTTTACTATAAATAGGAATGGATATTCAATTTTAGGCCCCTTTAAAAAAAACTCTCTGGCACTGAAATTAGATTTGAGACTGATGGAATGAATCTAGGAGGGGGCGATTCTGTGCCACGCTAGGACACGTCTGAAAGTTCTGAGCAGCTGGTGCGGTGGAACAGCTGAGCCACAAACAAATATCAGCTGATTTTAGCACTTCTTATTTCTAGACGTCCTGGTTTGTTAACTCGTAAGCTCTCTTCATGAAGAACCTCAGTGCTTCCTCCTGCTCTACCATTGACGTGGACAAGTGACTTGCCTTTCAGGGACTCACTGTTCCGCATTCTAAAATAGGAGTCATGCCTGGTATTGATTAAGAGCTTAGGATGTGCCAAGGCATATGCCAAGTACTTTCCACCTATCATCTCATTTAGTTTCCCCAGCAACACTGTGCGATAAGAACTATTATCTCCATTTTACAAGGAGGAAATTGAGGCATAGTCAGCCTACCTGGTCCCCATTACACAGGGGATTTTGACATTTGCTCCCGATGAGATCTGTTCAGGCCTCTGTCCTCCATACTTTGCCACTGGGAACTCTTCTGTGTTATGGGTGTTCCCTCTCCCATGTGCCTCTTTCTCTGTGGGAACCTGGCAGTTCAATCATCTATTTGCTGAGGAAGGCTGGAGGAGAATGTGTCTAGATTCTAAATCCTCAATGTGCATTCATCTGTAGATTGTGTCCATGGTCTCTGGCACCGTGAAAAGTGTCTGTAACTCCTAAACATTGAAGAACCACTATGTAGATGTTAAAATTGCTAAAAGAAACCAATGCAGCCAGCCATTTTACAGTAAGGAAATTAGATCCATTTTGCTTATAAATGAGTAAACTTTCAAAGACTTTGGTTGCTTTCCAATGATCTGACCACATATTTTGAAGTAGTGAAATTACATTGGAGACTTACTATAAGGAATTCATGAAGGAAACAAAAAGTAGGAATCTAGCTTGTGAGTTGTATCATACTTGATCCCAATACTTCACCATTTTATCTTCTCCCTGAAAGATTTCAAAGGAATCAAAGACAACTTTTGTTCTTATTTTATTCAGGGATTATGACAGAGGCTTTAAAAGGTACGGAGAGAGGATTTTTATATGTGTAGTATGTGTACATGTACACATGTATGCATATATTTTGGGTGAGTATCTTAGTCCTTTTGTGCTGCCATAACAAAAGACCATACACCAGGCAGCTTATAAACAACAGAAAGTTATTTTTCACAGTTCTAGAAATTGGAAAGGCTAGATCAAGGTGCTGACCAATTTGGTGTCTGCTGCCTGGCTCATAGATGGTACCTTTGAGGTGTGTCTGCATGAGGTGGGCAGCTCTCTGGGGCCTCTGTTATAAGGGCACTAACCCCATTCACTACTGTTGCCCTGATGACCTAATCACCTCCATAGGCTTCACCTCCTAATATTGTCAGATGATTGATTAGGTTTCAACAGGAATTTGCATGGGGGGGGTGGGGCTTGCAAACAGATCACAGTGGTGGGCTGATCAGTCTATAATGAAACAGTAAAAGATAGTGCTTATAGCTGGTATCATTGAGAAGGTATAGGGGCAATCCTCTTCAGTAAATTGTGGTCAAGTTTATAGTTGTTGAACAGTAATCAGAAGTACTAGCTATAGCTTACATTCATTAAGTATATGTTGCATGACAGGCTCTTTTTAAAGAACTCCACAAGGATTCACTAATATAATCATCTGAACTTTGGTTTGACATAAATAATGTTACTTTGTACACTTCAGGTTGAGACACTTGAGGTACAAAGAGCTTGAGGACTTGCCCAAGGTAGTTAAAAAAACCATCCTGGAATATGTCCTATAAAATATGATGGCAAGTTTCTTATAAAGAACCAATTAATATCTGTATGCTTTGTCATGACCTTCTTTGAATTATTAACTCTGAGACCTTTGCTTCTTTCTGGAAGATCCACAGTGAAGAATCCAACTTTGACTAAATGCCTGTTATGGAGTGCCTTACACATGGTGTTAGCTCTTTAGCACTCCCTATGTGTACGTTTATCAGGACATTTTCTGATTGCCCTGTCATTACCTGTCTCCTTTCCCTTAGACTGAGCTGCTTGTGTTTCTATGGAGTGGTGATCTCTTCCTCTTGTAGTAATAAGCCATCACGAGTCTCAGTACTTCCTCAGGTTGGCTACAGCTCACTCAGCTCTGTTTCAAGAGACTTTTTATTCTAGGGATTCAGACTCTGGGAACAGCTCCATCTGGGCCATGTGGTTCTCACGGTGGCAAAGCAGAAATGTTAGAGTCTGAACTGGACGACACAAATGTGTCCAGTTTCTGCCCAGTTGCAGTGTGCAGTTGTCTACTCTTATCTCATTGGTCAAAGCAAGTCACATGACCAATGACCAAACCAGGCAGTGGAGCAGGGAATAGTCACGATCTGCTTCAAGGTGCTGGAGGTCACATGACCAGAGGTGTGGCTACATAATCCTCTTCTTGGTAAGGACACAGATATAGGAAACCACAATATACTATCTGACCATCTGGGCATTCCTAGAAGTCCATTTTTATTCAGGAGGAAACTGAAGCCTGGAGATGTTACATACATATAATTATATGATTTGAGCTAGTTATCTCATTCCATGTCCGTGCTCTTTTCCCATCTGGTATCCAGCTTTATCTCTTTCTGCTCTAAAACATGTACTCTTTTTCTTGGGACATACTGAGTTTTATGTAATTTACCAAAGCAATATGTGCATTCATGTATCTGTGACTTAGTATATGATGTTACATCTGTAATTGCATTTTTCTCTTTCAATGCGGCTAAATGCTCATTTTTTTTCCCACTGAAAACTCAGAGCATCTGAAAGAATTATTTGTTTCTCCTAGGCTTGGATGGGAGCCCTCCCTCTGTGCTCTGTGGGATCCTCTATTCCCTCACAGTGCTTATCTCCCTCTGCATTTTAAATGTGTGTGTGTGTGTGTGTGTGTGTGTGTGTGTACACACACTTCTCTCTACCCTAACTAGACTCAGTTTCTGGGAGGCAGAGAGACAGGGCAATGTTTTACCTTTGAGTCTCTACATTTAAAAAATGGCAGATAAAAGGTGTAGAAACATTCATTGAAATAAAGAATAATCAGAGTTTTCCTATATAAGAGTAAGACTTGTCACTGTAGGGTCAACACCCGTGCATTTCATAGACATGTCAAGTTAGTCGGATTTAAATCATCTCAAAACAAAGAGCCTGGGAAATCAGTCCACTATCGTGACTTACATGTGTTGTGTCTGCAGATGATTCTTTCTTTTAAAACTCAGCAATTTTTGTACAATGTGTTTCCGAAGTGATTTTTATCCCTCCATTTTCTGGTACAAAATAGGCTCCAATTATAATCTTTAATTAAGTGGTTTTATTTTATTAATTGTTTCTAACTTACAGAATTCCCTAGAGACCTTTTACATGTTTCCAAATGAAGGCAGGAAGAAAAGCGCATTAATTATACACACAAACTCCTTTTGGCGAATTAAACATGATGCACAGTGAACATGAGATGACTCACCCTCCTGAGCTATCAATCTTGTCATTAGTGATGGCTTGTATTAGTAGTATTGACATGGGCTTATCCAAATTGGATTCTGCAAAGAGTCATTTTAATTTTGTACAAATATAAGAAGACAGAGTAGTTTGATGTGCACGATTTTTTTTTTTTAACCTCTCTTTTGCCAAGTGACTGGGGCTTCTGTTTCTAATATCACCTAGTATTTCATAGTGCTGTAGGGTTTATAAAGCAACCAGACCACATATGGCCTTATCAATTTGTGGGACAATCCTAGGATACATTACATGAGTTTTACAGAGGAAGAAACTGTGATTCTGTAAAAGGTTGTGCCTCCAACCATACCGATAGGAAGGAGTGAAGACTTTTGAGTTCTCGTTATTTTTACAAACCTTTTCTGAGCAGGAAGGGAAGTCTAGTTGGGCCTAATGCCTTTTCTTATTATTTTTAGTGGTCGACTAAAAGGAAATTCGTATATGTTTATGGTAAATTGTCAGTTCAATAAGCATCACTTGGACCCCTGTTATGTGTTAGCAGGTGTGGATGATAAAATAATACAACATCTTTTGAACATATACTGTGTGCTAATAGTTCATGGGATTCCATGACCCCATCAGGTAGGGTCATTATAGTTCTCATAGTACAGTTGAGGCACAGAGAGAGTAAGTGACTCTGTTAAGGTTTTTTGGCTAGATAGAGGCAGAGTTGAGATTCAAACCCGGGAGTCAGGCACTACACCCCAAGCTCTTAAAGACTACACAGTACTGCTTCTCCATCTGTGACTTCCTTCTGTTAAGATGCTTGTGGTCTATAGTGGAAGGCAGTCACAGATTCAAAACTATGTTATAAACTGCTATGGTAGCCACAGGATGGTGTACGGCAGACGGTTGTCAGTCCCCCCAGGAAGCATGGTCATATAACTTTAGGACCTTCTTTTGGCCACAGCCAAGCTTGGCTCATACCAATTGCATTGTTTGAAAAGCATATTATATTTCTAAGACTTCTTTCTCCCCGAATAAGTTTATTGCAACTTCTGGAAATATCCTAGGGGGGGTTATTCACCTTCCGAACTAATGAGAGCATCCATTGGATTGATGGATGCACTTCCATGAGTCAGAAGCCATTCATTGAACTGCTAATATGTGCGAGAAGACTAAGACCCAGTTCTATCCTCAGGAGCTTCACAGGGAGTGGAAATAAATTTGATGTCAACAAAAACATAAAACAATAGTTGAAGTTTACTGAGGACTTACTATATGTCAGTTACCGTTTTAAGTGCCTTACATAACTTCTCATTGCAACTGCTTCTAAAGTAGACATTTTCTCTGCATTCTCCAGGCCAGGGATTAAACAGAGCACATTTAAATGATGTATTTGTTTTAAAGGCAAGGGCTCTTCTCCAAATGAAATGTTGCAGTTATTGAGCTTTACTATCTTTGAAAAGACCGTTCATCTAACAGGATTCATCCAATAGCACATGCCACGCTCAACACTGTTCCAGGAGCACCAAGGCAGCATCCCTCCCTGTTCTGGTGGAGTTTACCTTTCAGTGGAAGCTGATACACAAATAATAAATTAATCTGGAACTCGTTGTGATAAGTGCAGGGGAGCCAAATGAAGCAGGGAGGGGGTAACTGGTTGCAGTGTTAAATAGCATGCTCAGAGAAGACGAGTATGTGTTTATTGAGATTTAATTAAAAATCAAGTCACCATTGCCACTTCTGCTTACAGCCTATTATTTCTCTCTATTGCCCTCATAAAATCCTCATGCAGGGACTTGTGCACCTCTCCAGGTTCATTTCATATCCCTGCCCTGAACCCTGCTTCAGTTGCACTGAGTCCGTGTTTCCTGGAAAATGCCAGGTCCCTTTCTTTGTCTTTGTGCCTTTGCTTGTGCTGCGTGCCCTGTAGCAACACGCTCCCAGCTCGTCAGGAAGCTTTTCTAAATGTGTCCACACCCTGACCCCAACTCCACTGTATCCCCATTGATCCTTGTGTGGATGTTGCCTGTGTGCGGTGAGCCTCAACCAGAGGCTGGGACTTTCTCCATCAAGGAATGATTTCCCCTGTAAGTGCTTAATAAATGTGGACAGAAGGAAGTTAGGTAAGTAGGTAAGAAAGAAGGATGGAAAGAAATTTAAGAAACAAGGAAGCTAGGAAGAAAGGAAGAAGGAAGCAGAAATAAAAGGAGGGAAGAAAGGAATCAAAGATTTTTGATCAGGGATGACAACATCAGAATTGCGTCTCAGAGACTTTGATTTGGGCATCGGGCGGAAGAACACACAGCTGTCTAATCCTGGTGTGCACCTGCATCGATTTAGCAGATCTTCTCAGGTTTCATTCTTTGGGACAGTAAGACACTGAGTTTTCCATGGACTCAGTTCTGCTAATCGTGGAGAAGACAGGCCTGCTGAAGGGATATGCCTGTACACATTTCTCTCTTTGCACCCCACCCCCGATAGCATGATGAATCAGGGAAGTCCTGATTGAAAATTCTAATCACAGCCCTGCCGTCCTTCAGATCCCACTCGTTGACAGTTGATTCACTTCTTTTCATGCTGGCTGCCGCTCCCTGGTTGTGGTAGCTCCTATGCATGAGTCTATCATTAGCAGACAAAGCATGATGAATTGGTCAGGGTTCTCTTCATCCTTAGATCTTGAGAAATACTTCTTTTTTCAGACTCTCAGGGCCCGTGTGGGACATTATTCTGAATGGAAGAAGAACGTAATATAATATTGGATATGCCTGTTAGCTACCACTGTTTAGAGAGAGAATGATGCATTATGGGGCCTGAATGTACGTACTGAGCCTTCCATCCCCCTGTGCCTAACCCAGTGGCAACCCATGCAGAATGTCATTGATCACAATCAGTGCCCCAACCAGTCTCATGATTTCACTGAAGATATTATATCCCTTTCAAAAATCAGAATAGTGAACAATTTCTAAAACTGAATCTCAAAAAGAAAAATCAGCCCATATTAAGTCTTTGGGTTTTTGAAATGATCAAAGGTTCAAAAAGGTTAGGATTGATTACTTTTTATCTTAGAAGGGGGTTCAAGGCAGTTTTCAAATCTGTGGTCTCTCTGGATGTGATACTATGACTGTCAACCACATACTACTTTATTTTTATTTTTTAATTTGATTCTAGGACCCCGAGTCTGTATTTAATGTTTCAGTGAGCAAAAATAGTTATGTTTGACTCCAACGAAAGATTGATAGAAGCGATTTTCAGATGTGGAATCAAAACAGAGTGAAAAAATGTCACGTTTAAATAAAATGCAGTACTTGGAGGCATCATGTGGTCCTGTAATAAATGAATTTATGGCACGAAGGTGACAGGTTTTGCAGGAGAATTTCTTTAAAAAATTTGAGGTGATTCATTTTTATGATTAACTGTGGTAAAAACAATTACCAGAGAATTTTTAAGTGAAAGGAAAAGAAGCTGTGAGGTGTTTATAGATAACGTCCAGCTGCCTTCATTTTTATTCTTTGCCTCCTGGAAGCTATGAAGTTGTCTGTTTGTGAAGTTTGGCAGAAGGCCCTGGAGCTCTGGGCTGCTCCTTCATCCCAGGCCTCATCTGTTATGTGTGGTTTGGACAAGAAAGGAGCAGAAACAGTGCTAAGAAGCTGCCCTTGGCCTTGGGCAGGCCTGTATGGAAATTCCTCTCTATGGTTGCAAGTGTATTAAAATTGGGACAAAATGAGATAGAAATGTATGCCCAGCATCTAGCATGGGGCCTTGCACATAGTAAGTGCTGAGCAAAAGCAACGCCAAGAATAAATAGTACTCATTTTGTCAACATCGACGAGTGTTTACTGCATTGCCTGTTGTAAGCTCTGTACTTGATGTTGTACAACTCGATGTCATACCAAGAAGGCTTGTCATAGATCCAAGGCTCTTGAAATCCAGAGAGGAGACAGATGGACTAACAGGAAATGGGAAACAATGGACAGATGAGGACACAACCACCCTGTCCTCCTGAAGAGACACACAGTCTTCCCCTTGTAAGTCAGGCCTAGCGTGGGCCGGTTCATGTGGTGCACCCGGTCAATATCTGCTGGATGAATTGAGTTGACTAGATAAGGGAGGTAAAATTGAAAAGTCCCACATGTTAGTTGGGGTTCTTCAGAGAAACAGAACCCTTGGGATATGGATGTAGAGAAGAAACTGACTCACACCATTACAGAGGCTGGCAAGTCCCACGTCTACAGGTGAGGTCAGCAGGCTGGAGACCCAGGGTAGCCAGTGGTACAGATGAATTCCAAAGGCAGGCTGCTGGAGGATTCCCTTGTGTTGGGGGAGGCTGGTCTTTGTCTTGTTCAGGCCTTCATTGAATTGAGGAAGCCCATGCACATTATGGAGGGGGTGATCTCTTTATTCAAAGTCCACTGATTTAATGACAGTTGATTTAATATCACCTTCCAAGTTGACACACAAAATGAACTATCATACCCCAGAAACACCTCTAAATAGATGCATCAAGAAAGGTTTGACATTACTGGAATGTCTGCGTTCAAATCTTATTTCTTCAGTTTCACTCTGTGTTCTTTAGACAAAATTTTTAAAAATTTTAAAATGAGAGCTGCTATTATTAGCATTAGTATTAGTATTACTAGTACTAATTAGTATTAGTATTATACTAATTATTATTAGTATTGCACAACTAGTATTGGAAATACACACGCTATTAAACTTAAGTACACTCTATCCTAACCTAAATTCTTCCTTCATTTTAACAACCAATTTATGAGCCAAAATGTAGTTTTAGATCATCAGATTAACAAATTTTCAAGTTGCCATAATAAGTACTGTTTGTCTTCATGTTGCTTAAATACTTTGTGCACATATTCTAAATTGATCCTCAACAAAAATATGGCATAAGATGTATTGTTGTGCCCATTTCCACATGATATACTGAGGCTTGGAAAGGTCAAATGGTGAACTTCAGGTCACATAGTAACTCAGCGATCTCAGCGGGAACTCCCTTGGTCCATCTGATTGATGTAGCAGGGTTTTTTTTTGTTTTTTTGTTTTTGTTTTGATATGAGGAATTGAACTCAGCGGCCCTCGACCACTGAGCCACATCCCCAGTCCTATTTTGTATTTTATTTAGAGACAGGATCTCACTGAATTGCTTAGCACCTCACTTTTGCTGAGGCTGGCTTTGAACTCTTGATCCTCCTGCCTCAGCCTCCTGAGCCGATGGGATTATAGGGCTGATTTTGCATCTTTTCATAACTGCATGGTGTGGGTGGATCAGAGTTAACCAAGAATAATAAGTTGTCTGCCTTCTTGGATTTGGAAATACATTCTTTTGATTCATATTAAGAGTTGCATTTTTATGTAAAGGGATTGTAAATATTCACATTTTACATTTAGTTTTAATTCTTTCTATACGTGGCTTGATTTCCTTTCTGACTGTTGTTAGAGCCCTCCTAGAAAATAACGGGTGCACAGCATGCCATAGTTTACATGCTAGCAGGGAGAAATGACAAATAACACATGTTGGTGTTTGTTAAAAGCGCAGTGTCAGCAGACTGTGCTGTTTGCACCTGAGTGGCCCCATGAAAGTCAATGATGGCCGTAGCTGAATTCTGCTTGTTTCAATCACACCAGGGGGCCAGTAAACCTTGAGTTAGTCCCTGCTCTGGGAACATTACATGAAAAGATGTGTGTGTTTGTATCTGTGCCCAGAGTGTGTAATGTTCATACTTACACATTTGTGACTCTAGCTTGTCCTCAGTCTTCATCTGTAGCCAACTTAATATCCTTATCCCTAACATCAGTTTATAGAAATACTTTGCAGAATTGCTTGCAAGTCCTTAACAGGCTGTGCTTTTTTGTGCCTCTGGGCTCCTGAAGTCCTTACTTGACTATTCTGTTCATCTCCTATGTCTGCCTAACAAACTCCTATGTATGCTTCAAAACCTGATTTCAGCCCTGTGAAGAAACCTTTGAAGTCCTGTCTTTCCTTTGCATCCTTAAATGAATTCCTTCCTTTTTGATGACTCCTCTTAGATGTGTGTCGGTCTCCAACATTGTTGTCACAAAGGTTGCAAAAATATAATTATTTCTGGGCAAAGAACCAGTACAGCTTAGTGGCTCAGATCATTTTGGAGACAGAAAAACTAAATTTGAGTCCCAGTTATGTCACTTCCTAGGTTTTGAAACTTGAACAAATGACTTAGTCTATCCAAACCACAGTTTCCTCATGTGTAAAGGGCAGATACTAGAGCATCTCTTCATAGCATTGAGCTAGATAATGAACATGAAGTGGCCAGCACAATGCCCAGACCCCTGACTAGTGTACAAGAAGCAGGGTTACTTGTGTTACTACCTCAATGTATCTGTCTCCCTGTTTCATCCTAGCTCTTTGCTTGTCCAAATTATTCCCAAATCTCTAGCTCCTGTCACAGGGTGCTCAGTAAACCTCTAGTAAGGTCTATGGGAGCCAGATCCATAGAATCATTTTGCAAACTGACAACCTGTGGTTAGCAAAGTTTACCATAATCTTTCATTAAGGGACATTCATTTTATCTTAATGATTGGCATGTGACTGAAGCAGCTGTTTTTCTTTGAAGACACCTGAAGCCTGATGTTTTGACTTTGTGTGAAAGTCACCTGGAATTTGGAATTTACTTCTCTTTCATTTACAAGGCCATTGTTTTTTTTTTAATGCTACAGGTACAGGAATGCTTTTGATTGGCTCAGCCAGTAAGGAATGTGTAATTATTGGTTCTCTTCCTGAGTTGCATCCTGCAAAGATGATTGCAATACAGAGAAAACTTTCCTCTCAGATTAGGTCAGAGTTGAATCATGTGGTTTTCTGCATTCCTGTCACTAAACATTTACCAGGAATGAACAAGTCATCAGCATATGGTTTGTAGACACAGCTTTGAGTCTACAAGGATGGCCAACTCTTACTGGCCAACTCTTACTGATGTCTGATAATGGCAAGCAAGGAAGAAGTAGATAGCAGTGGACCCAAAGAAGTGTGTCTTCTGGTCCTGGCTACACCACCTCAAAACCAGTGGTCCTCAGACTAGTTTTTTAAGTTCTGTGAAGACCTCAATTTCCTTTTTTTTTTTTTTTTTTTTTTTTTTTTTAAACAAAGGAACAAAAAATAAAGATAGTGTCAGGCTTACAAATCATGTGAAGATTAGATGGTTTGAGATATGGTTAACTTACCACAGGTTTTACCAGGTAGTAAATTCTTAATTGGAGAGTTGATCAGGATAAGGAAGAATAAGCACCCAGCATGGGCTGCTGAAAGGAGCCCGGGATGAATAAAGATGTGGCCACTTGAGAAATCTGACCCATCTATGAACATCTTGCCAGCTGCAACAGAATCTACTACACCAGAGACCAAGGATTCTGTGCTTCTCTTTCTTGTTCACGAATCAACGTGTCTCTCTCAGGATGGCCACATGGTGGTGAGATTCTACAGACACCATTGTGGTAAGGAGGCTAAAATCAGTATTGTAGTCACATAAAAATATGTCCTTCCTTAGTGACCCTTGGTCAAAGTGCAGAGGAGCATAATTAGTTTTTCTCCATATCTTAATTTTACTTCTTCTCCCCTAGGAAAGAAAATCCTCGACACTGTGTGGCTGCCCCCATGCCGAATTCCTCCACAGATCCTGCTGTAGTACATGTGGCTCTTTCCTTGAAGGGCCGGAGCAGTACAACCATATGTTAATCATCAGTCCTGAAAGGTGTCACTGAACAGCAGGGGAAATATGTTAGTCTGGGCATTCATGGAAAAGAGATTATTTTCAAACATTTCAAAACCCTGAGGATCCTCTTTCATAGAACTACCTCCCCCCTTTTTTCTTTTCCCATTTAGAGAAAATGTGCTGTAACTTTCCATGTTCTAGAAATATAGCTTGAAGTCTAGAGGAGAAAGCTTCATGTTAAAAAATTTAAAGCTAATTTGGTGGCCTTTGGCCAGCATCTGTGCTGATGACCCTTGCCACAGGAAAACACCCTTCCTACCAGAATGTGGGGGCTGTTCACAAAAGCAAGGTGCCAGAGGAGTGCTTCAAAATCACCATCAGAGCCTGGTGGTTTAGGATGGAAAATGCTCTAATCAGAGCATGAAGGGAAAATGAAAGAGAAGGAACATGGAATAAAACAGGGCTCTGATGCAGGACCAGGTTGTCCCAGGCAGGATAAGCAGGCTCCACCCTTTTGGGAATGTGGCCGCTGTCAGGATGCCTGCCCTGGAGCTTACTTTCAGTGACTGGAATGAATGTCTGGTGGCCTTTAGAGGGAGAGCTGAAGGGTTTCCATCCCCCTTTGGCAGGAAATGGGTTGTAGTCTTCTGTTGGCTCTGACTGGCTCCCCTGCAGGTGGCTGTGCCCATCTTGTACCTCTGTGGGAGAAGCAGTGTTTGGCAGAGCTGAGGAGCCAGGCCAAGGGCAGGAATGGCCTCAGGAGAATTTGGGAATGTCCTTGGAGAGCAAAAAGAACCCAGAGCCATGGAAAGGGCTACGTAAGAGAAGCACTTCCAGCCAAGTCCAGGGTCGTGCAGTGGACTTCACACAGTTGATTGGCATCAGGGTGGAAAGAGAGCTGGCTTCAGCTTACATACTAAGGATGTGTCATGGAGGTACTAGCAGAAGGGGAGGAAAGAATTTCCTGTGGGCATCCTCAAGGGCAGACTGGTTTTGCTTCCTGACTCTATTGAGCAGAGTGAAGTAGAGAGAGTTACCTGAAGTTTCTGTGCCTTAACCATATGAAGCCAGTGGTGAGACTTGCTGAGCCCTTTAGAGGTTAACTGAGACCTTCACAAGAGGACACTAAATGCTGGTTCCCTCTTTTCAGCTACCCTGTGAGTATTTTGCAACCATTTGCTGATAAAGCTCAAAGCTCACCTCATAGGAAGACTTGCCTTTGACCTTCTGGACCTAGATAAAACTGCCCCTCTCCCTTGATCCTCCCTCTGTGCTGTTCACAGCTCTGTTGTAGCCCTTGTGAGGATTTAGCGGTTCTCTTATCATCACAGTGATCGGTCCCTCACAGTGGTAGTGAGCTCCCGGAGGCACAGGAACATGTCTTTAGTCTTTACTCTTCCCTGGATTCCTCTCTCTCAGCAACTTGCCTGGCGCAGAAGAAACACTTCAGGCTCACACAGGTACAGGCTGCATATTCCTTATCCACATACTTGGGACCAGAAGTGTTTCAGAGTTTAGAGTTTTTCAGATTTTGGAAGATTTGCATGAACTTTATTAGTTAAACATCCCTAATCTGAGGGTCCAATATTAAAAATGCATCATTGCTTGGACTTTAGGGCAGTTTAGTGTTTGGATTTTTGAATTAGAAAAGTTTATCCGTATGTCATTTGAGGTGAATTCATATTTCTGGGTTCCTTAAATAGCCTTGTTGGTTTTGCTAGGACATAGTGACAAAGGGCTCAGTCTCCCATCTAGAAGGGAACCTGAATATGTTCCTAGTTTACCCATGGAAACCCAGAAAGGATTTGGAATTTTCTTAATTGATGCTAATTCACCATGGGCCGGGGCTAGGGAAGAATAGAGTTCCTTTAGATTAGGTAGAGGGGAGTGAAGGGAGGGGAAGGGGTTTGGGGGTAGGAAGGATAGTAGAGTGAAACAGACATCATTACCTCATGTACATATATGTCTACATGACTGATGTGATCCTACAATATGAACACTCAGAAAAATGAGAGATTGTACTCCATTTATGTATGATCTATCAAAATATTTAAATGCATTCTGCTGTCACATACAACTAATTGGAACAAATAAAAAAAAAAAACTAAAAATAAATTTAATGTGTCTGACAGTGAATGATCACTGAACCTGAAGATCATTTGTGGACAACAGTGTCACAAGCCCCTCCCCTCTCCTACATCTCGTCTACCTGGCAGTAACTCGGTGACAATAAGATTGGGAAGGCAAATCTGCTGATTTAAAAACTCCTGCAATAGAGCCTAAAACCAAATTAGAACAGGCCTTTGGTTTAGCTATGCCATTTTAGTCTTTCATTAGTGCTGATAATTAGCAGAATTTAGGATGGGCATTTAAATTATGGCTTAGACAACAAAACATCTCTAGGAATGAAATTACCATTCCAGTTACATTTTCAGCGAGATTTTGAAACCACTTAAATAAAAATGAAGCTGAGACTGCTGTGACGCTGGTGGCACTGAACTCCAGGACCAAAGCGAATTATTGGAAGGATGACGGATGCCACCACATGCTGCCCATTATCTCAGACACTCCTGCAGCAAATTCGTGTTTAGAAGTCGCCATTGTATTAGTGAAATCTGAGCAAATTAGAACAGGAAGGGATCACAAAAATCATATAGTGCGACCCCTTCATCTCCTGGGTGAGAGGAGTGGGGGACCTCAGAGTAGACCTGACTTGCAGAGTGGGAAGGCCAAGGAGGGCTCTTTTCCCTATACCAGGTGAGGAAGCTGAGGATGAAGATGAGACAGTTGGGGCTGGATGTGACCACAGTCCTGGTGACCCCAAGTCCTCTCCTGGTGATTCTGACCTGTATTTGTTCGGCTTCAACTTCTCAGAGGGCCCTTCCCTGACCTTAAACTAAATTGGCCCCTCTTCACCCAGCCTCATCCCTTCACTCTCTGTCCTTACCCTGATTAAAGTCCTAACTCTTACTGATACCCAAATGTCATGGGAGGAATGTGGTTTATCTACTTGCTGGTTTTCCCAATCAGAATGTAAGCTCTTTGGATTTCACATGTGTTGTTCACAACTGGAGTCCAAGCATCTGAAACGGCACAGCTCCACAGGCATTTAATAAATGCTGCTGATATGATTGAACGAAGAGTTGAAAGGGTGGATGGGAGATTCGGATAGTCTGGAGCAGAGAGACTTAAGAACATCAGCACATCTTGAGAGCTTGCCAAGTGGATCAGAAAATTAGTCCATCTGTTTACACTGTTCTAACCTCAGCTTTTAATTCATTCATTCATTGAACAAATACTTCAGATGTCTTCCTGTAATTCTAGACACCCAGGTTCTACAGAGAAGCAGTGGCAAAACAGATCAGAAGTCCCTGTCCAAAGACAGCTTCCACTGTGCGTATATTGAGATGCAGTAAATGACTAAAGGCAGTGTATAGACAAATGTATCCATGTGCATCTGTGTGTGTATTTTAATGAAGTAAAACATACAAAGAAGAGCCAAGTGGAGATGAGAAATGGGGGCAATCAGTCTTATGTGGGGTGGCTGGGAATTCTCCCTGATGAATACTTAGTCACTAAGTGTTTATTAAAAGGATGAACATTTAAAAATGCTAGTTGTTTTTACATCAAAATATGTGAGTAACATCCTTCAATTGGAATACATGGAAGCCTTCGAGCTCTGACCTGTGAAGGTAGTTGAAGCTGAAATGTTAACTGGCACATGGGTTCCTCCCGCTTCTCCTTCCTCCACCCCCTACCCCCACTACCAGTGGGGTCTACCAATGGTCAAGCCACCATTTGGAGATTATCTGCCCAGTTAGCCATTCTGTGGCTCGAGATTGCAGCTTCTGGAGCCAAACAGCTAAGGTTCCAGTCTTACCCTTTTCACTTCTAAGCCCTGTGACCTGGGGCCAGTGACTCACTTGCTTCAGCCTCAAAGTTGTCATTTTTTTTTAAACGATGATGATCATATTGACATTGTTCATGTTTCTAAAATGCCTACTGGTTCCTGACACCCAGTCATGAGTCAACAGCTGCAAATGCCATTATCCCTCTTGTATCTGTTGTGTGTTATGATTGCCCTCAATGTGGGGGCTTTGGAGTACTCTGCAAGTGTGAAGAAGACGTGATCCAGGGTTTCCTGCGTTCACGGACACCAGCAGTAATTGCAGAGCTATGAAACATGAGAACCATCTCAGCTCATAAACGATGGTACATTCTAATCAGATTTTAAATGTTATGAAGGCTCCAAGTAATTACAGTTATTTTTGCCTTAAAATTAAACTGCAGTTATTAAAATTCCTTTATTAAATCTTTTTTCCCCCTATGGTAGTTATGAAAGATTGTTTCCTAGTAAGATGATTGGGCACTAGACATTGCATAGATATAAGCTCTTATGATTCAGCAGCAGGAACAGTCCCAAACAGGTGGCATTGCTAAGACACAGGCACACCGGTAATGATGAGCCCGGAGAGAAACCAGTGACTTTTCTATCTCACTTTCTTCTCATCAACTTTGCCCTGATATAGTGCTTCATTTTCTCTTTACAGAGTAACCTTCATATCTGCTTTCTCTAGGGCAGTGATTATTATTTTCATTTGCCAAATAAAAAAAAATGGAGGCTCAGTTATGTTATTTATTCATCCAAAACCAATTACCAGAGATGGGTTATTTGCTAGGCAATAGGCAAGGACAGTGAATGTTGGTGCAGGCCCGTAGGAAAGGACAGAACCAGGGTGGGACCAGGTCCCCAGGAATGGCCCAATGTTCCTTCCATCATTCTCTACCAAAGCACTGGCAAGACAGATGACCCATAGTGTATTATTACTGTTATTAAAAAATAGTGATGTTGGTCATCATGAAGAACATTGGGCTCGAGGATTATGCAAATGTGCCAGGAACTTCAAGGTAAAGAAGACTACTGGAGTCTCCACCCTCAGGAGTGCATACTGTATTTGGGGGGAATGTGACAGCATAATCATAATAGCAAATGTTGACTGGCTTCTGCTGCGTGGAGACACTAAGCCAAGGTGTTCTGTACATGCCCTGCTTTGACAAAGCTTTATGATGACTGGTGTTCGCCCTATCTTTCAGATGACAAACTGAAGGCTTCCGTGACTTATGTAGCTCACCCTAGGCCACAGAGCTCACAGCCAGGAGCCTGTTGTCTGAGTGTCCCTGTCCGTGAGCTCAGGGAGGCTGGTTGCTCTGGGGAGAGTCCTTCTCAATGAAACTGTACACCAGGACTGAGGTGTCAACGCACTATCCCATCACCACCTGCTTTCACATCTCCACTTCCTTTTGCTGGAACCTTCTCAGTAACCTTTCCCTTGGTTCATTGGGGCAACCATGGGAGCCTTCTTGTTGGGAAGGCTGCTGGGTATGCCTAAGCTAACACTGTTTGAGCTAATTGTGTACAATTTAGCATTCCCCAAGCGCTGACAGTCCTCATTCAAACCAAGTGTGAAAGTTTTTAAATTAGCTTTCACAGTTTGATTCACAAGCAGCAAATGCAGAACGGCACAGGATTAATTTCTCCAACCACCACCACGACGGCATAGCTGAAGGCTATCTCAGCTCATTTCCTTTAACAGTTAGGAAAGGAGCTGGGCAGTGTTCTTGGGAGAATGAGGCTCTAGAGGAGATCTCAGTGCTCCAGCTACACAAAAGCATCAGCTGTGCAAACTGCACAGTGACCGCACAGAGCAGAGCCTGTGAGCAGTCAGAACTTCGGAATTGGTTTGTCTTGGGTTTGTGTGTTGTGTCTGCCTTTGACTGGCCTTGTGAATTGTGGCAGGTTAATCATCCTGCCTGAGCCTCAGTTTGCCACTTTGTAAATGGGGGATAATATTTCCAAAGGTGGGAAAGACTTTTGTGAAGATAAATGATTGCTGTCTGATGTGCCCACATGGCGGCTGACATTGGAGGGACCTGTCAGAGCTGGTGTTACGAATGTCATCCTTGAACTTAGTCTTCCTGCAAAACATGGTTGCGTTTTAAAGTAGGGAGTTCCCCCCACGTTGGCAAGCTTTTATTGAGCACCCACTATGTGCCAAGGGCTTTGTCCAGCACCAGAGTTAAAGAGATAATCAAACCTGGCCCTTTCCATAAAGGAGCTCTGAGTTTGATGCAGAGGCAGACACATTGAAATCATCCCTTCAATCCAGGATGGGAAGTGTAGCAGGGGGTGAGACAAAGGGGCTGCAAATCTGTCTTGGAGGGAGGGTGCTAAAATGACCTTGGGGAGAAGAGAATCAAAGGGAGAGTAGGAATCAGCCAGGTGAAGCAAGTTGAAAAGGAAACCTAGGCAGAGGAATTAGCCTATGGCAAAGGCAGAGAGTGAGAAAGAGCAGGGTCCATACTAGGAACTCCTGGGTTGTTCCAAAAAGTTGGGGCAAACTACATATGAACAAGAAAGTTAACCCTGCCTCAGTTCCCTTACGTGAAAATGGGTATAATAGCTTTACCTGCCTCATAAGACCATTGTCAAGATAAAATGAAGTGAGTCAAGGAATAATGCCCAATAATAAGTGTCATTATCATATTTGGAGTAATGTCTGGCACAAAACACTAGGGAATGTTCTTAGTGAACAATGGCCAGCATTGAACTGTGTTTGATAGCTGCATTACCCGAGAGCTTCTTAAGGGCTTCCTCACATGGTCTGCTTTCTGGAACATCAAAGGGGGTTCTTACGTGCAGCATTCCTGAAACCTGCTTGACCATTGCATGGGTGGAGAACATTCCTTTTTGGTGGATTTTTGATGATAATATTTTCTCAGACCTTTGTACTCTCAAGTCTGGGAAATGCTGAGATTAGAAATAGCAGATGAGATCTGTTTTTGTATTTTAAAGAGGGCTTAACCTAATTGAGACTCTAACAGTTGAGAGAAAGAGGAAAATAGTTTTCTGTCTGTCTCTCTCTGTTTGCATTGGGACCTCTTATTCCATATGTGTATCAATCCTTGGCGTTTGAATAACAAACCACGATCAGAGGGGTAGAACCTGAAGGGTCCAAAGGCATCTCCCCTTGTTTACTTAAATGAGTTTCTGATAATAATGTGGTATTAATTGTCTGATTGTACAGGTGTTTATGGGCATGGGATGGACAGGTGAAAAATTCATAGTGCACAAAAAAGCTCTGTGGTTTGTTCGCTTAGCACTAAAGCCAAGGTTTGTGCTAGATGATCTCCCAGCTTCTTCCTGTTGTGGGAGGATGAACAGGCCGACTGAGTTGGATTTGAGTGCACAGAGGAGCTGGGGTGGAGGAACGAGTAGGCCATCTGGATTCGGGAACCCCCATGTGGAGGGCTGGGTGGGGTCAGAGCATGGCCTCTGAGATCACACTGCCCTGGGAATCTCTGCTCTGCCACAGACCAGCCCTGCAACTTCAGGCAAGAGTTGATTTTCATGCCTGATCTGTGAGATGCGGGGAGAGCCGAGGTCACCAGCAGCACCTGTTCTTGGGACAGCACCTGGGCATAGTAAAAGCTGTGGAAGTCGACTGCCAGTTGAGACCCAGTGCTAACACTTCCCAGATGAATTCACGAACTTCCCACAGCCTCCATTTCCTGGGTCACTGGCCCACCATCCACACCTGCGGGGAAGATTAAAAGAGATGAAGGGAGCAGGTGCCAGCGCAGGACTTTGACCAAAGGGTCCTTCAGCTAGCATAGGACAAAGGCGCCCATGTCAACTGGCTAGTTTACTGTGAAACCCTCCTCGCCTGTGCAGACCTGTACTTCTGCTTCCTCATCGTGCAAAGTTGATTATAAGGAAGAAAGGACACTGTGTGCATCTAGTACAGGGTCAGGCGCAGACTGATGCTCAATGAATGTCACCTGTGGTTGCGTGCTGAACCCACTAGCCAAAGATACCTTGTGTCCTTAGCCTCCAAAGGAATTGAAGTAAATGTGGATGGTGTCTTCTCGTATCCCAGGAAATGGCTACAGTGATAAGTTTCCACAGTGGCTGCTCCAATCAATACAGATGGCTGCCCAATTAATTCAAGTACTCTGTATCTGATAGACAGACTGTGCTGGCTGTGACATTCTGATGTGGAGGTTCTGAGCCGGCAGCAGGTGGGTCTTTCCTGCATTCTCCTCCATAGATCCATGCTGTTTATTTTGCAATGCAGAACACATGCAAACTGACACTAGGTGCATGCTTTAAAATGTAATCAAAAAGAATGAACTCATGTGCATGCATTAATTTGCCTTATATCATTGTCAGGATTTCCAGGGTTGGAAATATGCATCCGTTAGGTGCTTCCTCTTTCTGGAGAGGTGCTCCTGTCATCTACATGGGGCCCTGGTGCCTCTCCTTCCCATTTTCACATGAACTCAATGAGAGTAAACTTATAACAATGTCTACTTTGCAATTTCTCTTTGACTTAGGGTAACTTGAAGGGCACCAGGATTTTGCCTCTGCTCCCTGCAATCTATTGAACTGTGTGACGAGTGTTCAGGCATTTCTATCCCCAAATGAATCCTATGAATGTGTCCAAACCATGTTAGACGCTGCTAGGTCTCTATCATGTTTACAAAGCACCATGTCCAGAGCACCACTTCTCTGGTGTTGGCCTGAAAATTAATTAGCTATTGCTTCAGAGTAACATATCTATGGCTTAAACACAAAAACCTTCTGTTGATGCCAAACCTTATCATGTAAAATGTCATTTTGTCATACCTAGATTATAAAGGCTATGATAAGGGATCATATCTTAATTTTTTAATCCAACATGTGTTTCTAATCATAGTCCTTGAAGACTGTTAAAACCACAGTTGCTCATATGTGTGCTCAGCAAATAGAGGTTGGGTCTTGATTAAAAGGTGACGTTTAAGAAACGAGACTAGTACTACCTCAAAATACCAGTCCCATTAAAGTGCCCCTGAGATCCCCCACATCACCTTGTCTCCTCAGTCCCATATTATGTTCTTAAGTGTACCCATAGAAAGAGCAATTTAGTAATGAGAACCTAACAGACTACTAGGTCAAAGGCATTGAAAACAATTTTAAAACCTTTAAAGAAAGAAGTCCCATTCTTTTTTCTAAGTCAGTGAGAAGGAGAAGGGCACAGAAGCAATATGTCAGGGGCAGGTCCTGAGCTGGGCAGGGTATCAGGCTGTATCTGAGATGAGGGGCTTGAATAAGGTAAGTAGATACCACTACTAGATGAAATCAGTGTGTTGAAGAGACACCTGCTCCCCATGTTTATCATAGCACTATTCACAATAACCAAAATGCAGGATTCACCTAAGGGTCCATCAGTGGATGAATGAATAAAATGAATAAAAAACATGCGATGTGTGTGTGTGTGTGTGTGTGTGTGTGTGTGTGTGTGTGTATAACTCAGCCATGAAGAAAAGAAACCCTATCATTTGTAGTGACATGTATGAGCCTAGAAGATAATATGTTAAGTGAAATAAGCCAGACTTAGAAAGACAAATACCATGATCTCACGCATATGTAGAATCTAAAAATGTCAATCTCATAGAAGAAGAAAATGCAATCCTGGGTAGCAGAGACAGGGAAATTTAGGGGATGGGAGGGTGGGAAGAGAGTGAACACTGAATACAAAGTTACAGAGAGTAGGAATAAATTCCCATGCTCCATTGCACAGTAGGGTGCTATAGTTAATAAAAATGTGTGCTCCAGATAGTCAGAAGAGAGGATTTTGAATGTTTCCACTGCATGACATGGTAAATGTCAGAGATATGCTGATTACTCATTAATGGTAAATTGTATCATATATTGACATATCATACTATACCCCATACATATGAACAATTATTGTGTCAGTAAGCAACACATTTTTAAAAGGAAAAATAACTTCCCCAAGATAATATTGCTTCTAAACATTTAGAGTTCATAAAGTTCTTGCACATATATTGTCTCACTTGTTCCTTTCAATAAACAGGAATTCCTGATTTTAATCATTGAAATAATAGCTGAAATGACTTGCCTAATTTCTCTGAGCCTATCAGGGTGGGGCCATTGTTGTGGGGCACAACTTAAGAACAAAGGATCACTACTGGGAAGTTCAAATTTGAGAGTCTCTTCTAGCCAACCGGCTGAGTGTCTCACACAACGCCCAAAATGGCTACTGGGAGAACAGCCCTGAGTGTAGTGTTGCAGGGGTTTTTATACCATAAGTTAAGCATGTTGGTACATTAATCACAAGTGGCTGTTGCTGTGATTCAAAACTACAAACTAACATTGTGAGATCTAAAATCATAAGCAGAAGGGAAAGTGGGTCAAAAGAACCTTAGTCAGGTACAAGTTAAAGAATGGTTACTAACATCTAGATAGTCATTCTCTGACAGGGTACATTGTCCAAGAAAAATAGGAACCAAAAAGAGAACAGTTTTACATTATATAATAATTGCCATTTGGTGTTGCCAAACATGCTGTGCTAAGCAACTCTTGATGGGTACAGAGACAGGGTGTTCCCATGGGAGAAGCATTTCCTACATGACAAGGAGTCTCAGGGTAAAATAGAGTCTGTTTGGTCATTGCCCATAGAGCCTGGCCCATAATAGCTATGACTGGCACACAGATTCATATTTACAAGACTGCAGTTTTCCACATTCACACCCTGAACAATAATTCTGTGAAGAGTTATGACGTAGCTGGGGCTCCATCCTACTGTCTACTGCTAAGCAGAAATAGGTACCATATATGTGTTTAACTGGGCCATCTGCCTGTATAAAGTTATTCATATTAGATGTCAATTTATTTCCAAAGTTTGAACAGAAATTTAAAAAAAAATTTTTTTTAGTCTGTGTCTAGAAGCTTGGATTCAGGCTGGGAGAGGGATATGGAGAATGGTCAATGCAAGAAGAGGATTTAAATGGGAAAAGAAGGACAAACACAGAAGACACACGCACGCCATAGCTACCATCTAAAATGAGCAAGGGGTCTTTGTTTTCCTAATTATGCTACAGGATTTGGGTTCTTCCAGATGAGTGGGAGTGCGCCATGTAGGTTTCAAAACTGTCTTTCTGGATGGGACACAAAAAAATGCAATAGGGAAGGGGGATGGAGAGGGACTGAAAAGAGAAGAATAAAATAGGGAAGTGAAATCTATTTGCATACTTAAGTGCCCCTATAAATAATGAATCCTATAATCAGCAGAATAGACCTTGAGAGGTAACACCTGGAGACTTTTCAGTGGCAGGATGTGGTTGTGATCAAGAGCCAGAACTCAGAAGCCAGACTGTCTCCAACCCTCCTAACTGTAGAACATGGACACCTTGCTCAGCCCTGCCAAGTCTGAATTGTAAAAGGAAATGGTGAGAGAACCACCCGCAAGGGTTACCCTATGAATTAGCAGAGTTAATGTGTGTGCAGAGATAGGCACTTGACACCAGTGACCAACACTGCACCCCTGGAACATGCATCCCATGCATTCCAGGAACCTTGTCAAAAAGCCCCCCAAACCAGTAGCACATCTGAGCTTCATTACACCCATCTCCAGTACTTGTTTTAATTCCAGTGTTTTCTGAATTCAAAATTTCACCTAAATGCCAAACAGTTTCAACTAAACCAGATCCTCCTGTTGGGTTCTCTGTTGACTCATCCCATGCAGTCAGAGTCTCTTTAATTTCTTCTTAGATTAGTCATGTTTACCAACAGCTTTAAAAGCCCATTCAGGCTTTCAGAAAGAAAAAGACAATCACTATAACAAGGTATTAGAGGTTGTATAAACTTGTCTAACGTGGAGTTAATGTGCAAAATGTGGAGGAGAAAATAACAAGGGGAAATTTGGAAAATTGGGCAATGATGTTTAACCAAAATGACACGTGCAGGTCTGAATGTAAATGCACAACTGTGTGGCTGTCGTGCCGGCTGCCTGCCATCCTGAGGTTTACCGCATCATAATGCAGTGATGAGGTATTTCTTTGCTTTTTTAGTTTTTCCACTTGCAGATGCCAACAACGATTATTTGTAATTTCAGAAATAAAGATGCTCAAAAGCAACATCTGTGGTTCCATATTTTAGTGTGGGCTTCAAAACGCATGTCTTATTCCGATTTGTAACCAGGGAATATTTGCAGTCAAACATAATTCCTGCATACTTGATTTAGCTCTGGGCCAGATTGACTAAAAGGTTTTAAAATGGTGCCCATGCTTTCCGTATCTACACGATGTGGATTCTCGACCTTTTAATCCCCATTTTCTTTAATACAAATAAAAGAGAGTTTATCAGTTGATTCAGATGAGTGCGAGCGTGCCATGTAAATTCCAAGGAATTATGCACTAAATTGCAGGACCCATTTGGGGCTTAAATATTATTCTCCACTACACAAAACTGGCATGGATTTTATTTTAACTGAAATGGCGCACAGTGGCAGGCAATTATTTTTGTTATTGTATTTCCTCTCCTGGCCTCCAGAACCTAAGGACGATGGAAGGGGATGTTCATTTATAATTTGACCTCCTGAATTGTTCTCGAAATGCAATTTAATCCTCATATCAAGCAAAGTCTAATGCTGTATTTGCCAGTAAAATAGTCATTTGCATTTTTTATTGACAATACAAATTGTGTTTAATCAGGCAGTCGGCATGTTAGCATTTCCAAATGATTGAAGACCCATTTTTGTTCAAACTGCATCCCATTTCGGGTCAAATGTATTTTGTTCTTTTAATTATCAGGAAACATGAAGTTGCTTTTAAACACTGTCCTTATTTTCTTTTGAAATTATCTAGGTCCCACATAGCCAGTTTCGCTTGTCTCCAGGAGAAATCTGGGAAGGTCTTGAATTCTTAAGTTGACACATTTACACATTCCATCCCAGGTTAGAGAAATAGTTAGACCATATTTCTACTAACTTATTGAATGACTATTGGGGGACTGTGGTGTGAATGGACATAGTTCAGAACCTTGAATCAAAAGGAGACAGGGCTGAGTCCCAGAAAGAAATGGATATTGTTCCAGTTTCTGTGGCATTTCACATTTCTGAGTCTCAGTTTCCCTATTTAAATATTAAACAACAACAACAACACTATTCTTTGAGTTTCTTTAGGATTTCAGGAAACTATCCCTTGAAAGGTACCTGGAAGCCTGGCTCTGCTGTTATTGCCAGGTGATCGTCAGCAGACTCAGCAGTGCAACCTCTAGTTCCTCATCTGCGTGGTGGGAACCTCCAGAGTACTTAGTTCACAGGGTGGTTGCAAATAAGAGTTTCTGTAGAGAAACCTGAAAACACCACTTGCCGAGTGGCAAGGGCCGATCACATTTGCAATGATGTTGTCATCATTATTCTTATTATTGATTGCACCTCCCTCACAGGGTTGTTTGTGAACTAAGTCAATTCACATGTGAGCAGTACTCGCAGCACACCCTGGCATGGAGCAGGTCCTGTGAGTCTGCTACTGCGATTATTACTACATCTGCCTCGTGTGAAGTGCTCACTGTGTATAAGTGATGGTGTTGGGCATCCGCCCAGGGATGTGGGAGGGAAGAGCGACCAGCTTCACTTGCACAGGAGGGAAAAGGCTGAGTGGTCAAGCTGTTCCCGGAGGGAACATGTCGTGTGAGTGGAGAACCAGGGCTGGATTCCCAAGTGGGTGCCTTTGCTGCCTGTGCATCCTCAGTCCTGAGCTCAGGTCTCAGAGTCTTAGATGAGAGCAGTGTCAGGCTATTCTCTCTTCCCAGGGCTGTGTCACCTTGGAGAAACCATAGCTCCCAGCCACCTGCTGAGATGCTTCCCTGAGCTTGGTTTCCATACTCCGAGGGGATGGGAGGCCAAGGTCTGGGGTCCTCTTTCCCCTGTCTGCCTGCCCCACCCACTCTCTCAGCTCATTCACTGTCTTCTCCCACCCCTGACTCACGCATGGCTACATAAGCCATTAGGACAGGCACGATGGCAGAGATGGATTTGAGTGTTTTGGAGGAAGATGTTCACTGATAACAGAAAGTATAGTATGATTTTGGACTGATCCTCACAGACACTGATTATAATAATAAACATTTACTGAGAGTTTCATATGTGCCAGGAACTGTTGTAAGCAGTTCATACATACTAATTTATTTAATCCAGGCCGCAACACTATGTAGTAGGTACTAATGCCGTCTGCAATCTCCAGATAAATCAACCTACCACTGCCCACAGGGAGCTGGGGCAGCTTTGTGAGGGGCAGAACCCACTGATCCCTGAGAGTTTCATTCCACTCTTTTCTTCTTATCTGTGTTAATTGGTTGGTTGCACACAGACTGCGGAGCTCTGTGCTACTACAGGCAATGCTAGCAAGAGGAGAAATGAGAAGGGGAAGGAGCAAGCATTTATTAGGCACTTATATGCCAGGCAGGGGCTACGTGTTTCACACACTCTCACATGGCGTGCTGACAACTCTAGGGGAGTGTGCCCATTCCCCTGGAAGAGGCAGGATACCCAGAACCTGAACCAGGAAGTGAGTTGTGTTACTTGATGTTGTTACAGGTCAAAGCTGGGTTTGAACCCAGGTCTGTTTGGGTACAAAGGTTAGATTTTCCTTGGATTTCGGTTCCTCCTCCTTTCCCTCCATGTAGTCTTAGGATGATGGTGGTAAGCAGAACAGAAAGTCCTGCCTTATGGAAGCTTTAATGCCAGCCAGAGTCAGTCAGTGAACAAAGAAACAGATGAGCAAGTGAGCAGATCATTACAGATGCGAGGAGAAGAGTTGGGGAGGTGACGTAGAGCTCCTGATCCAGGGTACTCAGGAGACTGGGGATGAGGGAGGAGAATAGTCCTGCAAGGGACAAGGTGACAGAGTCCCAGGCAGGCAGAACAGCTGGCAGATGCAAAGGCTTGAAGGCAGAAAGGGTGTGGCATATTTCAGGAACAGAGGGAAGGGAGGGAGGGAGGGAGGCTGCTAAGAAGTGGGTGGAGGCTGATCAAGCAGGGCAGTGAAGAACAAGGTAGGAAGAATGGACTGTATTCCAACTTCCATAAAACTTAGAATAAAATGAGCTGAGTTACCCGGAGCAATCCCTTTACAGCTCTGGGTCTCCAGTTTCATAGTTCGATGTGGGTAATATTGCCTGCCCTCTGCACAGCTCAGGGATTGCTCAAACATCAAACAACTTAAGGAAATTTAGAGGTTTTCTTCAAAAGCCACAGGGAATGATGGCTAATTTACCCAAGTAAAAGACAGAGAGGTGTCTTTGGAAGACTGATTGTAGAGAAAAGGAAACTGGGCATTGGAGTTCCTGAGTGTTAAGTCTCTCATTGACTTGTAAGAATAAGGATAATAAATACTCAGTAAGCTCTTACTGTGCCAGAAAGTGAGCTAAGAGCTTAAAAGCCTTATCATTTAATCCTCAGAACACTACAAGAAAACGTGGATACTATTATTACCTCCATTTGACATCTGAGGGACTGATGTTAAGTCTCTGTATCCATGTGCTTGGTTGTGAATAACATAACTACAAGTGACCTCCACAATATGTTTATTTTTATTATATAATGAGAAGTCCACAGTGAGAACAGGCTAATGCTGGTGAAGCTGCTTAGGAGAACCATCAAGAACCCAATATTCTTCTGACATTCTGCTACAACATCCTTGATGTGAAGTTTCTGTTCTTCATGAATTCAAAGTAGCTGCTGTAGCTCCAGTTTGCTCATCTTGTTGCCAAGTCAGAAGGAAGGGGAGAAAAGGGAGGAGAGCAATTGTTAGAAGGTTAAACGACTTCAAACTGTGAGACTTTGTCTTTTTGAGGAAGAAAACCTTCCCGGGAATGTTCATCTGTGTCTCCTTTGCCACCAGCCAGTGCATGACCAACCCTAGCTGAAAGGGAAGCAGGATTCCAGTATTTCACTTTTGTCTCTGTAATAGGCAATGGTTAGAGAGAAGGGTGTTGGAAAGAGTTGGGTGAGCCAGCCCACATGTTTACCCCAGTCACACAGCTTGTAAATGCTCAAAGGAGGTATTTCAGTCGGGTCCTTTTGACTCCAGAGGTCATAACCAGAGTGCCCTCTATACCTCCCTGTTGGAGAGAAACTCAGGACTCTTAGGCAAGTTCTTAACCTCTCTGTGTCAATACCTCACATTTGTAAAACAGAAATAACAAGAGTATTTAAGTAATGGGGTTATCGGGAGGAGGAAACAAATATTCTTTTTTCTACTGTCTGAAGCTGGGTAGTTAGTGCCACCAGTGCATTAGCTACTCTTCTTGCTGTGTTGTTATTGTTCTGTTCCTTTGCCAGCCTTTATGGATGCACAGTCAAACAAAATAAGGCTCAATCCTTGCTTTCCAGGAGCTAACCTGCACAGGTGAGCTCCTGGAAATAGTCATTACGATTAAGTAAATAATCATTACGTTGCTCCAGGTAGGAGCAAGAGGCAGTGGTAACGTGGAGCAGGGAGTGACTGAGGTACCTTGGCGGACCAGCTAGATGGGCAAAGGGTTGGGGTCAAGGACGGAAGGGTGGTGTTGACCCAGAGACGCACTCTAGATGGCTCTAAGGGGATGGGACCAGGTGATTAGGAAGAGGAGAGCACTCCGGACCCAGGACATGTATGCTGAGCAGGGGATAAGCCACAGCAGGGGCACAATGCTGATCTCTTGGGGAACTCTATTCATGTATTTTGGGCAGAATGGAAAGCAGGGTGGGGTGGAGACTGGCCAGGTGGGTGCAGCAAGGCTCCTGAGTACTTCCTCTGTGTCAGGCACTCAGGGCACAAGGAGGAGAGAGGTGCAGCCCCTGCTCCCAAGAATCACATCCCACTCCATTTTCTTATTTGCCAGATAGCAGTAAATGAAAGAAATCTAAATTCAGTCAACCATTTCCAGATTAGGGGTGAGATAGATGCTCTGTGGACTTCATCTTATCCAGCGTGGAAATGATTATCCTGTCTCCCTTTCGCAGGTGAGGAAGGTGAGACTGGTTAGGTTCAACAGTTGCCCAGGGATTCCCAGCTGGTCAGGGGTGCCCCAGGGATGTAGAGGAAGGGCTCCGAGTCCACAGCCTGTGGATTCTGCCCACTGCACTGCTTCCAGATGCCTGGGTAGGATGCCCATATGCACCACCCCTGTGACCAGACAATGCAGCATCTGAGAGCAGTACAGAGCCCAATGCAATACAGACACCAAGTTCTGGCAAGGACCTGTTCAGGGCTTTACTTATTTATTAAGAACAGGGCAAGTCCTTCCTTACTACCCAGGGAATCTCCCAGTGTGCCAGCTCCTTCCCAGCCAGCTGATGGGCTGAAGTGGTGTTCTCCAGGTTGCTTCGGTGAAGGCAGATGACTTGATGGTCATTCACTGCCTCAGCTGTCACAAAGCTTCCTTCCTAAATATGATCCTTATTGCCCTGCTAACCCTTCTATAGACACCACCACCCCAGCAAAAGCATAAAACATTAAAATCATCCCCTGGGTGACTGCTATTGCCTTTTGAATTAACACTAGAAATGCTCATTTGAGAGATGCGGTTTAACTCAAGCGATATTGGTTGACGGGCTAATGAATATCATACGTTATACTTTAACCTAATATAACACCATCCATTATTTAGTTATTTTTATTGATTGACCTCTTCCGGATTATTTAGTGGTAGATTTTTCACTATTCATACGATTTAATGCTGAGTGCTGAGCTGGGTCCAACTCCTGAATGCGGCAGCAGTGTGTGTGTGTATCTGTGGGTATGTATTTTTTTTTGAAAGAGACAAATTGAGAACTGTTTTGGAATTAATGAACGTGATGCATAAGTAGCCTAGCTAAATCGAAGCGTAACAAAAAATCGAAGGCCAATGACACTGAAGAAAGGTTTCAGAGAGGCAGATTATCAAGCCCGTGCAATTAGAAAAACTGTCTCCATATGCAAAGAGCAGAAAGGCAGCCCTGGGAAGGGAGAGTGGGTCGCAAACCACGGTGACAACATAAAAGATGAGTAATGACCCGTGAACGCATATCCATCACTGACTTTGTAACCAAGAACTAGAACGCCATGTGGAATTGTGTCGTCTCGCTGGCGGTGTGGGACACAATGTGGGCATTCTCAGGGGCTTCTTTGGACTGTGCAGCAAGGCAGGAAGCAGAGGCTGAAGGCAGGCTGCTTGGGATCCACTTCTCTGGTGACCTAAATTAGTTTTTTGACCTTGGGATTAATTGACCTGCTTAGCCAAATCTCTTAACCAGGGTTCAGCACTCCTTGTGCCGGGTTCTGACTATACTGGGTGACATTGTTCTAGGCTATGTGAGGATTGTGGGATGGAGAATCATAGACAGGCGGGAGACGGGGAAGGACAAGGTTTCCCAGTGCAGGATGATGGGTCAGGAATTTGTTTCTTGAACTGTTGTGAACAGTAGGCCAGCTTTTCACGTCAGCCTGTTAGCACTCTCCATCTCTGATGCAATGGATACTTGTATTAACAATAATCAGAATTTATCTAACCATGTATAATTTTCAAAGTCACGTTTAGACTTAGTTTTTCACCTCTCACGTCCTACACAGGGGGTTGTTATTTAGGGCAGATGCCCAACCTTGAAGTTTTTCCCCCAGTAATATTCAACCAGTGAGGGGAAAGAAGAATCCTATCTTGTCAGAAATGGAAACTGGTGGTATGGGGAGGGGGATAGGAACCTGGGTATCTGCAGGGGATTGGTTGTAGGACCCCTGTGGATTCCAAAATCCATGAATGCTCAAGTCCATTGTATAAATATGTGCATATAGCCATGTGCATCCTCCTGTATACCTAACATCATCTCCAGATTGCTTAGACAATGCAACTGCTGCTTAAATAGTTGTTACACATCGGACAAGAACAGCCAAGCCTGTGCATAGTCAGTATAGATACATTTTTCCCTAAATATTTTCAGTCCTCAGCTGGTTGAATGCACAGATGTGGATCCAGACAGCTGACTGCGCTGGTGGTCAGGAACTCCAGCATTGACTCACGTCACTTCCAATTACTTGTTTTGTTATCTTTTTAAAATCATCTAAACTTCTTGAGTCTTATGGCTCATATCTTGGAAGCACAGGAAATAAACTTGACCTAGAAAATGATGTGGGTATAAGCTTAATAAGGTATATAGATAAAGTACTTCAGTACTGCAAAAACATGGTGCAGATGTGTGATTCTTTTAGCCTAGGGATTCAAGCACCTGCCCTGCACACCACGGCCCCCTCCAAGTGAACATCTCTGACCCACTGTGGCATTCTTTTCATGAGCTTAAGTGTACTCACAAATTCTTTTCAGCACAGCACTCCAGGCTGCCACTTACCAGTTGATCAAATCTGGCAAGTGAGATGAGAACCTGTGTACCACCCCACCCCTTGCCCAGCCATTAGACCCACAATCTACCCCTAGCCATTCTCCTCCCCAGAGGTAGACTTTTCTCTTTGCCCCTAATTCCTGTGACTTGACCCAGAAAACTTGCAAACCCACCCACCTCTCAGAAGCTAGGTGGATGTGCTCTATGCAACCAGTAAGGTGGCAGCTGTGAGAAATGTCACCCTGCAGGATGCAGCAGCTGTCATCGGTAGCAAACAACCCGGCAAGGCTAAGAGATGTGTGTTTAGACCCAGTAAACTCAGTTAGTGAGGGTTCTGTAGCGATTTGACTGGTCCCCAAGAGCATGTCCTGCAAGTTGTTTTTAAACATCATAAACATACCTGAAACCTGAATTTCAGATCAATCACAGTCATGTATTCATATTTTTTTCCCAATTTTTTAATCTCTCCCACTTTGATGAAAAATAACTTTGTCATAGTAAGTGACTTGGTCATTCATGTCTCAAGGGTCCACAGTGGCGCTACCTGACTCACAAGAAGGGAATCCTTTCCTTCTCTTTCTGGTGAAGTTCCCTGGCAAGCTTCACTTTCAGGATTTGTCTAACCTTCCTCTCTCCTGCCAAGGCTTGGAAGTGTGATACATGGCGTCAGTTTCTTAACTTTCTTTTTCCACAACACCTTCCATGACAGGGCTAGCCACTTGGGGATGCTGGATTGAAGAGGCCCCGTCTGCAGCCCATTGTTTTCTTGCAGGTCACATAGAGATGAGTTCACACACTCCAGAAATTTATCGACAACCTCCTCTGTGAAAGGCACCTAGTGCCACAGAAGGTGGGGCAAGGGGAGACCTGGTGGAGACCGGTGTGCCTCTCTCACAGTGCGTCCTACAGGCCATCTCAGCAGACCCAGAGTGGGGCCTGGACCCTGCATAGTGGTTTTTAGGGGGTTCTGTGTAGAAAAAGATGGGGCAGCCTGTGTGTATACTCCCACACTCCTGTGTTGCAGCCCAAGCTGCCACTGTGCTGGTGTTCACTGTTGGGCTGTTGGGAGGTGATTAGGGTTGCATGTAGTCTTGAGGGTGGAATCTCAAGATGAATTAGTGTCTTTATGTCAAAAAGAAAGTCCAGTGCCCTCTGTCTCCATCATGTGAGGATACTGGAAGTAGGCTGCTGTCTGCAACCACAAAGAATATCCTTACCAGGAGCCAAAGCTGCTGGTGACTTGATCGTAGACTTCCAGCCTCCAGAACCATCAGAGGTATATCCATGTGTCGCTTAATGACAGGAGCAGGCCCTGCAAAGTGCACATAAGGTGATTGTGCCACTGTGTGAACAGTGTGGATATTTGCACAAACTCAACAGTGATTTCTCAGTCACCTGATCTCACTAACCATGTGATCTCATGGGATCACCATTGTGTATCAGTCTGTCATTGACTCAAATGTAGTTATGTGGCCCATGTCTGTAGTCGAAGCTGCCCAGTCAATGGTATTTTTATGGCAACCCTGACAATGCCAATTAAGATACTGTCTACTGTATGTTCTTCATGGAGAGTCACAGTGTGTGTGGGCATGTCCAAGGTTCTGAGAAGTCCTGGAGTGGAGAGGGTGTTCCTTATATTCACTGTCCACAGAACCCATTTTCAAAGTGTTGGCGGATGAGTTTCTGCAGCAGTCACTTGGGAAAAAACAGGGGTTAGGCCGTAGATAGTCCCCCTTTGTTCCTACCATCTTTAGAATTCGTGTCTGGGTTAGGAAGAACCTCAAGTTTTCCTTTTTGTTTGATCTTGTGTCCAGATACTCCTAAGCTCACACCCAGCATGAACTGAGGGCTGAGATGAATAGGGTAGACTGAGATGAATAGATGAATGGCCTGACTTTCCAATTTAAAGGGAACTGGGGAAGGACAAGTGGGTGGACAGTGTTGTGTTAATTATCCCCAGACAGTTCACTGTGGGCTCGCTGTGGGCAGCAGTATGTCCTCTTCATCATGTCTGTGCTGGTAAAGGTGCAGAGCCCAGGGACATCCCCAGCACATGCCTGTAGAATGAACACAATCACTTGTGATAGATTCATAACCCTGTAATGCTTGAAAGAAAACAAGTGATACCTCAAATTCTGTTTTGAAATGAGGACCCAGATTCAGAGAGGAAGAGGGCCTGTTGGAGATTGGTGGTCAGCTCTCTTTCATGAGCAGATCTGCCCTTTTGCCACGCGTTGGCCCATCTCACCTTAGTGATTCACTTCAACGACTCTGCTTACTTGCTTACACTGACTGCTTAGCTCCAGAGCTGCAGGGGAAGAATTGATACATAAGACAGGGTCTGTCTCCTTCAGGAGCTCCCAGTCTGTGGGTAGTGAAGTAGGTAAACATCGGTTACAATGTGTAAACACACAGATACCTGGATTGGGAACATCCACTTCCAACTGGGTACCCAGCTACTTACACACCAGACCTGGAGGTAGGGGAGTTTTAGTGTCTTTTAAGCCAACGTTCAGAAAGGTCAAGTACTGGCTCAGAGAGGCAGCAGGGTTTTGACCACCCTCCCTAGTTCCCCCTCTGCTCCACTGGGAGCATGTGTGGAGCAGAGCACACTGACCGTGGCAGCATCCACTGGGTCTAAGGGCCCAGAAAAGGGGCAGATGATTTGTCTGGAGGATTCAGAGAGGGGTGCAGGGCTACTCCGAAGGAAAGCCAGCTGCTCTCTCCCCTCTTCTTGTCTGTCTGCCTCTGTCCCAGGTTGGCTGGAAAGTGACTTTGGAGTGAAGCATAGGGAAGTCAGAGTCGTGTCTTGGGTACTTTTTTGGAATGAAGAAGTGAAGTCAGGAAGCTAAAATGGGCAGGCTCCAGGATCTAGAGGATTCATGTGGCTCATGTGGGGCAGAGTCCATGAGCACCTACTTTGTATAAGGCACTGAAGACAGAAAAAGAAAAAAGCTTCCTTCCCAGCTCTTGAGCAAGGAAACACTGGTAACCCAGCTGCACATGGAGCCAGCTCCTGGAGGTTTGCAGGTACTAAGGGTTATGGGAGAGGAGAGGGGTGTGATGTGAGGGGTGGGCAGCATCTTTAAAAGAATAAATGAGGGGTTGATGGGCAACAGGGAGGAGGGAAGGGCTGACTTGGGATCTGCCAGCTTGAGCAAAAGCTGAGAGGAGGGCAGGAAGGTGAGTGTCGGGGTAGGGGCAGCCAGTGATGGGGAGGGAGGAAAGCTGGGGAGACCAGCTCTGAAGGACCCTCAGCGTCACCACACTGAGGCTTTGGACTGTTCGCTGTCCCCATTTATTTGCTTTCTGATATTGCTAATTGAATGTTCTTTAGTAGATTCCAAGATTCACATTAACACTGTCTACTTTTTATTCCATACAGTGGCGGAGGGGGTGGATCGCTTGGTTTTATTGACTGCTTCTTTATCTGGCTTCAAGTAATTAGAAAATAAACAGATAAAACGATACCTTTGCCGCTAATGAATAATCCTTGTCTTCTTTGTCGCTTGTCATAGGAGAAAGCCTAGCAGGTCTGTCTTAAGTTAGGATATATAATAGATGAGAGAAAAACAGGAACAAATTAACTCCAAATTGAGTTTGGTGTGAATTTCTGAGAATCGTAGTTCTCCTCTGTGATAAAGTTTAGATGGGTTCACTTAACGGTTCACTGCACTCCGGTGCAGCCCAAACTCAGAACACAGGAGAACTATTGACCTGCTAATTTGAAATGTTTTAATCTGCATAAAAATGGATTGTATTAATTGTTTTCTAGGACTGCAGTGTCTGATTGAATTAGGCTGAATTTTCTCTCTGAGCCATTTGTGATTTCATTTGCCCGAACACATGTAACTTTTCTATCTTCTGTGCCAATCATCTGAACAGGTCTGACTGTGTTGCTCTCAGATTAGAGAGAAATCCACCAGCCTCCTGCAGATGCAAGCACCATCATCCTTGCACCATCTACACTGCTTGACACCTCTCTCAAAATTGTTCTTCTTTTCTAATTACCCTCGGTAACATTTCTCTACCCCAATCTCACTGGCTTACATCTTTTGCAAAATCTTGGTAAATAACTTTAACTCCTTATACCAATCTGTGATTAAAAAAATTATCAGAACTAGGCAATCTATTTTTTAAATGCAGTTCTTAATTATTCTATAAGCAGGCACTGAGATCTATAGGGGTTGGACCCTGCTAGGTACTAAGGGTATACACAGCATGGTGATCAGATTCTGTCCTTGAAGAGGTCTCAGTCTGGTTGTAGTGATATGACTTTAGAGTATGAAAAGTTAAATAATGGTGCAGATCTACACTTTAAGGGAAAATTCCAGGTCAAATGTGATTAATGCATAAATGAGTGAGGAGATCCATAGAGAATGAGAAATATTTAACTTTCTGAAGGGTCCCTTGTTGTCATGTTGTTTTCACCACCCCCTAACCCCACAATTCTGGGTTCTGAGGCTATGGCCAGTTCTTTCCTGAGTCTGGAGTATCCTTATGTCTCTAGAACTCAGGGAAATCATGACCTGCCCTGGGAAGCCTTTCCTGGCCTCCACCTCCCTGTCTGATGAGGTGCTTCTTCTGGACTCTGAGAGCTCCAGTCATGAGCCATCCCTGTATTTATCTTTCCATTTACTTGTTTCTTTCAATCACCTGGAGAGAAGGATTCAACTGGCAACATACAGGGAAGCAAGACTGCAGAGAGAATTTAGGGGAGAATTAAATCATCTGTCCCAGACCCTGGCTAGTCAACCTGGGATCCATGAACTAGCAACTGTAGCATTACCTGGCAGTGAGTTAGAAATGCAGAATTTCGTACCCACCTCAGCCCTGTGGGGTGAGAATCTGAATGTTAACAGGTGATTCATGTACATGTTAAAGTTTGAGAAGCACTGGGCAGGTCTGACATCAGAACCATCTGACGTTTGGATCCTACCCACAGGTGTTCTGGTTGAATCAGTCGTGGGTGGCTTAGTTAAAAGCTGTCCAGGTAATGCTGGTAAGCAGCCATGGTGGTGGAGAACTGTAGCTAAACCAGTGTTTTCCAGGGCTGTCCCATTATTATCCTGTATGGCCATTTCCATTTATGGTGTCTCTTAAATATTTCCCTTCTTCTTCTCTTCCTCTCCCCTCCTCCTTCATATCCTGCAACTTTAATATAGTATCTTTCACTACATAATTGTGTGTTTAAAGTGAAGAAATGAGTCAGTGGAGGTCTTTAATACTGATTTTTGGTAAAGATATTTGAGCACATTTATTTTTAAAGATACCATCAATACTTTGAAGAATTGAGTCATATAAATGGCAGGAAAATTCAGAAGGTTCTCATTTGGTTAAAGCCAAGGATTAGTCAGGTGGTTGGTGCCCAGATTTCATAGGGTTGGGATGGATGGGAAGAGGAAGACTTGGCTTGGGTCTCTTTGAATAGGAAGAGAGACTTATAGCTCTGGCTGACAGAGCTGCAATATACATCTGACCTCGAAGAAAATCATGATATAACAATTGAATACAATAATGAAAATGCAGGGTCCTTCACACTAGATACTGGACTGTCATGCTGACTTTGGGTACCACACTGAGGATGCAGTAAACATCGTACATAACGGAGAAATCATGCCAGGGGAGGTGTGTGTGTGTGTGTGTGTGGTGGCGGGGGGAGGACAGATGCCTGGGGAAGAGAGGATGTGGCGAGGACACGATTGCTTTTTTTCAGAAGGGATGACCATTGTGTGGGAAGAGAGAACTGTGCTGTGCTACTCCACAGGACAGAGCCAGGGCCAATGGGATTCACAGAGGCAGGTTTTGGCTCAATGTAGGAAAGACTTTGTGCCAGTGAGAGCTGTCCAATAATAGAACCGGCTGCCTGGGGAGATGGTGAGAGCGAGCAAGCTCTCTATCTTTGGAAATGTTCTAGCAGAGACTGGATAGCCATCTGTTGTGGGTATTGTGAAAAGATTCCTGCATTCCATAGATGAACACGATTTTGTTGATGATAATAGTAGTAAATGCGGCTACTGTATGCTGAGTGTCTGACCAAGTGTCCTGTACTGTGCTGGACAAGTTAATATCCATTATCATCTTTCACCCTTTAAAGCCCTACTGAAAACGAGAGCTATTCCTCCTGTTGTAGAGAGGATAGGGGTTTACGACCAAGATTTGAATCCTGAATTGTCTGACTCAAAGCACATTCTTTTACCTGTATAGCCTGCTTGTTATGATATTGTCCATCTCAAAGACCCCCTGAATGATTTTATGTGTATACTGATACTGGCCTTGACTTATAGCATCCTATGTAAAAGGTTCTGTAGGGAGCTGGATGTGATGGCTTGGAAGTTGAGAGAGTGGTCATGAGGACAGATGCAGACTTCTGCATCCTCTGTCATGAGTGAGGGTGGATGCCCTTGCAATTGTAAGATTTTCAAGACAGTGACCCAGAGGCACAACCATGCTGTTGGAAACTTGACGCCATTGGAATAAACTGTGAGTGAGCAGTTACTGCATAGTAGAAGATGGGTTTTTAACCTCAGTAAATGCAAATGCTTATATAAATGTTTGATTCCAGATTGAGACTATGCAATGTCAAGGGATGAAATGGGAGTCAGTATGATAATAGTGGCTAAAGCGAAGCCTTTGCTTGTGTTGCTGCCTAAGCATTACTACTCCCTAGCTGTGTGCCTTTCTGCACATTACTTTTGTAGGCTCAGTTTTATCATCTGTGAAATGGGGATGATCGTACCGTTTCCCCCACAGGCTCATCACGATGCATGGGTACACTAATCTGCATAAGGTACTTCATCCAGTAACTGACACACCCTTAGTTGATGTTTCTATTCATGGTTTCTACTAAAACTAAGTAAAACCAACAGTACCATAAATGGAATATATCACTAAGGTCTTTTTCTTGTCAACATTGTTCAGATCCAGTCACACTGTAAGAATTCAGCTTACATTTTTAAAAGAAAAAGTGCACCACAGATGACCATTAACATTTTAACCTATTATATCCATTCATTTTCTTGCATTTTTTAATTGTATTAATGTACTTCTTCACTATAATGCATGGTATACCACACAGAACTGAAGTGGTATCAAGAAAAGTTAAAAGAAAAACTGTATGGTTGGATTGCCTTGGTTTTAAATTTCAGCTTCACCATTTACTAACCCTGTGACCTGGGCAGTTAGTCTGTGTAAGCCTGAGTTTCTTTTGTTCAAGTGGACATAGTAGAAATACCTGCATATAACACCTGTGTCACAAGGTTTGGGGATTAAATGAGATCACATGTATAGAATGCTGGGAGTCTTCAACATGTAAACCATTCAACAAATAAGGATTATGTGTAGGGGTGTGTCTGTGTGTGTGTGTGTTTTAAGACAAAGGAACTTTGAGGGCTTTGGGGTCCTTTGTATATTCGTTTGCTTATATAATCCTATCACGTGACCACAATCTAGAGACAGGCTTCTGTATGAGCAAGAGAAACATGCGTTGTTGGGTGCACATGGATGGGCTTATGGGCATCTGTGATGCTTCTGAAATTGTACAAGATGTGGGAAATGCATGGCTATCTGGAGACTGTGTTTTCATTTGTCACTTACAAAATTCAAGAAGGATTAGTGTGGGTAAGAACTTTGCAGAGGAATATGAGGCTGTTAGAGAAAAAGAATCTGGCTAGCAGTGACTAAAGGAATAAAGTCATTTTGTTATTTGATGTAACGGAGTCCCAAGATCAGTGCAGTAGTTCAAAGATGTTATCAGAGGCTCTAGTTCTTTGTTTCAGCTCTGTATCACCCTTAGATTAACTGTTTCATCGTCCAGGACAGCTGCCATAGATCTGAGTATCATACCCTTATGCAATTTCATTGAAAACAGATATGCTAGGGTAACCAGGGTGCTAAGATGGAGCTTTCCTTATTTGTTTCCTTTATTTTTAGTCAGAAGGGGATTCTTTTCCAGAAGGAACTCCCACAAAACAAGACACCCACCCACCCCCTGCTTATTCTTCAATTGCCAGAACTGGATGATATTGCCACTTCCAGGCAGAAGGGAGGCCAGGAAAGCAAGTATCTGGCTTTTTTAGCATCTCTAGAGGAAGTGGGCTAGGAGAAGAGGCAGCTTGAGTGAAAAAGTTTCCTATATGTCAGTGCATTAATGATAATGTGAGGGCTTATGTGCTATAAGAGAGGGCGGTCCCGCAGAGTACCTGAATTGGGGGTGATGAGAGGCTGTGTTTTGGTAAGAAAAAGACATCCAGGGAAAGGAGCAGGGGAGTTAAGAAGGGCATCAAGGGCTTTCAAGATGCCTTACCCTAATCAGTGTCATCCATCAGTGACTAATGCAGAGGAAGTGCCTGGATTCCAAATATGTGAGGAGAAAAAACGGTCGCGGAAGAGGCCGGCAATTGCTCTTGTTTGCAGCTGCCAATTCTGACCCAAATCTGCCCTCCCCCACCCTCAGCTGCTGGGTACTGATGCATCCTTTTAGGAGCAGGACCATGTGCTCTGCCAGGAAGAAGATGCACATCTTAGTAGCCCCCCACCCCAGTCTCCAAGCATGCTGTTCCCTGAGAAAGGGGGCAAGACACACAGTAGTAACAGGTCTGGTAATTAGCAGCAGCCCCGGGGCCTTGCAACACTTCTAAAAAGGCAAGGCGATTCAATAAGAGCTGTCATGACCCCTGAGAGTTTCCCAGATGGAGAGACAGGTGGGAACCTTCAATGCTAATGATATGGAGGCCTTTAACCCTGCGTTAGCTGTTAGAGGGTATTAGGTGGAAGATGTGGGACAAAAGCAAAACAGGTGGATATGGAAGTCGCATGTCTATTGTTGGTGGGGAGCTTATTTTTATACATGATCTTGGCAAACTAAAGAGTAGAACTGTGATGGGGTGATCATGTCAGAATCAGGGTGCACACTGGGAAAACCATGCACCAAGCCTAAGACTTGACCCATCTCCTCCATCCTCAATGCAGAGGCTTGGGAATTTAATGAACATTCATGTTTGTGTGTGTGCAAATTAATTGGTAAATAGAAGGTTGAAAGTTTAATAATGCATTTATCATACTGAGCCAAAGTGCCCTATAATTATTTTCTCTAATGGAGTACAGAAGATGTTTTGGTATAGATGTGAGTATCTCCTAAAAAGCTCATGTGCAAGACAATACAAGAAAGTTCAGCCGGGTGTGGTGGTACACGCCTATATTCCCAGCCACTCGGGGAGGCTGAAGCAAGGGGATTGCAAGTTCAAAGCCAATCTCAGCAAACTTGGCAAGCCCCTAAGCAACACAGCAAAATTCTGTCTCTAAATAAAATACAAAAAGGGGCTGGGGCTATGGCTTAGTGGTTAAGCGCCCTGGGTTCAATCTCTAGTACAAAAAAAAAAAATCAGGTGAAATGATTGGGTTATGAGAGCTTTAACCTGACCAATGTGTTAATCCACTGTTATGGATTAACTGGGTGGTAACTGTAGGCAGCTGGGGAGGGTCTGGAGGAGGTGGGTCACTGAGGGTGTGCCTTGTGGATTGCTATTTTGTCCCTGGTGGTGGGGAGCTTTCTCTGCTTCTTGGTGGCATGTCTTGAGCTGCCTTTCTGGGCCACACCTTTCGACCATGATGTTCTGCTTCACCTTGAGCCCAGTGCTATGGAGTCATCTGTCTGTGGACTGAGATCTTTGAAACTATGATCCCAAATAAACTTTTCCTCCTCTTCGTTATTCATTTCAAGTATATTGGTCACAGCAATAAGAAATCTGCCTAAAACAGAGGAAAACTATGATCAGTGAAAATGCTATTGCTTTGTATCCCCCAGGAATTAGGGAGAGCCTCACAGAGGAGGCCACTCTTGATCTGGCTCTTGAAGGCTGAGTAAGAACTTCCAGATTCCTGGAGATAAACAGAGGTGATGGAGTTGTCCAAGATCTAGGTAGGGTATTTCAGATGGAGGAACAGACCTAAAAAGTGTAAAGTTATAAAAAGCAACAAACATCTGAACTTTACTTACTTAGCACTACTTCCCCATTTTTCAGGAAAAAAAAAATGACCAGTTTTCTTCTGCAGATGGCTCTTTACCATCTGAGTTGAAGGATTGGATTTGAGTTACCTTTTACCTCTACTCCCGTAGACAGAATTGATAGATCTGGGAGTATGCAAATAACTTTGTCTAGATGAATCAGAGTCTTCTCTAGGAATTGTTTGTTTGTTTTTGCCATAGCTAGGAGAAATACTGTCAGTCCCTCCCTGGTGACAAAAATCAGAGTATGGTATAAGATTTGTTGATGGCTCTGGCCCTACCATTTGAAAATACTCCTGACTGCAGGAAATAGAAATGCAACTTAAACAAGTTTAGATCAGGGGCTGGGGAGATAGCTCAACAAGTTTAGATCAGGGGCTGGGGAGATAGCTCAACTGGTAGAGTGCTTGCCTTGTAAGCACAAGGCTCTGAGTTCGATCCCCAGCACCGCCAAAAAAAAAAAAAAAAAAGTTTAGATCATCCACTTAATGGGGAGTGGGAGGGGTTAGTGTTAGGGTTAGGGAGGGGGGCAAGAATGGAGGAAGGCAGGACTGTATAGAGGGAAAAGAGGGGTGGGAGGGGTGGGGGAAGGGGATAAATAACAGAATGAATCAAACAACATTACCCTATGTAAATTTGTGATTACACAAATGGTATGCCTTTACGCCATGTACAGAGAAACAACATGTATCCCATTTGTTTACAATAAAAAAAAATTTTAGATCAAAGTGGCACTGATCATCAAATTTTTAAAAGAATGGTTTCTGTTTCCCATTTCTGTGCATCTTTTCACAAAAACAGACTATGTACTTGCAAACGGTGGCCATGAGGACTAACAGCTCCCACGTCTCACTTCTACATTGAGGTTGAGGGACAGTAAGAAATAGAGAAAAAGACAGTAAAATTTAATAAATAAGAACATTTTATTGAATGTTAAAACGGTGTTTCTCAAACACTGATGTACCTGCAAGTCACTTGGGGATTTCCCTAATACACAGATTTTTTGACTCCATAGATCCGAAATAGCCTCCCCAACTTCATTTCCAACAAGTTCTGAAGTGATGTTGAGGCCACTGATCCTAAGACATCACTTTGAGTAACAAAGTGTTCAAAGGTAGTATTCGAGATCCAGGAAATAGAGAAGGTGGTATAGTACAAAGTGATACAGAAATGATGTTGTCATTTTCAATAGAATGATTAGAATAGAATCATGGAGGTGACATTTGAGCAAACTTGAAAGAGGTAATTCTGTGTATACAACTTAAAAATGTACATTTTTCTGCTTTAAGAACACATATCCATTAACTATTGCTGCATCGCAAATGACTCAAAACATAGCTTCTCAAAACAACAAACATGCGTCCTCTCACCGTCTCAGAGGGTCAGCCTGGCTGGGTCCTTTTCTCAGGCTCTCTCACAGGTTTCAGTCTGGGTACCGGCCCCGGCTGCTGCAGCCTCCAGGCTGGCCTGGGTATACTCTGTTTCCAAGCTCACTCTCCTGGCAGTTGGCAGGCTCCACTTCCTCACAGGCTTGCCCTGAGGGCTTCAGTTCTCAAGCTATTGGCTGGAGGCCTCCTTCAGCTCCTTGCCATGTGAGCCTCCAGATAGCGCAGCCCACAAATATGGCAGCTGGCTTCCATCAGAACAAGCAGAGGAGAGGGCAAGAGATAGTGAACAAGAAGGTGGCTGGAGTCTTTCCACAACCTGATTTAATAAGTGATATCCCATCACTTTGGCCGCATTGTTCATTAAAAAGGGATCACTAGGTCCATCTTACACCCAGGAGAAGGAGATTAGCCAAGGCATGAATACCATGAGACGGGGGATCATTACTGACCATTTAGAGACTGACTGCCACAGCCTATATTATCTGGGTGTCTTATACCCTTATAAGGTTGCTGTCATGTCATTTTGTTTGGAACAGAAGATCATGGGAATTTGGGGCTCTGAACAGAAACCAGAATTGGCCCAAATGGTTCTGATGGAGCTCATGTTGGCTTCAGCCAATCTCCAGTTGTTAAGGTGGGTGCAAGCCTGTCTCCTTCCTTGGGAGGCACTCAGGCAGAGACTGGCAGACCAGTTGAAAGCAGGGGGGCCACTGAGCTCTGACTGACCCCCTGGCCATTTTAATGCTGCCAATAAAATTGCCCGAGGAGCCTGCCAAGGAGACAGACGCTGCTGCTGGAGAAACACCTTCTGCAGCCTGGCATTTGGCCGGTAATTGCTCTCCAAGAGAAAATAAACTCTCCACATGAGAGGGAAGGTGGATGGTGCCTGATTGTCAAGTGTAGAGATGATTTAGAGTGCTGTAGATAAAATGCAGAAGATTTCATTAAAAAAATAGAAGACATTTGTATAGATCTAAGGTCTGGCTCTTAAAATCCACTGACTCAGGAAATGCTTCTTGTTTTTCTAGGCATCAAATAATACACAGTAAATTGGATTATGTGCAACATGCCTCACCTGTTCCCTCCCTCTTATTCCTTTTGAAGCCATATTTCTTTTGCAACAGAGCCACTATTTCCTTCTGTCTTATAGATTCATAATGTAGAAACTGCTCTGACTTAAGACTGGACAATAAGGGCTAGGGATATAGCTCAGTTGGCAGAGCGCTTGCCTAGCAAGCACAGGGCCCTGGGTTCAATCCCGCATACGAGAAAAAGACTGGGAATAAGCTTCATCACTTACCAAGAAGGGGTTAAGCTTTTTGTTTGTCTGTTTGTTTTTTGATCTTTAATTTGGTCTATCTTTCATGAAGTTGTTTTAAAGATTGAATAAGTAACACCAGAAAAAATTTCTTAGTGTAGAGTGGTATATACTTAATAAATGGTGTCTCAATAGCCTCTAAATTACAATAATAATGTTTAAAGTCCTACAATGTAGATAGGAAAACTGAAGCCCAGAGGTTTAAGGTGTCTCCTAAGATCACACAGTGGTTCCAATGTCTGCCTGTCCACACACCCACCCACCCAGCAGGTATCTGTGGCAGTGTGTTCTCTGACATGCCGTTCTCAGTGCAGTGGCTTTAGTGATGACAGGTGGGTTAAGAGAAACACAAAGAACAATTGCATTATTAATAGAACTGAGATGAAATATACACCATAAAATGGAGATTCAGATGGTAAGAGGAACACAAGAGGAACACAGGGTGGCTTCTTCAGACTGGGTGACCCTGGAAGAAGGTGCCTTGAAGATGTGACATTTGACTGGCCCAGACCCATTCCGAAGATGAGGAGAAATAAGGGAGAATGACTACAAAGAGTCTGAAGCAGAAAGGCCAGGGATGTGGGCCTGTCCCGGATCCCACGGGGTATTTATAGTTGTGCTGGGGAGGGGAGAATTTTGCTTCAACCAATTATGGAATTTCCCATCATAAAGGTAAAATAGGTTTGTTATGGTTTGGATGTGAGGTGTCCCCAGAAACTCATGTGTGAGACAACACAAGAAGGTGTAGAGGAGAAATGATTAGGTTGTGAGAATATTAACACAATCAGTGAATTAATTCCCCAGTGGGATTAACTGAGTGGTAACTGAAGGTGAGTAGGGTGTGGCTGGAGCAGGTGGGTCATTGGGTGTGATTTTTGGGGGGATATATATTTGTATCTGGTGAGTGGAGTCTCTGCTTTCTGATCATCATATGAGCCACTTTCCTCTGCCATATTCTCTGCCATGATGTCCTGCCTCACCCTAAGCTTCAAGGAGTGGAGCCAGCTGTCTATGGACGGAGACCTCTGAAACCATGAGCCCTCAAATAAACCTTCCTCCTCTACAGTTGTTCTGGTGGGGTCATTTAAGTCACAGCAGCAAAAAAAGCTGACTAAAACAAAGGGGTCAGCACCATTATATTATGAATTGTTTTCAAAACAATTGAACCATGTATCCATCCTCTCTTTTCTCCCTCTGTCCTTCTCTACTCCACCAGCAACTACCATCACATTGAGGGTGAATTTAACACATGAACCTGGGAGGAACATAAATGCTCTGTAACAATGGCTAAATTACATTTTCAGAATCATAAAAATAGCACAATATTAACAACCATTAGCTGAGCATGTGCTGGATACCAGGTCTGGTGACAGATACGTTTTGTGTTAAACTACTAATCCTCATACCTTGTGTGGCAGGTGCCATTGATTCCATTTTCCAGTTAAGGAAACCAGCTCAGTTCAGAACTGACTTATTCATTCTGCATAACAGACACAATGCCTCAGGCCCCAGGACATTTTTAGTGTCTCCATAAACATGTGTTTCTTTTAAAATCAGAAGAAGAAAATGAACTCTTGGGATCAAAGATTATATTTGTCATCATGCCAACATGATCATGTAAACTAATTTTTAATGTTTATGGAGGAAGGAGTGCCTGGGTCCCTGACAGTCACAATGCAGAAGCTATGAGAGGACTCAGAGAAGTTGCATCTTCCTCTAGCCATGCTTGGGAGCTAGACACAGGCAGATAGTCCCAAACCTCCATTATTTCCTTTCATACCTTAAGGACTCACACTCAGTCATCTTCACCCTACACAACTGACCTAAACATTATTTTCACAGAAATGATAAGTGCCTAAAAAGTGAAGCACCATATCCTTAATCTTTGCACCCCATCTGCTCCAGGAGAGTGACAGACTGAAAAGCACAAAACCACCTTTCCAAAGAGGCTTCCCCCATAATTCCTGAGCAAGTGCACAGGCCCAGCTGAGCCCTAATGAGAGCTAGGGCGATCTGGAGCCAGACTCTGTCAGCCCTGACCTTGTTAAAGTGGACAAGTCAATTAGGCCAAATGCGGAGCCAGCCTCCTGGAACCCTTCGATAATGAGCAAGTGGAGAAACAGGTGGGAAGCAATTGTGCTGGAGTCTGTACACTGCACTGCTGCCCACCAGCCACTTCTGCAAATGAGAGCCTTTGGAAAGTTTGCCTCTGGTTTCTCTGTGCCACAGTACAGAGTAAATGGAGGTGTTTTGCATTCAATGCACGGGAAACTTCCTCCAGTCTCTTGTGTAAAATGGAGTTTTAATAAAGCCTTTGTATGATTCTGGGTATCACAACCACTGAATTTGATCCTGGGTGCATTAGTGCATGCCCTAGCCTGTTCCCTGTGGCATTTAACTTGTGATGCCATATTACATGTGGCTGAGTTTATTATCAAAAAGAGGCTTCTGAAGTATCTGAAGGCATCTGCTTAGATAAAATTATGTGTCCCCTCTTTGAGCCTCAGTTTCCCCATTGTGTAAAATGAAGGACATAATTTCTAAACTTTTTCCTGACTCTAAATTCTATACATAGAGAGAATGGCCTTGTGTGTGTGTGTGTGTGTGTTTTCCCTATTAAGGGAAAGATCTGAAGTTAAGGGCTGGGCATTTGTTGTGGGATTAAATGAGACCACGGATGGAACAAATATGTTCTTATTTTCATCTTTTTTATTTTTATTTTTGCAGACTGCATTTTGATTCATTGTACACAAATGGGGTACAACTTTTTGTTTCTATGGTTATACACGATGTAGATTCACACCGTTCATGTAATCATACATGTACATAGGGTAATGATGTCTGTCTCATTCCACCATCTTTCCCCCCCCCAATGCCTCCCCTCCCTCATTTCCCTCTACACAATCCAATGTTCCTCCATTCTTCATCTTGATGAGAAAAACAAGTCTGTTACAGAAGAACAACTATGGACTAGGGACTCTCTGTTCCTCTCTCCCACAGTATTAATATTGCAAGATAAAAATTAGCAATCACTTTCAGAGGTGAGACATTTAGGCTCAGGTTAAGAAATTGTGAAGCTTTGAGGTAGGAATCAACTTCACCTTGTGTGTGGCCCCTACTATTTCATCTTCACCATCATCCTGTGGGTTGCCATTATTTCACAGGCAAATTGAGATCAGATGCCTCATATCAACAATACCGGCAGTATGAAGTTCATGGGCTTGAGTCCAGGTGCCCATGGGTGACCTTCACTTGACTGTAGATTCTCTCAAAAATGAAAGGTGTGAGCATTCCAGGTAATAAAGCATCTAGAAAATGTTAGCCTGTCCTGTTGAGTTGAACTGAATCTTCATTTATTGGGAGCAAGGTCCAGGGTCATAAACTTGTACTAACCAATGTAACTGATTTTCTTTCCTGTCCTTTAGACAGGTTGCAGGCAGGAAGGCTTCCTGTCGGGAAGGAATCACCCCTGACATTCAAAGGCAGCTACAGAGAGTTTGATATCAATTATTCTTTTCTTTCTTATAAAGCTAGATAGTTTATGCCTGGAGCATTTGATGACCTAGATGACTGCTTCAGTTTCCTGTGTGCCCAGAATTCAGGAATCCAGACTTCTCAGGTTTGCAAGATAACTTAGAGAAAGGACTAGGCTAACCTTATCACCCCTGTGTTGGGTGCATGCCCATCTGGGCCTGTTTGGCTCTCAGATGAAAGAGAGCACTTTGTGTGACATGTGAGAGAGCAAAGGGTTCTCCCACGTGTCAAGAGGACAACACCCACCAATATGAGCCATGTTGTCATCCTCACGCTGCTCGTCACTTGCACATCATGTTCCTGGGGCCATCACACGAGCAGTTCAGTGCAATGGTTTTGAAGAGTCACAAAGATCTGTATTCAAATCCTGGTTCTGACCCTACCTATATATTCTCGAGTGAGGATTTTAATCCTCTGTCTAAAGTTTCTTAACCATGACGTGTTAAGTTTCTCTACATAACATGGAGGTGTAAATATTAAATTCATGTGGTTCTAAGGAATGACAGTTCAGCGTTTTGAAATGGTCTCACTACCAGTGAACAGAACAGTGTTAGTGGATATAGCAGATGAAAGTATCACTTTTTTTTTTTAAACAAACGTGGAGTCTCTCAGATTAAGTTTTCCTTTCCTGGGTTCACATGTTGGTGACTCGTGAAGCCAGTCCTGAAAATCCCAGCTTTTTAGGCAGAACTGCTTAAGAGCAAGGGCCTTGCTGTATTTACTCTTCCCTGGCTCTGACCTCCACCTTGACGTCACCGCCTACTTTTTTCTCCCTCTCCCAGCACTCCGCCCTAGCATCCTTAGGTTCTTCGAAAATACTTGACTTATTTCCACCTCAGGGGGTTTTTAGGCTTGCTGTTCCCTCTGCCTGAAATGCTGTTCCACCAGGTATCCTCAGGCCATGCACTCTGTTCTGGACAGAGGGCACTTTCTACCATGTGGGCAAAAAGCATATTGTCTTTTAATTCATTGCTCCAAAGTCATGTTAGTGTAGCTTTCCTGATTACTCATTTAAATAATTTTCCCCTCTCCAGCACTACCCAAACCCCTCTCCATTCTTATTTTCCTTTCCTCACCAACATCTAGTGCATCGTAGACTTGATTCATTTATCATCCACCTCCCTCCTCCAGAACCCCAGATCCTCACGGTGGGTGGCCTTACAGTCAGTACACTAAACTGTGGGTTGGTCCAATGAGTCAAGAAATGCATTTGGAGTGGAGGGGTCTATACTCCAATGCCCTTTACCCCTGGTGGTGTTCAGAGCAGAACCCTTAACTGTGTCTCCTGGTGTGGCCACACCCTGCCCGATTCCTTCTCTGCAGATCACTGGAAGTCAACTAACTGTGATCTCAGCTGTGCACTTTGCCCTTCCTTCTTTGTGGAGTGACTCTATGCTTCTCCAAAGACCAGGACAGCTGCCTTTCCAGGGGCTTTGCTCTGCAGTATAACTAACATAGGTAATGGAATATTTAACTTAATTTTTTGAATCTTAGAGCAGAGCTCTTTATTAGAAATTGATTGTTCAGGTCATTGGGTTTGTTTGCTGTTGGCATGCTGAGGTATTTCCCATGGAAGAGTGCCTGAGCTGTCTTGTGCTTGAAGTTCCAGGGAGATGTTTTCTAGAGATCCACCCCATGAAGGTGAGTTTGGGGAAACTGTGTTCTGAACAGAAGTCTCCTTCTACAGTGCAGGCAATAAGGCTTATGGTCTTTTAATTGTTTTAAAGGTCTCACACTTTTTGAACTTTTCCAAAAGTATCTAGCTCTTAGAGCAGGAATCCTATAAAAATGAATGAAATTAGAAATCATGTGATGTGAAATTATGGAAATGCTTTTTGTGACAGGATTTATGAGTGATGTGCTCATTGGTTCCAAGAGTGGCAGAAATGGACTGGGAATCAGGTGACCTGATAAATTTGTTCTGTGTAATTTACTAATGGGGCAATGGGGGCAAACTATCCAATCTCTAAGACACAGTTCCTCCTCTGCACAATGGACACTAGGCGATTGTTCTAGACGCTCCTTCAGATCCTTTCCAGCTGTAAAACCCTGGTCTAGAAGCCTGAGGACTGCAACCTTAACCTGGTTGTGGATGCTTAATAATGCTGGAAACGTGGGTGAGTCCCCCTCCTTCCCACCTTTAAAGCGAGGACCAAGATTCCCACTTGGTCTTTTCTGAAGGGTATTGGGAGGATTTTATTTGGACACACAGATGTGAAAGTACTTTTGAGCCCTCGGGTCCTATGACTATCAGAAGCAACTTCTTAATTTATTGTGGTTTTATGACAAGGTGCCACCAGAATGGTAGGATAAAAGTGAGATAAAAAGGCATTGCACATCATACTGACAATTTTTAAATTGGGCTTTTAAAGTATATTGAGTTTATATCTCCCTTTTGAATTTTCTTTTTTTTAAATCCCCACTTTACATTTTAAGTTCTTGACTTGAGCTTGGGGAAACAGTTCATAGCTTTCATGAAATTTTTCAAAGGAGTATTTGATATCCCCTTTTTTCAACTCTGTGGTTTTCTGTGGGTGTTTCCCCCTGGAATTCCTGAGGGGAGGAGAGCTTTTCATGCTTCTTCTGATCATATATCCTTTCCCTGTTAGATGGACATTAACTGGTAAAACCTAGAGAATCACAAATGTCAAGTGAATTTTCAGGGCTAGCTAGCTGCTTTCTGGAAACTGCCACTTAATGGGCACCTAATCAAGACCAGCTTACTTTTTAGGGTTAACCTAGTTAAAATCTGGAATAATTAATTTACTAGTTTGGCTCCTGGAAACCATTGGTATTAAGTCTGTTATCTTTATCTTGATCTTTTTATCTCTAAAGAGCACTCCTAATTTAGACTGTAAATTTTAATGATCAAAGGTCAAAGTTGCCTCCAGAGAACAGTGAGGCATTATTATTCAGGTCAGTGGCCCCACAGGCCTTGGCCCAGGATTGGCCAAGGTGCAGAGGTTGAGCAGACAGGGAAGGAGTGGGCTGGATTCAGCACATGAGGAAGGTTGAAAGCTCAGCTAGTAGCAGCAGATTCTATCTTCTCACTGTCAATCCAGGATGGCAGTGCCTGGACCCCCTCTCCCTGTCCCCATGGTATTAGTTTTAACTATAGAACTATAAATTCATTAAGGAAGCATCATACAGACCCAGGAGTCAGGTGTTATTTGTAAGGTATGGAAAAAGATCTTGGGGTCCAGAAGACATGGTTTCCAGTTATGTTTTCAACATTTAACTCACTGGGAAACCTTTGACCCACCTCTTCTCCAACTGTGGCAGAATGGAAGAGCCATCTACTGAGCTGTCATGACAGTGAATTGAAAGTGAGAAGGGAAGGGGCTTGGCAAACTGTGATAGTCATCGTTGGAAAGGTAAAGTCCAGTAAGTGCCCAAACAGAGGGAGACCTGAGGGGACCCTTCTAATAAAACCACGAACTCCTTTCCTTTCACTGCTGCTGGGTTCTGACAAGGCTTGTTATCCTCCCAGTAACTGGAGATGGGAGGAGAGAGTATATCAGAGGTAGTGAGTGGTTTGGGTCTCAGGCCTCAACCTCTTCTTTGAACCCTCACCAGCTCACCTCCGCTGCCCTGCACAGAATGCAAGAGGAGTTAATGATGAATTGCCAGCAAGTCTCTTGGGGGCTTGTAGAAATACTTAGCAAGTGGTATCATCACACATATCATCAAATAGAGCCGTCATGGTTATGTTTTTAGTTTTTTAATTGTTTTTATTATTAATAATCAAGACTTTATCCAAAGAGTCAGTTTTAAAAACTCTAGTTGGATATACTTAGGGAAGGAGTATAATGTTTCTTTTAAAGGTTTGCATCAAGGTTACCCAGAACCCTCGTGCGTGGCAGGCAGAAATTAAATCTAAACAGTTTTCTGAATTTACCGAATGTTTGCCTGAATAGACAAGGAGCCTGGGGGTATTTTTTGTGGGAGTGATGAGTTGTGAATCCAATATGAGATGTGTGTTGGGAAAAAAAAGTCCCTTTTAGGAGTGAAAAGATGTTTCTGAATGTTTGGCAAAACAGGTTATTTTTAAACTGACGAAAAATAGGATTGTGGAGATTTGAAAGGTTTTGTGATTTTATTTATTCAGTTAATATGTGGAGCTTCTTGCATCTAATTAGCACAGGGACAAAGGAAGATGCAAGTGAAATAGGAGACCATCTCTGCCCTTAGGTGACCTTTGGGTTCAAGGGACAAGTTACAGGTAGATTTAAAAAAAATGTCAGTTTACAGGATTGTTTTTATGGAACCCAGATACTACTGGGTTCTAGATCTGAATCCACTTTAGAAGGTGTCCTGGGTCTTCCATTTCATCCATTTCTGTGCCTTAGTTTCCACTGCTACAGCATAGAACTAGGAACACCTACCTTCCCAGTGAGCACGGATCCGACGAGATGAGGGGTATGTGATGCTCAGCTTGGGAAGCAGTGCCTAGTAGGTCCTCACAAATGTCCTTCTGTCTTCTCTTTGTCATTTCTCTCTTCTATTTTATGCTTTTTCCCAATGAGACATGTATTCTTGTAGTTCCTGAGGGAGGTCAAAGACTATGGGCTGTAATAGAAAGTTCTTTAGGGCAGATGGTCTCACCTGAGTCTTTTGAGCTACTCTCTTTTGCTTGTCTCCGAGGAGACTCTGTCCTACACTACCTTGCTCTGTTGGCTCTGGGAAGCTGAGCTGTTTGGACCACAGAGGCCTGACTATCTGGTGTCTGGCTGTCGTTGGGCCTCCTGGGCAGTTTTTTGGATTTGGCCACTGTTGAGTCCCAGGAGTGGGGAAGGAGAGCGAAATGTGTTTTTGATCCCCCTTTGTTTTCCTCCTGCTGGGTCCCTGCTACTGAAGGAAGGGACCCTGAGCTCCTCCCAAGACAGCTCTCCACAGTGTTCCCTCCTGGTCTGGTGGCTCTTCCCTCTTTTCATGGCTTCAGGCCTGGGACAGGTCCCAGTTCTCTCCCTGGGATACCGTGTTGTGCTTTGGCATCTCCCTTTCAACACAGTCCACAAAGAACTTACAAAACTTTACAACAAAAATATAAAGAACCCAATCAATAAATGGGCCAAGGAACTGGACAGACACTTTATAATAAAAGAAGACACACAGGCAATTAATAAATATATGAAAAAGTGTTCAACATCTCTAGTAATTAGAGAAATGCAAATTAAAACAACTCTAAGATTTCATCTGACTCCAATTAGAATGGCTGTTATCAAGAACACAAACAATAATAGATGTTGGCATGGATGTGGGGAAAAAGGCACACTCACACGTTGCTGGTGGAGTTGCAAATTGGTGCAGCCACTCTGGAAAGCAGTATGGAGAATCCTAAGAAAATTTGGAATGGACCCACATTTTGACCCAGTTATCCCAGTCCTTGGTTTATACCCAAAGGACCTAAAATCAGCAAACTACAGTAACACAGCCACATCAATGTTTATAGCAACTCAATTCACAATAGGTAGATTGTGGAACCAACCTAGATGCCCTTCAACTGATGAATGGATAAAGAAACTGTGGTAATATACTCAATGGAATACTATTCAGCCATAAAGAAGAATAATATTATGGCATTTGCAAATAAATGGATGGAATTGGAGAATATGCTAAGTGAAATAAGTCAATCCCCAAAAACCAAAGGCTGAATGTTTTCCCTGATAAGTGGAGAATGATATATAATGGGGGTGGGGGGTGGGAAATGAGAGAATAATGGGGGAACTTTAGAACATGTAGAAGAAATGAGAGGGAGGGGGGTATAAAAATGAATGAGACAGACATCATTACCCTATGTACATATATGATTACACAAATGGTATGAATCTACATTGTGTACAACCATAGAAATGAAATTATGTACCCCATTTATGTACATGGAATCAAAATGCAGTCTGTAAAAAATTAAAAGCTAAATAAAAATAAAAATAATAAAAAAATAAATAATGGAAAAAAAAAAGTCTTCTGGAATAATCTCAATTTCAGTTTGTCCTCTGTCTCCTGCTGGGGTCTTACTGGGTACACTGAGTTTAAATAGGTGAGAAGTGTGGCATTGGGTGGCCAGGTGTGCTCTGGGTCTGTGATGAACCAGGTGTGGCTTTGGGTGGCCAGGTGTGCACTGGGTCTGTGATGAACCTGGTGCTTGCAGCTTGCATTTCATGTGAGGGTGAAGAACTGAGTTGTGAGTTTGGAAAGATGTCCTGAATTGGAGCCTGAAGGTCAGGCTCAGCCAACATATTATATCTCAGATCATAGCAGAAATAAGTTTTTGGTAATTGTTTCCTGATTCATTTTAATAAGAGTGTATTGAATAACCAATAGGTGCATGATACAGGAAATAAATATTGGAAATTTCTCCCTTTTCATTCCAAAGAATTATATGCAAATGAAATAGAAGGGAAGGCAAACAATATATAATGAATACTTCCTCTAGAACTAGGCAATTTGCATATATTACCTTATTTATTCTACTCAGCATCCATTACTGGTAAGGTGCCAGTTTCCCAGCTTTACAGAGGTAGAAGTTGAAGCTCAAGGACTTCAAGAGACTTGTCAAAGGTCATAGATCTGGGACTTGGTGGAGCCACAGTTTGAAATCCCAAGGCGAGTCTGTGAGACAGCCATACTCAAGATTTTTCTCTTTGCAAGGACTTAAAGACAGGTAGAGGCAAGTGCCCTAGAGTATGAGTCTTAGGTGATTTGTTGCGGACCCGCCCTTGGCTCCCACAGTAAGGAGGGTATGGCATTGTAGAGCCGTGGACCACAGTGGGGCAGGGAGGAATTATTCTGGAGTCTAGCAGGAGTCATGCAGCCTGGCCTCTCAGAGACTGGGATACAATTCCCTACAGGAAGGATCCTGGGAACTAGTTTATCATGTTCCCATTGTGTAGGACTTTGCTTACTCCCAGTCTGTGGGGACCCTGAATTTCTGCTTCCACTAAAAATGATCTCTTTTTTTCTCTCTCTCCTAATAATATGTTTGTTCTCTACCTGGTGGCTTCCGCTGGTCTTTACTGCTGCTAACTCATACCTTCTGCTAGGTCATGGCCTTGCTGCTTGGTGGCCCCTCCTGGTGCATCTTTTCACTTCTGGTTCCAAACCAATGGATAGAGTTTATATCAATGAATCAAACTCTTCAAAGAGAAAATATGCATATCTTCTTCTTCTTCTTCTTCTTTTTTTTTTTTTTTGTATTTTACATATCTTACATTTCCAATTTGGATAGATCTCTTCCTGCCAGGTTGAGCTGTGCCTGCTGGTCAGCCAGAAAGTTGTCCTTAGGAATCTACCCCAGGTCCAGGCAGCAGCCCAGACTGACTGGGGTGCGGGGCAGTGTGGGACCCAAGCTAACAACTCACACAACTCTGTTGGTGGCACGGTGTGTTCATGAGTCCTGGGGACTAGCAGGTAGACATCTGTGGAGGCCATTAGTCTGTCTACCACTGCCTTCTGGCCACAAAGTTTCACATCTGTCCTACTTATAAAGTACATTCACCCACCCTCAATTCTCCGTGGTCACGTCAATCTAAAACATCATATCTTATCTAAACCTCATGCATTCAGAAGCCCAAATTCTCATTATCTAAACCATTTACATCATATTTCAGTGATTAGGCATGAACTCTTTGGGGGCGATTTGCTGTCTGTCATTGGCACTTCTATGTGCTAAACATGTTCTACGGATTTATGCAATCTAATATAGTAGCCACATGTAGTGTGTATTCTGAGTCGCCATGTTTTGCATGAACACATTGAAGCTTAGGGGAGTTAGTAACCGTCCCAATTCTACCCCACCAGTGAGTGGTGTGCTGCTGACCCTAAGGCTCATGCCAGTTCTCTTAACAATCACCCCCGTTTTTCTCAAACTCTGCTATATTATGGCAACACCTGAGGAGCTTTTAAACATCCCACTGCCCAGGATGCACCACGGACCTAAATGAGAATCCCTGGTGTGGGCAGCTGTTCCCCAGGTGATTCTGGGGCAGCGGCCACGCCTGGGAGGTGCTGCAGGTCCTGTCACTGTCTTCCTGGGAAATAGAGGTGTGGGTACAAGGGAAAGTGTGGGTACAAGGGAAAGGCCGTGGGTTGGTGGTCAGGGGAGGCTCCCTGTGGGTGGGAGTTTGAGGGACATGCACTAGAGTTGCTGGGTGAAACAGGAGGAGGCTTCTCATGGAGAACAAACAGCTTTCCATGTTACTGGTTTGCTCAGTATTTGCCAAGAGTGATTGAATTTTTATGTTTTTGTGAGACGGTTCAAATAAATACATTCACAAATCAGGAAACAACAAAAAAAGACATCCTTTGTCAGAGCATCCATCCTCATTTATGGCTTCAGGAAAACACAGCCCCACGGTTATCGTTGTTGCGTACGCTTTTTTGTCAGGGAGATAATTGTGGAAATTGGGTTGCTTCCCGTCAAGTGCAGATCCTTTTGTGGAGAAAATTTGAGCCATCCGTGTATCCCATTTTACAGTAATTGAGATTGGACTAGCAAATCATTAGCGAAGCAAAGGAAGATGATGGCTTTTTTTTTTTAAGAGAAGGCAGTAAAAATTCAATGCCCCAGAAGCGAGAGACGAAAGAGGATGTCACTGATGGGAAAAAGCAGGCCCCCAATACCTCAGCTCTGTCTGTGGGAAGAGGGGTGACTATTAGCAGTGACCTTGAGTGGGCAGATAGTGGGGCTCTTGTGGCCTAATATATCGGTGGTCATTGTGATCCGGACAGTTTCTGATGGTGTATGGTGTAGGGATGCTTCCCTGCCCAAGGCCACCCTGAGGCCAGGCAGCTTGGGGACATCTGTTGCCTGTTCTGCTTGGCTTGTGACTTAGAGGTGTCAGCTCCCTTATTCCCTTTCCTGTTGTCAACTCGGAAGATAATGAAATGCACCTCGTGAAAGGGGGAGTAAATAATGGTCGTATGTATTTTAAGTTAGTCAGCAGGTGAAGCGGCCCAGTGTGGCATTTGTTTATTTAAAACCCCCTTCACAGGGAGGATCTCAATTAATCCTTGACTTTTCTTTCTGTAAGATTCTAGGGGATAGCATGAATTCAGGGTTCCTCAGACACATCCTGGAGGGACCAAGCACGAGAATGGAGGGCCCAGGCTCAGTTGTGAAGAGCCAGTAAACAGTGTGCCCCACCCAGTCTTGCTGGTGCGGACTGAAATGAGGAAGGACATCAGAGCTCAAAAGGCCCATGAGGGAGGTTCCCCTTTGTGATTGGTGTGACGGGGAACAGGTGTGATGGCCAGATCCCATCCTAAGAGCTGAAAGGCGACTGGGCCTTGCTTTATCTCTCTCTACCTCCAGCATCTCCCAGGTCAGCTTTGCACAGAGTGCTGCTTAGAGAATGGAGGTTGAAATGATTTGATTGACAGAAGTTGTGATGAATGGCTATGTTACAAAGGAGATGGGGATGGTGGTGGTTGTTTTTTTTTTGTTTTTTTTTTTTTACTTTTCCCCCATTGATTCATGTGTGTAGACTGTCTCTGGCACAGAAAATTAAAGAGCAAAAAGCCCTGAAACTGAGTAACTTTGTTAACGCACAATGTCTCGGTTGACCTTCCTATCCCACTACTGCTGGCCTCCAGCCCTAGTACCTCCTGGGCTAATACAATCTTGAAAGGACCTGAACTGTACCAGTTAGTCCCTCTGTTACTACACTGTGGTGGACCCCTTCATTGACCAGCAGCCACTCTGCATCAGTGAGTAATTTTTAAGATCTATACTAGTATATGAATGTTTATATACAAATTTATGTACCAACATTTTAATATGTTTTCCATTGCTATAATTAAATACCTGAGACTGTGTGATTTATTAAGGCAGAAGTTATTGGTTTATGGTTCTGGAGTCTGGGAAGTCTGAGAGCATGTGACTAGCATCTTCTCAGCTTCCGGTGAGGATCTTGTGCTGTGCCGTAACCTGGTAGAAAAGGAGAAGAGAAATCGGGCAAATGCAGAGGTGACAACATGAAGTGTGGCCTCATTTTATAACACCTCACTCTCACTGGAAATGATCCTGCCCCAGAGGAGAGAGAACTCACTCCAGTGAGAATTATCCCAGAGATCTCTTAAGCCTAGGCACCTCTGATTAGTCCCACTACTTGGCAACACTGTTACAGTGGGGACCATATTTTGGCATGACTCTTAGAGAGGACAGCCACATCCCAACCATAGCAATGTGCTGTAGCTCATTTGCATGTTAAAGTTATTAATTATTTCCTTTTTTAATAGATAGAAATTATTGGTGGGTGTTGTAAAAATGGGTTTCCTCAGCCCAGTGGGTTTCCTTGAGCTGTCCCTGGGTACGTGGCCCTGAGTCTGAAGACTGTGGGGTTTATGGGATTCCTCTGAAGCTCCCACAGACAGGGCCTGAGGGCCCACCACAGTGTGGCCTCTGTCTCCTTCTGAAGGCCCACCTTCACCATTCTCCAGCCATGATGAACTTTCGGAGTTTCCAATGGGTTGTATCTGCTCTCGCCTGCTGTCACTGCAGCTTGGCTTCTCAGTGAGACCAACATTCACTCATCTTTTAGAACTCAGTTTGTGGATCTCATTTCCTGTGCTCCCTCTGGGCCCCAGTTATCAGCACCACCCTGCTCCATTCCCCAGCACTGGACCCCAAGTTGAGGCAGGTCCCTAACTTCTGTATTCCTTAATATTCCTGTGATTTCCCTCATGTCAGCTTTGATCACACCATGCAGTGACTGTTTGCCTTCCCAACAAGCATGTGAACTTCTGGAGGTTGGGAATGTGTTGTATTTTTCTCTCTCTGAACATCTTGAACAGTGGCTACAAAAAGAGGTGTTTAATAACCACTAGTTTAGTGAATAAGTGAACTTGCTTCCTTATTTAAATATTTACTTGCTGTCTGCACAGCATGTTGGGCCCTTTGCACTCAGCTGGTGGGATTTGAAAGTAGATGGGCATATTCCTGACCAGGTAGGGTAGCTAAGGAGACGAACACACAGCTGTATGAAAGGACAGGGAAATCGAGTGAGGGAAGGGAAGGGGAGCAGGAACTGAGCACCAGGCAACAGCTGTGATATATATACAGCTTGTTCATTTTGGCAACTGGTAAGCCCAATGAGATAGAATGGATCCCTATTTTGCAGATGAGGAAACTGAGGCTCAGGGTATTTAAATGCCTGAAGTTACATGACTGTCAGTGATTGGGTCAGGCAGGATTCCAACACAGTCCTTTGGATTGTCAGTTATTTTAAATTTTGCCACCTACTGATACATTTTTTTTGCAAAATCGGAGGTGAGGATTTTAGAAGGTTGTACGGAACTAGGGCCCCAAAGGTTGAAAACACTAATGGAATTATTTTAGGTTTCTACATTTTTTTTTGATACCCTAAGAGTTTACGTAATGAATTTTCATGGTGCTATAAATACTTAGTGAAACTATGTGATCCATTAGTTAAATGAAATGCTCCTAAGTATGCTATGTTGCTGTCACATAAATTCCTTTAATATTGTTAAAACCTGGTTATGACTTTTGTTAGCTTTGAGTTTGATTAAGAATCACATTTTGTTACCACCACTCTTGCCTTACTGAAGGCAGATTAATATCTGAATAGTAACACCTACCTTCTGGGACATAGGATTTTATTTTTCCAAACATGTTTTCATGTTTTCATTTATCCCCCTTCATTTAAAACCAACACATTATCCCATTATATCCCATTTCAGAGGCAAGTAAACTGATAAGTTGTATAACCAGTTTCATTCTAGATTTTACCCTAGAAAAGCCAGACCAATTGTTGTGTCATTAAGATCTCATTTTTTTTTTATTTAGTAAAAAAAAAAAAAAGGAAAATATGAGACTGGAGGTGTAGCTCAGTGGTAGAGCACACTTGCCTGTGTGTGTGAGACCCTGGGTTCAGTCCCCAGCCACACACCCACACACACAGCACACACACACACACACACACACACACACACAAAGGTAAATATATCTTGTGTATAAACTATTTAAAAAGGATTTGGGCTGCACTGTTTGACCCTATTTAAAACCATTACTACTGGTATTGCTCCCAGGGTTAGCGTTAGGCTTCCAGCATATGTTAAGGGACATAAGCACTCCCTGTTGGAATTTTGTGGACATTGCTTATTTTAACATCCCTGATACTACATAGTGTTAATTTCATGAAGGCCCAGAGGTGCTTTTCATTCTCCACTTCTTGTTCAAAGGGGGGAAGAAGTTTTATCTGTGTATGAACTTTGGGAAACCTGTTACTGGGGCTGGGGTTTTGGCTCAGTGGTAGAGCACTTGCCTGGCATGTGTGGGGCACTGGGTTCGATTCTCAGTGCCGCATACAAATAAATAAAGGTTCATCAACAACTAAGAAAAATATATTTTTTAAAAATTTTTTTAAAAAATTAGTGATCATTTTTCCCCTCTTTGCTTTGGCCTCTTGAAAACCCACAACTAAATGTATCGCCTATTTTCTACAACTGTATAGATTTCTCTGTGTCCCATCCTTCTGCCTTCATCTTTGCTTTCAGATCTTTATTTCCTTCCACTCCAGTTTCCTCATTTATTTATTTTGTTGTGATATCAAGACTGACTTTCTCTAAGACTACCTGTAAGCTGCCCAAAATTCTGAATTTTTTTTTCACAATGTGCGTTAAACTATAGCGATACAACATAATAAAGATGAATTCACAGGCCCGGCAAAGTCTCCTCTCTCTGATTTTTCTCTTTTCTTTATAGGGCTTTGGTGAGAGAGCCTGATTGGGTTGACGCTGAGGTCGCATAAGTTATGTGGCCTTCAGAATCTTAAAGCCAGAGATTCATGCAATGAATGCATTATTTTCTGGAAGATTTTGGTGGACCCAGGTCTGACCATGCTTTTGCTATAAGGATAGTGGTCCTTTGTTAATAGAGAAAGATGGAACTTCTCTGAACATCATTTTGCTCTTGTACCTTTCACATCCACAGCAGCTTTTAAGAAGTGCTGCCGTTAGGTTCCAGCCAAACCTGACTGTTTCCTATTTCCAGGTCCCTAATGTGCAGAATGAGGAAATGTTAGACCTTTTCCAGATTGGCTAGATCAGATCAGATAGCCCTTGATGTATTAAAAAAAAAAAAAAAAATTGATGGGTTAATGACAGTCCCAGGGATAGAAAGGGAGATAATTTGTGAAAGGCCTAGTTACTAAGGGTTATTCAGGGAACCTGCAGATGTGCAGTGGCACTTGGGCAGAGACATGAGTGACTTTAGGGGCACAGTTTAGAGAGAAGTTCAAAACGCAGGAAAAAAGGAGACCTATTCCAAGCAACTTTGGTCCAAAACCTTCTGCCAAGTCAGGCAGTCTGGACAGATATGGGGGTGAAGTTGAAATCTGTAATGAGAACTGACAGCCAAACACTAATTTTAACCTCAGGTAGCCTTGGAAATAGCATACTGACCAGGGAACTGGAATGAGTCTGCCCAGAGAACAACAGGCCGGCAGAAGTGGCTTAGTTGCACATGCCTGTGCTGTGGTTTGAGCTAGACTTTTAAAAATGTACGTATATTCAAAACTATTCCCAAATTACAGGAAAAAGATTAGGAATAAGAATATACCAAGAATTACCCCATGTCCTCACCTTTTGCTGATATTTTATCTCCTTTGATTTGCCATCCATATGTTTTACCTTTGTATACATACATATACACACACATATATGTGCAGGTACATGTGTCCATGTATATGATTTCTTTTTCATTAATCTTTCTTTTTCATTAAACTTTAATTTGGAAGTAATGCACACATATCTTGACCCTTTATTTCTAAATATTTAGTGTTATTTCCTAAGAACAGGTATATTTTCTTATAGAATAGCTATATTCTCTTATAGAACCATAGCAAAGTTATCAAGTCAAATAAATTTAAAATTAATGCAGTGAATTTTGCCTAATATTCATATTTTTCTATTGATCTAGGATTTCTTTGGTAGGGATTTCTCCAGTGGTAGAATTTGGTAGAATTTCTCCGATGTAGGATCCTGTACAGAGATTATTCAGCTGTTATAACTGTTTGGTTTCTTTTAATCTAAGCTATTTCCACAACCTTTCTTTGTCTTTTTTGTTATATTTTTGAAAAAATACAGCTTTCCCTCCCACCTGTTTTCAGATGCACAGTCTGATCAGCTTCCTGACCAGAAGGCTGCATGATGCGGCATGGTGATGTTGTGTTCTTCTCAGAGCATCACATGCTATCCATCTGTCCTTCTTTGTTGATGTTAATTTTGATAACCTAATCAAGGTGGTGTCCAATTTCTCTACTGTATAATTACAAATGTTTCCCTCAGAACTGCTAAAGAGTAAGTGGGAAGATGCTTCACAACCTGCAAATGGCCTCTTTCCCATCAGACATTTCCCCTGGATCTGGCATCTGCTGGTGATAGTTGCCTGACCAGCCTTTGCTCTGGTGGCCGTGTGTGCATGTGGATTTTACCATTCCAACACTCCCTCCTCCATGCTTACCTGGCAGCGCCCGCCCTACACAAGACAGCCTTCCCTTCCACCCCACTTGTTCACCTGACATACATTAACAGTATGAATTCATGGATTCCTGTGTTTCCAATGACCTATTTATTACCAACTTGAATTGTATTTCTGTTTAAATTGTCCCCATCAAGGTGGCTTCCATGTCCTTATGACATTTCCCAATCAGTTTTTGTTTTGAGCACTTCCTTACTTGTACATACCCCTGCTTTCTCCAAGAAGTCCTGGTTCCTTTATAGTAGAAACAATGCTCTTAGTAGTAGGAATCTCCTTGTAACTAGATTATCTTTGCCTCTGTGACAAAGATTTAGTTTGGCACACAGTTTCAGATTATGAAATATTTGTGGGTAAACACACACATGCACACATTGACATTCATCTACAAATGCATGTGTATCTTATATATAGGCAGATTAAATATAAATAAAATTAAGCATAAATACCCTCAAACTTCCAATTTCCAATCTCTCCCCATGCATTCCTTCCTGTCTTCCTCTTTCTATGATTTGACATCTCTTCTGCAGTAGTGAGAGCCTTGGATCCCAAGAACATCAGTGCGTGAACTCCTTTGTTCAGCCAGGAAGTATGGTTAGAATTGTTTCAGAATTGCTTAGCCCTTGACATTACAAATAACAAGCCTAAGGGGGGCACAATGGTTCACACCTATAATTCTAGTGACTCAGGAGGCTGAGATGGGAGAATTGCAAGTTGGAGGTAGCCTGGACAACTTAGCAAGACCCTGTCTCCAAAAATAAACAAACAGCCTAGGAATGTAGCTCAGTGGCAGAGGGTCCCTGTTTCAATCCCCAGTACTACTAGATAAAAATAAAGAAAAATAAAATAAAAGATTAAGCCTGCTCAGAAATACTCTGGATTTGTTTGCTACTCTTCCTATCAAAAGCCTGCCCAAGACTGAATATATGCAATCTAATTCTGGGTTCATAAGTTACTTGATTTGTTTTTCTCCCCAAGCCCCTCCCACAAATGTGCTTATGATGTTCATTTAACACACAACTGGGTTACTTTGTTTCAATCTCCTTTCAGGTTCAGGTTTTCCCCCACTTCCTATTCCTGTTACTATCATTTGATTTTTTTTCAGGTATATAGAATATTAATTTGTTCCCCAAAGTGAAAATTAATGCCCAAAACTGTATTCTGAGAAATATCACTGTCAGCTTTTTGTCTCTGTGTCAAAATACCTGAGAAAATCAACCTAAAGGATGGAAGATTTATTTTGGCACACAATGTCAGAGGTTTCAGTCCGTGGGTGGCTGGCTCCGTGGCTGTGGGCCTGTGGTAAAGCTGAACATCATGGTGGAAGGGCATGACAGAGCACATTAGGAAGGGGTTGGAGTTGAGAAGGTTCCTGAGGGCATGTCCCCAAGGATCTACTCTCTAAAACAAGGCCTCACCTCCTACATATTCCACACTTCCCAGTAGTCCATTCAAATCATGAAGCCACAGTGGAGCCTCTGACCATTACTGCATTGGGGACCAAGCCTTCAACCCATGAGAGTGGGGACATTCCATATCCAAATTATAACCATCACTCCCTGCCATATCCCTTCTACCTGCCACCCAGTTAGAGTACAACCCAGTATCTCTCCATGTAGAGATACTGGTTTCTGTCTCATTTGTCCTATGTTTCTTTTGTAACCATAAGCAGAATCACCTTTTTCTTTCTTATGCAAAAGGTAGCGTGCTGTCGATTGAGCCAGGTGGTTCAAGTGCACAAATCTCATTTCTCCTCCAGATCTCTCATACCTGGTGGGGGTATTCCCATTTTACTGATGAAGAAACTGAGACTGCTTGCCTGTACTATGGGAAACCTTTGAACCTTGTTGATAACTGGCCTGTTTTCTGTGCTTTGTAATTTGAAGGAAACTGTAAGAGGCCCCACATTGCAAAACATACAGGTAGGGGTGTGCAGTTTTTAATACATGCACTTGCTGCCACACAAAGCCAAAGTCCTGTTTCTGGAAAGATTACCTCCTCATCTGTTTTTTTTAGGGCTGCATTGTCCTTTTAAATTAGGATTTGCATGGTCCCTACTTTATCATGTAAAATTTATATCAAGCTGGGATAGATTGTGTTTCATTTTTTTATTAAAATTGAGATGAAATTCACATGACTTTAACCATTTTAAGGTGTTATTTATTGCATTTATTACAGATGATGTTGTACAGCCATCATCTTTTTCTATTTCCAAAACACTTTCCTCATCCCCAGTGCAGACCCGTACTGTATGGCCAGTGCCTATGTTGTCCCCACCCCTCATCTGTCTCCATGGAGTTACTCTGGTTTGGATGTTTCATAGAAATGGAATCATACCATACGCAGCCCTTTTTTTTTTGGCTAACTTCTTTTATTTGACCCTGTGATTCACAGTTCACCCATGTTGTAGCATGTGTCTGTACTGTATTTCTTCTTACAACTGAATAATATTCCATTGTATAGAAAGACCATCTTCTGCTTATTCCTTCATGCATTCATGTGCATCTGGGGGAGTCTGGGATGATGTTGAAATGAAGACTGGCTTGTGTTTTGCCCCGTACTTTACTACTTCCTAGCCATGTGACCTTGGACAAGCTCCTACACTGGCCTGTGTCTGTTTCCTCATTTGCTAAATGAATAAGATAATATCTGACTCTTCAAGGTGTTGCAAGACTTGAATCAGAAATGTCTGAAAGGCTCATAGCCGTGTACCTGGCAAAAAGAAGGCTCCCAGTAACCAGTGCCCTTAGGATCCTGTGAGAAGATTGGGTACGGGGAGAGAAAATTCAGATTTGTGTTATAGCACGGGTTTTAGTATATGATTGTTCTGTTCTAGCTGCTCCAACTTCCTTGCTTTGTTTTTTCCAGAAGGCATATCTGTTTTCTCTGCTTTGTGGCTTGGTGTTTTTAGCCCCCACCCCATTGCTGAACATGGAGTTTTACGTTTTAGAAGCAGCTCACTGGACAGAATGTGTCTGTAGTGGAATGTTACATAATTCACATTTAGATTTGAAGAGCTCATTATAAAAAACCTGACACACTTCAGGAATATTAAATTACTGCAGATTGTGTGGAGCAAAGAAACATTATTGAAGCATTTCAAAATTCTCGACGAGCCTGAATTTAACTGATAGGGTTTCACAGCTTTTAGTGGGGAAAAATGATTTGAGTTGTCACATGGTTTCTGGCCCTGGAGGACTTTAATCTCCTTAATTACAAAGAAATGAATTTCCTAAATAATTTGGAGTTACTTCACAGCTTTTGCTCAACCTCTTGCTTTTGGAAAATTAAAGGGGATTTTGGGGTCCACACCATGTATGCCCTCTGTACTGCAGCTTCCAGGTTTAAGTTTTTACTTAGAATGTACCAGTGTTTCTTTCCAGTATTAATACAGGCATGTACTTTAAAAATGTACAAGTAATGCTTAAAACACTTGAACACAGTCACACTTTGTCAGGCAAATGGCTATAGATGTACCCATGGAATATGGGGAAGTGTTATATTGTGGGTTTTAAAGTTGAAGGGGAGAAAAATGGCCCAAATTCAATCCATTTTTATATACTGACTTTTAAGAAAATTATTTTATATTCTTAAAATCATATTTTTATAAATTTATATATTGGCTTTTATGAAATTACATAAAATCCATGCATTTCAGCTCCTTTCTGTATTAATTAAAATACCTACTATGTACAGACAGGACTAGCATGATGGAAAGATCTTAGATTCTATCACTTCTGACATTTTTTTTTTTTCCTCAGAAAGCAAACTTAACCTGTCTTTGTTTCTTCCTTTCTTAAGTTCACAGGTGACATTGGTCACATACCAGCCATGTAGCCTTGAGCAAGCAACACAGGAAACTCATCCTTAATATTACGCTCTTGCCAGCAGTATGCCAAGCAGGCTTTTGGTGGTGGCAAATATGTCATCCCACCTATTTTCCACAACAGCTCCGTGCATTTGACATTATCAGTCCATTGTACAGATGAAGAAATGGAGGCAGGAGTGTTTGAAAAACTTCCTCAATATCAGACAGCTAGCTCACAGTTGGAAGTATGAACTTGGCCAAAAATCAGGTCATGACATAAGTAGGGAGTGATTCCATTTTAACAGAGGCATCAGAAAATCTTACTGTCTACTACAATTTCTCTTTGAACTGAACCATCAGGGGCCTGTTGAATGTCAAGGTAGACTTGAGAAAGGAGATTCCATAGAAAGCAGCACAAAAAAGATATGGGAAGATGGGAAAAGGTTCCACTTCCTCTTAGCCTGGTGCTTCCTTTCATTAATTTGCTTGCTGAGGTCAAGCCTCCTTGCATTTGTCTGTGCTGATTCTTCTGTCCATTGAGAGCTTGCTGGGCCTTTCCCATATCCATTTGCCTGAATCCTTGTTTTACAGGGTCCTGCAGAGAAGGGCTTATGCTCTGTGCAGCTTTATTGACCTTTCCGAGCAAAGGTGAATGCTTGCTCCTTTGGGCCCTAACGTGCCTGGTTATTTATGCCTGTTCAGCATATTGTGGTACCTTATATGGCTGACATCTCTGTGAGACTGAGCTTCTTTGTGGATAGGAATTAGGCTTTGACAATGTCTTCTAGGCCAATGTGTTAGCACAGTGAATGTCTGTTTACATGAAGGAGCCAGTAGTTATGCCTGGCTCATAGTAGGTCCTAGTAACTATTTGCCACAATAAAATGGTAAATATTAATAAACTTGGTTATGTCCATATATGGCCATGCCATCTCCCAAGGGATATTGACTTTGGGGAGGAGGAGGTGGGAGGGCGGGGTTACAAAACGGTACAGACAGAAGATGGCACAGATGTAGCAAGCATTCTCATTTTCTATATAGGATTTCATGGACCCCCCTATGAAGATAATTTTATGTTTTTCTTAGTTGTAATCTTAAATCCTTTAACTCAAGTGCTTTCATCGAAGACTGTTGTCCTTTAAAAAAAAAAAAACTCATTAAAACAAAAATCCAAATCAGGTATCTTTGCATAAGATGGAAATTTCCTCATATTTAAGCTTTACTGTAATATTATGTGGCTTTTATATTAGACCTTCTAGTTAAGCCATCTTTAATTGTCATGATTAAGAGGTTTAGGTCATTATTCTTTCTGAGCTGAAACTGGCATTCAAGGTCAGCTCTCTTAGATTAAGCAGTTCTCATTCTGTAGAATAAGCTAAGAATTGGATGCACAATTTGAAGATCCATTCCTCTATTTCTAGTAGCTTTTTGTTAATATTCATCAAAAGCAGATGACTGGTAAAATGTTTATGTTCAGTGGAGCTCTCAGATATAACTATCAGATAGGTAGTCCCTGGGAAAGACTATTGAAAACCAGAATACATTTATTCAATTTAATTGCAATCGAATGAGATAATGTATGTGAAGCAGAAACAGAGCACATAGTATCTAGTAAGTGCACAGTAAATACCAGCTATAATTGAAGTGGCCACATTATCATAATTATCATGATTCTCCTCCCAGCGGTGTCTGAACTGAATAGTACCTAGTGTCATGTAATGCATATTTATCAGAGAATGAATGAATGAAATGTGCATCCGCCCACTCCTTTTCTTTCACTCCCCCATTAAATGCTTGTCTGCTCTTATAGCTGGGGGGAAAGCTGACAAAAATTGGCTTGCTGGGAAGTTTCTCAGTCCCATTTGTCACCTTACCCTTGGAGCCCAATTGCATGTCAACTTCATGTCCTCTCTGAGGCCTACCAGTGAGGGACGGACTGGAGGTCACTCCCCTCTGATCTGCCTTAGCTGCCCAGGCTCAGATCAAGCTTGGCTGATGGATGGGTGCCCCATCATTGGAAACGACTCCACAGGGCTGTATTTTTGGGTAGCATGTAGTGCTTGACAATAAGGAAAATGGGAAACAAAGAGTTGCATTTTTGTCCCGTGTGAAAATCAGTTTCACAAATCTATTTTGAGTTACCTAGGTTGAGAAGAGCCTTGCAGATAAGCTGTTTGTGTGCCTTGCTGTATAAATCCTATGCATTCCAGAAGTTTGTATGTGAAGAACAAGAATTTCTTGTTTTTTTAAGTTTGCCATTCATCACCCCTCACCCTGCCCAATTTCTGTTTAATTTCAAAAGGAGGATTGTTCTGAATGTTCTCTTGCCTTGATTTACAGCACTCCCAAAGAGTGAATGACGTGTGCAGCTCGGGGTGCCGTTTCTGAAGGGAGGAGCCTTTCTCTTGGAGAGGAGTCCTCGATGAGCCTGGCCGAGGCCCGGGATCTGTGTGAAGTGGACTAAGGATTAAGTAGGATGTCAACTGAGACAGAACTTCAAGTAGCTGTGAAAACCAGCGCCAAGAAAGACTCCAGAAAGAAAGGTAGGGCCAAATTTGCTCCCTTCTTTGGGGTTACTTTTCTGTGTAGGAATGAGGATTTTATCTCCGGAATGAGACAAACCAGTATTTTTAAGATTATTGTTTTTTAAGTTATTTGCTATTTTCTGTACTCATCATATTTCACTGGCTTCCCATTATTCTCCAGGTAAAATCTGAAGTTCTTTTACAGGGTCTCCAAAGCCCTTCCAGATGTGCCTTCTACCCATCCCTCCAGCAGCGTCTCTCCCTAACTCTCCCTAGCTCCCAGATCTGTTCACCCTGCAGGCGTTCTGCCTATTGGAGTTCACCATTGGGTATGCCAGTGATTCTCCGAGGCGGCAACGGAGTCTGCTGGAGGGCTTATTAATGTGCAGATTGCTGAGTTCCATCCCCAGAGTTTCCAGTCCTATTAAGTCTGGGGTAGCCTAAGACTTTGTATTTTCTAGCCAGTTCCCAGGTGATGCTGGTCCTGCCGGTCCAGAATCCACACTTTGAGAACCACTGGACTATTGCCAGAAATCCTCTTGCACATCACTTTTTCTGCATTACTCATTCTCCAGGTTGAGACTAGGGGAGGCTCCTGAGACAGCCTTTCCTTCCAGTTTAAGTTCCTTGCTCTCTTTTGTTCTGTTTCTGTAGCACTTTGTTTATATCTGGCTTTATTAGAAATGTGCTCTGTTTGTGAGTCACCTGTATTGTGATCTGCTTCAGAGCTGGACCTCTTTTCACCTTTGATTGCCAACATATAGAGGTGCTTGACAAACAGGGGGCACAAAGCTAGCTGGGAATGGAAGACTGACATGCCTGGAGTGAGAGAATAGCAATCCTATCACTTTCCATGATTTGGGGACATGGCTTTATGACCATGCCTTTCAGTAGGTTGGTCCTCCTGTTGTAATTAGAAGTAAGCTACTTCTGTGTGTGTGTGTGTGTGTGTGTGTGTGTGTGTGTGCGCATGTGTGTGTGTTTCTTCCTGTGGTTTCAGCACTTCCTTTCTAGGTCTTCTCAGTTGCATGGAAGGGGATTCAAAGAGTTCTCTTTCATATCTAGAAATCTGTCCATGTGCATTTGCAAACCAGGACCCTTCACCTCTTCCTATAGATGACGATTTGTTCAAGACATAACTATGCCTGCCTCACTGTGCCTGCTCATTTGTGTCCTCAAAGCAAAGACATAAGTATAATGCATATGCAACTGTCGACTGATGAAACTCCAGGAAGGGCATGTAATTTTGCTTTTGATGTTTATTCGAAACACAAATATTTTGAAGGTAGTGAGTTCTGTTCCCTAAAACTTAATGTAAACCCTGTTGTCTATGCCTCGTGGTCTAAGAATAACAGAAAAAGCAAGTGGGTTAGAGAACAGGTCTTGAGAGAACTGCTGTGTGTTGGGGGGAAAGGTTGTGAAGCCTGGTACGTCCTGGAATTCAAATGCTTTTTCAGTGGAAACTGACAAGTTATATTTTTGCATCAAATTTAACCTTTCCACAAAATGTGTGCACTTGAATGCTTAACGCATTAAAAATTGTCTCTTAGTGCATATTTTTTCATCCTTACTTTTAACATGCAAAATGAGAAGCATTCCGAAGAGAGGATTCAGGCTTTCAGAACATGACTTAGTTGGGGATTTGGGGTGGGAGTTGAAGGTGACCCTTTTAGAACCTCCTCATCTTCATGTCCTAAGAACTTTTAAAATGAGCATAAAATATATGAGGAATGTTCTCTAGAGAGTGGCTCATAGCAGAGAGTCAGGGTGCTGACCTGGGTTCAAGTTGTAGCTATACCCCTTCCTCAGTGTGTGACCTTAGACAGCCACTTGACTTCTCCAAGCTTCAGTTTTTTCCCTACAAAATGGAAAAAAGTATTACAAACCTCAAAGACTTTCTATGAAATTAACAGGAATAAGGCGATTAAAAGACTTTGTACAGTACGTGGCATGTATTAAATGCTCATCCCAGGTGAGCTGTGTTCCTCCTCCTCCTCCTCTTCCTCATCTTTGTCCCTGTTCCCCTCCTCCTATTCTCATATCCCTTCTCTTCCCTGTCATCTTTCTTCATTTCCCTCCTCTTCCCTCTTTTCTCTTTTCTATCATCCATCCTTTCATTATTAGCTTGGAATAATAACACAATGCCATAGAATTGGGCGACTTCGACAACAGAAATGCACTTCTCACAGATATGGAGGCTGGAAGTCTAAGATCAAGATGCCAGCAAATTCCATTCCTGATGAGGCCTCCCTTCCTGACTTGTACATAGCCTCATCCTGACATGAAAGACAAGAAAGCAAAATCATTCAATCAATCCGTCTCTGTCTCTCTGTCTGTTTCTCTGTCTCTCTGTCTCTCCTCCCCCACCCCCTCTCTTCCTATTTGGCCACAATTCCTATCAGGAGGACACAACCCTCATAATGTAATCCTAATTACTTCCTGATACTTCAATCTCCAAAGGTCATCTCACTAGGGTTTAGAGCTTCAATGTGTTAATTTTAATGGGACATGAATATCTAGTCCCTAACGCACTTGCTTCCTCAAGGTCATTGTCCTCCTCCTCCTCATCATTCTACCTTTTTTTCTCTTATCCCATTTTATAATCAAGGGACTGATTGATTATCATAGTGCAACAGTGATATACAATCTTTATTCCAGATATACTTGTCTGGACCAGGGTGTCATGAAAGCACACATCTGCATTAAAAAGAGAGAGAACGTGCTCATAAAAGCATTCATTTACTTTCTTGATTTTCAGTATTGACTGTAGAATGATTGATATTCTATTGAACAAATGTTACTGACTTGGTAAAAATAAATAGAACTTTAAAAGGAATAAATGATTTACATATTGATTTTGAATCTTGAATGTAATAATGCTTTACTCTTTTATTAATATTTTATTCAGTTCTTGGAATTTTCTATAGAGACAACATACAACATACAAATAAGTGTCTTTGTTCCAGTCCTTAAGTACTTACTTTCTTTTTCCTGTCTTATTGCATTGTCTGCTTAGTATTTAATGTTAGTGGTTGTCCTTATTTTGTTTCTCAATTAATGGACATGCTTCTAAATGATATTTTAGTGTGATATTTAAGCTTTTACTAAAGGTTCTTTCTTTTTATATAGTCTAGGAATTTGTTTATTACCATTGGATGTTCCATGTGTTTTTTTTTTCTGTATTTATTTAAATGATTGTACATATTTGTATATATGTGTATTGTGTGTGTGTGGTGGATTTAACTGATAGATTTTCTGAGCTGAATTTCTGGGGTTGACCTTACTTGGTCACAGTGCACTGTTTTTTGTACCCATATTGGATTTGATTTGTTGGGTTACAGTGTTTTCTTCTTATTTCTATTCATCAATATAATTTCTTTTGTTGGAAAACCTTGTGTCTGGTATTTTTAAAGTTATATACTTGTATAAGGGTAGAAAGGAAACACTGAATAATATATAGACTTCTTCCTAAACAATTTTTCCTTTTGTAGTGACTTCATTTAACCTTTTAAAAGCAATAAATGCTTGTTCCTGGAATGAGAAAATGCATAATCCCATGTACCAAAAATAACTATCATTAACGTTTTAAGGTATTTCCTTCTGGATGGCCATTCTGAAATAGTATGTGGTTGAGATCATACTCTTCAGTTCTACATCCTGCTTGGTTATTTGACATTAAATCAGCAGTGCATTTCCTATATTATTATATGATATTATAGAACAGAAGAGAGCTTCCCCTTGGCAAGATATAGATGGTTCCTGGGGCAGATATTTTACTTTGTGCAAAGGAATTCCTTGCACTGTAGGTCATCTGCTGTGAGAAAGAGTGGCATAAAAACAAGACCCTTCAAGTTCCTCACTAGCCTGTCACCTCGTTTCTTTAACCCAGGCTGTGGAAAGTGAGCCAAGCAGTTTCAAACACAAGTCACATAGGGGCATATTTCATCACAAAATGAGTTTCTAGACAGGCTATGTATGAAATCTAACTAGAGTATTCACAATTCAAATAAGGGATGGAAGTAGTGAAAAATAAAGTTGTTTACTTCATTTCATTTTATTGGATTGTGTCACTATATATACAGCTTGTCAAATGGTCTCTGTTTTGGGAGTGGAATTTGATGGAGGGCCAGAGGAAGAGAATGTACATTTTCAGGTTCATTACCTGCCATCAAAGGGAGAGAATCAGTTGATGCAAAATTTTTGTTATTGGTAATCCCAGTCTTAGGGCCCCCTGGTGGAAGGCCATGGAGGAGGAATGAGTCCCATGGTGAGCAGACAGATATTTCTGGGGCAGGGCCTAGGGTTTTTCAGTCAATACCATCTGACAGCTCAGTGTAGTAGAAAGAGTACTGGCTTTGGAACTGGGTGGACCTGTTTTTCAATGCAAACTCTTCTCCTTATCCACTGTGTAGGCAGAGACAGCCTATTTGGCCTCTTTGAGCCTGATTTCACTTACCTAGGGGTGTATGTGTTTGTGTGTAACTAGAAGGATGAGAGAGATACTTCAGGGTCTGTAACATGGAATTGGCTTAGTAGAGGTGGCCTTTCTGACATATTTTCTGAGATCCCATTTCAACATTGTCTTCTTATTTTCTAGAAACACCTGAAAATAAACTCACTAGGCTTCTTTTTATTTGTGTTAGAGCTGATCCCAAGGAACATGGTTTAACAACAACAACAAAAAAGAGCTACTTTATCATTTCCTACCAGAAGAATTTTGCTTCAAGAGTTAAGACATTAATAGGATCCAGGAAAAGTTGGTGGCAATGCCTCTTGCTTAAGTTGTATCAAACCAAGTTTGAACCAAGTCTCTGTACCTCAGTAACTGTTAATTTTGGAGGTTTCCTAGATAATTCTGGCCAGTTTATGTGAAGGAATGGTTCTGGTAATGCTGTACTCCTGCCTGATCTCTTAGCTCCAGGAAATCATCTCTATTAACATTGGTTTACCACTTAGGAGCTCCTAAAATGCCATCATATTCATGTTCCTACTGGATCTCCAGGACATTTGAGAGAGTTTGTTATTGGTTTTGTTCTGTATTACAGAATCTTTAACAGGCTTATTTATCATCCCTTCTATTTCTGCTCTTGTCCTGCAGAGAGACAGCCTGGGGTCAGGATTCTGGATTTAAACTCATACTTCAGACCAACCAGTACCTGGTGGTAGAACTTCAGGCAAGCCATGTCTGATTTTTGGGTTTCTGATTCCTCAGCTACCAAATGGATGTGGAAATAATATTTGCTTGGTAAAATTAGAAATGCGTGAGAGGCATAATTAATTCTTGTTTCTTTTCTGCTCAAATATTTGTCCAACCTGTGCTTGGTGTTCTGGGGAAGAGAAAACACCTCAGGAGGAGATACTGACTCCTGGTGGCCCACACTGTGGTTAAGCACTTGTAGCTGAGAGGAGAGCCTTCTGATTTGCACAGGTCTCCTACTTCCCTGAAGAAGAGATTGTTTTTCTACCTTGTTATTTTTTTTTCCATTCTCAGTCTATTACTTTCCATAAAATATGTACATTTTACTTTTGCCCCAAGTTTGTTAATATCCTGAATAGTCATCATAATGGAGAAAATTCTTATCAAATTTCTTTTTATTGCCTTCCCTGACTAAAAGCAAATATTTTTAAAGGTTAATAAACACAAGTAGAAAGTGAAAGTCTGTATGTATCAAAGCATGAATCAATTCTCTAGATGTTGATGTGCATAAGAGGTCATAAGGAGTTAAGACTGGGCAGGGCAGAGATGGTTCTCACAAGTGAGGTCTCAAGAGGAGAAGCACTTGCCAGTAGTCACTTAACTGGTCAGCAGTGGAACCAGGGCCAGAACCCAGTACTAACTCCCTGGCTGGAGCTCCTTCACCTCAATATGCTCCACACGTTTACAGTTCTACCATGGACATTGTTGACCTCTGTTTGCTCCCCCTTCCTTACCATGAAGCTTCCTGGAAAGAAGGTGTTAGATAAACCTGGAATTAGATAAACTTCAGTTTGAGTCAAGGCTCAGCACATTTTCTACTTGTGTGTTTTGGGCTACTTAATTGTTTTTGAGCCTCAGCTTCTTCATCTGTGAAGTAGGGGTATAGCCTACTGCCTAGTAGCAAGTGTAGTAATGAGGACTACAAGCTCACAATACAGAACACTTAGCACAGCCCTCTGTACATGGACTCCAAGTGAAGAAACCTCGCCCTGGCGTCCCCAATTCCCACTAGCCCTGAGAGCCAACACGTGTCTAGTGCTTTAGGATAGGAGGAGAGGTACAAGGGACCCTTTTCCATGGGGATATGGGTAGCCCATAAGAAAAAGGAACTGGTCAATCTTCAAATAGATCTTTGTTCCAAAAATATCTGAGAAGATAAACAGGAAATACAAAAGAAAATGCACCTGGTTGTCAAACTTCAAATATTTATTAATGACTTCCATCCTGCATACTAGGCATTTTAGAGAAATTGTCTCCAATGAACCCAGGTCTTACCTCATGTCATTGAATACATAAGAAAATAACGTTCAAAGAAATTGAGACACTTGCCCCAGGTTACCTGGCCTGTCTATAAGAGACACAGGGCATAGGCTTGCCCAAAGCTCTTGTCTGTGCTATCTCCTCTGAATGCCTCCTTTGGGTTTTCCCATGGTTTGGTGAAAGAAGATTGAAGAATTTGAAAAATTACAGGGCCTACACTCATTTTGGGGAGGGTGGCATGTAAACTGGCCACATTATATAGATTTTTGGTGCCATTCTGTCTTGACAGGGTTTTTAATCTTGGTGAGCTATTCTCTTCTGCCTGTGTAATTTGAAGTTTTAAATATTCAAAAATCAAGAATTTAATTATAAGAAAAATACAGATTTCCCTGAAGTTGGTTAATACAGCTTTTGGGCTTTAGGATTGGAGGAAGAGAGTAATGTTTATAGGCCAAGAAGTCCAATTCTTTATGGTGAAACTGACTGTCAGATTTCATGACATGCAGTGGAAAGTGACTTCTGCCCTTTCTGTGGTCACTTGGTCTGAATTCAGATCACAGCACTCAGAATGGTCATTTCAGAAAGACAAACTCACTTCAGATTTACTTGGTGCCTGAGTTCAGGATTCCATTCTAACCTTGCACAGGTCGGACTTTCTCCATCCCTTCTTTCCTCCTTGAATTTATTCTGTAACTCTAGCAGTACTTCCCATAGGACAACGCTCAAGCCCTTGACATGTGGTCTCTTTTCTTCTTTCATTCTTCTGCTGCCTCATACCCTGAACTCTGCTGAGCTTCAGGTCCCAGGATGCACCTCTTTGACCTCTGTGTGGACTGTTCTCTCAACTTGGGTTATCTCTTAACCAATTCACTTGGCTGCTCCTGTACCCTTCAACCCTCAGTAACCATTTGACTGGGCCATTACCCTCAACATCTTGAGCCTCCTAATGTCCTCTGTTAATTAACCACTGATCATTAATCTGTGTGACTACCTACATGTCTTCTTGATCCATTCATTCTTTCTCTCCTCTCTGCCTTCCTCCTGAAGGTACTTCAAGCTATCTTCATCTCTCATCTGGATCATTCCATACCCCACTACATGGTCTAGACATTCTCAGTATTTCCTATCTCCAAGCTACTGAGGATACCACTCACTAACGTGGAGATTTGATTAGATCACATCCCTGCTTAAACCTTTCAGTGAGGGCTCTTACTGTCCGCAGGATACAGCCTGCTTATCTTGGCTTCCAAGAGGCTCCATCTTGCCTGACCCCTCCTTATATTTCCAGGTACATCTCTCCCCATTCTTCATAATCATACTCCACAAAGTGGCTCAAGTGGATTAATTTCAGTTCCTTGACCCTACCATGTTTTTTTTGTTGTTGTTGTTTTTGTTTTGTTTTGTTTTGTTTTTAATTTGGGTTTGGCACATGCTTTTTCTTCTCCCTGGAATATACATTTTTCTTAATTTTTTTCAAAAGTTACTCCCCGTATCCTTTAGTTTCAAGTTAGATATAACTTTCCCTAGATATGCTTTCATGATCCATTTCAATGTATGCAAGCTTTCATAGTACCTCTTATTAATAATAATAATATGTTAAATTTATTTTTTTACTCCTCTTTTCATTCACTAGACAGCTCTGCAAGAGCAGGCACTGTTTTGTTAGACACGTCTACCATTAAGCACTGATGTTGAAGATGTCATTATGCAGTAGTATTTGTTGAATCTCTAAATGAATGAATTAAGTTAGGACTGCATGGCCCCATTGGACTTCCCTGGATTTGGATAATGGAAGGGCCCTCATAGCACTCTGTACCTATTCAAATCATCACAATCTTTCTCTCTTTTTAAATTATTCTGTCTCTACCATTGGCTATGAGTTCCTAGCACAGTACTTGCACATGTTAGCTACCAAATGTTTATTGAATTAACTTTCATAAACAGGACAAGAGTATGATTTGCACAAGGAGAAAAGAAAATTTTAAAAAAATAACACAGATATCTCCCCTAAGAGCTGCCTCTTGAGAGTCTTATTACATGGCATTTGAAATTCCTACCATTCAGCAGGCCCCTTCTCCTGTCGTGATGTGTGTCCAATCATGTCTGGTGCCATAATTTAGCGTGATGTGGGCCATATTGGTAGTAAGAACTATACGATTTGCCATATTAGTTCATCCCACTGCTTCATTAAGCTCAGTGTGCTGCCTCTGGCAGTGACTGGGCCTGAATTTTGATGTTTGGAAGAACAAAGCCCTTCACATTAGCCCTCCAAGTCCTTGATATCGCTGGGAGTAAGGTTAAGTGTATGCTCCTTCTCAGAGATGGAGAGTCTTCGTCTTTCAGATAATCAGCAAATGACCCAGAGCATGGGGTTTTATTATTCTATGTGAGTTTGCTAAGCTGACTATGTTCCCAGGTGGGCTGGAATTTCAGCAATCCTGGCTACTGCAGCACTCCTTTCAGGATAGTCAGAGTACACCTGCAGCAAGATGGAGTGTGTCTGCACAGTCCATTAAGAGAGCACACGTAGATCAGAGGCAGAGGAAAGGGGACATGGAGGTGAAAGAGGACTAATGTCGGTTGGTTGTGTGCCCATGTGTCCAGGTTTTCCATCTGTAAGCTTGAAAACAGCCTTTACACAAGTATTCCCATCTTAAAGACAACTGAGGCTCAGAGAGATGCGCAGCTTGCCTGAGGTCACACAAACTGAAAACAAAGGGACCTTAATCCTCTGATCCCAGAGCCTGCCTGCCAACATGCTTAGCAGTAGACTAGTCTTCTCCCTATTGCATGGTGTGTCCTCTTACCAAATGCTATGTCCTGTTTTCACTGGAAGACAGCTTCCTATGGATCTCAGTATGGCCCCTGTAGGTGAGATGGGCTCAGCAAGGAACAGGAGTGATTGTAGAACTGATTGTGTAGCTGTAAAGACACAAGAAGCAGGAACACTTCTTTATGGTCCTTGGAAGGCTATACATGATTGAATAGAAATGTTTTCCTACTAAGGATGATGCCAGATGTTTTCCAGATATGAAAGTAAAGAGTAGGTGAACTTGAAGGATTTTGACTGTGTGTAAATTCAAGTGTGTAGCATTGGTCTTAGTCAGGTTTTGTGTCTCTGTGACCAATATACCTGACAAGAACAACTTAGAGGAGGAAACATTTATTTTGGCTCAAGGTTTCAGAGGTTTAGTCCATGGTCAGCAGATTCCACAACTCTGGGCCTAAGGTGAGGCAGAACATCATGGTAGAAGGGTGTGGCAGAGGAAAGCAGTTCAGAACATGGCAGCCCGTAAACAGAGTTATGTTCACAGGGACAAAAGTAGAAACCCAAAGACATGCTCCCAGTGACCTTCTTTGTTCAGCCACACCCTAGTGCCTATGTTACCACCCAGTTGATCTGTTCAAGTGGATTAATTCACTGATTAGGTTACAGCTCTCATAATGGAATCATTTCATCTCTGAGCATTTTTGCATTATCCCACACATAAGTTTTGGGGGGATACCTCATATCCAAACCATAACAAATATGTTAAAGGAAAGAATCATTTCTACATTTTAATTTATAACAAGCACTTCAAAAATGCAGACCAGGACATTTTGCAAATTCTCTCAATCTATGAATCTTATCATTAGCCCAGTTCATCTCCCAGTGGGCATACCCACACCAGAAATAATAACCAGGCTACTAGTGATGAGAGTAGCTAATTATAGAATATCAGACAATGTTCTCAAACTTTAATACCTATTAATTTCTTGGAACAACCCTCTAAGATAGCTGATTTTTAAACCTCAAGTTTATAGATGAGGAATGGAAGAAGTTGAAGAGGCAAGAAAAAGTTGATATTGCAAGTCAGAATCTACCCCTGGGTAGCCCTGCAGTCGTGACTCCCTCGTCAATGCAGTAAATGTTCCGTGGCCTTATGTGCACCTGGCACATTCTAGCACATCAAGCTACAGGGCACCCCTCAGCATGCATGAATGTGCTTCTGCCCTCCTCTCAACCCAGTAGTCCTCCTGTCTGGCTTCTGCCTAGCAAGGCCCACCCGATTGTCTGAGACACAGCCCAAATGGCACTGCCATGAAGCTCTTCCTGTGCTCTCAGCTTGTGGAATTAAGTCTCCCTTCCCCTGTGGTTCTCAGTAAACTTTTTTTTTTGGGGGGGGGTGGGATGTGGATACTGGGGATTGAACTCAGGGGCACTCAACCACTGAGCCACATGTCCAGCCCTATTTTGTATTTTAGAGACAGGGTTTCATTGAGTTGCTTAGGACCTCACTGTTGCTGAGGCTGGCTTTGAACTCGAGACCCTCCTGCCTCAGCCTCCTGAGCTGATGGGATTACAGGCATGTGCTACCATGCCAGGCTCAGCAAGCTCTTTTTATCCCGATGAAGCACTCATGTCTTTGTACCATCGATTAGGACTATACACTTTTACACCTTCCTTCCTGTTAGTTTGTGTGCTAACAGTTGGTGGTAGGAACTCTGTCTTTTCCATCCTATATTCCCTCAAAGCAGGGAGGAAGTGAATTAGAGTTTCCAGTGAAGAAAGTGGAAAATGAAAATTAATTATGTGCCTCGTAAGTGCAAGGCAGAGAATAAAATCACTTTGAGCTGGGCATGGTGGTGCATGCCTGTAATCCCAGCATATTGTGAGGTTGAGTCAGGAGGGTCTCAAGTTCAAAGTCAGCCTCAGCAACTTAGTGAGGGAGGCCTTAAGCAACTCAGCCAGACCCTGTCTCTAAATACAATATAAATAAGGACTGGGGATATAGCTTAGTGATTAAGTGTCCCTGGGTTCAATATCCTAGGTACTGAAAAAGAAAAAAAAGAAAAGAAAAGAAAGAAAATATTACTTTGAAAATCTTCACAAGAGATTTATGAGTTTGATAACATTCCCATTTTGCAGATGAAGAAACATAATAATAAGTTCAAAGTAACCCATCATGTAAGTAAAAGTCAGGCATAAATGATCCAACACACAGGATATTTCCACTAACCCATGCTGTTATCCAGCAGTGATTATCAAATAAAACCTCAGCAGAACTCAGTTACTCCGGTTCTGGTTCTTGTGGCAAACTGGTAGCTACAGATTCTATTTACCTTTATAAAGAATTTATAAATCATCATTGCTAATTCACTTCCCTCTAATTTGGGACCATCATTATTCAAATCTTTCACCTCCCCTGGCTGATGATACTGCTCTAGGGAGAACTTGTATCCCAATTGTTAAATCAGAGGCAAGAAAAGCCATGCAGGAACTCACATTGGAAGAAGCCCAGCAGATGATGAATAGCAGACCTGAATCTTATCATGTATTTCAGGATGATGTACGGGACCGTTGGAAACTGCCTTTGACAAATGTGCACGGGAAGGGGAATTATCTTCAACAATGAAAAATGTTCTTATTATGTGATCCTAAAAAGGATCAGGACCCCTATCATTGGGAAAATGATCATCCCCATATCCCTTATTAACAGCAATACAGAAGCGTGTGTTAAAGACATTGGACGTCATATGGAAGCAGTGATGGATAACCGTGAGTCGAAATCAGGCTGGACTGGGAAAGTTAGCTTGATGCTTGATAGCAGGTGCATAATATGCAACTTGCTAAGGTCTCTTTTAGTCCCTGCTTCATGAGGCTTAGCAGGACACGTTCCTGCTATTTCAGCCAGTACCCAATGACTTTTGGTCAGACTAAAGCTATGAGTAAGTCACAGAAGATATATAAGTCTGTAAGAAATAAAACTATTTCCAAAGGAAGAAGGCTAATGTGCCAAGCATTTTAAATATTTACTGTCATTTTATTTTCACATTTCACATGCATAGGTTGAAACATAGAGTCACGCATTTCTGGAATACTTGCCCAGAGCTAAAAACCAACAATTAGGATTTGAACCTGAGCATCTGGTTTCAAAGTCTGTGCTTTGTTGACCATAGTGGCTTCTAATGAATAAATTCCCAGATAGAATTCAGAATAGCACAAAATGGAATAACTGAATATATATGTGAGGATGCCTACTGCAACCTTCAACGCATAGTAGGTAATCAAGGGATGTTAGTCAAATCAAGAATCAACAGCACATTTTGTTAAGGGCTGCATGATGACTAGAGTTCTTTGAGTTCCTTCTTTCACCTCCTTTCCTCCTTTATTAAAAATAAAGCATTTTCTAAAGCCAGGCTGAGTATTGGCCATAGAAGAAGATCGTGGACAAGGTCTGTAGTCAAGAAACTCATAGATCTAACATGAATGATGGATAACTAAGAATTACAGTTTGTTGCACTAAGTTAAAATCATATAGCAGAAATAACAGTGATCCAGGAACTTCCCAGAGGAATGAGGTTCAAAGAAAAAAATCCTGGGGTTCAGATTTACATTTTGTAGTTAAATGAATGCTTTGGGAAATATCCTTGATTATTATGGAAATTGTCCACCTTTTGGATTTGCATCCCTACTTAGGAAAACCAAATCTTACCCTGTCCTCCCATGAAAGAAAGAAAAGCAGATCAGAAATCTTGTTGAACAATAACTTGTTCCCCCTTGTTCTAGAATAAAGTCTCCTTCAAGTTACAGTGTCTTCTTCATTTCATATTATGCATAGGGCCAGGTACACAGTAGGTGCCCATTAAACAATTGCTGAACAATAGACTGGTCTACATTAAATAGGTAATTCTTTGACCTTTGACCCTCTTTTTCCTAGAATCTATCATTTATAGTCCATAAGTTTTCCTTTGATGTTTTGAAATAATGATTACTGTGATTTCTCCTCCCATTCTCAAAGTTATGGATTACAAACAGATTTTGCATAATTTGCCAGTGTCAGTCAGTTTTAATGGCTGCCTAGAGCACTATGCGGAGGATTTTACAGTCATGTCCTGGCCTTCAGAGAGCACGGTTAATACTCAAGTTATTTTTTTTTAATGCTTTTTCCCCCTGCCCATGAATATGTGCATACCAGCATGCAAACACAAGCAATCTAATATGATCCTACTGCATATTTAATTCTGCCTTACTTTTTCACCAAGCCTCACAGTTTTAACTATTTTCTATTATGAAATCCTGCAGTGCTAAGCAATCTAATTTTCTTTCACTTTTTCTCTCAAAACCTTTCTCCCAACTCTTCTGTCATTGTTGCCATTTTTAACCAGTTCATTCCAAAGTTTGCCAAATCTTGCTTAAGTAGTGGATGGTTCATTCCTCTTTTCATCCTTGAGCTGGTGCGGTGTTTGTCTTCTGTCTGTGACCAGTAGAAGATACTAACTTCTTTTCCAGCAACAAGAAGAACCCAAGACCATAGGATGTGCGCCCCTTTGTGGGAAACAACACTCTGGTAAAGCATCGGCATTAAGATTTGCCAGAGGTTGTCTGTGAGCTCCAGTGCTTTTTGAAGTTCAAATCTTTTAACCTCACCTTATCAGCTTTAATATGTTGTCCTGGTGCCTTGATTTTTTGGTTCATCTGTTTTAATGTGATGAAATGTAAAAATCGAGCTTAGTTTTGACCCCTCACAATGACTTTGACGAGGTTTAGTTGATAACCTACCCTTCGCGTCTCTTAAGGGTTCAAATTTTAAACAGCCCAAAATACATTTTCCTGATATCTGTCATCAAGTGATTAGTGCAACTATTTAGTTCTGCTCGTCTTTCCTATTCTTGGTAGATTTATTTTCTCTTCTTAGAATTCTACTGCTGACTTCTCTGTCTGGGAGACTGGAGATGTCATTTAAACATTGCTTATTAGGATTCCATTATTTGTCTCTCATATACAGTCAGCTAAATCAAAAAGTCAGACAGTGTTTTTAAATTGCAAATTTAAATGACAATTTATAGACCAGGTCTACTGGAAATTTTCTGTCCTTGGCATCCATCATTGTTTGTGGGTATGTAGTTTTATTCTCTCTCTCTCTCTCTCTCTCTCTCTCTCTCTCTCATGCCCTCCCTCCCTCCTTGAGAGAACAGCATACATATCCATCAGAAAGATCAGAACTGCTTGCAATCAAACAAAAAAATGCAATAAAGATCTTGAAAGGAAATGAAGACAAACACCTTATCCCAGAGCTTACTTAAATATTAGTTCTCTTCCTCTTCTTCACCCTCCGTCATCTCTTAAAGAGGAAACTTGCCACATTTGTCACTTTAAGTGTTTAAAGTCATGGTCTACATTCAGAAAAAATAAACCATTCATTGGGGGCCTGGGATATTCCAGGTATTATTATCTTGGTTAATATGCATGAAAAGCCAAAATAATACACTGCTAATAATATTGTGGTAGTTAGTATTTATTGAACACTTACTATGCACCAGATCCTCTTCTCTATGATATTTTGACCTAACTCATTTAAGGCAATCATCTTGATTTCTAAGGGAGGGAGCAGAAATTCCTGGGAGATAACTTGCTCAGGGCCCAAGGTCAAGCAGAACAGTTCTCTAGCCTTTGGCTTAACCACCTTCTACCACCCCGGCCTTGAATTTTATTTCCAGGAAGAGAATTTGAGTTCTCTTTGGTATCTCTTTTTCGTAAGAATGACACGTTGAAAAGCCTTTTCACTATGCCTTGGTGAGTTTTAATTTTTAGCAGATTGGGTTAGAAGAGGTGGCTTTAAACCTTGAAATCATCTTCATTTATCGGTCCATTTTCTCTGGGATCAGAGTAGATTGGCAAAGCATTATGATCTTCCATTTCAAAGCTGAAGGATTATCCATTGCGATGGGTGAAATCATCTCTGAAATCCTTCTGAAGCCGGCTGCAGGGGTTGGTACATTTCAGAAAATGCCTGTGGTACCCAGTAACTTTGGTGGCAAAAATTAATAGGATAAAGTTTACATCTAGAAGACCCACATTTTAAGCACGGTCCCAGTGCATCTGTTGTGAGAGACTTGTCCATTTAGAAGAGGAGCTTGAGGGTTTTTGTTCTTATTGTTTTCTGTTTAGTCTCTACTCTTCAGGCCCCACTGTCAGCTGCAGAAGGGCCAGTGAAGGTCTGGTGGGATTTTAATCAAACACAGAAGGTGAGCATGTGGGGAGGTGAGAAGACTTTCTTAAGCCTGTGAGAAGACATGGGGAGGAAGCCAACAGACCAGAGTCCAGATCTTTCCTGAGTGAAGGGGAAAGGGAAGGAAGGGGGACGTGTTGGCTGGAGCATCCTAGTGCAGTCCTCGGAAAACTCCAGCAAGACTGGGGGGCACCCTGGAGCCACGGGCACTCGCCAGAGCGTCCCTTGTCTCTCAGAACCGGCCTTACCTGTGTATCCTGTCCGGCTCCATCAGAGGCCTGTGGGAAACATCCTGGTACAGATGTGCAGGTGGATGGGTATCTGAAGGCAGCGGTTGGGGCCTTTGACCTGTCCTTCCCCTGCCATCGGTGAATCACAAAATGCATTCTTAAGGCCCCCCAAGTTAGGACAAACTGATAAGCACTATGCCTAAATATTAGAAGTTGCCATGAGACACTCCCTGTAACTTCTCCAGCTTGCCACCATGCAGCAAAACCAGCAATTTAGATTCTTCTCCTCCTGACACCCCCACAGCACAGAGTCAAAGGGGGGCAAATATGCATTCAAAGGTATTAGCGGTGGAAATTGGAGTCCCAGATTCTGTGGCTAGTGAGTCCAGTAATTCCCAGAACATCTTAACCTCTCGTGGCCTGCAAAAGCTGGAAAAGGAAGGACAGGAAACAGTTAGGGGATGGATAACCCAAGAAGGAAGCCTCAATGTACCCCATGCCCCACTTTCCTTTGCACAGACAAAAGAGTGCCCATCCTGCCAGCACCCAGGGAAGCCACATCTCTTGACCATCTTCCTGATCACCAGCACTTGTAAGACCTCGTTTAAAACCATGCTCCCTGTGACGACAGCCAGCAGTTCTTCACCACGGTTCTTCACAGTGTAGCTCGGTGATAGCGGTGTCGTCTTCAGGATTACAAGGAGTTCAGTTACACACCTGCCACGCAATTATTAAGCTGGGTGACCTTGGGCAACTATGTCTCTATTTCCCGATGTGTAAAAAGGGGGACAGGACCCCTGCCCCAGAGAGATGATTCAGACCCAAGAAATCATAGAGGAAGGTCCCTGAGCACAGGGCTGCACAGGTACAGTGGAACACTGAGTTACTGCTGTCATTACGGTGAGATGCCCCCTGCAGCATGGCAACTCTAGGGACCCTGTGGTTTGTGCAGGTGGAATGTGCTGGCCTGGGGTCTGCATCTAGCGCTGCCTGGCTCTCTGCCGTGGGGAAGACACTAAGGGCTCCTTCCCTGGCTGCTAGGAGGCTACAACTTTGCCCTCCAGGGCTCCTTGTTTGTCCACAGGCATTCTGTGCTACTTTCTGGCTCCCTGCTTAGCCTTCACCTTGACCTTCCTCTGGAATCAACAGAACCCACTCGTGAAAGAAGCAGCCAGGAAGGCTGGGCATTCTGAGCCTGCAATAGGGATCCCGTGCTTGCTCTTGGCTTTATTTTTTCAGACACCCGCTTCAGTCTTCCCCCTTTCTGTAGTCAGGCCTGCCTTTGTCACCGTGCTCAAAACCAGCTTTCCTGGCTTCTCCATTCAGGATTCCAACCAAGATTGAGTCACAAGGTCCCAAAGCCAGAGTTTTGACAGAGAAAATCTGTAAAACAGCCCAACTCTCATGGTGGCCACTTCTGTCTATGCAGGAATAATGGACATATGTGACAGTGGTTATTCCTGCCCACCCGCTGGGTAGTGGGGAATAGTATGCAAAATAGTGAGGCATAGATTGCACAAGCATAACTTCCCAAAAGATTCAGCCTGAATGTCACTTCTTCCAGGAAGTATTCTTGGACAAGCCAAACACAGATAGGGTCTCTGACTGCTGGGGTTCTGGGAACTGGCCTGTGACACACTCAGTCTCCAGTGTTGCTGTACCCTTGTCTCCCTATGTCCATCTCCCCACCTGACCTGAGTGCAGGGGCGGGATCTGGTTCCTGTTCATGAACCTCTTCTGTAGCCCTGTACCTGCCACAGAGGAGGCGTTCAGTAAATGTTTACAGACCTGAGTGTCAGTGAATCAGACAAATAATTACCCTATGCAATGCGAAGTGCTTCCCGGTGGCGACACGAAACAGCCATCCTTCCAGAAAACAGTTGTTTCCTCCCGCCGCAAAGTGCAGTCAACATCAGCGAGGACAGAAGCGGAGCTCCCACGGTGGCTTTTCATGTACAGTCATGTTCAGTGTCTTTGATCCCAAACTCCTTGAGGTTTTGAATGTTAAAGAGCCTGCTGCAGCTACCCACTTAATAGCCATCCGGCGCCCCATGCATTAATGCCAATTAGCCTGGGAGACATGAAAACTTTGGGGACTTAATGAGCTGAGTTGGCACCTGTTCACTCAGCACTTTGGCTGCATGTTTTGGGCTACTTAAAGTAACAGGATGGTGTTAGGTTTAGTGGCAAATGACCTACAGAGCTACTTTCGCTTTGGCTTCATCTGCCTTTCAGTTTACTTTGGGTGACTGACCTAAAGATTTTGAAGAAAAAGTGTTTGGAAGCCTGGGCTCACATCACACTCCCATTCATTTCTCACCTGGGACCCTGCCCGGTACAGCAGACGGTCTGAGTTGTGGAGACAGCCCAGGTGTGACATTCCCAACTGGCCTCAGTTTGAGTCCTCACCTCTGCACATAGGAACAGCATGAGAGGGCCAAGCTAGGTGTTCAGCTCTGAGAGGTGCCCAGCGAATATCAGTGGAGAGAGTCGAACCCAGCACATTGCCACATCACTGATGACAATGCATGCTCTGTGAGGACACTCCTGGGTTCATTTCAGATGTACTGGCACCTATACTAGTGCCAGGCATGTAGTCTGTGCCCAATAAATATTTGTTGAATAAATGAACAATTAATGAATAGTACTGAAGAGTTCCATCAGGAGAGGGACCTGATTTGAATCTTTTGCCACTTCTGAACATAGTAAATAAAAATGATCAATTTGCTTCATGTCTCTGGAATTCTGGTCCTTCCTCCCTGACTGGTGCCACCATTTGCCCTCATGATTTTGGACTCAGCTATGAAGCACTTGGCCCAGTATTGGACACATAGTAAGTAATCATTAAACAGCTATTCTTAGCTATTGTTGTAATCATTTGGTATCCAGGGTCGCTTTATCACTGAGCTACATCCCCCACCCTTTTTAATTTTGAGATGGTGTCTCCCTAAATTGCTTAGGGCCTCATGAAGTTGAGGTTGGCTTTGAACTTGCCATCCTCCTGCCTCAGCCTTTTGAGCCACTGGAATTACAGGTGTGCACCACTACACCTGGCTGTAACTTTAATTGTTAATGAAAATAACAAATTGCTTGCCATCTACACCTCAATTTCTTCTTTGACAAAGTGAAAGTACTTCTGTCTGCTTATAGGGTTCATATGAGGAAAATGCAGCATGCTGCACAGGGCATTGGAATGCTTGGCATGAGCTCAGGGCTCAATAAGTGGCAGATGATGTCATCCCTATGAGACCATCTCAGGGCTCAGACAATGCCACCCATCTCCGGAGCATCGTGCAGGAAGAAGGGGGTGGGCTTGCAGAGGAACTGGTCTGTAGGCTTGGGGTGTGACCGAAGCTTTAGGAACTGATTCGCAAGCACTCCTGCTATCCTAATGTCACTCACTCTGAAAGAACGTGGAGCTTTTCAAAGGCATCTTCAACTGTATTATCAGGTTTCCACCTAGCAAGCTGTTCCTTTCAGCAAACTGACTTTTATAATTCTCATGACCAAATGCCAAGCTTTCTTTACCAAAACCCCCTTAATCCTTTCATCTTGTCTCACTCACAAGCAATGATTGTCCGCTGCCTCTCGCCATACATGATTGATTGAGGATTACCAGGCGACCACGGCAGTCTGTCTAACCTATTTCTCCCGGTGCTTGCACTCCCAAACATCAGAAGCTCCCTGATCTCTGGACCATACACTTGGAAAGAAAGAGCAGGGTGACTGGGGTGGGGAAAGAGAATCTCACATGAGAGGGCGAAGGGAGTGGAGGAGAAGTAAAAGTGGGTATCTTGTGCTATTAAGAAAACCTGTCCATGGGTTCAGGGTGAGCCCACAGTCGTGCCCACCCAGGGCCTCACAGGGGATGAAGCACCACTGTCCCTGCCATCCTGAGTCTCCCATCAGCTCTACAAGTGGCCCAGGCATGGAGGAGAACTCCAGGGTACTCTTACAAAGCAGACACAGGTTTGCTTGAGGCCATGGAGTGAGCAAATGCATCTTCAAGACTGGAATCCAGCTGCTTCTGATAGGATAGCATCCTGTCGGCAAAGGCTAAGATGTAGAACTGGTCTGTAAGGTTGGCCCCCACCTGTTCACTCTTTGATTTATGCTCCACTTGTGGTGGCATCCCAGGGAGCCCACCTCCACATATTGATCTTCCCTGTGCTCTCCTGATGATGGGCTTGGGGCTGTCGTCACCAGTGGCAGGACTTGGTGTGAGACCTGGGACTGGGCTAGATAGAGGAGCCCGTTGCTTCTCCTCCTCACTCAGCTGTGGCTCTGAAAATCGCTGAATCTGTCTGCAGATCCAACTCTTGGCACACAGTGTCTCCATCCATGGCCCTCCAGAGTAACCCCAGCATAGCTCCAGCCACCAAAGCCCCATCTTCAGGCAGGGCTCTGATCTCTGAACTCCTCCTTTTGTTGGTCTAATCCCAGGGCTGGTAGCAGCTTCCTGTTCTCACTAATCTTGTATCACTTCCTTTTTCTTTGGCCTTTCAGCTTTTCTAACACCATTGTGTAAGTGTTTCCAACTTCAGTTCCCTCTTTGAATAGTATATGAGGGCTAACATTGCCTGACGGACCCTTGAGGGATTGTCTGTGTTTGAAACTTGGCTCCATAATATTTGATAAATAAATCATTGGAAGAATCCTTTAATGTGCAAGTCTTGTTATTTGCCGGTAAAATCATGATGTAGAATTAGTATACATGTATGGAACCCAATGGAGGTCTTGGCACATAGTAGGAATTTAGTGAGTAACAGCTCTTATTTTATTACAAGCCATTTAGAATGAGAGTCACAGCCCTCTCAAGGAAGGAACCTGATATTTTTATCTTTCAGTCCCCATCTGAATGCCACACACTTAAAAAGTAAAGAAAGTTAATAAATAAAAATTGTCTGTCTTGACAGGATAGGTTGGGTAAATCAGGAGACTGCCCACAGTATTCCAATACATTCCAAGATATCTTTTTCTGTTCTTTCCTTTTTTTTTTTTAACTTGAACCGAGACGCACTCAACCATTGAATTATATCCCCAGCCCTTTTTATTTTTTATTTTTTTGAGACAGGGTCTTGCTAAGTTCTGAGGGCCTCACCAAGTTGCTGAGGCTGGCTTTGAACTCAAGATCCTCCTGTCTCAGCTTCTGGAGCTGCTAGGATTATAGACTTGTGCCACCAAGCCTGCTCATTCTAAGATTTCTAAAGGAGGGTCATCTAGGTTTCTTAGTGCCATTATATCAATGCTTCCATGTTGGAAGCACATTTTAAATGTAATTGTCATAAAGGTAACAGACAGGAAATGCCACAGCAACCTCTAGAAGTCCTTAGTGCAGCAGTGGTGTTATCTTTTTGCTGTTTCTGTCCTGGTTTCTTCCTCCTCTAGGAAGTGGTTGCCCAAAGCTGAATCCCTCTAAATCCCTCACTGGTTCTAGGTGCTCAGGGATTACCCCAGGTGTGCATGGACTCTTTCCTGCCTTGAAACTCATGAAGACATGAGTGCTCCTTGCTTTGCAGGAGGGAACTGTAAAGTTGCATTGGTCACACTAGCTCAGAGCGCAAACTCTCCAGTGGTCTTGTTGAACTTAAGTCCCTGAATGTAAATATTTATGGATTAGAAATCAAATATTAAATATATACTTTAGATTCTTGAAATTATAAATGATGAAATAAATCCTGTGGGGAGTTGGGATGGTCGTGGTTAAGATCAACTCTTATATTTGTTTCTGCAGCCCCCACTCACTAGGACATGGCAGCATGCAGGAGGTCCTCGGGATGCCCGTGGAGAAGACAACTTGCCTTTAAGTTGGGGTCTGACTCATCCTTCCCCCTTTCCTTTTTATGTTACATGATATGTGTTTTGGTGTGGGAATTCATGGAATTCTGGAGGAGTAAAAATCACCCCCTTCAGTGCCCTTGTCCTCAACCCCACTCTGTAGCAGGTGTCCCCATATCTAATAATTGAGCATCTCCCGAGGCCGGGCCCAGGCATCTCTGCATGTTAGGAGCTCGGAGTACAGAGTATCAGAGGTGTCTCTCTGCAAAGGCCACTAATGGGAGGAATTCTAAAACCACAGAAAGCATGAAGTCTTGGAAATGAGATGGGTTGAGACCTGAATTCTCTCTCCTCTGATGAGTAGCTACTTGCCTTAGAGAAAACTCTTCCAGCTTTTGTTTCCTGAGACTGCCTTAACAAATTATCACAGACTTGGTGATTCAAAGCAACAGAATTTACTTTTTCACAGGTTTGCAGACTGGAAGTCCAAAGCAAGGTTGTTCACAGCATTGCTTTGCCTATAGAGAAAAAAGGGGAGAATCTGTCCCTTTTCACTTCCATGATGGATACTAGCATCCTTTGGCTTGTAGCCACATCACTTTCTGCTCTGTCTTCACAGAGTCTTCTGTATGTCTTTTATAAAAATACTCCTCATTGGATTTAGGACCCACCTGTATGATCCAGGATGATCTTGTCATCTCAAGATTCCTAACTTAATTGTATCTGCAAAGATTTTTTCCCCCTAAATCTGGTCACATTCACGGGATCCACAGGTTAGGACATGAGAGTTTCTTTCTGTCTGCCCACTACAGCATCAAAAGGGCTGACATTGTCACTGAAATTAGTTTGGTCAGGTCAGCACCTAGTCCATATATTTACTTTGACCAATTCTACTTTGTGGAATTGTTATGAATGATGAAAAATGAGATAAAGGTACATCTGGGACAGGATGAACACTCATTAAACAGTGGCTGCCTTTATTATAGTTACAAAGTATGTGCACACATCGCTCGTTTATTTGTATATTCATCCATTCACCATCCATTTAAGCAACAGTTCATGGAGTATCTGTCTGTCGGGAGCCAATCTTCCATAAATTATAAACACAATGCATTCTGAGATACACACTGACTGTCAGGGCAGACAGCAAAATTGCTATAGTTCTAGTGTGATAAGCATCTTAGTGAGGCTTCTGGGGATTTGGGGTATGACCAACGTCCTGGAAAATTGGAGAAGGCTTCCTGGGGGAGTGGTACTGGAGCTAGATATTGAAACTGATGAGTTTATTAACCAAAGGAAGAAATGTGTGAGCCACCTGAGAAGCTCTAGGTACTGGGACATGAGGAATCAGTATTTGGGACACATGGTGAGAAATTAGGATATAGGAACATAGAGTTCTGTCAGGACAGCAGTGGAAGTGAGATTGGCCATGGGAAGGAGAGACAGACCTCATTTGATACTCGCAGGAGGAATTACAACCCCATCTCAATGGGAAGAAAGAGCAATTAACTTGCCCAACATCTCATACCTGGTTAGCTGAGAATTTGGGCCTGGTTTTCTGCCTCCTCTTCCTGGATAGCAGTACACCAGTGTCCCTCAGTGCCTTTCTTCCTTTGTGTGCAGATGATTGTTTGCTTGTTTTTTATTCCCTCTGTACTGGGAGACCCTCGATTCCAGAGTCCAGACTCACACTTAGCATGTGCCCCTTGCCTGCCTCCGCGTGGCACCGGACAGCCATGGTTAAATGAGTTTTACGGCTCCAGGAACTCAGGTTTCAAGCAGGAGAGCTGGAGGAATTCTTTCTGAAGGCCTCTCTGACCTCATGCTTCTGATTGAGTTTGCTTACATGGGAAGGCAAGATTTTCTTTTAGGGTCAAAGTACATGGATCCCACCTGGGACCTATTGTTACTGATTTCTCCCAGGGCAGGGGAGTATTTCCACTCACAGCCTGCTCACCGGCTGTCACATGCTTTTTTATTGGTTTACATGTATAGATCTATTTATGTTTGCCGTCCACATGAGTGCTGCTTTTTCAATAATTCATAGAAACGTCGCACAAAATTAATCTACAACGAGAACTCAAACTTGACTAAAGTCAAACCCCTCGCTCGAGAATGTCTTTGTTACAGACAGCAGCCATCCAAGTGCTTTTTAGTATTTCATTGAGTTCCGAATTCTCCTTTAAGAAGAGCCAGATTGAGGAAATCATTAATCTCTGACAGTTGTGTAGATATAATTAAAGATATATGAATATAAAAATACCTGCTATCTGAAATTACTTCCTAAAAGAACAGGGAGGAGGGGAGAGAGAGTTCTATTTAAAATGTCAGATACAGACACATTAGGCTGGGTAGTCAAAGCACTGTATGTCTGTCACTCATGAAAACTGACAATTAGGTCCATAAATAGATTTTACAGGCTTCCACACAAGAACGCACATCCTGCACAACTCAGGTGCATAAAAATGAGAGACCATGATGGCAGAGGCTGACTCATGGAGAGGGAGGGGTGGGAAGCTTTGAATGAGGTGCTGGGAGCACATGGATGGCACCTGAGGCCAGGCGAGGGGCTCACAGGAGGAGGGGGTCCCACTGGTGTCCTAGAGGGCCTGGCCTCCGCCTGGTTCAAGCCAGCTCTGTCCAGTCTCCTCATCTCCCCTACTCTGTTTCCCCATCTAGGAAATGAAATGAATAACATAAGTCTCAGCTCTTTCTATTTCTAACAGTTGTTTGCCTGGACGATCGAATGAGGTTATAGTAAAACTCTCTAGAAATTGAAAAAGACTACATGCGTAAGCAGTTGATTTTTTTTATTACTGAGATTAGCATTGTTGTTAATATTGACAGCTGAGACATTTATATAAGCACCAGAAACATCAAAAAATATGCTAAGACCAAGGCTTCAGGGAATCACAGAGAAATACTAAACAGGAAATCTCATTATTCTTCACCATTGCTACTAGGGAATTCAGCCAGGAGAAGTGAGAGCCCTGGAGCTCAGGCGATGAGGTGGCGGATGACCTTGGACCTGTTCTCAATGTCCAGGCTCCATCTGCACCTACTCTCTAAGAGTTCAAGTTTATTTAAGGCACATGACATCTGTGACCCTCAGTTTCCTTTTCCACAGAATGGGGCAGATGATTATAGAAGGCAATTTTATAATTGTGTTCTCCACAGGACTGATGTGGAAGCAGATAAAATCAGGGATATGCGTATGGAAACTGTAATACCACTGGGAAATTGATGATTAAAGTGTGATCATGACCAGATTGAAGAGCAGCCAGAAGCAGGTCAGATACCCATCCTGCATTCCATCAGTCACTCACCTTATTAAAAAAGCATATATTTAATTACTCATTTCTTATGTTTCCAGTTGAATATCTGTCTCCCATAATAGAATATAAAAAATCTATAAAAAGATTTTTTGTGCTTGTTCATTGAAGTGCCTACAATTTGTCTAGGTACTTGTGACACTTCAACCAACAAAACAAAACAGCAATAAATTGGGGCTATTGATGTAGCTCGGTGCTGAAGCACTTGCTTAGTATGGGAGAAGCCCTGGCTTCCATCCCTAACAGTGCAAAAAACAAAAGCGGGGGAAGGGGTTAAGTGCTATATTTTAGGCTCTGTGATGGGAGGTACAAAGAGGATGAGGTACAGAAAGGAAAAAGTGAGATCACATTCTTGAGGGAGTTCATGGGTTTGTTTGGGAAAGCTAAGAGGGCAGACATTTTAACAGATGTGCTTGGAGTCAAAGAAATAGCTCTCTTTGGAGAATGCTCGCCTAGCATGTGCAAGGACTGCGGTTCGAATCCCTGGTGCCTCAGATGAGGAGAAAAAAAAAATTCCTCTCTTAACAGATGTGCTTGATGCAAAAGGTCAAGTATAGCATCACACGTATACATATATACGTGTATATATATTTACATATATTTACATATATGTATATATGTATATATATATATGTATACATATATACATATGATATACATGCATACACACGTAAGTCAGGGAGCATGAAAGAACATATCCTCCCAGGTGGGGATCTTAGGGGGGAGGCTGTGCTCCTGATATTTTCAATTTGCCCCTAGGGTGTAGGACTGAGTGTGGGTTTGAAACATGGCACACCTGAGCTTGAATCCAAACTCCCTCAAACTGCTGTGACTTAAGTCACCTAACCACTTCAGAGTGCTTCTTTTGAAAACCATTGCCACGATTTAAGGAGATAACAAATGTAATGAAAATCATTGGCACAGAAGCTAGCTCCCAGTGACTGGCATCCAGTGCCCCCTCTATCATTCTTTTGCATTTCTCCCCAGTCCTGAAAGAATTGCAGCTTTGCCAGCTATTTTGCCTTTGAGATGCAATGATTCTCTCAGGTGGTGAAGACACCTCAGTACCTCTCCTGCTGGGCTCGTCCCATGCAGCTAAGTGCTTCCACCACTACCACTCCCAGCACCTCCGACCCTTGAGACTAGGCTCAGCTATTGGTAAGGAGCCCGACTAGGTCCAGGTGTTTCATGAAACATTTGTTTATGCATCATTTCATTTAATCTTCACAATAAATTGCTGAAAAAAAAGTGGTGTCTTCTGATTCTGCAGAAACTTAGAATCAGGAAGTTAATAAACTTGCCTTAGGTCACACTGGTCTTAAGAGACACTTTTAAGATGCTAGTTAGAGACACTCATGGTCTGTGTGTTCCTTGGAGTAGAGGATTTACAAGTCCACACCCCTGACACACATGTGGAGCTAATGCAGTTCCTCTACCTGACCGAGGACGCTACCCTCTAATCTGTGTTAGCACCTGGAAGGGGGCCATCTCTTGGTGCTCTCAGGAGAGGAAGGGCTCTGGGAGGCCCTGGATCACATTTCACATTGTGGGTTCAGTGTCTTACAAAGGGAAAGTCTAACCCCAGTGGTGGAACTGGATGCAAATGAGTCTCTTACAGATGCAAATGGATTTCTACAAAGAGCTCTGGGTAAGAGCTGAAAGGCTGTGGGACTAAAACCACTGACTACTGAAAAAAGAAGAAAAAAATTTCTCTGGAAACTTGCCAGCTAATTAGCAATGCATCCCTGCTTGGTGGGTCAACCACAGAGATGGGCAAACCTGTGGGCTTGGTGCTCCATCTTCATCCCTGTGGGTGGCTGTGGGGCAGACAGCAGGGACAAGGGCACAGCCTCTGGACCCAGAGTTAATTATGGCACTCAAGGTTGATAAGAGCTCTCCAGACAAACAGACCTTGTCTTTAACTGGTTTGTCTTTTACTGTTGTGATAGGACCCCCCAGTCCAACAAGCCTGGTTCAGGTGTGGTGTCTGCCACATAAAGCTGCATGACTTTGGTTAATTCACTGAATGTGCCTGAGCCTCAGTTTCCTCATTGGTGTAATGGGAATAACAATACCCAGTGACTAGAAGGGATATAACTATTAATAAATACAAATTCATAAATTGTCTCCAAGTTGAGTAGCTTCTCATCCCACTTCAGGTGCATCCTCTGCTTCCTCTCTGACTTGCTCTCTAGATTCCATTTGTTCTACAGAGTTGAACTGTGGACTAGCTGGAAATCTTCCTCCCCCAAACCCCACTTTTCAAAACACCTCTCCTCCCTTCTGCAACCAGTAACCTGGAGAACAAGGGCTGTAACTCTTTCATGTTCATTAGCCCAGTGTAGGTACTGGCCAGATGAGTAATGAATAAAGAATGAGAGAATGACAAGGAAGCCCTGCCTTTCCATGCATTATAGCAACAATAACCAGGCTATGTCACATTCAAGTGTGAGAAAGTATTTTTGATGTTCACTTAGTGTGATTTAATCTGCATCACAATCTGTGAGACAGATAGTGTAATTGTCATCTTACAGGTAAGAAGTTGAGTTGAGGGTTACTCGGGTGGAGGCCCTTGTTCAAGTTCACTCTGTTGGTGGTGGCTTGACCTACATCCACTAACTAGCAAGTAGGCTGAGTAATTCCTATATGCAGGACTCTGAAAAAGTGGTGCTTTCATTATCTTCCCCCTCTTGATGGCTGCCTTCGTGGAGCTGATACTCCTAGTGTTACAGAGCTGGGGCCTTCTGAGAAACTGAGGCAATGTGAAGTCCCCCTTCAAACCTAGAATCTTGCTATCAATTTCAGACACATCACTCAGAGTAACAGGCATGAGTTTCATTGACGAGACAGGAAAGGGGACACTATCAAAGGAGACAGTGGGTCCTCTCAGGTACGAGAGGGACCAGGTGCCTCTTTTACACTCCAATTTTATTGGGGATTCCAGAGAAGTTGCCAGAGAATCCTTCTCACCTCTTTACTTTTGACTGAGCACAATGACATCAGACTTTTAAGTACCTACTGTCGTGGCAATGCTAGGTCACATTAGCCCATCCTGATTGGTTCTAATTGGATTCTTAACCATATAATCTTAGATTTTATGGTTGGGAAGAACTGTCCTTATCTTTCAGAGTTTCAGGATCTGGTCATAACAGTCTCCCCCTTCAGGGTAACTTGGGTTCCTCTTATCAGCATTATTTTTGGCCTGAATTTCTCCTGCAGTAAACAGGTAGTTTGCTGCAGGTAAATTGTAACTTGGGGGAAGAAAAACAAAACAAAACGTGGGGGTCAGCACACTGGGACCATTTTGTAGAATTATTCTCTTACCCTTGTATTCCCACTGTCCTCATCTGTCTGTCTGTCCCCCAACCCTAGTGGGAATAGAGAGGGAGAAGAGATGAGCACTACACTTATTACCTAGTAATCCCTGGGCAGTGTCAAAGACAGTCCCTGTGGGCGCGGGACAGATGATGCTGAGTCTCCCGATAGAACTTCTCAGCAAGTAAAAGTGTGCCTTTTTCCCCACATCCACGCCAACATCTATTATTGTTTGTGTTCTTTTTTTTTTTTCTTTTTTTGCAGTGCTGGGGATTTGAAGATAAGGCCTTGTGCTTGTGAGGCAAACACCCTACCAACTGAGCTATATCCCCAGCCCATGTTTGTGTTATTGATAATAGTCATTCTAATTGGAGTAAGATGAAATCTTAGAGTTGTTTTAATTTGCATTTCTCTAATTACTAGAGATGTTGAACAATTTTTCATATATTTATTAATCACCTGTATGTCTTATTCTGTAAAGTATCTGTCCAGTTCCTTGGCCCATTTATTGATTAGGTTCTTTGTATTTTTGGTGTAAAGTTTTGTAGGTTCTTTATAAATTTTGGAGATAAGTGCTCTATCTGAAGTGTGTGTAGAAAATATTTTCTCCCACTCTGTAGGCTCTCTTTTCACATTATTGATTGTATCTGTTGCTGAGAAAAAGTTTTTAAGTTTTAGTCCATCCTATTTATTGATTCTTGCTTTGATTTCTTGTACTTTGGGAGTCTTCTTAAGGAAGTCTGATCCTAAGCCAACATGATGAAGATTCAGGCCTACTTTGTCTTCTGTTTGGTGCAGGGTCTCTTGTCTAATTCCTAAGTCTTTGATCCATTTTGAGTTAAGTTTTGAAAATTGGTGTAGCCACTCTGGAAATCAGTGTGGAGAATCCTCAGAAAACTTGGAATGGACCCACCTTTTGACCCAGTTATCCCACTCCTCAGTTTATACCCAAAGGACTTAAAATCAGCATACTACAGTAATGCAGCCATATCAATGTTTATAGAAGCTCAATTCACAATAGCTAGATTGTGGAACAACCTAGATGCCCTTCAACAGATGAATGGATAAAGAAACTGGTATATATACATGATGGAATATTATTCTGCCATAAAGAAGAAGAATATGGCATTTGCAAATAAATGGATGGAATTGGAGAATATCATGCTAAGTGAAATAAGCCAATCCCAAAAAAACCAAAGGCCAAATGTTTTCCCTGATAAGTGGAGGATGATATATAATGGGGGTGGGGAGTGAGAGAAGAATGGAGGAACTTTAGATTATGTAGAAGGAAATGAGAGGGAGGGGAAGTATGAAAAATCACAAAATGAGACAGACATCATCACTCTATGTACATGTATGATTACACGAATGGTATGAATCTACATTATGTACAACCATAGAAATGAAATGATGTACCCCATTTGTGTACAATGAATCAAAATGCAGTCTGTAAAAAATAAATAAATAATTAAAAAAAAAAAGAACTCCTCAGCCCCAGCATTTCTCTCTATGAAACAAATACTATTTAGTCATTGGGCAGAGAGGGGTGCTGTACAGGATTGTCTGAGAAAGTATATTTTATATTGCCTGGAAATTCATTTCAAGACTGACTGTTTCTTGCAAAGGCTGGAGTAGCAGGCGGGCTACTGCAGGCTACCTGAGGGCCAGGGCTGCAGCATATGAACAGATAGAGAAGGTAGGAGTAGTCACCAGAAAAGCAGCTAACTGTCATCAAGTGCTCACTATGACTAGACACCGGTTCAAGTCTCTTATACATGCACTCATTTAATTCACATAAAAAACCCAATGTGCTACCTGTTACCATTTAATGGAGGGAGAAACAGGCATGGAAGGGTTAATAACTTGCCGATGATCTCACAGCAAAGTATGGCAGAGCTAGAATGTGAACCCAGGCTGGTTGCTCCCAGAGTTACCTTTCCCTATTGCTTCCCCAGTGCGTCCCTATTGCAGGGAAACAGCTCCCTCTGACTAAGAGAGCCAGCACAGCATGGCCTGAGAGCTGCCTGGATCCAGTTGACATGGAACAATATGACGGCTGCATGGTGAGGTCACTCAGTGTGTGGCAACCAAGAGCTCTGGGCATACAAATGTGCCTGGTGACTTTATACCAGCCCCCTGACTTCTCTGAGCTTCGGTTTCTGTGTCTGTGCAGGTCGGTTAGAGGGTGGTCGAAAGGCTGTTTTCTGCACTCTGTGGCCTCAGACCTGTGAGGTTCATGCCATTTCACTGATTGACAGTCCAGGTCTCAGTGGTGAAGGTCCCAGGCTTTGAGTCAAGATGACTTAAGTTTGAATCGTGGCTCTGCATTTCACTAGAAATTGTGGGGCTTGGATAGGAACTGACATTGGGCACATTTGCCCCTTTCATCATCTGTTAAGTGGGCATGCCAAGAACCCCCACCTGATCATGAAGAGCACAGTGTGTGCTCTACCGCCTGGGACCTGCTGAGCACCTAGTGGGTGGTGGCCTTGCCTGGAGTGTTCTGTGGACTCTCAGGGTCACCCTCACTGAAGTACCCCACCTTGAAGGGAGGCACAGGCTGTGTCACCTTCTTCTTTAAGTGTCTAAGTACCCAACCCGAGTGTGCTGGAGGTGTGGCTGAGTGTGGGGCCAAGGAATGAAGGGTCCACACGTGTGTGCAGTCTTCCCACTGCAGAGTGGCTCAGCAAGGCTGGTCTTGGCAGAGTTCTCTGTGCTCAGGGCCCCCCGATGCCTACATCATAGAGCTCCGAGTCTTCTGAGAATGTTTCCATCATGATCAAACAATGAGAAACATGTAAGAAGAAATGAGCAAACAAAAATTGGAGGTTGATGTAAAATAACAATAACAACAGCAACAAAAAAACCTAGAAACATCTGGAACGCCGTGAATCCCCAGGGATGCCACTTGAGGTCTGGTTCTGGTTTTACTCATTCCATTCCTGTGACAGGGTCACAGAAGCCCACAAGTTGTGGGCAGCACTTGGCCCTCTAGAAACAGGCCTGTTCCCTCTGTGACTTGCTATAGGTCAGTTCATTGTGACCTGTGTAAACTCCACATTACGGTGCCTTCCCCTGGGTGCCACGCCCTCCACACACTTGACAGTACCTCATGGTTGCTCTGCCTCTGCTTACCAGCAACCAGCAATGCCTCAAACCTTCCAGAACATTCCCTGCCTGTATCCTGTAGGCCTCTGCATGCACTTTCCACTCAGCCTGGTACTCTTCCTTCCTCTCTTCTGGAGAGCGCCCTGCTGGCTCCTTCTGCTGCTCCTCACTCTGGAATCAAGCGCCCTGACAGCTGTTCCCAGGCTGAATGAGGTAGCTCCCCCACCCCCAGCATCCTCTGCTTCCCTCCCTGCAGGCCTGGTCTCACTGTGCTCCATTCCCCTCTTTGCTGGCCTGCTGCCCTTCTAAGCCTCGAGTCTTCTGAGGACAGCGCTGTGTCTGTTCTCTCTCTCTCCCCAGCTGGTGCCTGCTATAGTTGGTGGTTGAATGATTGGTGAACCCTCAGAGGTCATGCAGGGGCCTGAATGCAAAGAGAACCCTACATAGCTAAGGCAGAGACCAAAGGGTAGATTGTGAGCAGAGCGAGTTTTGATGTCGGCTCCTGTTTCACAACAGCTAACTGTGGCATTATCCAGATACCAGTGATCTATGCCGTGTTTCTCTCCAAGGTGCTTAATCAAAACCATCTCATTAATCCTCAGAAAAATCTTCCAAGGAGGCGAGAAAGTAGGATTCATTTTTTTTTTTTTTAATTTTAGCATGAAAAAATGAGACATCAAAGGTGCTGAACTTGCACATTTGGAGGTTGACACAATTAACTCCCCAGCTCCTGGGGACATGGGTACAGAATCACGCCCCTTGCCAAGCCCACACCCCCCCATTCTCTCCTGACATCATCCTGACATGTTGCTCCCTCCCTCGCCCCCACCCCCGATCTCCCACCTTCCCATCCTGTCTATTTATGACTCCGTGTGTCACATCCAGGTTCACAGATGATTTTAGAAGTGGAGAGAGAGCAAATCCTGTCCAACAATTTAACCAGATTCAAAAGGATTTGGATCATTTGCGTAATTGGGCTAGCAGATGGTAAATGTAGTTCAAAGTACAAAAATGTAGAATAATTACAAGGGGAGAAAGTAACACAGTTCACGGATGAGGAAAGCGATTTGGAAGAAAAGCTCATTGAAATCATCTTGTTTATGTGTTGGAAGAGGACAGACAGCCCAGCTCTGGCTAGCAGAAGCAAATTGTAGGAAGAGCAGCCTGTGACTCCGGGTGACTCTTGGTGGGAGAGCTGGAGAGAGGACATGTGCTCTCTGGGAAGGAGAAAGGAAATGGTTGGGTGGAATGTCCCAAGGAAGATGCTGATGGATCTGGCAGAAAAGTCGTCATGGTCACTAGCAAGTCAGCATTGCTGGGTTTACATCTCAGCTCTCTCCTCCTTACCTTGGTAGGAGTCTCTTCCCTTGATGCTCAGTTTCCTCAGCTGTTTTAGGAGCATACTAACGCCTGTTTCCCTGCTTCTTTGAAGAATTTGTAAGAATGGGTGCTAGGAAGACAAAAACTTATGGAAACCTAGGAAATTCACTCTGGTGAATGTTTGTTTATGTATTATCTATTACTCAGTGCTGGGTGTGGAACCCAGAGATGCCTTACCATTGAGCCCTCTGTTTTACTGAGACAAGGTCTTTGCTACGTTGCTGAAGCTGGCTCTCTAAATCATAATCCTCCTGCCTCAGCCTCCTGAGTTGCTAAGATTATAGGCATGTGCCACTTCACCTGGCTGTGAGTATTAATTTTACATTCACAATGCAGAAAAAAATTTCTAGTGGCTTCAAGGAGTGGAAATTGGAAATGTGATGTTTACTAGTGTGATAAGCTGAAAAGTGGGCCTTCTGAATATGTATATGCTAATCCCTAGAACCTGTGTGTGAGCTAATATGGGACTTCACAGATGTGATTGAATTGAGGGACTTGAGGTGGGGAGATTATCCTCCGTTATCCTAAGTGCAGTCAGAAATGTCCTTTTAAGAAGGAGGCCGGCAGGGGGTGGAGGTTGACATAGAAGCAGAAGGTGAAGTGATCACAGGTAGAAGCAGAGATTGAAGTGGCATGATCACAAGCCAAAGAACACCTGCAGCCGCCAGAAGCTAGAAGGAACCAGGATTAGATGGTCTTCTCGAGCCACCAGAGGAAGGTCCACCTGCTTACTTCTTGATTTCTGCCCAGTTGGATTGAGTTCCCACTCCTGGCCTCCAGACCTTGAGAGAATAAAGCTCTGTTGTTTGAGGCCACCACATTTGGGGTAATTTGTTCTAGCAGCATAGGAAATGAACACAAGTAGGAGAACCTGACCTGCACTTGAAGGATATGGATATGGATCCAGTCCAGTCACAAAGATTCATTTCTGTGGCACCCCAGACTTCCTATCCTGATCTCAGTTTTGTCATTTTAAAACTGGAATAATAATACATTCCTTATGTGAGTTATCAGAAGGATGTGAAAACGATAATACATGCATCTTATCTATCGTACAGTCCTTGAAAAATGCTATGCATAGATTCCCATTTTTAATCAGGCAGAATGCAGGCAGCTCTTAGAACTCCAGAGCCACTGAGAGAACATGCTTTGGGGACAGGAGGTAGCAGTCAGCCTTATGGAAGCAGCTGGGAGTGATGAAGACATCAGACAGTTTGTTTGCTAGAAGCAGGACTGTGGCCACCAGGTAGAGACTCAGCTCAGTGCCCATCCAAGGGAAGGTTTAGGTGCTGGGAAAAGCCTTCAGCAGAGCCCAGGAATGGTGACCCCAACAGGTTTTAAGCAGGAAATTCATCCTGGGTTCTGTTTGATCCCAGATCTGTTCGTGAAGGAAACTCAGAGAAGACAGCTGGGCCTACATCCCAGGTCTCTAAACCCACGTAAATGCCAAGCCCCAAGACTGTGCAGCCCGTGGGGTTTAGTCCTGCTCAGTTAGAACAGGCCTGGGACTGGGTTGGGTCCAGTCCAGGGACAGGGGCTGCTAGACTGTTGGTTGCTGGCAGCTACTTTAGAAAATGGAGGCCAAGGAATCTCTGGAAAAGGTCACTTTGTCCACTTCAGGAAATACGTGAGCTGAGTAACAGTGCAACGCTTGATTAGGGAAATGGAGAACACAGAACTGGCAATGGTATCTAAGGATTTGAGTCTGAAGAACAGGGTGGGTGGTACAAGAACAGGAGGCACAAGGTCAGAATCTGAAAAGAACAGTGGTATCTAGAAGTCAGTTGTCAGATATGGGAATGGGCAGCTCTGGGCTATGACTTTGGACATGGGAAGGGTGTGGCAGGCCCTGGGTGTGATCATGTGCTTCTGTGACCTGGAGAAGGCTCTGGTGGGCACATGCAGAACCTGAAGACCAGAGAGATGGAGCCACTGTGCAAGGACATGGCAAGTGAGAGGCAGAGCTGACCCTGGAAACCTTGTCCTTTGTCAGATCTTTAAACTGAATCAATATGACCTTTCTGTGGGTCTCAGAGACCCTTTCCTTTTGAATTTGGAGAGATTATTTTCCAAATCCTGCCTCCATTCTAATTAGCATCCACAGTTGAACAACTTTCGTGATCCCTTGATTACACCTCAAGTTTCTTGAGCATCATTTAAGCAGAGAATGTTCAGGGAGAAAGGGGGGAGGATTCAGGAACAAAAAGTAATTAAACATAATAAGTCTTTGGAGATTAGCCATTAATTTGGATGTGAAATATAAAATTGCTTTTAAAGTAATAAGGGATAATATCAAGCAATTGTAATATCCAGCATGGGAAGTAACATGCTGATAACGATGCACGGGGCAGGATAATACATGTGGTGGCTCCCTGATTTTTGTGGAATTAATGATGTTGGTTTCCCTTCACTGATTTAAGATATACGTTTCATAAATGGTTGCACGAAGGCCAGTGTATTGGAATTGCACCCAAAGAGCTGACCAGTCAGAAAATGGCAGCCCCTTGAACATAAGTCATTTATGATATCTTAGGTTTAATGCTTAATCAGTAGACAGTTATTTATTTTAATTTCTTGAAATGGCAGTTCAACAAAATTATCAAATACTTTGAGAGGGGCTTGTGAGATGTGCTGGGCTAACATTCTGATTCAGTCAGCAGGCTCTGAAAGAGACTTGGATGCTCTTAAAGGGCTTGTTTTTGTTTCATATTTTTAAAACAATACAGAAGAGCTAGATATTAGTTTTCATGCTAGAGGAGAAATGTTGTTTGGGTTGCACAGAGGATACATAAAGTACAGTCATACTTTAGTATTCTCAGAATCCCCTGAGGACACCAAATCCTAGGATGCTCAAGTTTCTTACATGCAATGGTGTCATATTTCTATATAACCTACACACATCCTCTTGTATATTTTATTTCATCTATATGTTACTCACAATACTTAGTGTGATGTAAATAGTTGTTAGTATGGTATTATTTAGGGGATAATGACAAGGAATAAAAGCCTGTACCTGTTGAATACAGATGCAGTTTTTTTCAAGTAGTTTCAATCTTTGGATTGAATCTGTAGATGTGAAACCCACATAACATAATATTATTATATGTGTAATAGTATATAATTATATATTACATATTATAATGATATATAATATTATTCTATATAGCTGGCCTTTTAGACAGAAAGCTGACTGTGAATGAAGGAATGAGTTAAGACAGTATCACAACCAGCTTTGACTTCAGACTTTATAAACTCCAGAAATTGCCATAAACAAGCCTGCTTCTAACTTACTGGTTTCTTGGAGAAGCAATGATTCCCTGTTTGTAGAGGGAAAAATGCTCATTCATTTGTTCATTCATGTCATGTAACCTACTTGTTCACAGGATGTTTATTGAGCACCAACTATATGTCAGATGCTGTTTTGAATGTTGGGGATTCAACAGCAAAAAAAAAAAAAAAGTAATCTCTTACATCCTATATTATAGATATAAGAGTATTGTGTTCCATAAGAGTGTATATGTATATTTAACTATTAAAGACATAGCATGATACTTATGATCTAAGTGGAAAAACTGCATGTGTGCATGTTTCAGAATGAATAGAAAATTAATTACTGAAACAAAATACTCTAAATATTAAATGGGCATACCTCTGGTTTTTAAGATTAAGTATTAATTTTGTTCTCATCCTTGTGTTTCTATTTTTCAAGTTTTCCACAATACATATTAATCATTTAACAAAAAAAGAAAATGAAATTCAGTGATCAGATGGCTACTGGTCATGGAGCTGACCAGCACACGGGATTAGAGTCCTTTCAGGAAGGTTGCTGTGGTACATAGAAAACGTGTGAAATAGTGATTTATTTGGGTTCTTGGTTAATCACTCTGAATTTGCCATTGTTTGGAAGACTAGAAGTCCATTCTTTTATTCAGTGTGTACACTTACCTCTAGCAAGAGTAGTGATTTCTGTTGTGATTAAAGTATTTCATGCTAGTAAAGAATTACTAAAATATAGCTGCTCTTGGTAATTGATTATGTTGTGTGTTACCCTAATGATGCCATCTGAAGATGAAATACTTTTTCTTCATTTTTTCCAAAGCAGCCTTCAGTAACCCCAGGTGACACTGTTTTTTCCTCGCTGGCTTTAATTACTCAATGCAGAAGCTCCTGTTTCCACACTCAGTGTGCTTCACCCCAGTGAGGGCCCAGCTGATGAGCCAGCCCATGAGAGCTCATGGGGTAGTCATGGAATTTGGAAACCATTAGAAAGCTGGGCCATCTCATTATTCATTCACTTGAAATAATCCCGGGACTGCTTTCAGTGACATGGTTCCTTCAGCAAATAAAGATAAGCCAAATCCCTGGGCACTCAAAGAAGGGGAAGATTCTCAAAATTAATTCCAGGCTCAAATAATTCAGCAGTATTTGTAATATTCTGTGCATAAATTGGCAATTTGCTAGAGAGATCAGGAAATGATAAAGGCTTTCATTCCCCTCCCCCTCCTCATCTTAACAACTGCTGAGGCAGCTATTGGGATAAAAGAAATGGTTTATCCTTAATAAATGTCCTATCAGGTAATGTACTGATTAAGGGTGTCCACACATGGCACCCCCCTTCAGAGCAATTATTTTTCATCAGAGACTAAAATATATAGGAGTAAAGGGTGCTGCCATATGTTTTTCAACAAAGATTTTATGAAACATAGATAAGCTAACAGTATCAGAAACACAGAAATAAGAGTGCTAACTCATAGGATTTCCTCATTTTCAATGTAAAAAGAAAATGTCATTGTGTTTCGTGGTGGTTTTGAAAGATTGTTTGCCCTTTCCTGATGATACCAGGCCCTGGGGATCCCCAAATCCCACCTTCCTTATCTCTGGACTCTTTTACCTCCTTCCCCACCTGCTGCTAGTGGGTGAACTGGGCCCTTGCTGGGCAGTCTCTGGGAGGTTTGGTGAATCTTGCTTCTCTCCCTCTGCACTTTGAGCCAAGTGCAAACCAGACACAGGAGCCAAATGGAGATAAAAATATCACTTGAGTTGCTGGCAAAACTGGGCTGGAGCATAAGGCTAGATCTCTCTAAGTCTGCACCTGGAGACCTACTTGAGTTAAAATGAGGTCTGCAGAGCTAACAGTTCCCCAGCTGGTCACAGGGACAAGGACAAGGACAAGGCTACCTTTTCCTCCTCCCCATGCACATAAGGCAGGCCTGCCTGGTTGACCTGCCACATGCATGCTGAATGCCCATGTATATCCAGAGCTCCACTCCTTGCAGGTGTGCCCAGTCTGAAGGAACAGATAACTCACTCCTCATGTAGCCCCAACAGTAAGGCGAGTCACTTTCCTATTAATTAAGTAGGATGAGGGTGTCCACTGCTGACCTCTTTCTCCCATGGGATTTGATCCATCCTGTGCATCTGCCCAAGCCTCGGCTGTCTGAAACCGTCTGTCTGAGATGCACAACAGAGCCTGCCACTCCCCTGCTTCCTGTCCTCCAGGTAAGCACCCTTCAGCCTCCTTGGGGACCTGCCTGCCATCTGCCTCCCCCATTTTATAGTGGTACTCTGTCCACACCCAGCTGTTGGTTGCACTTTCAGCAGAGATCCTGCTCTCAGCCAGGAACCTTTGCCTGTGATCTACGCCCTCTTTCTCAGTGACCAAGCCTTCCATATTGATTTTAAATCCATTGTGTTACTTAGCATCAACTACATTCACGAGACTTCATATTTGGCACATAGTACTCATTAATTGTTGGGTACATACATAAACCTTTTAAAAAACACAGTAATAAATCTTATAACTGAATCCATCTAAAAAGAGATTGTCAAACACCATTTTTGATTTTTTAATTTTCATAGACATAAGTGATTCTTAATGTAATTATTCATTGTTTTAAAAAAGTCAGGAGGCATTTTAGTTATTATCAATCAAATCAAACAGGACAAGAGTCCTGGCCTCATCTCGGGTCCTTCAGAAGCCGCTGAGTTTTCAATCCAGTACCTAGATTTCAGGGAGAGCTTTACTTTACCTGAAATTTTATGCTCCTTGCTACAGAGTCAGATTGGAGAATCTAGGCTATGGGCCAGGTTTTCACTAATAATTAATCAGTGTTGGGTAAAAGTATTTTGAGTGTAAGGAAAGGGAAAATGAATGTATCTTTACCTTGGCTGTAAACGGAATTTCCCCCATTATTAAATCTACCCATTTAAGTTATAGGGGACTCTTCTTTGAAGTCTTTGACTGGCTAATATTGGGGTAACAATGACTGTGACTTATCCCCAAGGACTGAAAGGAGAAGGAAGGCAGCTGGAGGTGTGTATGCTTTTATGCTGCTCCTGGCTTAATTCATCAGCTGGGGCCTGGGGCCTGGGAGGTTTCTAGGGAGCCCGTTGCTGGAGCGATGCGGGTTGGGGGTGCACCAGGACGTATAGGTCAGTACCTGCACCCTGCAAACCATGAACCATTCCAAATCCTCTGGCCACACAGAGTCCAGAGTGTTCTGTTTCCAGAATTATTATCTCCAAAGAATGAAAACTTCTCCCACCAGGTTTTCTTTGGAAGAAAAGGGTTTCGGAGCCCAGCAAGGAAAACCAAAACCAAGAAAAGATCTTTTTGGTACTTTATTATTTACTTATTTATTCATTCACTACTTTCTATTGAAGCTGAGCTGATGAAAGTCCTGAAATGAACGAGTCAAGGGAATGGCAGCTGTAAGGACCTGTCTAATGACATCTCCTTTTGTCTCGAGGGTGTGTTTGAGCTCCTTGCTGCTGTATCAGTGTACTTGAGGTGATTGGTTGTACAAATTGCTAAACCTTTAAATACTTCTTTACAAAATTGTCCAACTCTAGCAAGCTAGACAATTTTAAAAGGTTGGTCTCTAAAGGAGCCATCTGAGTGTAAGACAGAACTGTGTACATCCCTGCAAAATATTCCTTAAGTCTCAGCATTTCAGCAAGTTCTAAGGACCCTCACTATAAACAATAACATCAAGGCAATAACATGTCTGAGTTTTCAGGAGTGGTTCTGTGCAGTGGCAATACTAAAGCCATTCGTTTTCTTCTTGTAGAAAGACCTTTCACTTCAAAAAGTATTTCATACTTACACAGACAGTTGACTATTTAAACTAGCATATTCAAGAGATCATTATTCACATTGGCAAGATCTAGTGGCTTTTTTAGTGGCCTGGAGTGACATCGGAACAACTAGAAACCTAAAGTCTTCATTTACAATAATGTAATAATGTTCTATAAATTCAGTGATGCCACATTTTGTTCTTCCAGTCAATTTCTGCTCTGCTTCTCTCTGCATGTGTGCATACACACACACACAAACACACACACACACCACACACACTACACACACACCACCAACACAATACAACCTCTCAACCCTGATGTGGTAAAAGGAGCTTGAGCTCTGAATCCAGAAAGACATAAGTTTAAACTTTGCTTCTAAAAATTGCTGGCTGGATGGTGGTACTCAAGTAACTTCATCTCTATGGCTCTCAGATTTCTCATCTCTAAAATGAGGAATAAAAGAATCCCTCCTTAAGGGATTATATGAAATATGCATATAATGTATTTAGTAATTTATTAAGGTAAAAATTAGTAAGTATAGTTCCCAAAATAATGAAAGTAAAGAGCTATTGGAGGTAAATGAATCTTAGCTGTAATGATAGGCAAATAGAAATGATGAAAAGCTGTAGGTTCTTAACTGTAGTGTGAGAAAATGGAAAATCTTGCAAAGATTTGCTGAAGCGAGCTTGTTTTAAATAAATTTTATTGGAATCCAGTTTTTTGTTCTAAGCGATAGGAAAGCCTCTACTTGTTTAGTTTTGGTGCTGGGGATTAAACCTAGAGGTGCTTTACCACTGAACCACATCCCCAGCCCTTTGAATTTTTTATTTTGATACAGGGTCTCATTAAGTTGCTTAGGACCTTGCTAAGTTACTGAGGCTGGCCTTGAACTTGCAATCCTCCTGCCTCAGCCTCCCAGGTTGCTGGGATTACAAGTATGTGCCACTGCACCCAGCAGAAAAATCTCTAAAGGAGTTTTGTAAGTCTGTCCTTAAAGATTTTACGTGATAGGTGAAGGATGATAACTCTTAAATATTGCGGTTTTTAATGTTTGCTATTCTTCCTTTAGATTGCAACTTCCTTATATAGTACTACTTTAGGTTTTCACATTTTTATTCCTCAGATGTTATAGCCTGTATATATAAAAAGATGTCAAAACATTAATGACAGAAATAATTATATTACCAAACAGACAAATTGGTGTATAATATCGTGCCAGTTGAGGTGAAGAACTAACATTTGTCTCCATGCAGAACTCCCACAAACCACATGGTCCATGACAATGAATTTGAATCATCTGCACAAGGGCGTTGATCTAGTTTCAGCTCTGGGCTCTCTCGTTCTGTGGTCATGGGCAAGCACTCTGATTTCTTTTAACTTTGATTTCCCCCTCTGAGGTTAAGTTCAATATAGCAAAGAAAGTGTGCTCAATTATTGTGTGCCAGGACTTGTCTTCTAAAACCACCTTGTAAGAAGGGAGGTAGACTAGTATATTCCAGATTCTAACATGCCAAATACAAAGACAAATGCCAAAGAAAATTAATGCAAGGCACAAGGATGTGTTTTAATCTGAAAATTAGGAGATCAGAGCAGAATAGAAGAGGAAATGTCTGGGCAGAAGTTTGCACAGAGACAGTAGTTGACAGACATACAGAGCTTTGACAGACTGGGGTGGTGGAAAGAGCACTACGCAATCTAGGAAGAGAAGTAGTTTATGCAAAGGCAGAAAAAGCCCTGGTGAGTTCAGATCGTGTTATAAATGGGACTGTTAGGTAGAGGACTTCAGGAGCATGGACCATTGTTGTATACACCATTAAAGCTCTAGCTCCTAGACTAAGACCTGGGACATAATACTCGGTAAGCAAATGAACAATAGACTAAATAAGTTGACGTAATGTAAAATGTGTTTCTCTGCACATCCAAGCACCACAGGTTTATTTAGTTACTATGCTATTTTGAGTATTTGTCTTATTTCTCCAAGTAGATTATAAGTTCCTTCCCTGCAAACACCACTTGGAAACCTTTAGTAGATACTTGACAGCTGAATAATTGATTCAAGCCTGAAGTATTGTGGGAACCCCTCACAGATGGCCTGACTTGGCATTGCCCACACCTAGGGATCGTGAACTTAACCACGTCTCTCTTGTTTGAAGGGCAACAAAAATCAGGTGGATTCATTCTGATAATTACCTGGGAAGTCTGATAGAAAAGCCAACACAGCAACTGTAAGGGACTCCACTGGGTCTCCTGAGAAGGAAGGAAAATGTTAGGGAAAGATTTGCTGGAGATTAAATAACATCCTATATACTATAATGAGGGCCTGAGCAAATGCAGATACCTGTGGTTAAAGAAAATCACAGTTCCTACACAACCAGCACAATTGTGGGCGTAGGGGACCTTCCTGGTTCATTATTCTGAGGAATAGCATTATCAGGGAATTGCAAAGATTTGAGCTTCAAAATCAATATGTGCTAAGAATTACACTGCAGGAAAGCCAGGCACCATAATACTTTGAACACTGTTTTTATAGTCAATTTTGAAAAAGTCCATGAATTCAAATTCAAGGACACATTTTCAGCACTGGCACTTGTTAGCTGATACAGTCATGTGCTTGTTCTTTTTTTTTTTTTTTTTCCTTTTAGAAGTACTCAGTGATTATATACTATGTGTTATGCAGTGTTCTAATTTTGTGGTAGATTCAATGCTATGGATTCTTCCCTAAAGGAGTATGCAGTTATATGAGTTAGGGCAATTCTAGCCATGCTTATCAAAAATGGATTATCATTCAAACAAAATAGGAGTTCACTTCTTGCTCATATAACAGTACTGGGTAGGTAAAGTAGTTGGTGGGCATCTCTCTTTCAGGAAGCCACTCAGGAGCAAAGGACATTTTCTGTAAGTAGGTTCCAAGGTGTCACTGGGGCTGGTCTCCATTCCAGCCAACAAGAAGGGACAAGGAGACAGGTGTGGTAGTGCACACCTGTAATCCTAGCAGCTTGGGGGCTGAGGCAGGAGGATCTTGAATTCAAAGTCAGCTTCAGCAACTTAGCAAGACCCTGTCTCTAAGTAAAATACACAAAAGAGCTATGTGTGGCTCAGTGGTTGAGTTCCCCTGGGTTCAATCCCCAGTATCAAAAATTAAAAAGGGATGTATGAAAAATGGTGGAATGAGACAGACATCATTACCCTATGTACATGTATGATTACACGAATGGTATGAATCTACATCATGCACAACCATAGAAACGAAATGATGTACCCCATTTGTGTATAATGAATCAAAATGCAGTCTGTAAAATATTTTAAAACTAAATAATTTTTAAAAGTTTTTTCTTAAATAGAAGGGACAAGGCTATAGAGGAGCATCCGAAGGTGGTCTTTGGGGGCCAGGCCTCAAAGTGGTGCTCATCACTTCCACTCATGTTACATGGGCTAGAACCAGTGACGAGTGTAATCTAGCTGTGTACTCCAGGGGAAGAACTCTGCATCTAAAGATTTGGGGGACATCTGCAGTCCCAGCCCTAGCAGACTGCTCTGGAAAATAAGTGAGGTTCAAAGTGCATAACCATGCAAGTGAAAGGAGCTCTGTGTAAGTTTATGACTGCTGGATAATAACGCCTTGCTTTATATGTCCACAGAAATCATCCCATTTTTTCCTGAAATAATTTCATGAGTAGTACATTATTACCTTCATCTTACAAAAGAAGATATGGAGACTCAGCACATTTTAGGCCACTTTTGATGGGGTTTATTTGAAGCCACAGAAGGAAAGTGAAGGCAAAATTTGATGTAGTTCCTTTTCCTAATTTGCAGGGTAATTAACATTGTTCTCGTAGATCAACAGATACCATCCTGTGCTTGTCAGGGTGGACTTCTCTACTTCTGATCTGCAGCTTGAGATCATCCGCCGCTATTCTTCTCTGCTCCTTTATCACAGTTTTGGTGGAATGTGTGATATGTGACTCCCCAATAAATATTCAGCTGGTGATAATGAACTCTAAGACCTAGAGAAGTAACTCATCATTCAATTATTTATTTTCTCATTTGTCCATTATTCCATCATTAGTTCATTTCTGTATGCCTTCATTCATTCTTTCATCAAATGTATCCAATATTCATGGAGTCTTTTGAACATGTCTATCACCATATTACGTGTTGAAGGAGTAGAACACCTTTGGCAAGGTCATGGTTTGGTCAGCGACTCAGACATGAAAAAAGTTAACTAAGGTGTTGCAAGGTTAAAATGATAGTTGGTACCCCATTTGTGTACAGTGAATCAAAAATAATAAATAAGTAAAGCAGAAGATTCTATAATTTAAAAAAAAGGATGTGGGACAGAAGATGCAATGGGATTAAGAAATGGGCAAGCCAACTCTGCCAGAGAGCAGCCCACTAGAGGAGGTACCACAACAAGACAGAGAGGTTTGGGGAAATTAAAAGTCCTCTCGTGTTAAAGAAGCAGGCAGAATATTCCAGGTAGAGAAACTAGCTCAGATAAAGGGAAGGAGGAATGTGAAGGTGGAGTATGTTCTAGAATTATAGTAACAGGAAAAAGGCAGAGCAGAAAGCACTTGTGAGGGATAGTGAGAGATGTGATTGAATGGGTTCTAGCTGTCCAAGGTAGGTGTGCCCTCAAGGCTGATGTCCTTCTAAGAAGCTTCCATGGTGACCAGGGCTCCTGCATCACTGTTGGGTCTGTTGGCACCCCTGGTCCAGGAGACTCGACCACCAACTCTGCAATGTCAACTGGTAAGTGGTGCCAGGGTCCATCTCTAACAGTGGACTTTTCCAGAGACCCCAGTGGGGAAAGGCAGTGACCAAGGGCTAAGCTTTCAGTGCATCAAAAACTGCCTGGTTCCACAGACAAGCCTGAGGGGCAGAATGGGAGTCCTAAAGGTAAGAAACTGGACAGACCCTGAATGGACAGCAAGGTGGAGACCAAGGAACAGAGCAGCACATGGGTGCTCCCCTCCCCATCCCCCGTGCTCTTTCTTCCTCCCCTAACACACTCACCTGCTCATTAGGGGTTTGTTGGATGTTTAGCCTCTGGTTAGCTTAGTAAACAAGACATAATAATAAAATACAGTCAGAAGGCAAAGCATTGAGAAAAACTTCAGTCCAATAGGTTTGTGCTTGTGTGAGTTCCTGGGAACAGTGCATCTTTAACCATTAAACCTCCATGGATTTTTTTCAAGAACATCTCAGCTGTTCTTTTCATTTGAAATGTTTTCAGGGACCACTCATAATTACATCTAGAAGGCAAACCTTAAGAATGATTAAAATAAATTTACGTATTGACTCGCCATGGCTGATCAATCATGTCTTTTCCATTTAGCCAGGTGGATAATTCCTGCTCACAGGCATGATGGCTCACACATCTGCAGGGTAAATCAGGCAGGGGGAACCACTTCAGGCCCCTCCAGCAGCGTGCAGCAACTCATTTCATGTCAATTCACCAAGTATCTACTAAGTACACAAATCGTGCTGGCAGAATAACAATGATCACAGAATACTGATCGAAAATTGCCCTGGTTGAAATTTCCAATTGGTTTTGTTTAGAATCATGTGTTTAGAATCATTGTGTTTAGAATCATGGCTCTAGCAAATGACAAATGGCAACTGTCCAAAAACATAGTTCTGTTTCAGTGTGTTTTGCAATGCTTAGAGAGAAAAGGTTTGTCTCTTTTACCAATGAAATGCAGATTTAAAGTAATGGTCAGTAGGTCATAATCTTTAGTATTTGTTGTGAAATATTAGGATCCTCAATAATAGATAACTTCAAAAAAATGTGAAGAGTTTGAAAAAAATCCCTGTTTGGTAGAGAAACACCTACAAATTGAAAAGCCACCAGGAAGGGATTGTGTGGAGTGCTAAGGAATCTGTCGCTGCTGTTGTGCATGTGTCTGTTTCTTCTCTCCAGTATCTGCTGCTTCTTGGAGAAGTGAAAATAAGGAAATCAAAAGGCCATTTGGTTCTGTATAGCACATGCTCTGAGCAGGGCCTTTAGAAATGCAGTGAGGTCTGTTTGCTGCTCCATCCATCAGCAACCCCCCACCCCCCACCCCAGGAAAGGGCCATGACACTTTCCCCCTCTGGAGGATTCTCTTTGTCTCCATCCCTCTTTGCCCACGGAAAGACCTTCATGACCCCTTCACCCAGAGTTAGAAGATTAAAGGCACAGGAAAAGCACCTGCAGCTGCTTTTGTCATCAAGATGCCCTGAATCCCCAAAGGAAAAAAAAAAAAAAAAATGTAAAGATGCTTTTGACGCTTAGAAGAAAGTCCAGAATATGGTGAAGGTTGCTTTTTCCTAGGATTTTGGAGTTGCCTTATAAAATGTGCTATACTGCTTTCTTTATCAATTTCAATCATAAGCCAGCCTATAAATATTTACTTGTGATCTCTTTTAATATGTAGTACCTAGAAAAAGATAAACCAGCACTCTTAATCCTAAAAGCTGTTTGATTGTCATAACTCAAGCAAACTCTACCATGACATATTCTAAGACAATACAAGACTGAGAAATATAAGAATAGAGGAAATTACCTAACTGACTGAGACAGTCGTTAGTAGTCTCTGTAGAGCTACTGGAAATCTGGATTTTTCTCCAGCTGGCATCAGAATGTAAGGGATGGAGAGGGTAGATGGATCCTAGTGGCAGAAGGCATAAGCAGAGGGCATTTGAGGCTGCAAGATCAGAGGAATAAGCCCCCTGGCATCCCTTCCATGGAAGAATCCAGCCAAGAACTCCTTGTCAGGGAACTAGGACCTTACTCACAGGACTGATCTGGCAAGAACTAGACCCATATGAAGAGACTCCATTTCAATAGGTGATATTCTCATTCCAAACAAGGAAGAAGGTACACTTGTAAACTGGGGTAGAAGTATAGTCACATGCTGTCCAAGAACACAGAAAAATACCAAATCAGTTATTCCCTGGATGTTCGACCTTCCCCTAAAGCCCAGCAGATGCTGGGTTTATGCTACATAACCACTTCCAGCCCTTCTTGTTGGTGAGGTTAATGGTCTATTTTTTAGGTTTAGACCTGATAGATGGGAACCTGAGAGTTTATACCAAGGTCTTAGTGTCTCAGAGAAGGAAGGGGCAGGACAACAAAGGTCATAACCACATATAGCAGCATGTTCCACAGTTCTTTATCTCTATTCTTCCTTCTTTCCCCAGTTATACTGGGTATTTGTGTATCTCCCCTCTTGCTTTTGGTATAGCAGAGGTTAGAAGTATGTCAACTGATAGTTGACAAGAGAAAAAAAATACAGCTAAGCTCAATAATTCAATATACATTTCTTGAGCACCTAATCTGTCAGGTACCTTACTAAATGCTGGGGGTGGTTTGATGAGAAAGATGGTCTTTGCCAAATTTCTCCATCCTGCCCCTGGTTTTCTATTTTGCACCTCTACCTTCTGGATTGCATACACAGTACAGATACATACAAGTGTAACTGTTGCCCATTATTTTATATATCCAGAGATATATAGCTTGAGAAAGTCTACCAGGGAATGCAAGAAGATGAGAGGTCTGCATTTATCTTAAGTAGGGTCCTTCTCAGAACAAGAGTAAGTCCCCCAGGGAAGGGTGATATAATTAACCAAGCGTTGATAGTAAGAGTGTTCCTTATGGTTTAATCACATAAGTTGAATCTGCAATAGTAAGCTCAATTTAATGACTAAAATTTTAATTTCCGTGGTTGTATCATATCCATCCTTCATTTCTAAGCCCATCCTCCTCAGCTCATTCTAGCTCACGTTCATCATTCTTAACTTTCACTTATTAACCCATAAAAGAGAGGCACTGTTGTGTCCTAAAGGCAAGAGTGAGAATTCAGTCAAAAGACCTGAGTCGGAGACTGGATGCCTCCAACTACCTGTGACTTTGGTGAAGCTAACATTTTCTGAGCCTTGGTTATGTTCCAGTATAATATGGAAGCAGCGAGCCTGACTTTTAGGATTGGCATGTCTAGTCAGATGACATGTGACAATTGCTTAATCCTTCAGATACTTTTTCCAAACACTCAGTACAATGTATTGCTACATAGAAGATCCACCGATGTATACAATAAAGTCATTGCTTAATGGACTTTGATTCAATTTTAGTGTGTGTTTAAGTGTATTGTGTTTTCTTAAATTTAAATATGTGTTTTAAGTGTCTTGTCTTCCTCATCAGGTTCTCAACAACTTATAAATGTGCTTTTTTTAAAAAAAAAATGATCTTTTTGTCTTCCTTTTTTTTCTGTCCTGGGGCTTATCTTGGTTCTAGGGCATTCAGGAAATGCTCAACAAATACTAATACATTGTTTCTCATTTCCTCTCTATCACTGATTAATAAATTCTTGTCATCAGTATGTACAAAAAGACATTCTTTCCAAGCTTAGTGTAGCTGGAGGGGACAGTATGCTCTAGACAAATGAAACCTAATGATGAATAAGGGCTCAGTTCCAAAGAACCAGGGTGAAGGCTGCATCCTCTTTCACCTGTAAATTCCTAGTGAAGGGCTGGCTCACGTCACAGGTTTCTTCAGAGTTTGTTGGTTGGATATATAAATTAGTTAAACCGTGAATGACCTTATGGAAGTAAAAGTGCTTGATAATCAGAAGGCATAGAATTCGATAGTGGAGTGGAATTTTTTTCTAATTAATTGATTTGGGTTCTTTTGAGATGAAATAATTTCTTAGGTGAATAAAAAGAAAAGAAACAGGGAGCAGTACTATAGGCAGTTGTTATGGTTTGGATGTGAGGTGTCCGCCAAAGTTCACATGTGAGACAGTGCAAGAAGGTTCAGAGTAGAAATGACTGGGTTGTGAGAGCCTTAAACCAATAGATGAATTAATCCCTGATGGCATTAACTGAGTGGTAACTGGAGGCAGGTGGGATGTGGCTGGAGGCAGTGGCTCACTGGGGATGTGGCTATGGGGTATATATTTTGTATCTGGAGAGTGAAGTTTCTCTCTGCTTTCTGATCATCATGTGAGCTGCTTCCCTCTGCCACACTCTTCTGCCATGATGTTCAGCCTCACCTGGAGCCCTGAGGAATGGATTCTACTATCGGTGTATTGAGACCTCAGAAGCCGTGAACCCTCAGATGAACTTTTCCTCCTCTAAAATTGTTCTGACTGGGTCCTTTCATCCCAGCAATGAAAAAAACTGACTAAAGGAGCAGTGAATACACAACAGACAAAACTCTAGTGGTGGACCTGCATTGTTGTGGCAGCGACTGATGGAGAGAGGTCTGGCTCGAGAAGCATAGTGTGAGGGACCTTCTCAGGGCTGCATAGGCAGACTGGACCATGCCCTGCAGCGGCCAAGTCAGTGGATGTTATTTATTTAATATACCTGTGATTATGTGCTGTCCGCCACATCCCATTCTAGACACCTTCCTCGCCTCTGTGACCTTGACATCTAGTGGGAAGATGAACACTGAAAAGTAAAATAAGGCTTTGAGATTATTGTATACAGTAGTAAGTGCTCAGAGGAAAATCAGATGGACAGTGTGACAAAGGATGGATGCTAGGGATGGGGTGGCTTCAGATGGGGAGATACAGCATTTCCAGGGAGGTGACACCTGAACGGAGATTTGAATGACAACAAGGGGCCTGATTTCTGAAGATCCAGGTGAAAGTCTGTCTTGGCCAAAAGACTGGTCAATGGCATCAGGCCACAAGGGCAATGAGCACAGGGTGGGGATCAACAGAAAGAGGAAGTGGGTCCTGAACTTTGATCAGAAACATAGTTCCAAACAACAATTGGGGTCACCAAGTCAAAGAGTTTTTCTTCTGTGATTAAAGTAAATGCATTCATAGACAAAAATCTCATTGAGCTATAAAAAAATGAAATCTTAGTATCTCTGATATTAACATCTTAGGCACTCACCTGTACAGCTAAGATGCATAGGATGCTTGTGTTCATGCATACACCACTCCCTCTCCTTCTTACTCCCTGCCTAGGACTCCAGGAATATTTCTGACCATCGAGCATGAACAGTTGTTCAGTTGTATTTCTCTTTCCTTTGGTGACTGACAGTGTAGTGCAGGAGACCTGCTGGGATGTTCTGCCAGGGCTTATCTGAGACCCCTCTTAGGATGCAGGCAGGAATGACTTCTTGAAGAGGCTGTGATGCTAAGAGCACCATCAGATGGGAAAATATAAGTGAACTCATTCATCAAGCTCCTGCTTCATCACATGACGTGATGGACTTTCATCCCTAAAAACCCTCCAACAGAAAAAAAAAAAAAAAAAAGGCAGGAGAATGACTTTTCATGAGGCTGAACAATTGTCTGGGAAATCAGGTTGCTGAGGTCTTTGTTTCCACACGGACTTACGGCCATGGAGACTTCCTTCATCTCCTGTACCCTCTGCCTCTCCCTCCTGGCTGCTCAGGTGCAGACAGTTGGCTTTGTTCAATTCAGACCCTCTCTGTGGCCTCTTGCTGCCTTCCTCTATGCTAGAGCTTCCCAGGGCACCAGAATCACCTGGAGAGCTTCACAAATCTCTGCTCTGGCCCCATTCCCAAAGCTCATCAGGGAGGTCCTGGGCAGGGCAGAGAATTTGCAGATTTAACACCTTCCAGGTGCTGTTGATGCTGCTGGCCCAGGGCCCACACTCTGAGAACCACTGCTCTAAGCTGTGGCCTTGGTTTCTTGGTCTAGAAACATCTGGCTCCAGAAGCCCCTTGTTTCTGCAGTCCAGAGAACTGGACTGGGGCTCAGTTGGTGCTGGACTTTTTGCACTTATGCCAACAGCTCCTCTTTCCCCATCCACTCTGAGCTATTGGATTGCCCATTCGCATGTAGACAATCACCACTGCCTTTCTTGCTTTCATGCTTGGACTGAAATACCTTCCTCTGCACTAATTTTCTTATGTCCAAATCTTCTCCACTCTTCAAAATCTATGTAATTCATCTTCACATTGGCCCAAATTATTTTCTTTACATATGATGGGTGGCTTAGATAAATGCAAAGTTCAAATCTAACTCTACCTCTTAGAAACTTGGTATGTTTGAACAACTTTGAAAATCTTTCTAAGATGTCACCTCCCCTTCTGTAAAATGGAAATGCTGATTTGAAACTTATGAAGGCTATCTGTGTGAGAACCATTTCATAATCCACAAAGTGCTATTATACACTAGTTATCTGGGTTATTATATTGGTGCTTAGAGTTATTTCTTATAGTCAGAAGCCTTAGAAAAATTTATAACTAATGTCTTTACTTTGCTAGTTAGCAATAGAAAATGGGAATGACATTCTGAGAAAGAAAGAAAATTTGTCTACTTCTACACATAGAGCCCTGATATGGAAAAGAGGTAAACAAATTCTTTTGGATGAATGATAAAGATAGCAAGAATAATTTATTTTCCTATCTGGCTTACCTCTGGGCTATTAAAAAGTCTAAGAAGTGGTTTGTGTTTAATTGTAAGCCTTCCCTAGGAAAAGATGAATTGTCTCCCTGTAGGAAAGGTTGCCTTTCATCTGAAATATGCGTCATCTCAACAAACTCCTCAGGTTCCATGCTGGGCACTCTGGGCTTACTCAGAAAAGACACAGTCCCTGTTCTCAAAGAATTCAAATCTTTCAAGTAGCCACATGAGCTACTTGAAATTAGAATTGAAAGGAAACATTGCACTACCTATATTTTACATGCTCAGAAGCCCACATGTGGCCAGTGGCTGCCATATTGGACAACAGGGAACATTTCCATCATGATAGTGCCTCCAGTGGGTCAACTCCTGTGCATTCTCTAGGAAGACATCATCAGGGCCTGGCAGTCCAGTGACATCGGTTTTCTACCAGTTCTCTGCCCCTTCAGTGTAACTCTGTCTTCCTTGGAATCCAAGTGATGAGTTCCACCTTCAAAGCTCAAGACGTCCCTTTCTAGATGTAAAAGCACTCACTGGCTTTCTACATCCTTGAGGAGAATCTTTTGTGTGGTATGACCTGCTTCTCCTATACCACTCTGTCCCCTGACCCATGTGTCCCCTGACTCCTGCTGTACTGAGTTCACCATTTTCCACTCATGTCTTGAATTGCCATTCTTCTAGCTCTTTGCCTAGAATGTGTCCCCTACCCCTCACCCTTTCCCTCCAGTAGTCCTGGTGTTTGTCTTCTAAGACCCTGGTAAATGGCTATAAAAGTTGGTCCCTTTCTTCCCTGTGCACCTGTGACTCCCCCTTAGTGCTTTCAGGTCCTCCTGTAGTGACCTGTTTATGTATCTCTTCTCCTGTTGACTGTGACCTCCCTGAACACAAGAGCTTGACTTAGACTCCTCTGAATCCCCTACCCTGAGAAGGAGAAAGTGGAAAGTCACACCTGGAATGAATGGATTCCCACAGGAATTAATCGATATGCAAATGAAGAGGTGAATGAATGATCCACAGATTAGTCTCCATAGAACCAAAGGGGACTCAAGAGTTTTGTCAAAGCCTTTGGTTCCCCAGTCCCATTCTGCTCTCCTTTCTGTAAAATCCTGGGGTCAGCTCAGTGTCCAGTGCCAAACCCATTGAATTTAAGATGTTAACCTAGATGCCAGGGCCCTACTCCTAGAATGAGTTAATCATTCCAAGAATAATGTAGGTTCAGAGATAAGGAGACAAACTGGCTCCTCTTTAGACAGATGATGCTAATAGGCTTAGTGTGCACTCCTAATGAAGTGGCCATAAATTCTGAGTTCCACAGGCTGCTGCAAGGTGGGATGCTTGCATTGTGATGAGTCTACATTATTCTGCTAGTTTAGTGTTAAGGGGATTAAAATGCAAGCCATTAAATTGTGCTTACTCTGGTGGATGGGACGGATGTGATTTGAGCATGCACAGGGAGCTTGTTTTATGAAAGTTTCTACTGGAAGGCATAGGACGAGGGACTAATATGGATTTAGGTTTGAGCTTTGGCTCTGCTTTCACATGAGGAGGGCCCTCAAGTTGGTTACTTGAACCTTCAGGTTCTTATCTGTAAAATGTAGGTAACAATAACTCATCCACCTCACTTGGATATTGTGATGCTTAAATGAAATGGCAAAAAACCATTTAAACCATAAATATCCCAGGAAGAGAGGAACTGAGATAAATAGAGGATGTTTGTGGAGCTCAGGCACCTGCTATAGACCAGGCTCAGGGCTGGGCTCATTATATAAAGTATCTCATTTAGTACCCATCACAATCCTCAATATGTAAATGTTGTCATTACTACAATATAACATCTCTTGTCTCAGAACCAAGGATCAGTTTCTGAGTGCCTATTGTGTGTCAGATATTACACTAGCACTTTTCCAGGTGTGACTTTCAGAAACCCTCCCATGCCTCTCTGCTAGGTTATAATGTCCTCCATTTTATGAATGACAGTGGAGGCCTGAGGGGTTAACTGACTCCCCTAAAAGCAGTGAGAGAATGAAGGGCAGGGTAGGAGTCAGCCCTCTGGGTTACTGAAACTCTGAGGCTATTATCACTCACTGTGGTAGATATCACTCAGCTAGCAGAATCTTCAAATGGCCCCACCAGGTGTTGTGCCCTCTCCCTAAATTCTGTGAGTGTAGTCAGATGTCACTCCACTGATGACATTTTATTAGATGGCATAGTTTACCTAAAAATACAGCAGTTATCCCACGTGCTTAATCCAATCACATGAGCCCTTCGAAGCAGAGATTTCTGAAATGGCAGAAGATTCCTCAGATTCAAAGCAGCTGGGAGATTTGATGTGGTGTTGCTGTTTGGAACCTGGAGAGGACCCTGAGTGACTTCCAGGTGCAGCCAGTGACCCCCAGCTGACAACAAAGTCTGGACCTGAGTCCTACAGTTGTAAGGAGGAAAATTCTGCCTACAGTTTGATTAAAGCTGAATGGGTTCTTCCCCAGTGCCAAATGAGAGCCCAGCTGGCCAACATCTTGATTTTGGCCCAACCAGATCCTTAGCATAGAACCCAGTTGAGCCTGTTTGGACTTCTGACCTTCAGAGCTGTGAAAGAGCAAATGTCTTTTGCATGAAGGTGCTGAGTCTGTGGTGACTTGTTACCTGGCAGTGGGCAATAGGAAACTAATACAAACACTTTAGTAGTATTTAGCAGTATTAATAGTTAACAGTATTAGTAGTTAACAGCACCTACCTAATAGGGTCACTTTATGAAAAAAGAACACAAAAACCTACAAAGCACTTAGCACAATTCTTGACTTTTGGCAGCACTTAAAAAAATTGCCTCTCATTTTTATCACCATGCTCCTTTGATAACTAGGGAAACTCAGGCTCCCAAAAGTTAAACAGTGTGTCCAAAGCCATAGAGCCAGTGAGAGTATTCATGATGAATGCATCACCTAACGGATGCTGCTTTTCATCCCCAGACCAGACCATCTTAATCATAAAGGTGCACTGGACCTACCCGTAGAACCTGGAAAAGCAGGAATTCTCATGTCCTGAGCAGTCATTGTGATTCAAGGTCTTGGATGGTCTTGCATAATTGTGTTCTAGAAAACTTCCTGGATGATTTTAATATGCACACCTGCAGGTATCTTCACCAGATTGTGACGCCCTCTAGTCAGGTGTTTTTAATCATGTCTGTATTTATAGCAGAGCCTGGTACCTATCTTGTCGGTTCTCTTTTTATTGAATGAAACCAAATGGAATCGATTTTTTTGTTTTGTTTTGGATATTGGGGGTTGAACCCAGAAGCCCTTTACCACTGAGCCACATCCCTAGCCCATTTTACTTTTTATTTTGAGACACAGTCTCACTCAGTTGCTTAGGGCCTTGCTAAGTTGTTGAGGCAGGTCTCAAACTTCTAGCCCTCCTGCCTCAGCCTCTCACTGAAATTACAGGCAGGGAACAGAATCTTTTCAGATAGTTACCTTTCTTATTTTTTCTTAATGTGCTTCTGACAGATTGCTGGGCCTTTGCTTTTTCTACTGCAATCCCACTGACCTTGGAGTGGCTGGTGGTGAACACACTGCCTACCTTTCTCCTGAATCGCCCCATTTTGGTGGCTGGTGGAGGGCACGCTGCATCTCCACCTGACAGCTTCCAGAGTTTATGAGTAAGCGCCCCAGCACGCCACCTCCCCACTCACCTCCAGGTATATGGTTTCTCTCTCTTTTCTTAGTCCGCGGAGGAGCCTGTGCCATTCACCTGACAGCAGCATGTTTAAAATAAGTTGGTTAAGAATAGGAGCAGAAACCCGAAGCTCTGTGGCGGAGAGGGGCGAATCCTCCCTGAGTGGGCAGAGGTGTTGGAGACAGGCAGATAAAAGGCAGCGCATGGCAGGAGCCCGATAACTCAGCCTGAGTCCCAACCCAGAGCGTTGGCACTTGCTATTTCTTTACAGTCTCAGGAGTGGGTGCCAGTGTCTTTCTCTTTTTCCTACTCAGATTTATTTTTAAAACAGTTTCCCTTTCTCAAGATAGCCCACACAGTTCCACTAGTAGTATACCCTGCAATGAAAACCTTCAAGGAGAATCAGGAAGGAGACTGCAATTCCTCAGAAGCATCAGCTGCCTGCCGAACATGCCACCGGACAGAGCCAGCGAATGACAGTCCCACTCTAAAATATTTATATGGCTCCTGCTGTCATTCCAAAGAAAGTGTGCTACCCTGTCACATTAGCTTCTCGTGGAACCGCTGACAATGGAATTGAGGACTGAAAATCTCCATTCTCGGAATGCCCAGGCTTCTGAAATGTCCCTGCTTTCATGGCGTCTAATAAATGTCAGCTCGCATGTTGCTCTTCAGATGGGCGCCATCTGGTGTATTGGAAAGAGCTTGGGATTGAGAGCGGGGAGGGAAACTGCCAATTTACTGACTGTTTGACAACTGGGTCTCAGTTTCCTCCCTAAAGTTGGGAGAATATGTTTAGATAATCTCCAAGGTACGTTTCATCTGCTATTGAGATAAGGATATTGAGATTGTAAGCAACCATCTGTCTTGTGCGTGCTTGTCCCCACCGCTGGGCACAATGCTGTGCAAGTAACAGTAGCATTGTAAATAAATTGTGGAAAAATGACTGATTGAATTAGTGACCCAACGAATGTCTATGATGCTGGTGAAGAAATCTTCACCATGCATTATTGTCTTTCATACCCCTTTCTTTAAATTAATTTTTAAAATTTGTTCCAATTTGTTGTACATGAAAATAGAATGCAATTATACATTTTGATAGATCATGCATAAATGGAGTATAATCTCTCATTTTTCTGATTGTACATATTGTAGGATCACATTGGTCACATGGTCATATATGTACATGGGGTAATAATGTCTCTTTCACTCTACTATCCTTCCTACCCCCATACCCCTTCCCCTCCCTTCACTCCCCTCTACCTAATCTAAAGGAACTCTATTCTTCCCTATTCCACCCCCCTATTTTGAATTAGCATCCACATATCAGAGAAAACATTTGATCTTTTGTTGGGGTTTTGTGCAAAAAAAAACCCCAAATTTGAACTCTCTCAGCTGTGTTGCTGTAGGAAGAATCCTAGATTTGCTGTTCTTGGGCTCTTCAGACCTCTAGACTATGAGTTTCCTTGTGGATCTTGCATGTTCTATGAAAACCTAAAATATTAGCTAGCCTCTGAATCACATGTCCTAATAGGGCTCGGGTGGCAGTGGCCACCAAGGGTGCTAAGAAAGTGCAGAAGCGGAGGCTTACTTCATGCCTCAGGCTAAGTTGACAAGAGTTGAAATTGGGGGGATGGGGTGGTCAGCTTAGGCAAAATGGTGAGACCACACTGACCTGGGCAGATGGCATGCAAAGCCTGCAGGTCAGAGACTCAGGCAGAGCAGTGGAGAGGGATGGGGCTTATTTGACATCTGAAGTCAGCTCAGAGGCTGGATGAAGTAGAAACAGAGCTGTTCCACCCACACATGAGGTCTATATCCTAGCAGGGGCTATTTGCCTTCCCTTTCCCCCAACAGAATTCATTCTGCAAAGTGAGTGATACAGATTAGCAAAGAGAACAAGGGTTTTAGAATTAGACCAAGGTAAATTTGAAAGCTGATACCATCGTTTGCTAGCTTCATACCCTGAAATGTGACCTGCATCTGAGTCTGGGTTTGTCCATCTTTAATCCTCAGGTAATCGCCTTCCCTCCTTCATAGTGTTACCATGAGGACTGGATCAGGTGATGTATGCAAAGTGCCTAGCTCTGTGTTTGGTATTCAGCCAGTAATCAGTAAGCACTTGTTCTGTGTTTTTTTCCCTCATTCTTGTCCATCATTAAGTATTCACTGAGCATTCAGAGTTTGATAGACACTGGACTTGATACAGGGGAAACGGGCATGAAAGACACAGTTTTGTCTCTCATGGAACACACAGCTGAGTGGAAGAAGCTGACATGTAGTGGACAGGAAAACAGTTAAGACCATACAGTTCAGTTCTGTCTATGTTAGAAACACAGTTGCATGAACTCTGGGTATCCACAGAAAAGGAACCTCTAATTCTGTGTTGGAGAACCAGAGAAGGCATCGTTATATTTCAGCTCAAATATTTTGAAGATGTTAAGGTAAGCCCAGTGTGGGGAAATAAAATGTTCTCTAATATCTAGTGTGTTGTAGGAGCCTTCATTTTAAATTTTTTAAATTCAGTAATCAAGTTATGGGAATGGGGGACTCTCGGTTGGTGATCCATTGAAAATAGCAATGAGGTGTTCCTGTGTGTTAACTGTATGCACCAAATGATGACAATAATAGCTAACCTTTATGGCAACTAATGATGCAGATGGAGCTTCCCTAGCCCCTAATCCAAAACATTGCCACATTTGAAGCTCTTTTAGTGCCAACACGATGCTGCAAGTGGAAACTTCCACACCTGATGTCATTAATGGGTTGTGGTCATAAAACAGGTGCAAAAATAAATCACATAAAATTACCTTATAAACCATGCCTATGAGGTATGTATGAAACACAAATGAATTTTGTGCATAGACTTGAGTCTCATCCCTGGGGTACTTGTTGTGTACATGTAGATATTCCAAAACCTTAAAAAAAAAAAAAAAAAGAAAAGAAAAGGAAAAACCAAAATTCAAATCACTTCCTGTTTTAGGTGTTTTGGTAAGGGATACTCAATCTATACAAACAATTATTAATGTATTAACATATTAATGTTAATATTAATAATTATTAATTGTTTAATTGTTAATTACTAACAATTAAATGTGCCAAGTATTTTTCTAAGAATTTTCATTCATCATCTCAGTTAATTTTTCCCAGAGTCTCATAGCATTGATGCTTTTATTATTCCCATTTTACAAAGAGGAAAATAAAACTTAGAGAAGTTAAGTAGCTCCGAAAAGTCACCAGCTAATAATTGGCAGAGTTGTGACTTGAACCCAGATTTGTCTGGCTTTAACACTCATGTTCTATTATGAGAACATTATGCTGCCTCCAGAAATCTCTTTATTTAGAAAAGAGAAACAAGCGTGATTGAGTTTGTTAGCAGTGAATCCAAAATAGAAAACTAGAAATGATGTTGGTTCATTTCTATATAATCACTTAATTTTAATAATCCTATTTGCTTATCAGATGACATTCTTTTTGAAGCTCTGCTAAGTACACTTGATATCTTTGTTGTCATTTCATTTAACATCTTTAGCAGCTGTTTTATTTTTTCCAAAAGAGTGGTAGTTGTAATCTGTAGGGAAAATTTTTTACACATCTCCAATCTTGAAGACAAAACAAATGGTTAAAGCAATCGCAGAGTAGTGGCTTACACAATTCAGAGTAGTTGTTATCTTGCATAAAAAGATAATATAGATACTGTCAGAATGAGAGTTAAGAGCTCAATTTCAGGTTGCTCGAGAAATCATCTGTAATCACAAGGAAGATTACTTGGGTGTTCATTGAGTTCAGAACTGAAATATGGAAGGCCATGCAATAAGGATATATTTTTCATGAGTAAGGAAAGGGAAATGTCTGCTTCAATAAACAAGTCTTGATTACAAAGACCAAATAAGGAAGGTGGGAACTGTGCCTAACTCAGACAGTGGCCAGTCTCTTGCAAATTTTCCTCCTGATGATTGGGGAGGCGGATTTGGGGCATCAGGTAGGGGGCCCTCATTTCAAGCAAAGGTCAACTCTTCTTTGATGCGAAGTGACCCCACATGGGAAAAAAAAGGCAAATTCAACTCTTCTGACAGTGAAAGTAATACAATATGTTCCTTTTGCTTGGAAGCAGAAACATAATTTTTGGAAAATGGAAATGGCCATATAGTTCTACAGATGGCTACCAAAATGTTGGTAAAGCCTTGCTTGCAATCCAATAAATCCATCCTGATGTTTCATTGTTGCCTCTTTAATTATGAATATTTTAAGCATAGAGATAATTATAGAGAATATAATAAGCATCAGTACACTCAAAACCCAGTTTTGGCAAAACTTGAAAGTTTGCCATATTTTGCTTCCAATTGTTTTTCTTTGAGAATTTAAATAGGAGGCCAGGGATGTAGCTCAGTGGTAGAGCACTTGCCTCACATGTGTGGGGCCCTGGGTTCAACCCCCAGTGCCACAAAGGAAAACAAACAAAACCACACAAAGAAAAAAAAATGTCATAGACACCAATAAGGTCCTTGGTGGTACTCTTCCTTGATTTAACCTGTTGTACCTTCCCTAAGTAGAAACCAGCATTTGTAGTTTGATATCTAACCTTCCTTAGAGGGTTATTTGTTTGTTTTTTTTTTAACTTTTATTGCATATAATATAGCTAAAACAAAATGTACTTTAGCTAATGTGTATTTTAAAACTTTACCAACAAATGGATTCACACTGACCTTGGGCCTGTCTCTGCTTTATTTGCTGAGTGTTGTTTGTGAGATTTATGTTGAGCTAAAGTCGTTTTAACTCACTCACTTTAACTGCTGCACATTAGACTGTTACACAAATATAATAATTATTTACCCAGTCTTGTGATGACACAAGTTTAGGTAGTTTACAGTGTGGGCTGTAACAAAGAAGGCTTTAATAAGTGTTCAGTTACCCACACTTGGGCCTCATATGCTGGACTGTTTCAAGATGAATATCTCGCAACCAAGCGCTGTGTCTTCTTACATATGCCTCCTCAGTTTTGCTCAGTGCTGCCCATTTATAGTTTTAAAGTTGGTTTCTCAGTTCACACCCCCACCAGTAGGATGTGAGGGCTGCCTGAACTCTTCATAGAAAGCAATTTTATCAGACTTTTAGTTTTTGCCAATTTGAGGTGTGCAGAATGTTCCTCATATTTGTTTTAATCTGATTTTCCTTGACTACATCTGATGTTAGATTATTTTCATATGCTTATGAATCATTCAGATTTTCTCTTTGATATTTCCTATTTTTATCTGTCATCTTTCTTATTTTTTCTTTCTTTTTTTTTTTTTTTTTTTTTTTTTTGGTACCAGGGATTAAACCCAGGAGTGCTAACTACTTAGCCACATCCCCAGAACCTTTTTATGTTTTATTTTGAGACAAGGTCTTACTAGATTTCTGAGGCTGGCTTTGAACTTGTGATCCTCCTACCTCAATCTCCTGAACCTCTGGAATTGCAGGTGTGGGCCACCATGCCCAGCCATCTATTTTTGTATTTATAGTTCTTTTTTTTTGGGGGGGGGTGCCATTATAAACATTGTTATTTTTGCACATGAAAAACGTAGAATCAGTGCTATTCAAATCAAAATTCTAACTTGAGTAGGTGTGTTTGTGTGTATAACTTGACAGTTTCTAAAACTGCATATCAGAATGCAGCAGGCCAAGAACGATGAGGGGTGTTTTGAAGGAGAAAAAAGTTGCAGATGTCATACTCCTAGGGATGAAGGTTTATTGAGAAGGGACTACGTGCCAGTCACTGTTATTGGCACTTGCATCTGTCGATGTGGTAGAGAGACAGAATATGGGAAGAAGTAGAAGCATTCTCCTTAATGTTTCAGGAGCAAGCATCCTGGCCACATCTGTTTCAGGTTACATGGCAATCTCCAACTTGAGCTTCTAACCTATGTCATGCCATGAAGTGCAGTCTCCAGTCCTACCACCCCCCTCAGTCACTCTGCTTGAGGACAGCTGGCCTCTTGATGCTTCATTGCTTTAAGAACACCCCCGCCTCTGCTTTTTGGCTGTGGTTATTCTGTGTTGCTCCCTGCCTCCTTACCCAGCTGTTATTAGTCCTTACAGCTATCACTACATGTCATTGTCTATTTTGTCTTATTATGTGTCTCTCGTTAGACTCTAAGGTCTGTGATGACAGATTTTTTGTGTTCATTACTTAACTCCCAGGCCTATAATAGATCCTCCAACAACAATGTGTTGAATGAATTAAGTTTCCATAGTATACTTTAAAAATCTTTACGCAATTGTATATTTCAAGTCCACTAAGGATTAGGATATACATGCTCATTGTATTTAAGGTATGAAATGGTGTCTTGGCAGTATGGTTTTGATTATGTGCATAGACTTCAGATTCAGATAAGGTGGGCTTAACTCTTCAATCATCCATATTCCACTACTAATTACCCTTGCTCCACTACCGATCACCACTTGGTGGTGGTGTGACTGTTTACCTTTCCTTCCTATCCTGTTTCCCTCGCTTGTAAACCATGATATAATATTGTCGCTGCCCGCAGCAACAACCCGCCGATATTTGTTACCGCCTGCAGCAACAATCTCGCGGTAATTTATCGGAGGTGGACTGGAAACTAAGCTACTTCTATTATCTTTCTCTTTAGTGCGCTGCTTTCTTGCTTGTTTGCTAGTTTATAGAGGAAGAGAGGCTTACTTGCTTTTAGAGGAAGTTTTAGAGGAAGACAGGCTTTGCTTAGAGCTTAGAGGAAAAGAGACTTGCTACACTTTCAGAGAGGCTACTATTATCAGAGGAGCTATTTCTTAAAGGTCTGCTGCTTCTTCTTAGAGGTGTGTCCTGCATCCTACAATCTTCATTCTGCGAGCTGCAACCTGTATTCTGCAATCTCTCAGAGGTGCTGCTTATCCGAGGTGCTTCCTATAGGTGCATGTCTTATATACCTAAGGCAGCCAATCAGCTTAGGATTAAGTAGCACAGTTGGAGCATGTGCCACAGTACCAATTAAGAATGGGGAACATCTGTTGACCACTAGCGCAAAGGAGACATTAACTAATCAGGCAAAAGTAGATCACGCCGTGTTAACACTAACTATGCGCCACCTCTTGGCTCAAAGCCAGCCACCATCTTAGGGTTACCCAAACATGTCTTCTGCATAATATTAGCTCTGTTGAGTGACAAGATCTAACTCTTTTAAAGGCTCACTCCGGTGGTTGTGTCGAGGATCACCTGGGGATGAGGGATGTGCAAGTGGAAACAGGAAGACAGGGCAGGAGGTGAGCATGGCCAGAGCAAAGAGGAAGTATGGAGGGCTTGAGAAACAACCAAATCCTGGATGGGTTTTAAAGATGGAGCCTGCAGAGTTTACTAGGAGTTTGGTTTTCACTTATGAGAGAAAGAGCAATTGAGTATGGGTTTGAGGGTTCAGAGCTGAGAAACGGGAAAGGACGGAGTTGCCATTTACTGAGATGGAGAAAGGGAAGGGAAGAATGTTAGCTTGGACATCAAATTTGGAACGTGGGTTAGAAACCCAAGCAGAATGGTGGAGTAAGCAGCTGGACTAAGGGATCTTGAGTTCATAGAGAGGGTTTATGTCGAGGTAGACATTTGAGAGACTCTGTCACCTTAGAATGTACGAACAAGGAGTTTGGGTAGAGAAGAGAAGAATATAGAGGTCTGAATTATGGGGAATCTCAACATTTAGAATTGGCAGGTGAAGAAGAACCAGTGTTAGAGAATGAGGAATGGTCACTGAGGAAGGAGAGATCCAGGAGGGTAAGAGACTAAGGGAGGAGGCGTTTCCATGAGGCAGGAAGGATGGCTGCTGGTGTGTTAGTGGGATGATGGAGCCTGAACCAGCAAAATTCTGAAATGCCTTCTTTGAAAATACCACAACCAAAGCCAACCACACCATCACCTCCATGTTAATCTCTGAAATGCTGATGAACTGTGCTTTTTGTAGAGGGTTCATATATAGCTTTTTAGGAATGTCTATCTATGGTTCCATCTTTATCACATATTGCCTGCTTTCCCCTGCCCTCTAGAACTTTATTTTTCTAGAAATTTCTGGTTGTCTTTTCTCACCCTCATCAGTGTGCTCCCAGAGGGCAGGAACTGTGGCTGATGAACCTCTTTCCAGCAAGTTTCCCAGCACCTGCATGGCTGGGCGTTCAAGAAGGCTTTGCTGGATACAACCGAAGTCAGCTAGTGGGTGGCTGAGTGCACTTGTGCTTGGTGGCATGGACAGATGGGGAAAGGCGGAGTGCGTGGGGTTTCAGCACCAGTGCAACGGCCTACTGCTTCCACTCAGTCGAGTTCTGACACCAGCTGCCATGTTTAGTGAAGACTCCCCAGTCTTCCAAGATGGCCCCTGCTTCAAACCCCACTGGACAGTCTTTGGCCCCTCCAGACTACCTGTGCTTCCACCTAGCTGACTACAGATTTGGAAATTTCCATGACCCTACTCCAGTAGAACAGTTTTCTAGAGTGCCTCCCAGAACTCAGGAAAGGGCCACACTTGTCACTCCTCTTTTATTATAAAGGATGCAAATGAACAGTCAGTGAACAGAAACACAATGCAGTGAAGAGACACACAGGGCAGCAAGATTTGGGGTGAGAGAACCACAGCAGCCCTTGTGTCTGTGTGGAGCTGGGGTGTCCATCAGCACTGCTGGGTGATTGAACTTAATCTCCCCAGAGGTCAGGGGGCCTGACCAGAAGTCCCAACTTGCTTATTACAGTTGGTCTTTTTGGTGACCAGCCCCCATCCTGAAACTGTCTCAGGGCCCTGCTTCAGGGTCACCTTGTTAGCCTAGCAAAGACTCTCCTATCCTGGGGGAATTCCAAAGGATTTTAAAACTCTGTGCCAGAAAACAAGGACAAAAACCAAATGTCTATTTTTAGTCATTATACCATGGGCAATTTTGTAAAACAGAACTTGGGGAAGTGATTGGTCTCCAGACCTTCCCCAAAGTGAAATGCCACCTCACAAAATGCAGAGCACTCTGGTGTGACTCAAGTTGGTATGGATGACCAAGGCTGCTCTGGCCGTTTGGTGGTATTGGGTGGGGTGGACTGGTGAGTTGGTAGCATCTTGGCTCAGGATGGTTCATCTTTTGGAAGAAAGCCTTCCAGTTCTAAAAGGAGGGTGGAGATTGACTGATCCCTTCTGCAGACAGAGGGTTTGGGAAGATGCATCTGGTGCACTATAGTCAAGGATGGCCATCTCAGCAGAACTCGGGTAGTGATCAGGGGACGAGGGCAAGATAATTGTTTATTAAGGGCTCACGTCAGGGCTTCTCATACCAGGTTCTTCACATACTCCACAACAAACCACTGAAGTGGTGATGGCTAAATCGTTCCTCCACCTGCACTTGAGCTACCACTGTGTTCCAGGCACTGCATTAGGTGCTGGGGTAAGACTGTGAGGTGGCCCCTGTCCTTTAAGGAACTTTTAGTCTAGTTGAGGATGATGAACCCTAGCAACCAGCCCTAATGTTTTAAGTGCAATGTGAGATGCTTTGGATGTACATTGAAGGAAGATAACATAAGAATCAGAGAGAGGGTGACTTACTTAAAGTCACTTAGCTAGTAAGAAATGATTCCAGGAATGGAACCCAGATTTTTCTGAGATGAAAGCCAGTTCTACCCTTAGTATGCTGGTGGCCAGCCTAATAAAGCATGGTGGCAGAAAGAAGAGCCATGGAACTCAGGCCCTGGCCGCTGGTGAATAATCATGAGTAGAATGACAACCACCAGAGGCTGGAGGTCACCATAGGGGAGTCTCTGTATTGGCTACTAAGCAAGGTTTCCCTCTGAGAATCCACTTAAGACTCCTGCAGTTGATTTCTGCTTGGCTTTTGCAGTCCTTCCTTAAGGGCTTCCTGCAACATCTGCCTGCCTCTGCCCACCATGTGCCTGACCAGCAAGTCCTGGGGTGGTCCAGGGTCCATCTAGCCGCTAACAAGGAGGTGGATGCCACAGTACATGGATTCGTCTTTCCACTTAATGACATGCCTAGCTCAGCTGAGCATACAGGCCAGAGACAAGGCTCCCGTCTGGTCACTCGTAGTTTGAAGGGGAGGTGACAGACATAGAATGATAGTCATCTGCTGTCAGTTTTTAAGCCAGCAAGGCAAGTTTCCAACTTCTGGAGAAAGGCTTGGGCTGCATGGCCCTGGCAGATACTGCTGTGGACCAAAGCATTGTTATTACTACATTGTGTACCTTCCCCCATACCCACCCACTATTTTGAAACCTCTAGTTTTTACCTAGTTTTCTTTTTTAAAAATAAAATGAGTTCACTAGGGGAGCTTAGTGGTTTAGTGGCTTAGCTGGGCTGAGCCTCCCCTGCCGGTCACGGCCACCTCCACACATACACTGCCTTGTATTCCCACCACCACAGTACTAAGGTGTTTATGTCATCGCCACACTGAAGCTCCTTAGGCTAGGAACAGAACTTTCTATCCCTAGTGTCAGCAATTTGTTCCTATATTTGGAAGGAACAGGGGAGGGCGAAAGGAAAGAAGGAAGGAAAAAAAGAAGGAAGAACCAAAGGACAGACAGAACATGGAGTCACATGAACTTGAGGCCCAGCTGTAGCTTTTCTCATTCATCCCAAGCAAGAGTCTTTACTTCTTGACCCTTTGTCTCTTTTTTTAAGGGGTGAGGGGAGGAACAACAGTAATGATAATCATACTGTCCTTACTGAATTGTCACAAGGATCTAATAAGAAAGCATTTTTAATGGGCCTAACAGTGCCTGGTACTTGGAGAGCAATAAAAAATGTTAGTTTCTGGATTCTGGCTCCTAACTGGTCACTTTGGGCAGAGAAAAATAAAAGGGAATGCCTATGAAAAGAGCCAGGAAAAAAAATCAATGAAAAAAAATGGAAGTTTGACTACTACCCATTTTAGGGAAGAAAATTTCTTTAAATATGAAGCAGAGGGTAATGTTGCAGTTAGGAGATGATGCTGTCCTGGGGCACTTTGTGATAGAAAAGGAAAAGATTCTTTAAAAAAAAAAAATCCTTCTCTGAGACATTTCATGACCATGATGTATCTATTTCTCAAGGCTAGAGTGGGGCAGGTGGGGCTGCTGAGGGACGGACGGAGTATCCTTGTGCTGTCATCCTCAAAGAATGACACTTGCTTGGAGGGAAGGGTGTGGGGATGATGATTTCCATAAGTCCTGTGTCTAAGTGACACATGTGCTGGGCACTTTGATTTCAGAGTTTCGCTGGTATGTGAAAATATCACCAGGTTCAGGTAAAAGAAATGTCCCACTCTTACTGATCAGGTAGCCTTGAACCTGTCTCAGAACTTCTCTCAACCTAAGCATCCCTGACTGTATAGCGGATGTGCTAATGACACCTCTCTCGGGAGGTTGCTAAGAGAGTTCTCCACGTGACAACAGGTGGGAAGTCGTTGGTGAAATCCGCATGTTGTGCTAATGTTAATCATGGCTGTGGTTGTCATCATCCAGGTCCCCATTTCCTGCCTCAGCCCACTCGTCTCTCCTGGGAGTTTTTGTTGTAGAGCCCAGGAGGAAACAATGCAGCCAGGTGTCTGATTGAGAGTTGAGAATACACTTTCCATACACGCTCTTCCACTGTGTCCTTGGGAAGATCTCTTGGCTTTCCAGAAGGGTTGCGGCAACATGAACACAGCACAGGAACCCTTCAGAAGATCTGTGAAACTTTAAAGACCCCATGCCACATGTATTTCCTACTACATGCCTTACAGTGAGCCTGAGGCCTCTAGGATAGAAACACTATTACTGATGACCTTGAATCAGGACACCAGTTTCATCTGGAGCATTTATTCCTTAGCAGCTATATACAGACAACTATATGTAGGCTCTGTGAGATCTCTCCTCAAGAGCCATGTAGTGTCATGTACTAGTCAGCTGTTGCTGTGTAACAAACCACAAACTTAATGGTTTCAAACAGTGTCCATGGTGAGGAGTCTGGGCACAATGTAGCAGGCTCTTGTGCTCTGAGGTTTCTTGGTACTTCAATCCTTTCTGGATTCTGAAACATGTTCCTTTCTGGAGCTTGGTTTCCACTTCCAAGCTCACATCCTCCTTGGAAGAATTCAGTTCCTGTGGTTGCAGGTCTGAGGTCCCCATTTTCTTGCTGACTACCATACAGAGGTCAAGTTCAGCTCTCAGAAGTACCCAGAGTTCTATTCCATATGGCCCCCTTACAGACCCTCTCAAGGCCAGCAGGATGCCTGTCACTCGGGCTGCTGGACCATGTCACAGGTTCTGTGAGCACTCAAAGGGAAGGGAATGATACAAAGAAGTGACTCAGTGAGTCACCTTAGAGTGGTCTGCCAGAAGAGGGACTCTAAACAAATAGACCTAAACACACTGAGAGAAATAGGAATAATAGGGCAGAATTCTCTTAA